>NC_135232.1:865095568-865757235 GCF_051348905.1 Ranitomeya variabilis
CGAATGGGTAACTACACTGACTGCCTGGTGTGAACACTTACCTATGGTATCTGAGCTGAATGCCTAGTGTGAACACTTGCTTATGGCTAATGACAGGATAAAGCCTACTTATATAGGAGGCTCAGAACCAAATGTGTTGAGATGTAATTAAAACATGGAGAAGGGCAGGGCGTTCAAGTCAGAAAATAATATATAGTAAATAGATCAACTGACCGAACAATATATATATATATATATATATATATATATATATATATATATATATATATATATATATATATATATATATATATATAAATAGTTTGTAGCCAAAAAAAGTCAAATATACAATAGATCAATGGCCTATTAGCACAGATAAGTTTGGCCATTGATCTATTGTATATTTGACTTTTTTTGGCTACAAACTATTTATATATATATATATATATATATATATTGTTCGGTCAGTTGATCTATTTACTATATATTATTTTCTGACTTGAACGCCCTGCCCTTCTCCATGTTTTAATTACATCTCAACACAATTGGTTCTGAGCCTCCTATATAAGTAGGCTTTATCCTGTCATTAGCCATAAGCAAGTGTTCACATTAGGCATTCAGCTCAGATACCATAGGTAAGTGTTCACACCAGGCAGTCAGTGTAGTTACCCATTCGATCTGAGATTACCTTGACGTTTTGGTGAATGGGCTCACAACGTTTGCAAATCTTGTGCTAAAAATCTCATGTGTTTGTTCATAAAGTTCATAAGCCAGTATGCTATTCATATTTCACATATTTCACATTTCCTTGTTTTTTAGCACAGATAAGTTTGGCCATTGATCTATTGTATATTTGACTTTTTTTGGCTACAAACTATTTATATATATATATATATTGTTCGGTCAGTTGATCTATTTACTGAATACAATACTGATCAGTAATAAAAAAAACACAATACTAATATCACCATCAGTGCCATTATACACAGGAGATGTGTACTTAGTATGCAGTGTCTGTGTACAGGTTATACAGTGATCACCGGTGACATACACAGGACCTCTGTATATAGTATACAGTGTATAGTGTCAGTGTATAGGTAACACACTGACTCACCAGTGACGACTCTAGGTGAAGTCCTTCTTTCATCCAGCACAGACCGCCATCACTTCATCCAGCCAGGACTTGTCTTTGCAGGAAATAACAGTTATCTCGAGCTCCGCTTGCAGAACACATTAATTTTTTCCAACTTCTACATTACACCACATGAGGAAAAAGAGGCAACATAGTGTCACTCTACACAGTAACAGGAACGCCCCCCCCATTTAAAACAGTGTCCTCAAAAAATAAAATAAATACATCACTGCAGTAATAATATCCCTTAATTAGCCCCTATGGTAATAATAATATCCCCCACCCTGGCCCCGTGTGTCTCATTCCTGGCTTCAGCCATATGTTCACCCATCCTGCCCTCATGAGTATCCATCCTGCCCCATATGATCTCCCCATCCTGCCCCATCTGTCTCCATCGTATCCATCCTGTCCCATGATCCTGCTCCATCAGTCTCCAATCATGCCCCCATGTCTTTCATCCTGCACCGTGTCTCCAATCATACCGTGTATCTCCATTCTGCCCCGTGTCTCCAATCATGCCCGTATCTCCATTCTGCCCCGTGTCTCCAATCATGCCCGTATCTCCATTCTGCCCCCTATGGCTCCAATAATGCCCCCATGTCTCCAATCATGCCCCCAGTGTCTCCACTCTTGCCCCCAGTGTCTCCAGTCATGCCCTGTATCTCCATTCTGCCCTGGTGTCCAGCATTCTGCCCCTGTATCCAGCATTCTGCCCGTGTCTTATAGTCTGCCCCTCGTGTCCAGCATTCTGCCCCCGTGTCCAGCATTCTGCCCCCGTGTCCAGCATTCTGCCCCCGTGTCCAGCATTCTGCCCCTCGTGTCCAGCATTCTGCCCCTCGTGTCCAGCATTCTGCCCCTCGTGTCCAGCATTCTGCCCCATGTGTCCAGCATTCTGCCCCATGTCTGTCTTTCCCCGTGTCCAGCATTCTGCCTGTGTCCAGCATTCTGCCCCCGTGTCCAGCATTCTGCCCCATGTCTCAGTCTTTCACCGTGTCCAGCATTCTGCCCCCGTGACCAGCATTCTGCCCCCGTGACCAGCATTCTGCCCCGTGACCAGCATTCTGCCCCGGTGTCCAGCATTCTGCCCCATGTGTCAGTCTTTCCCCGTGTCCAGCATTCTGCCCTTGTGTCCAGCATTCTGCCCTTGTGTCCAGCATTCTGCCCTTGTGTCCAGCATTCTGCCCCAGCGTGTCCAGCATTCTGCCCCAGCGTGTCCAGCATCTCTGCCCCAGCGTGTCCAGCATCTCTGCCCCAGCGTGTCCAGCATCTCTGCCCCAGCGTGTCCAGCATCTCTGCCCCAGCATGTCCAGCATCTCTGCCCCAGCGTGTCCAGCATCTCTGCCCCAGCGTGTCCAGCATCTCTGCCCCAGCGTGTCCAGCATTCTGCCCCTGTGTCCAGCATTCTGCCCCTGTGTCCAGCATCTCTGCCCCAGCGTGTCCAGCATCTCTGCCCCAGCGTGTCCAGCATTCTGCCCCAGCGTGTCCAGCATTCTGCCCCAGCGTGTCCAGCATTCTGCCCCAGCGTGTCCAGCATTCTGCCCCTCTGTCCAGCATCTCTGCCCCAGCGTGTCCAGCATTCTGCCCCTGTGTCCAGTATCTCTGCCCCAGCGTGTCCAGCATTCTGCCCCTGTGTCCACCATCTCTGCCCCAGCGTGTCCAGCATTCTGCCCCTGTGTCCACCATCTCTGCCCCAGCATGTCCAGCATTCTGCCCCTGTGTCCAGCATTCTGCCCCTGTGTCCAGCATTCTGCCCCTGTGTCCAGCATCTCTGCCCCAGGGTGTCCAGCATTCTGCCCCAGCGTGTCCAGCATCTCTGCCCCAGCATGTCCAGCATCTCTGCCCCAGCGTGTCCAGCATCTCTGCCCCAGCATGTCTAGCATCTCTGCCCCAGCGTGTCCAGCATCTCTGCCCCAGCGTGTCCAGCATCTCTGCCCCAGCGTGTCCAGCATTCTGCCCCAGGGTGTCCAGCATTCTGCCCCAGCGTGTCCAGCATCTCTGCCCCAGTGTGTCCAGCATCTCTGCCCCAGTGTGTCCAGCATCTCTGCCCCAGCGTGTCCAGCATCCTGCCCCAGCGTGTCCAGCATCCTGCCCCAGTGTGTCCAGCATCTCTGCCCCAGTGTGTCCAGCATCTCTGCCCCAGTGTGTCCAGCATCTCTGCCCCAGTGTGTCCAGCATCTCTGCCCCAGTGTGTCCAGCATCTCTGCCCCAGGGTGTCCAGCATCTCTGCCCCAGCGTGTCCAGCATCTCTGCCCCAGCGTGTCCAGCATCTCTGCCCCAGCGTGTCCAGCATTCTGCCCCAGCGTGTCCAGCATTCTGCCCCAGCGTGTCCAGCATTCTGCCCCTCTGTCCAGCATCTCTGCCCCAGCGTGTCCAGCATTCTGCCCCTGTGTCCAGCATCTCTGCCCCAGCGTGTCCAGCATTCTGCCCCTGTGTCCACCATCTCTGCCCCAGCGTGTCCAGCTTTCTGCCCCTGTGTCCACCATCTCTGCCCCAGCATGTCCAGCATTCTGCCCCTGTGTCCAGCATTCTGCCCCTGTGTCCAGCATTCTGCCCCTGTGTCCAGCATCTCTGCCCCAGCATGTCCAGCATTCTGCCCCAGCGTGTCTAGCATCTCTGCCCCAGCGTGTCCAGCATCTCTGCCCCAGCATCCAGCATTCTGCCCCAGCATCCAGCATTCTGCCCCTGTGTGTCCAGCATTCTGCCCCAGTGTGTCCAGCATCTCTGCCCCAGTGTGTCCAGCATCTCTGCCCCAGCATGTCCAGCATCTCTGCCCCAGTGTGTCCAGCATCTCTGCCCCAGCGTGTCCAGCATCCTGCCCCAGCGTGTCCAGCATCCTGCCCCAGTGTGTCCAGCATCTCTGCCCCAGTGTGTCCAGCATCTCTGCCCCAGTGTGTCCAGCATCTCTGCCCCAGTGTGTCCAGCATCTCTGCCCCAGTGTGTCCAGCATCTCTGCCCCAGTGTGTCCAGCATCTCTGCCCCAGTGTGTCCAGCATCTCTGCCCCAGTGTGTCCAGCATTCTGCCCCAGTGTGTCCAGCATTCTGCCCCTGTGTCCAGCATTCTGCTCCAGCGTGTCCAGCATTCTGCTCCAGCGTGTCCAGCATTCTGCTCCAGCGTGTCCAGCATTCTGCTCCAGCGTGTCCAGCATCTCTGCCCCAGCATGTCCACATTCTGCCCCTATGTCCAGCATCTCTGCCCCAGCGTGTCCAGCATTCTGCCCCAGCGTGTCCAGCATTCTGCCCCAGCGTGTCCAGCATTCTGCCCCTGTGTCCAGCATTCTGCCCCTGTGTCCAGCATCTCTGCCCCAGCGTGTCCAGCATCTCTGCCCCAGCGTGTCCAGCATCTCTGCCCCAGCATGTCCAGCATTCTGCCCCTGTGTCCAGCATTCTGCCCCAGCATGTCCAGCATTCTGCCCCTGTGTCCAGCATCTCTGCTCCAGCGTGTCCAGCATTCTGCTCCAGCGTGTCCAGCATTCTGCCCCTGTGTCCAGCATCTCTGCCCCAGCGTGTCCACATTCTGCCCCTGTGTCCAGCATCTCTGCCCCAGCGTGTCCAGCATCTCTGCCCCAGCGTGTCCAGCATCTCTGCCCCAGCGTGTCCAGCATCTCTGCCCCAGCGTGTCCAGCCTCTCTGCCCCAGCGTGTCCAGCCTCTCTGCCCCAGCGTGTCCAGCCTCTCTGCCCCAGCGTGTCCAGCCTCTCTGCCCCAGCATGTCCAGCATTCTGCCCGTGTCCAGCATCTCTGCCCCAGCGTGTCCAGCATCTCTGCCCCAGCGTCCAGCATTCTGCCCCTGTGTCCAGCATTCTGCCCCTGTGTCCACCATCTCTGCCCCAGCATGTCCAGCATTCTGCCCCTGTGTCCAGCATTCTGCCCCGGGGCCCCCTGGATCGCCGCTCTCAAAAAAAAAAAAAACACGAGTTCTTATCTGGCCGTGCTCCTGCGGCGGGCGAAGCTCACTCCCTCCACGCAGGTGAAGCATGCACTCGCCGGCGGCTGACAATGACGTCAGACGCCGGCGACATGCGCACTGCGGCTCAACTCAGCTGCCAGCCTCCGACTGGCTGGCGGCTGTTAACTATTGATGTGCGGGCGCGGGCCCGCACGTCAATAGCATGCCGCAGCACCTGTAGGGGGGGCCCGGTGAGCAGATGAGACAGGGCCCGATGCGGGCCCCCTCTGCCCACCACAGTCATGGCTGTAATGCCCTGATGGCGGCCCTGACTGTAGGTGAGTACTGACCATTGGGAAGCTCCATGCAGGAGGACAGACGGCAGCCAGTGAGTGCTCTCCTCAGTCTAGTGAGGAAAGCGTTCATTGGCCAGTATCTCTCCCTGCATGACACGCACCCTTTTTGATCTCCTGCACTTCGCGCCCCGCTCTCCCCGGCACTCGGAGTTCCATGATTACAGGAGGGAGTGAGAGGGGCCCGATCCTGCATGATACCGGGCCTGCCTGCAGGGGCCCCCCTCCACCTCTGGGCCCCAGAGCAGTGCCTTCAGCAGTATGTCCACCACTGGCTGGGGGCCCCTAGGGCAGCGGGGGCCCTAGGCAGCTGCCTAGTCTGCCTGCCCCTAACGCCAGCCCTGACTACAAGGGTACCCTCGGAAGGTGAGTATATGTTTATTTTTTATTTTTTAACCTGTGACATACGTGGCTGGGCAATATACTACGTGACTGGCCAATATACTACGTGGCTGGGCAATTTACTATGTGGCTCTGTGCTGTATACTACGTCGCTGTGCAATATACTACATAACTGGGCAATATACTACGTGGCTGGGCAATATACTACGTGGACATGCATATTCTAGAATACCCGATGCATTAGAATCGGGCCACCATCTAGTATATCATGTATTATTTTATAATTTTGTCATTATATTGCATACAGTATTTAGGAAGAAAATAATTGTGCTTTAACTTTAGGTAGGTATATTTAGTGGAATCTGTCCCTCTTAATAAAAACAAGTCAGACCTAGCTTACATGTATCATCTTTAAGTTTGCCTTTTGCTAAGATGTGCATGTTGAAATCTGAATAAAAACACATTAACATTTAATATTATGAAATATCTGAGGACTTAGTGTCTACTCTATGTATATATATATATTATACCAATGTTATTCTTGCATACTGTGTTCTTCTAGCACTGTCAATGGTCCATTGTATTACTGTGACATTTATGTGGCAAGTGCCGGAGTCCTGTCAATCTTCTGTGTCAGTGGACATCAGAGTGCAAACTTAGAATTGAGCCAGTTGTCACTTACTGCTAAAGAAAATGTAATCCTTTAGAAGTCTGATCGACTAGCAACTCAGCAGCATGTTTTCATCATATGTTACTGTCAGCTCTGAAATACCAGATATTTTACTGTTTTTCATGCTTCTGGTCCAATTTCCCCAAATAAACAGCAACAGGGCGGTAGGGTTGGTGTTGGGTGTATTACAAGTGAAATATATTATAGTTAAAGCTTTATTTTCTGTTAGTAGCTAATTTTCTGTAGCTCTGACAAAATCTTGTTTCTATCAGAAACACATAGGTCTAATATATCAGTGTTCTGGTGTTAATTAGGGAGAATTACCAGAAATAATTTACCTTGTAGAAATTTATCGCCGGTACCCGCATTACTGATGCTAGAATAGGAGTTACTGAAAGAGTACAGCGTCTACTCATAACTAACCTATTAACAAGGTGTCACAAATTCCTCTCAGGATTTCAACAGTAACCATGTAGCAGTGAACACAGCAAATGTGCTCTGTGTATCACTGGCTCCAAACAGGAAAGCGTCTGTTTCCCCAGTCTGCCAGTATATAGTAGAGTCAATATATAATACAGCACAACTCTTTGTTTGATACAATGTTATACCATCATGTTGAACTTGCTTGCTATATTTGGAAAAAGTGGTTTAGAAAGTTATTGTAGTGTTTTAATGTATGTACATTCCTGCTCATCGTTATTGGCACCCATGAAGTTTAAATACATAATGTGCAATATCTCCTGAAAAAAATGAATCAAGTGCAACCGTTTTTTTGTATAGAGCACTTGTGTTAAATACAAAAGAGCAAATTATAAACAATAATTTAAAGCAAAAAACAGCGGGAGGGAAAAATAGAAAAACTTTACGGTTGCTGTGACACTGGTTTTGGCACCCATTACATTAATTTAGTATGGAAACACATTTTGACTCACCTGTGGTAAATCACAAATGAGAATCACCTGTGATTAATTGTTAGTGCCCATGTGATGTGAATTAACCAATGAATGATAACTTCAGAATTTTATAAAGCCCCATGGTAGGCCCTGTTCCTTTGTTACAATGGTGAAGACAAAGGAGCTGTCTGAGGACATCAGAACTACTGTTATTAGCAAACACAAGACTTCCAAAGGGTATAAGGCCATCTCCAAAGACCTTGGTATTCAAGTTTCAACAAAATGCAATGTTAACAAGAAATTTGCCAAGCATGGAACTGTCAAGAACCTCAGTGGACGTGGAGGACAGAAGAAAATTGATAAGAGACCACCACGAATGGTGGAAAAAATACCATGTGAAACATCTAAAAACCTGAAGGCCAACCTGGAACAGTCTAGGGTCATGGTTTCAACAAGTACCATAGGCTGCACACTAAATCAAGCAGAGCTTTATGGGCAAAGGCCAAGGAAGAAACCATTGTTGAAGAAAAGACCTAAAAAGGAGCGACTGATCTTTGCCAAAGAGTATCTTGACAAACCACAATCCTTCTTGGAAAATGTTCTGTGGACAGATGAAACAAAAATAGAGCTTTTTGGCAATACAAAGGGGTTTCTTTGCTGCGACTGGTACTGGAGGCCTTGATCGTATTACAGGAATCATGGAATCAGAGAACTATCAAGAGATTTTAGAGCAAAATGTCCTACCCAGTGTAAGAAAACTTGATTTGAGTTGAAGATCTTGGGTCCTCCAGCAAGACAATGACCGAAAGCACACATCCAAAAGTACACAGGAATGGTTGAAAAAGAAAAAAAAAAAACAGTTTTAAAATGGCCATCAATGAGTCCTGACCTCAATCCCATTGAAAATCTTTGGGGGTGAGCGAAATCTACCATTGGGAAAAATAACCCTGCAAACATTCAAGATCTTGAACAAACTGAAAGGGAAGAGTGGGAGAAAATGCCAGCTGAGAAGTACAAGAAGCTTACTGATGCCTACAAGAAACGTTTGGAGGCTGTCATCAATGCGAAAGGGTGTGCAACCAAGATATAATTAGGATGTGCCTTTATTGCGGCACATGCTGTTTGTTCTGTTTCTTCTTTGAAATTGCAACATGCAAATTGAAAAACAATGTTTTATTGTGTTACTTTTGACCACCAATTCAAAAATCCTGAGGGTATAACTTTGGCACATTTACATTTATTTCTGAAGTTGTACAGTCTATGAAAAAAATGAAGCGGTGCCAATAATGATGAGCAGGACTGTACATACAGTCTATATACATATATAATAGTATACATTGTATACAGTTAGACCTAGAAATATTTGGACAGTGACCAGATCTTCCTAATTTCATCTGTCCAAAGAATGCTTTCCCTCAACTGGGCTGGGCATTCACTTCCAAACTCCTGGAGCAGCACGTCCACGCTGAACTTTCCTCCCACCTCTCATCTAACCTGCTCTTTGACAATCTACAATCTGACAATACTCTGTACTCCTCCTTCTAGGCCTGTCCTCTGTTTTCGACACAGTTGACCACTGCCTCCTACTACAGATCCTCCCCTCTTTTGGCATCAAAGACCTCTCCCTTTCCTAGATCTCCTCATACCTTTCCAACCGCACATTCAGCATCTCCCACTCCCACACTACCTCCTCATCCCAACCTCTCTCTGTTGAAGTCCCCCAAGACTCTGTTCTAGGACCCCTACTCTTCTCAATCTATACACTTGGCCTGGGACAACTCATAAAGTCCCATGGATTCCAGTACCACCTTTATGCTGATGACTCTCAGATCTACCTTTCTGGCCCAGACGTCACCTCTCTGCTGTCCAGAATCTCGGAGTGTCTATCAGCCATATCCTCCTTCTCCTCTCGCTTCCTCAAACTGAATGTGGACAAATCTGAACTCATCATCTTTCCTCCATCTCATAGATCTTCCTTACCTGACCTATCTATCACAATTAACGACATCACGCTTTCCCCCGTACCGGAAGTCCGCTGCCTCGGTGTAACCCTTGACTCTGCCCTGTCCTTCAAACCACACATCCAAGCTCTTTCCACCTCCTGTTGCCTCCAGCTCAAAAATATCTCCAGAATCCATCCTTTCCTCAACCGTCAATCTACTAAAATGCTTGTGCATGCCCTCATCATCTCCTGCCTTGACTACTGCAACATCCTTTTCATTGGCCTCCCTGCTAATACCTTTGCACCTCTTCAGTCCATCCTTAACTCTGCTGCCCGACTAATTCATCTCTCTCCTTGCTACTCCTCCACTTCCCCCTCTGCAAATCTCTTCACTGGCTCCCATTCCCTCAGCGTATCCAGTTCAAATTACTAATACTAACCTACAAAGCCATCCATAACCTGTCTCCTCCATATATCTCTGAACTAATCTCCCGATATCTTCCCTCACGTAATCTCTGGTCCTCCCAAGACCTCCTTCTCTCCTCCACACTTATTCGCTCCTCACCCAACCGCCTCAAAGACTTCTCCCGAGTACCCCCATCTTCTGGTATTCTTTGCCCCAACATGTCCGACTATCAACCACATTCGGATCCTTCAGATGGAACCTGAAAACCCACCTCTTCAGGAAAGCCTACAGCCTGCACTGACCCCGCTGACTCCTCACCACTACCGAAGCCACTGCCTCACCAACACCGGAGCTCCTGCAACCCTCAACCTATTGTCTCCTTCCCCGCCACCCTGTAGAATGTAAGCCTGCAACGGCAGGGTCCTCGCCCCTCTGTATCAGCTCTGTAATTGTTAGTTTGCTTACTGTAAGTGATATCTGTAATTTGTATGTAATCCATTCTCAGGTACAGCACCATGGAATCAATGGTGCTATATAAATAAATAATGATAATAATAATAGTGTTGTGAAGGGGTTTTACTTCACCATGGAAAGGATTCTTCAATCATCCACTTCTGTTATCTTCCATGGACATCCTGGCCTTATTTAGATCTCAAGCTCACAAGTGTGCTCTTTTTTTTCAGAATGTACCAAACTGTTGATTTGGCCACTCCTAACATTTCTGCTATCTCACTGATGGATTTCTTTTTTTTTTCAGCCTAATGTTGTTTCTCTTCTATTGAAAGCTCCTTTGATTGCATATTGTGAGTTCACAGCAACAGCTTCTAACTACAAATGCCACACCTGGAATCCCCTCCAGAGCTTTTACCGGATTAACTGAAGATGGGTTATCAAGGGAATGCAGCCCTTTAAAGAGCTTTTGAGATATCTGTCCAATTACTTTTGATCTCTTTAAAAACAGTTGGTCACATATTAAAGAGAACCTTTTTTTATTTTTATATTTTACCAAAATGTAACAGAAAGCATGTAATATTGTATGAATTAATAATTGAATCAAAACACATTTTCTCATTGCCTTTTGTATTGCTTATATTCAATCAAAATGTATCACAGAACACGTAATACTCTATGGATGAGCAATATAATACTCATACATTTTTAAACTATTTTTTGGAGTGTTAGACACCACCTAAATGCACCCAAGAAGACGTAATAGTCGACAGATGAGGAATATAATACCAATACATTTAACAATATTCTTGAATGTTATTTACCACCAAAATTTACTCAAGAACATGTAATATTGTGTGGTTGAGCATTATAATACCAATAAGTTTTTAAACAATTTTTTGGACAGTTATATACAACCAAAATGTACCCAAGAACATTTAATATTCTGTGGATGAGCAATATAATACCGAAAAAAATTACCACTTGTTTTGAGGTTAGATACCACCAAAATGTATCCAAGAACAGTTAATACTCTGTGGATGATATAATACCGATAATTTTTTTATCCGTTTTCTTTTAGGGTTATCCACCTGTTGTGAATTTGCTTTTTGCTCCCTCTAGTGGTTACTAGTTTTTTGACTCTGGTTTTTCTGTCATTCCTTTTATCCGCACCTGGGTCGTTAGTTAGGGGTGTTGCTATATAAGCTCCCTGGACCTTCAGTTCAATGCCTGGCAACGTAGTTATCAGAGCTAGTCTGCTGTGCTCTTGTCTACTGATCCTGGTTCCAGTTATATCAGCTAAGTCTGCCTTTTGCTTTTTGCTATTTGTTTTGGTTTTGTATTTTTGTCCAGCTTGTTCCTTATCTATATCCTGACCTTTGCTGGAAGCTCTAGGGGGCTGGTGTTCTCCCCCCGGACCGTTAGACGGTTCGGGGGTTCTTGAATTTCCAGTGTGGATTTTGATAGGGTTTTTGTTGACCATATAAGTTACCTTTCTTTATTCTGCTATCAGTAAGCGGGCCTCTCTGTGCTAAACCTGGTTCATTTCTGTGTTTGTCATTTCCTCTTACCTCACCGTCATTATTTGTGGGGGGCTTCTATCCAGCTTTGGGGTCCCCTTCTCTGGAGGCAAGAAAGGTCTTTGTTTTCCTCTACTAGGGGTAGCTAGATTCTCCGGCTGGCGCGTGTCATCTAGAATCAACGTAGGAATGATCCCCGGCTACTTCTAGTGTTGGCGTTAGGAGTAGATATATGGTCAACCCAGTTACCACTGCCCTATGAGCTGGATTTTTGTATTCTGCAGACTTCCACGTTCCTCTGAGACCCTCGCCATTGGGGTCATAACAGTTTGCCAGGCCCGTATTAAATGTTTAATGCATTGCAGAAGAGGGATTATAAGAAAGAAGATTCTGAGTTTTTTTTTTCCTTCCCCTTTACCTCAGAGTGGCTATGCTTGCTGCAGACATGAATGTCCAGACCTTGATTACAAGTGTGGACCAGCTGGCTACTCGTGTGCAGGGCATACAAGACTATGTTATCAGAAATCCTAGGTCAGAACCTAAAATACCGATTCCTGAACTGTTTTCCGGAGACAGGTTTAAGTTTAGGAATTTCGTGAATAATTGTAAATTGTTTTTGTCCCTGAGACCCTGTTCATCAGGAGATTCTGCTCAGCAAGTAAAAATTGTTATTTCGTTCTTACGGGGCGACCCTCAGGATTGGGCTTTTTCGCTGGCGCCAGGAGATCCGGCATTGGCTGATCTTGATGCGTTTTTTCTGGCGCTCGGTTTACTTTATGAGGAACCCAATCTTGAGATTCAGGCAGAAAAGGCCTTGCTGTCTATGTCTCAGGGGCAGGACGAGGCTGAAGTGTATTGCCAAAAATTTCGGAAATGGTCCGTGCTGACACATTGGAACGAGTGTGCACTGGCCGCTAATTTTAGAAATGGCCTTTCTGAAGCCATTAAGAATGTTATGGTGGGTTTTCCCATTCCCACAGGTCTGAATGATACTATGGCACTGGCTATTCAAATTGACCGGCGGTTGCGGGAGCGCAAAACCGCAAATTCCCTCATGGTGTTGTCTGAACAGACACCTAATTCGGTGCAATGTGATAGAAAAACCGCAAATTCCCTCATGGTGTTGTCTGAACAGACACCTGATTTAATGCAATGTGATAGAATCCTGACTAGAAATGAGCGGAAAATTCATAGACGCCGGAATGGCTTGTGCTACTACTGTGGTGATTCTACACATGTTATCTCAGCATGCTCTAAACGTATAGCTAAGGTTGTTAGTCCTGTCACCGTTGGTAATTTGCAACCTAAATTTATTCTGTCTGTAACTTTGATTTGCTCACTGTCATCTTATCCTGTCATGGCGTTTGTAGATTCAGGTGCTGCCCTGAGTCTCATGGATCTCTCATTTGCTAAGCGCTGTGGATTTACTCTTGAACCATTAGAAAATCCTATTCCTCTTAGGGGTATTGATGCTACACCATTGGCAGCAAATAAACCGCAGTATTGGACTCAGGTTACCATGTGCATGACTCCTGAACACCGCGAGGTGATACGTTTCCTGGTTTTACATAAAATGCATGATTTGGTTGTTTTAGGGCTGCCATGGTTACAGACCCATAATCCAGTCCTGGACTGGAAGGCTATGTCAGTCTCAAGTTGGGGCTGTCGTGGTATTCATGAGGATTCCCTGCCTGTGTCTATTGCTTCTTCTACGCCTTCGGAAGTTCCGGAGTATTTGTCTGATTATCAGGATGTCTTCAGTGAGTCTGAGTCCAGTGCACTGCCTCCTCATAGGGACTGTGACTGTGCTATAGATTTGATCCCAGGCAGTAAATTTCCTAAGGGAAGACTGTTTAATCTGTCGGTACCTGAACATACCGCTATGCGTTCATATATCAAGGAGTCTCTGGAAAAAGGACATATTCGTCCGTCTTCTTCCCCTCTTGGTGCGGGATTCTTTTTTGTGGCAAAAAAGGACGGATCTTTGAGACCTTGTATTGATTATCGGCTTTTAAATAAGATCACTGTCAAATTTCAGTATCCTTTACCGCTGTTGTCTGACTTGTTTGCCCGGATTAAGGGTGCCAAGTGGTTCACCAAGGTAGACCTTCGTGGTGCGTATAACCTTGTGCGCATTAAGCAAGGTGATGAATGGAAAACCGCATTCAATACGCCCGAAGGTCATTTTGAGTACTTGGTGATGCCTTTTGGGCTCTCCAATGCGCCTTCAGTTTTTCAGTCCTTTATGCATGACATTTTCCGGAAGTATCTGGATAAATTTTTGATTGTTTATCTGGATGATATTTTGTTTTTTTCTGATAATTGGGATTCGCATGTGGAGCAGGTCAGGTTGGTCTTTAAAATTTTGCGTGAAAATTCTTTGTTTGTCAAGGGCTCAAAGTGTCTCTTTGGTGTACAGAAGGTTCCCTTTTTGGGGTTCATTTTTTCCCCTTCTGCTGTGGAGATGGACCCAGTCAAGGTCCGAGCTATTCTTGATTGGACTCAGCCCTCGTCAGTTAAGAGTCTTCAGAAGTTCTTGGGCTTCGCTAACTTCTACCGTCGTTTTATCGCTAATTTTTCTAGCATTGTGAAACCTTTGACGGATATGACCAAGAAGGGCTCCGATGTAGCTAACTGGGCTCCTGCTGCCGTGGAGGCTTTCCAGGAGTTGAAACGCCGGTTTACTTCGGCGCCTGTTTTGTGCCAGCCTGACGTCTCACTTCCCTTTCAGGTTGAGGTGGATGCTTCGGAGATTGGGGCAGGGGCCGTTTTGTCGCAGAGAGGCCCTGGTTGCTCTGTTATGAAGCCTTGTGCCTTTTTCTCTAGGAAGTTTTCGCCTGCCGAGCGAAATTATGATGTGGGCAATCGGGAGTTGTTGGCCATGAAATGGGCATTTGAGGAGTGGCGTCATTGGCTCGAGGGTGCTAAGCATCGTGTGGTGGTCTTGACTGATCACAAAAATCTGATGTATCTCGAGTCTGCTAAACGCCTTAATCCGAGACAGGCCCGCTGGTCATTGTTTTTCTCCCGCTTTGATTTTGTTGTCTCGTATTTACCAGGTTCAAAGAATGTGAAGGCCGATGCTCTTTCTAGGAGCTTTGTGCCTGATGCTCCTGGAGTCGCTGATCCTGTTGGTATTCTTAAAGATGGAGTTATCTTGTCAGCTATTTCTCCGGATCTGCGACGTGTGTTGCAGAGATTTCAGGCTGATAGGCCTGAGTCTTGTCCACCTGACAGACTGTTTGTCCCGGATAAGTGGACCAGCAGAGTCATTTCCGAGGTTCATTCCTCGGTGTTGGCAGGTCACCCGGGAATTTTTGGCACCAGAGATCTGGTGGCCAGGTCCTTTTGGTGGCCTTCCTTGTCAAGGGATGTGCGGTCATTTGTGCAGTCCTGTGGGACTTGTGCTCAAGCTAAGCCTTGCTGTTCTCGTGCCAGCGGTTTGCTCTTGCCCTTGCCTGTCCCGAAGAGACCTTGGACACATATCTCCATGGATTTCATTTCTGATCTTCCGCTATCTCAGGGCATGTCCGTTATCTGGGTGATATGTGATCGCTTCTCCAAGATGGTCCATTTGGTTCCTTTGCCTAAGCTGCCTTCCTCTTCCGATCTGGTTCCTGTGTTTTTCCAGAACGTGGTTCGTTTGCACGGCATCCCTGAGAATATTGTGTCAGACAGAGGATCCCAGTTCGTTTCCAGGTTCTGGCGATCCTTTTGTAGTAGGATGGGCATTGATTTGTCGTTTTCGTCTGCTTTCCATCCTCAGACTAATGGACAGACGGAGCGAACCAATCAGACTTTGGAGGCTTATTTGAGGTGTTTTGTCTCTGCTGATCAGGACGATTGGGTGACATTCTTGCCGTTGGCTGAGTTTGCCCTTAATAATCGGGCTAGTTCCGCCACCTTGGTTTCGCCTTTTTTCTGCAACTCTGGTTTCCATCCTCGCTTTTCTTCGGGTCATGTGGAGCCTTCTGACTGTCCTGGGGTGGATTCTGTGGTGGATAGGTTGCAGCGGATCTGGAATCATGTGGTGGACAACTTGAAGTTGTCACAGGAGAAGGCTCAGCGCTTTGCCAACCGCCGCCGCGGTGTGGGTCCCCGACTACGCGTTGGGGATTTGGTGTGTCTTTCTTCCCGCTTTGTTCCTATGAAGGTCTCCTCTCCCAAATTTAAACCTCGTTTTATTGGGCCTTACAAGATATTGGATATCCTTAATCCTGTATCTTTTCGTCTGGATCTTCCTGTGTCGTTTGCTATTCACAATGTATTTCATAGGTCCTTGTTGCGGCGGTACATTGTGCCTGTAGTTCCTTCTGCTGAGCCTCCTGCTCCGGTGTTGGTTGAGGGCGAGTTGGAGTACGTGGTGGAGAAGATCTTGGATTCTCGCCTCTCCAGGCGGAGGCTTCAGTACCTGGTCAAGTGGAAGGGCTATGGTCAGGAGGATAATTCCTGGGTGGTCGCCTCTGATGTTCATGCGGCCGATTTAGTTAGTGCCTTTCATGCCGCTCATCCTGATCGCCCTGGTGGTCGTGGTGAGGGTTCGGTGACCCCTCACTAAGGGGGGGGTACTGTTGTGAATTTGCTTTTTGCTCCCTCTAGTGGTTACTAGTTTTTTGACTCTGGTTTTTCTGTCATTCCTTTTATCCGCACCTGGGTCGTTAGTTAGGGGTGTTGCTATATAAGCTCCCTGGACCTTCAGTTCAATGCCTGGCAACGTAGTTATCAGAGCTAGTCTGCTGTGCTCTTGTCTACTGATCCTGGTTCCAGTTATATCAGCTAAGTCTGCCTTTTGCTTTTTGCTATTTGTTTTGGTTTTGTATTTTTGTCCAGCTTGTTCCTTATCTATATCCTGACCTTTGCTGGAAGCTCTAGGGGGCTGGTGTTCTCCCCCCGGACCGTTAGACGGTTCGGGGGTTTTTGAATTTCCAGTGTGGATTTTGATAGGGTTTTTGTTGACCATATAAGTTACCTTTCTTTATTCTGCTATCAGTAAGCGGGCCTCTCTGTGCTAAACCTGGTTCATTTCTGTGTTTGTCATTTCCTCTTACCTCACCGTCATTATTTGTGGGGGGCTTCTATCCAGCTTTGGGGTCCCCTTCTCTGGAGGCAAGAAAGGTCTTTGTTTTCCTCTACTAGGGGTAGCTAGATTCTCCGGCTGGCGCGTGTCATCTAGAATCAACGTAGGAATGATCCCCGGCTACTTCTAGTGTTGGCGTTAGGAGTAGATATATGGTCAACCCAGTTACCACTGCCCTATGAGCTGGATTTTTGTATTCTGCAGACTTCCACGTTCCTCTGAGACCCTCGCCATTGGGGTCATAACATCCACCAATGCCATGTACGTTGTACTCTATGGATGATCAACTGAATCCAGATAAAGTTTTTTTTTCCTGACAACCAAATAGTGTATGGATGAGAAATGTATCCCAGTCTTTTTTATTTTTTTGGAGCTTTCCGTACAACAGTAATGCACCAATAACCACATTAAAATGTATGGATGACTAATTGAATCCAGAAATAAATTTGGAACTTAAACTGCACTTTCAAAATATTTTTGTACTTCTACACTCATAAAGGCTTTGCAGAAAATGCAAAGCCAGGAAAAAATTATAAGGAGGATCTTCCATGGACCCCTGAAAGACAATAACTGACGAGCCTCTTTCAAATATTTTTAAAGTGTAGTTGCTGTACTCCTACACTCATAAAGGTAAAGCCATTAAAAATTATAAGTTGGGTAAGCCAGTAATCTTCTTCAGGAGTCCTCTACTTCTCCTTCCTGGGGAGGCTGGGAGGACTGCCTCCACCTGCTTCCTGGAGTCCAATTCCTAGATGCCTGGGCTGTAAGTGAGCTGACTTCTGGTAGTGCCGGAGTCCCCAACATATAGAAATGGGCAACAGCCCCCCGTATCACCTGGTTGCTCCTGTATAGAAAGTAGGAACCCCAAGGACAGTATGTTCTCTTGGGGGTGGTAGTAGCCCTGTCTCAATTTGCCTCAAGGAGCCTCGCTCAGGCCCATTCATTCCTCAAGGAGGGTTCATCATCCTCCCTTCCTTCTGAGATTACAGCCATTCCGCACCAGTGATGTTTCCCCTTCATTTTGAGGAATGTTACCCTGGTTCCAGCCATCAGCTTTTGCAGTCTTCAAGGCAAGTGTTCCATCTCTACTAACCAATGGTTGAACGAAATGTGATGACTGGTTCCAAACTCTAAAATGGACCCCCTGCTCTCCTGACAGTCGTAAGTAATGACCACCCCCTGGGATGCTAACTCTTGGTACCTTGCGGGCTAGTGGGCCAGATTACATTTTCTATACCTGGTCTTGGCTCTCCTCTTTGTCTCTTCCGACCATCCTAGGCCCTGCAGTCTGCTCACAAGTTCCTGGATCCTGGTTCTCCCATCTGCAGTTCCCAAGAACCCCAGCGGAAAAGGATTCAGCCTGAGTTCGGTCCTTGGTGGTTCCAGGAAATCATCCGGAAGTGGACCACAGGCTCCTGTCACCTCTGCTGTTGCGATAGCTTTCTCTGTCTCCAATATTCCTCTGGTCACTCCCTTGGGAGTCTCGTGTGGTTCTGTCATCTTTGTCGCCCACAAAGAACGTTGCTCTGTAAAGACAACTAATTGAAAACAGCAATATTAACACTTTTTTGGAGTGTTATATATTCCACAGAAATGTACCCCAGACCATGTAATACTGTATGGGTGAGAAACATAACCCATCAAAATGTTGTTACTATGATAGATATCATAGTAATGTACCCCGGATCATGGAATACTGTGTAAGTGAGTAATCCCATCAAAATTTTTGTTACTTTTTTTGGAGTGTTATATATCACAAAAATACTACCCCAGACCAAGGAATACTGTATGGTTGAGAAATTTAACCCAGCAAAATGTAACTCTTTTTTTGAGGGTTGCATATCAGAAAAATGTACCCTAGACTCTTTTTAGTGAATAATTTAATCCAGAAAAAAATTTAAAAACTAAATTGGCTTGTTATCCTCAATTTGTACCACAAAGCATTGAATACTCAATAGATCACACAATATATTACATTTTTCACACAAAAAAACTGCTGCAGCTATATATTTTGCAAGGGACTGCACAGCCCTAAACGCACAGACTAAACGCAGAATGAAGGTGATACAAACAACAAAGCAAACGATTAGCTCTTAGAAGAGCTCTTAATATAAAGATTCAGCTTCAGCAACAGTATCAACACTACAGAACTCTAATTTGGTATACTGTGCACACACAGGCCTAGACAAGCACTGTCTCGGTCCACTATGAACTTTTATAACCCCTGATGTCACATGGCCAATCAATCACAGTAATGCCACTACAAAGATGGCTACAGAATTACAGTGATGCACAGGCAATCCCCTGCATCGATATTGGATGTGTAACAGGCACCAAACATGCGGGGCAGGGAGTCAAGTTTAAAATCGAGCACCGCCCAATGCTTGCAGAGTAACGAGCACTCAAATACTCGAGTGATATCCGAGTATCACCGAGCACGTTCGCTAATCCTTTTTAGCTTCCCATGGAAAAAGAACCTATGTTATTTATACAAGTGGTTCTCACTAAACTAGAATATCATCAAAAAGTGAATTTATTTTAGTTCTTCAATACAAAAAGTGAAACTCATATATTATAAAGAGTCATTACAAACAGAGTAATCTATTTCAAGTGTTTATTTCTGTTAATGTTGATGATTATGGCTTACAGCCAATGAAAACTCAAAAGTCATTATCTCAGTAAATTAGAATACTTTTTACCATCAGCTTGAAAAATAATTTTAAAATCTGAAATGTTGATCTACTGAAACGTATGTTTAGTAAATGCACTCAATACTTGGTTGGGGCTCCTTTTGCCTCAATTACTGCATCAATACGGCGTGGCATGGAGGCGAACAGCCAGTGGCACTGCTGAGGTTCTATGGAAACTCAGGTTGCTTTGATAGCAGCCTTCAGCTCATCTGCATTGTTGGGTCTGGTGTCTCTCATCTTCCTCTTGACCAGACCTGGGCAAAGGGCGGCCCTCTGGCTGTCTCAGTCAGGCACGCAGACTGAGTCAGCCGTGGGGCTGAAAACTTGAGGTCCGTGGGCCGCACCGTGCCCGCCCACTCGCTTGCTTTCTCCCGCAGTCAGCATTGGTGGAGGAGGGGCCTCCGGCCACCAATCAGCATGTGAAACAGCTGACACGATGACGTCATATCATCGCATCCGCTGTGCACCACTGGAGAGACCGCACATCCGACACAGCAACAGAAGCAGAAGCAGGGCACCTGGGAACAGGACTGAGGTGAGTATGTGGTGTTTTTTTTGTTTGTTTTTTCATGTGTATGAACATGGGGATTTTATGGGGTGAACATGGGGATTATATGGGGTGACATGCAGCACATGGGGAGGCTATGGGAGTGTTATGCTTCAAAGGGGGAGGCTATGGGGTGTCATGATGCACATGGAGAGGCTATGGGGGTGACATGCTGCACATGGTGAGGCTATGGGAAGGCTGTATACTGTCATGCAATATATGGGGAGGCTGTGTGGGGATCAATCAGTATATGGGGAGGCTGTGGGGCCTCATGCAGTATATGGGAGGCTGTGTGGGGCCTCATTCAGTATGTGGATAGGCTGTGTGGGGCTCATGCAGTTTATGGGGAGGCTGTGTGGGGCCTCTTACAGTATATGGGGAAAGGGCTCATGCAGTACATGGGGAGGCTGTGTTGGGCTCATGCTGTACATGGGGAGGCTTTGTGGGGCTCATGTTGTGCATGGGGAGGCTGTGTGGGGCTCATACTGTACATGGGGAGGCTTTGTGGGGCTCATGCTGTACATGAGGAGGCTGTGTGGGGCTCATGCCATATATAGGGAGGCTGTATGGGCATCATGCCATATATAGGGAGGCTGTGTGGGGCTCATGCTGTATATTGGGAGGCTGTGTGGGCATCATGCCATATATAGGGAGGCTGTGTGGGCATCATGCCATATATAGGGAGGATGTGTGGGGCTCATGCTGTATATAGGGAGGCTGTGTGGGGCTCATGTCGTATATAGGGAGGCTGTGTGGGGTTCATGCCGTATATAGGGGGCTGTGTGGGGCTCATGTCGTATATAGGGAGGCTGTGTGGGGTTCATGCCATATATAGGGGGCTGTGTGGGGTTCATGCCATATATAGGGGGCTGTGTGGGGCTCATGTCGTATATAGGGAGGCTGTGTGGGGCTCATGTCATATATAGGGAGGCTGTGTGGGGCTCATGCCACATATGTAGTAGGCTGTGTGAGACTCATTCTGTATATAAGGGGCTGTGGGGGATTTAAAGATATATAGGGGGTGTCAGCATACTTAATTATGCTCAATATTAAATTATACAATTAATATTAATAAATTAATATTGAGTAGAATTAATTTAAACTATTAGTTTGGCCCTCCACAACAGTCATGGTCTCTCATGTGGCCCCTCAGGAAAATTAATTGCCCACCCCTGCTCTTGATAATACCCCATAGATTCTCTATGGGGTTAAGGTCAGGTGAGTTTGCTGGCCAATCAAGCACAATGATACTGTTGGTTTTAAGCCAGGTATTGGTACTTTTGGCAGTGTGGACAGGTGCCAAGTCCTGCTGGAGAATGAAATTTTCATCTCCAAAAAGATTGTCGGCAGAGGGAAACATGAAGTGCTCTAAAATTTCCTGGTAGACGGCTACGCTGACTTTGGTCTTGATAAAACACCAGCAGATGACATGGCTCCCCAAACCATCACTGATTGTGGAAATTTCACACTAGACCTCCAGCAGCTTGGATTGTGTGCATCTCCACTCTTCCTCCAGACCCTGGGACCTTGATTTCCAATTGAAATGCAAAATTTACTTTCATCTGAAAGCAACACCTTGGACCAATGAGCAAAAGTCCAGTTCTTTTTCTCCTTGTGAATCTCCCCCAAATGTTTGAATGGACATTTCTTAACAATTCTTTCAATGCAGCGGTTATCCCTTTTGTTTGTGCACCTTTTTCTATCACACTTTTCCTTCCACTCAACTTTCCATTAATATACTTGGATACAGCACTCTGTGAACAGCCAGCTTCTTTAGCATGTGAATATCCTCAATTAAACCTGAGAGTCTACACTTAAAGCCCATATGGATTATATAACTGTATCTTGAATGTGTTTTGGTAAACAGTTAAAATGTCAAAAGGTGTGTCAATGTTCAAATATCTCTGGACCTACCGTATTTTTTGGACCATAAGACACACCAGACCATAAGACGCACCTTGGTTTTAGAGGAAAATAGAAAAAAATTGAAGCATAAAAAGTGGTCAATTCTGTACTAATATGCCCCATCCTGCGATATATATTGACACAATCCAGGTATACCCTTATCCCCTTCCTGGAATGCATGGCCCCCACATCCCCAACCTGGAATGCATGATCCTGTCATGCTCATCCTGGTATGCATGGTCCCTTTATCCTCATCCTGGTTTGCATGGCTCCCATCAGAAAAACATTAAAAAAATAAACCATTTTACCTACTTTCCCTGCACTCACTCGCAGCATCCTGTTATGATGCCAGCAGTTGATTTCAGCTTGTAAGCAGCGCATGGCAGTGACATGTGCTGCTTACAAGCCAAGGACAAATGCCAGAATACTCGGCACTGGCTTCAGTGCATAGAGGTGGGAGTGACTATGGGAGTAGGGAGCAGTGAATATTAATTTCTCTTTAACAAAGGGCACACTGTTAGCTGCAGCCATCCGCTCCTGCCTCCAGTGATCAGCTGCTTCGCCTCAGCCACTCCCCCACCCCCAAATCCACAGCAGGTATATCCGGACTATAAGATGCACCCCTCATTTTCCTCCAAGTGTTTGGAAGAAAAAAGTGTCTTATAGTCTGAAGACTGCAGTTAGTGGTAGGTTGGCTCACTCAGCTGTACACGGAGGTGGAACCGGGAACACTGTCTCTTCACTGGTTTAGTATGTACATGCGGCATACACCATGATGAAGTAAAAATAAACACAACCCTTTGGGCAAAACAGGAAAACAAAACAAAGTGGTAACACAAAGCACAGTCCTTGTAGTTGCGAGTATCCACCCATTCATGGTTAGCAAAAACACATGGTTCAGTTTAGCAACAACACAAGCACCTCTGTGGAGTTAGCCTCTCTAGACACACTGAATACTGAGTGCCTAAGAAGGCTAACTATTTGAATCCCAAAATACACCCTGGGGTGGAGATATGGAGAACAACCTCCCACCCACTCTATGGTTGTTCTAAAAAACCCAGCCCTTTTAAATGGCTGTTTAACACCTCTCAACACTTAGTGTGATAGAGCAAAACTTCTGTGTTACACATCACTGAAGCAAATAGCCTTCAGAAATGACAGACTCAATAAAGATTATGATGTGTGGTAGCATAATGTATGGTAGCTGTACCTCTCTAGTCTTCATTCTAGGTACACTATCAGCTCAGATAAGTTGATTTAATGGTGGCGGCACATTTTTACAAACGTTCTCATTATTCAACACAACATCAGGCCGCAGTTTGCTCATGTTACTGTGAAGGGCCTGTGTGGCCTAAATGCACTACCACGACCTACAACATTTTTGGATTTGTTTCCCATCAAGCAAATTTGGTCGGCAATTGCGAATGGAGCTGCCAGCAGCAGATTTTGATGCTTTGAATTCAGCATGGCAGACATTCCTCAGATAACTATTATAGGAGTTCTTCGAGAATGTGATAAACATGGCACCTGTGACGCAATTAAAACTGCAGGCATCATAGTAACATGTCAGGATGGCTCCATGTTGAAGAAACAGAGCTTGAGACGTATCTCATGTCTAGAAATGCTGACGCCATAAGCACACATTTCTCTCTGTGATCATTGGGGTTTATCCTGAAGAAGAAGTGTGCTACTTTGAAACGCATTGAATCTTCAGGGGTCTTTGACTCCATCTGTCAACAATCTTCCTGTCTAGGAATTAACCCATTTAATTCCACCTTTGTATGTGTGCTAATGACGGCAGCTCCTCTGACAGTTGAGATACGGAGCCGGAATAAATGTTTTAACTGAGCACGTATAGCCATTTTGCTGATGACAATATACCGTGGGTGAAAGTAGTATTGAACATGTCACCAATTTTCTAAGTAAATAGAACATCTATGGGTTGTTACCGACATCTAGTGAGAATTTCGAGTCAATAGCATCTTTAGAAATATATTTACTTAGAAAATTGGTGAAGAGTTCAATACTTATTGAATATGAATGACCACAATGGCGTTCCTGACATGTCTATTTTTATTCTTGTATGAAGGCACCAAAAGACTACTAACCTATTCTGTGCATACTATTGCTGTAGGATGAGTGATTTCTATACATATTACTGTAGAATCTCTGGCAGAGGGAGCACTTAGATAATCCTAATACCTAGATCTCTGTGAAGGGGTCCTCTGGGATTTGCTAGATGAAATGTCTTGAGCCAAGTCTAGCCAAGGTAGTCATTTTGGGCTGATTGCTTCTGATCGACTGTATGCCTAATAGAAAAATACTGGCTAACACGGTACCAAAATATATATCTTTCCTGTATCAAAATGTATGCCTAATAGACATTTTATGGAATATACTGAGCATATATCATGAAAGTCTAATATAAAATTAAAAAAATACACAATCACATAGTTTTGTTCTATTTCTTTTCGATTTGTATAATATAATTACATTTTAAAAGTGAAACTGCTGTTTTATTTAATAGTATATGTTCCCCTTATATAACGAGATGACAAGTTCTTCACCATCAGATAAAGAAAGCTTGTGACCATGGCTGCTTTGCATGAGAATCCCATGATCGCCTATGAACAAGCCATATCTCAGTGTCATTAATTTTTGACTCTCCATATGAAAGAATAGCCCTTTGTGCCACTTAATTTAATGTGCATCACACAGAAACCCACCCTTCAAGGGCTGAGTTAGCTACTAGCATTAGCAAAAAAAAAATTTCACAATGTTCAAAGGGCCAATAAAACTGTCTACCATATATAAAATGTCTGGAACGCGTTCTATTTTTAAATAAGCAAAAGAATTGGTAAATGAGCAGCATTGTTGCAAATGTGTTTAGTGTGTGAATGCTGATTTCTCCCAGAAAATAGTAGATTTTGTTTATTAAACCTACTTATTAGGAAACCAACTTACAGTACTGCAAAGTATTAGTAGATGACAAACTTGAAAAGTAGGTCAATGGTCTCTTTTAGTTGTCCATAATAAACAGATATGGGACTTGTAGACACAGCTCGATTTATGGAGGCATACAGAGCTATTTGCCTAGTGGTTACACCACCGAGGGAACCTTACTAGCTCACACCAGGGACAGAAAAATTTGGAGCTAGATCTGTACATTCTTACATACAGTGATTTCACTGTATGTAAGAATAAATAATAATAATAATAATAATAATAATAATAATAATAATTTCACCAACAAAAAAATAGTTGTTTTTTTTTTTTTGCATAAGGGCCATAAAAACACTGATATATTTTTTGTCACAAAATAAAGAAAAAACTGCTTTGATTGTATGTGTGCGTGTTTGTGTATGTAAAATATGCAGAAAAATTTTATAAGATAAGTGTTTTAAACACAAGCCTTTTAATGTATAAGTTGCACCTTCTCCTGCAGATGAGCCAGAAAATCATGTGCTGGCATAAATTTGCACCATAATTTAAACTGGTTTAAATTATAGTAAATTTGTCAGGTTCCTTTTTTGTTAAGCTCCACCCATTTTTAGAAAAGTACTGTGAGCTTCATAAAAAGCAATAAAACATGCAAATTGTAGCATACCGTAGATACTCAAGTATAAGCCGAGTTTTTAAGCACAAAAAAATGTGCTTGGCTTATACTCGAGTCATTGTCCCAGAAGGGGGAGGGGGAGCGGCAGAGTAACAGGTCACAGGAGGCAGGAGCCGACAGCTGCAGCTAAAGCCTGTGCCCACTGCTAAAGAGAAATGAATATTCACTGCTCTGGCAGCCACAGCTGCCGGCTTAAACCAGCTGCCGAACTATTATACAGTAGGTGCGCACTACTTAAGAATTATGAATATTCGCCTCTCTTGAGTGAATATTCATAACTTTAATGAGCGGAGAAACGTGATCGCTCAGTTGCAGGTGCTGCTGGCACTGGAACAAGATGCAGCAAGGGCGCGCAGGGAAGGTAAGTAGGAAGTTTTTTTTAATGCTTTTCTCATGGGGGCCATCCATGCAAGAATAGGGATGAGGAGCTATGCAGAAAATGATGGGGATAAGGAGCCATGCAGACAAGCATGGGGATAAAGAGCCATGCAGACAAGGATGGGGATAAAGAGCTATGTAGACAAGGATAGGGATGAGGAGTCATGCATACCAGGAGAGGGATGTGAGGACAATGGATACCAGGCTTATACTCGAGTCAATAAGTTTTCTCATTTTTTTGTGGCAAAATTAGGTGCCTCAGTTTATACTCAGGTCGGCTTATACACAAGTATATACAGTAATCATGATGTGTGCCATAATGTGCAGCTTTTTTTTTTACACAAAACAAAATAGTGTTGGGACAATGATGAATTTCCCAGTTTGTCCCCAATTCATCAAGACCTTAATGAGTGGGACCTGGAGGTGCATGCCTCTTAATGAATATTGAACTGCTGAAGCGTGTCATGTGCCTCCATGCATCTTGCCAAAAATCTTTGAGATTCATGTGTGGTGCTAAGAGCACTGTTGCTTATTATGACTTGGATGAGAGATGGTTGCAAGACCCTCATCTCGCTCCTGCACTTCTCACTTTGTTAGAGTTAGGAAAGAATAGCATGAGATCGCCAAAAGTTGCAAAATTTAAGTGCAGTTTTATGTTGTGCCAATATTTTGTGACTTTTCAAAGCTTTTAACTCCAAAATTCTGGTGTAAAACTTTTGAGGAATCAACATCAATGTCTCCTCAGTCAAAGCAGGGCTTTTATAGAAATGTTAATGACAAAATAAAATAAAAAGTCATTTCAATGAATTATGTAGAGGTAGAAATAAAAGTTTTAGCTGGTCATTAGGCCTGTCATTGCACGTAATAGTTTAAAGGAGTTGTCCACTATTAGGACAACCCCTTCTTGATTTAAATGTTTGGCGCCGATAAAATAAAAAATCTTATGCTCGCCTCTCATGCCAGCGCCATTCCAGCAGTATCAGTACTCACATTCCCAGGGATCTCATGCGGTTGTTATGACATGTGAACCTGGCGCCCAATCAGCGCTGGTGTCACTGTCTCCGCCTTCATGCCAATTGAACATGAAGAGGAAGGCTACGGTCACACCATCAGTATTTGATCAGTATTTTACATCAGTATTTGTAAGCTAAAACCTGGAGTGGAACAATCAGAGGAAAAGTATAATAGAAACATATGCACAACTTCTGTATTTATCATCCACTCCTGATTTTTGCTTACAAATACCGATGTAAAATACTGACCAAATACTGCTAGTGTGACCACAGCCGAAGTCAGAGATCAACTACAACCTGTATCTGTGTGCTGTATATAGGAGAAATCTAGGGGAGAACATTCCATTAGTGCAACCTGTGCAGCTGCATAGGGGCCCAATATGTAAGGGGGACTATTTCCACCTCCAAAGAAGGTGGAATTGTGCATTATGATGAGCTTTTGGACTGCAAAAGGCCCAGATACTGTAATTACACATTGTCCCTCCTCTATCTGTGTCTGTCCTTGGAGAAATCACTGCAACTCGTTTCCTTCACCGCCTTCCCTTGGATTGCAAGTTACAGCACGGAGAGGGAAAAACTGGTTAGAATGCAGGATAGATCTATATATAATTGTCTAAGGGTCACTTCCATCTGTCTGTCTGTCTGTCACAGATATTCATTGGTCGCGGCCTCTGTCTGTCACGGAAATCCAAGTCGCTGATTGGTCCCGGCAAAACACCCACGACCAATCAGCAATGGGCACAGTCCAGCAGCGAAATGGCCGCTGCTTACTGCCCTGCACTCAGTGTCCCGTCCATACTCCCCTCCAGTCAGCGCTCACACAGGGTTAATGGCAGCACGAAGAGGGAAAAACTGGTTAGAATGCAGGATAGATCTATATATAATTGTCTAAGGGTCACTTCCATCTGTCTGTCTGTCTGTCACAGATATTCATTGGTCGCGGCCTCTGTCTGTCACGGAAATCCAAGTCGCTGATTGGTCCCGGCAAAACGCCCACGACCAATCAGCGATGGGCACAGTCCAGCAGCGAAATGGCCGCTGCTTACTGCCCTGCACTCAGTGTCCCGTCCATACTCCCCTCCAGTCAGCGCTCACACAGGGTTAATGGCAGCGTTAACGGACCGCGTTATGCCACGGGTAACACACTCCGTTAACGCTGCTATTAACAATGTGTGAACAACTTTTTACTATTGATGCTGCTTATGCAGCATCAATAGTAAAAAGATCTAATGTTAAAAATAATTTAAAAAAAATAGTTATTCTCACCCTCCGACGTGGGCCGCTGTCCTCGGCAGTGCAAGCGGCAGGTTCCGGTGCCAAGGATGCTCGCTGTGCGAGAAGGACCTGCCATGATGTCACGGTCATGTGACCGTGACGTCATCACAGGTCCTAAGTGCATAGCAACCCTGGGACCAGAAGCTACCGTGTGCACTGCACACAGGCGCAAGGACTTCAGGGGGCCTTCGGAAGGTAAGTATATGTTTATTTTTTATTTTAATTCTTTTTTTTACCATGCATATAGTGCCCATATTGCTACATACTACGTGGGCTGTGTTACATACTGCGTGGGCTCTGTTATATACTACATCTCTGTGCTATACACTATGTAGCTGGGCAATATACTAAATCGCTGTGCTTTATACTACGTAACCTGTGTTATATACTAAATGTGCAGTGTTATATACTACGTGACTGTGCAATATACTACGTAGCTGTGCAATATACAACGTGACTGTGCAATATACTACGTGGCTGTGCTATATACTACGTGCTCTGTGTTATATACTACGTGGCTGTGCAATATATTACGTGCCTGTGCAATATACAACGTGACTGTGCAATATACTACGTGGCTGTGCAATATACTACGTGCTCTGTGTTATATACTACGTGGCTGTGCAATATACTACGTGACTGTGCAATATACTACGTGACTGTGCAATATACTACGTGGCTGTGCAATACACTGCGTGGCTGTGCTATATACTACATGCGCTGTGTTATATACTACATGGCTCTGTTATATACTACATAGCTATGTTATATACTACGTCGGTTGTGTTATATACTACGTGACTGTGCAATATAGTACGTGGTCTGTGCTATATACTACCTACATATTCTAGAATACTTGATACGTTAGAATCGGGCCACCATCTAATATTACATAATGGCCATAAATGGTGTTATTCATCATATACACACAAGACTGCTTATACTGAAAAGTTGCTTGACAGCATAGTTACTGTACTTGTTTTTTTGCGGTACAAGTTGTACTTTTAAACGACACCATTGGTTTTTACATATCGTGTACTGGAAAACGGGAAAAATTCCAATTGCGGTAAAATGGCAAAAAAAGTACAATTCCACAGATTTATTTTTTTTTTACCATGTTCACCGTATGCTAAAAACGACCTTCCATTATGATTCTCTAGGTCATTATGAGTTCATAGACACCAAACATGTTTAGGTTCTTTTTTATGTAAGTGGTGAAAAGAAAAATCCAAACTTTGGTTTAAAAAAAATTAAAAAGGCGCAATTTTCCGAGACCTGTAGCATCTCCATTTTTCGTGATTTGGGGCTGGGTGGGGGCTTATTTTTTGCACACCGAGCTGTTGTTTTTATTGATACCATATAGGTGTAGATATAATCCTTTGATACCTATTATTATATTTTATTTCAATGTAGCAGCGACAGAATAAACGTAATGCTGGCGTTTTGAATTATTTTCTCGCTACGCCGCTTACCGATCAAGTTAATTATTTTTTTATACTGATTGATCGGGCGATTCTGAACGGCGATACCAAATATGTGTATGTTTGATTTTTTTTATTTTGAATAGGGGCGAAAGGGAGGTGATTTGAACTTTTTATATTTTACTATTTTTAAATATTTTTAAAAACATTTTTTTTTACTTGTAGATACTTCAATAGTCTATATGGGAGACTGAAAGCTGCAGTTTTCTGATCGGCACTGCTACATACAGATGATGATCAGATCGCCTGTATGTAGCAGAAATGCTCACTTACTATGAGCTCCGACCACAGAGCGGTGCTCATAGCAATCCGGCTATGACAACCATAGAGGTCTGCTGGAGACCTCTCGTTGTCATTCCAATCCATCGGTGACCCACGATCACATGACAGGGTCACCAATGGGTGGGATTTCCGGTGTGCTTCCAGAAGCACGAGTTAAATGCCACTCTCAGAGATTGATAGCGACATATCGCAGGTTAACAGCCGTGGGTGGATCGCGATTACACACGTGGCTGTTAGAGGGACATGTCAGCAGTTCAAAACAGCTGACATGTGCAAGGAAAGATGTGTTATCAGCGCCAAAGCTCACATCAAAGGGTGGGATTCTGACATGAGCGTACTGTTACGCCCAATGTCAGAATGAAGTTAAAAGTTATAAAAGGTTACAGAAATTTGGTTAACAAAAATTAGCCAAATAAGTGGTGATGAACTGTGCTCATCACAGCTCATTACTCGCTCGTGCATCAGTGCATCCTTCTTAGACCTAATTATAATAAATAGTAATACTGCTGTTAGCAACACTTAGGGAGATATTGTGCATAATGACATGCTCAGCACACTGTAACCCGAAAACAGGGAGAGGTGCTGGTGAATTAGGGAGAGAATTTTAGCTGCATATAGGCAGGGATTATGCTAGAGTTATATGTCTTTAAACTGCAACAACAGCCCTTATTAGGGCTAAATATAATCAATATTGAAACTGCTGTTAGCAGCACTTAGGCAGAGATTGTGATGAAGGGATAGTGTAGGACAGGATAGGGTTTATTTAATTTCCTTTCTGCTGCAACTTACACCAAAAGCCCTTCTCAGGGCTAATAGAAATCTTTTTGCTCTTAATCCTGCAGGGAAATATTATAGTTGCACGTCAAAAGCATACAGCCAGACTTGGTTATCAATAGCATCGCTATGTTGATCCTGCAGTGTAAGAAGTCCATCTGAGGTGGGCACAGTAATCCTGCAAATTGTTTTCAGCAGGGAAATTTTATACGTCATTTATACCTCACCAGTTCTGCATCAAAAGCATACAGCCAGACTTGGATTTTTATCAATAGCATCGCTATATTAAAAAAAGCAAATAAAATATATTTTTAAAATATTTTTAAAATACAGTACTTATTTTAAAAATATTTTATATATATATTTTATTTTTTTTTGTTTTGAGAAAATAAATGAAATTTATTACCATTTTTGACTGGGAGTGGATGCATTAAAAAAATCCGTAGCGCCACATTTGCTTGGAGTTTATTTTCCCTTTGAATCAAAATAAAAGAGCCAGAGTTGATTAGAAATTGCATCGTTATATAGCACCTGCACTGTAACAAGTCCATCTGAGGTAGGCAAATTTCCCTGCGAAACTAATCCTGCAAACTTTTCTTAACAGGGACAGATCATACGTAATTTAAAATGGCAACGGCGTTTGGTAAGGGACAGAGAAGTGGAAGTGATGCTGATGGAGAGTGCCGAGGGAAAGAGGGAAACATGATACTATGTCCAAACACACACATCATGTCAACCTAGTGTAATAATTATAGGGTATAACTCAGGAGACTCTTTGCGTGGAAAAAGACAACTACAGGTCACAGTTTTATAAGTGGTAAAGTCTATATTATCACACGGTGATTCAAACAGGTGCAGAGAGAAACTCAAGTCCACAACACTTGGAGTAAATATTAAATGCAGCTTATCAGTCTATAGGAAACCAGAGGAAAATGCAATCACGCAGAAAGTCTATGAAGCACAATTATTCTTGAGGATACTTGACACGAATAAGTCCTTGTTTAGTGCAAAACACAGATATATATGCTTATAAGGCAGTTCAAATAATATCTTAGCTCAACCAAGGAGGCCTGGGTAATAGTCTCAGGATCTTGCAGAGCAGCAACAGCTTATATGTCCAGCAAATGCAGATGGAAGTAAACACGAGCAGCAGATGAAGGAAGATTACTGGAACTGGTGTATGCAGCAGGAACTCAGAGCAGAGTAGCAGGATAACCCCACAGGTTCACAGGAGCAGGTATATAGCCAGGGAGTCACCAGAGGTCAGGAGCTGGATGCAAGGCAGAATACTCTAGCACAGACTGAAGGCTGGGGTGGAGTTTTATAGCAGGAAAACACAGTGCACATTAGACCAAAGATGCCATCTTGGAAAAGGGCAGTAATGCACAAAAAGGTAATAAAAAATGTTCAGAGTCCTGACATTACTCCCTCCTTAGAAGCGGCCTCAGGACTATCCTGGACCTGGTTTCTCAGGGAATCTCTGATGAAAACGAGAAATCTTCTGTTGGGCATTGATGTTTTCCACAGGTTCCCAAGAGTCTTCCTCAGGGGGATATCCCTGCCATCTTAACAGATATTGGAGCCGATTCCTGCGAATCCTGGAATCAACAATTTCCTCCACCACAAATTGTTCTTGCCCATCAATCACCACAGGCTGCGGAGGTGGCACAACACGTCCCTGGAAGGTATTAGGAGATACAGGCTTTAGTAAAGATACATGAAAAACTGGGTGTACCTTCATAGTCCTAGGCAGCTTCAGCCGGCAGGCCACAGAGCTCACAATACGGTTGATCTTGAAAGGGCCAATGAATTTTTGTCCAAGTTTTTGTGAAGGAACGTTTAACTTCAGATTCTTAGTTGCTAACCACACGGAATCTCTTACCTTGAACATGGGTGCAGGTTTACGGAATCTATCAGCCGATCTCTTATAACGTTCTTGAGCTGTGGTCAGGGATTCCTTCAGAACCTCCAGATTTTGCCTCATCTCAGTCAGCCTTTCCTCCACTGCCGGAACCAGAGAATTAATTGGAGACCTAGGTAAGATACACGGATGATAACCAAGATTGGCAAAGAAAGGTGTAAATTTAGTGGAGGCGCTCTGAGAATTGTTATATGAAAATTCGGCTAATGGCAGCAACTCCAACCAATCATCCTGGAGATGGCTGACATAGCATCTTAGATATTGTTCCAGCGTCTGGTTGGTACGCTCAGTCTGACCATTTGTCTGGGGATGGTAAGCGGAAGAGAGACAGACATTAATATTGAGTGCAGAGCAAAACCCCTTCCAGAATCTTGAAGTGAACTGCACTCCACGGTCAGAGATGATCTCATCCGGAACCCAATGCAACCGAAAGACATTCTGTATAACCAAGTTCACTGTATCTTTAGCTGAGGGGAGGCCGGTGCACGGAACAAAATGAGCAGCTTTAATCAGGCGATCAACTACCACCATGATTGTATTCATGACCCCCGATGTAGGCAGCTCCACAATAAAGTCCATTGATATAGACCCACAAGGGCGGGACGGAACAGGTAATGGTTGTAGAAGACCCGTAGGTGCCACATGAGGAGTCTTGTGACGAGCACATACCTCGCAAGAGAGAACATAGTCCTTGGTATCCTTCAGGCAAGTTGGCCACCAGAAGAATCGGCTCAGGAACTCTTATGTCTTCTGTACCCCCCTGTGACCAGCCAACTTGGAGTCATGTACCAACTTGTGGATCTGCAGACGGACGACCTCAGGGACGTAGATACGTTGATCTCTGAACCACATGCCACCCTTAAAGACAAGATTAATATCCACAGGTGGGTTGGCCAGAAATACATCACCGTCATAGGCCTCACTGCACTCCTTCCACAAGTCCTGATCATGGATAACTCCGATGAAATTGGCATCAGATAGAATGGTCTTGGACGGGACTCCAGGTACGGAATCCGCAGCATGGATTCGGGATAAAGCATCGGCCTTCCCATTACGAGAACCTGGACGGTACGAGATAACAAAGTTAAACTGATTTAAAAATAAGTTCCAATGAGCCTGACGAGGAGAAAGACATCTAGCGGATCTAAGGGACTCTAAATTGTGATGTTTAGTTAGCACTATGATCTGTTGTACAGCTCCTTGCAGATGATGCCTCCATTCTTTGAAAGCCGCAATAATAGCCAGCAATTCCTTGTCTCTCACGACGTAATTCTTCTCTGCTGAGGTTAGTCTACGGGAAAAGAAAGCACAAGGAAGTAGCAGACCCTTCTCTCCAGTTCTTTGGGAGAGAATAGCCCCCAAGGTATTATCAGAAACGTCCACCTCCACAATGAAAGAAAGTGTTGGATCTGGGTGTATCAACTGCGGTGCTGATGTGAAACAGATCTTAAGCCGATCAAAGGCTTCTTGAGCCTGTGATGACTAGTGTTGAGCGGTATCGGAAAGTATCGGCCGATACCGGCAAAGTATCGGATCTAATCCGATACCGATACCCGATACCAATACAAGTCAATGGGACTCAAGTATCGGACGGAATCCCTGATGGTTCCCAGGGTCTGAAGGAGAGGAAACTCTCCTTCAGGCCCTGGGATCCATATTAATGTGTAAAATAAAGAATTCAAATAAAAAATATTGCTATACTCACCTCTCCGACGCAGCCTGCACCTTACCGAGGAAACCGGCAGCCTTGTTTGCTTAAAATGCGCGCGTTTACTGCCTTCCATGACGTCACGGCTTCTGATTAGTCGCGTGCCGCCCATGTGACCACGACGCGACCAATCACAACAAGCCGTGATGTAATTTTCAGGTCCTGAATGCCTAGAATTAGGCATTCAGGACCTGAAAATTACGTCACGGCTTGAGATTGGTCGCGTCGCGGTCACATGGGTGGCACGCGACCAATCACAAGCCGTGACGTAATTTTCATGTCCTGAATGCCTAGAATTAGACATTCAGGACATGAAAATTACGTCACGGCTTGTTGTGATTGGTCGCGTCGCGGTCACATGGGCGGCACGCGACCAATCAGAAGCCGTGACGTCACGGAAGGCAGTAAACGCGCGCATTTTAAGCAAACAAGGCTGCCGGTTTCCTTGGTAAGGTGTAGGCTGCGTCGGAGAGGTGACTATAGCAATATTTTTTATTTTAATTCTTTATTTTACACATTATATCGATCCCGATACCGATTCCCGATACAACAAAAGTATCGGATCTCGGTATCGGAATTCCGATACCGCTAAGTATCGGCCGATACCCGATACTTGCGGTATCGGAATGCTCAACACTAGTGATGACCACTTAAAGGGCTTTTCCTTCTTTGTCAAGGAAGTAATGGGACGGACAATATCAGAAAAATTTTGAATGAAGCGTCTGTAGAAATTTGCAAAACCAATAAAACGTTGGACCTCCTTAACGTTCTTGGGTACCGGCAAGTCAAGGATAGCCTGAATCTTACCAGATTCCATGTTCAGCCCCTGGGGAGAGATGATATAACCTAAGAACTGTATCTCAGAACGATGGAACTCTCATTCCTCCGGCTTAATATACAGATGGTTCTCTTTCAGATGTCTTAAAACAGTTTTGACATGTTCTTCATGTTCCTGTAGAGAGTCAGAAAAGATTAGTATATCGTCCAAATAGATCACTACAAACTGGTCCAACAAATCTCTGAAAATGTCATTTGCAAGGTGTTGAAACGTTGCAGGGGCGTTACAAAGCCCGAAGGGCATCACAAGAGATTCAAAGTGTCCATACCGGCATCTGAATGCTGTCTTCCACTCATCCCCTGGACGAATACGCACCAAATTATAAGCCCCATGAAGATCCAGTTTAGAGAACACCTTAGCATGGCGGACTCTTTCCAGTAATTCGGGAATCAGAGGCAAAGGGTAACGGTTTCGTACGGCTACCTTATTGAGTTTCCGATAGTCAACACAGGGTCTCAGGGTCCCATCCTTCTTCTTTACAAAAAAGATAGGTGCCCCTGCTGGTGAGGAAAAAGGACGTATGAAGCCTTTGGCCAGATTTTCATCAATATACTCCTTTAAGGCTTGAAGCTCAGGTGCCGCCAAAGGGTATACGTTACCAAAAGGAATATCTGCCCCAGGAAGCAACTCAATGGGACAATCATAATGCCTGTGTGGAGGAAGCTGATCTGCATTCTTCTTTTCACAGATGTCAGAGAACTCTTTATATGCTGGAGGTAAAGAAAATACCTGTACATGTGTTTCCATAGCCGTGGACTCAGGGACAGCTTCTGTTAACGCTGAGTTGCTCCTTGTTGGAAATATAATCTCCTTGGTCTCCCAGTTGATAATTGAGTTCTGAGAACGCAACCAAGGAATGCCTAAAATCACAGGAAAATGAGGAGAAGAAATTAGCAAGAAAGAAAGTTGCTCCTGATGATTAGGCTCCAACAAAATTTCAAGGGGTACGGTCTCCTGATCCACAGGCCCAGAGATTAAAGGTGACCCATCCACTGTTTCCATGGTAATTGGAGAGGCTCTTTGCTGAATTTCAATACCATGTTCCTTGGCAAATGTGATATCCATGAAATTGCCACCTGCACCATTGTCAATCATAGCTGCACTGGAATTCCACTGTCCTGAACACAGGATCTTAATAGGGAGAGAACAGTGAGAGTTCTTTTCCTTAAGGCTACGTTCACATTTGCGTTGTGCGCCGCAGCGTCGGCGCCGCAGCGCACAACGCAAACAAAAACGCAGCAAAACGCATGCACAACGCTGCGTTTTGCGCCGCATGCATCGTTTTTTTCATTGAATTTGGACGCAGCAAAAATGCAACTTGCTGCGTCCTCTGCGCCCCGACGCGGGCGCCGCAGCGACGCATGCGGCGCAAAACGCAAGTGCGCCGCATGTCCATGCGCCCCCATGTTAAATATAGGGGCGCATGACGCATGCGGCGCCGCTGCGGCGCCCGACGCTGCGGCGCTGGCCGCAAATGTGAACGTAGCCTTAAGCTCCTTGGGGGGTGAAGTCATAGAAAGTGAATGGAATACAGCATTTAAAGGCAAGCTACATTCAGAGATGTCCGATTCATCATCACAGTTGTCATACTACCCTACTGCTGCTAGCACCTTGTTAGGCCGTTTACGACAATTGATCAAGAAGTGGTCAGACTGGCCGCAGTAGAAACATAGACTTTCACGAAGGCGATGCTCCCGGCGCTCATTGATCTTGCGCCTCTGAACGGAATCAATTTGCATGGGCACCTCCTCCACCTCCCGAGATGTTTTACCTGCAGGCTCTTTGGAAGGAAGGGAAAAGTTAGAAATACGGTTATATGCAGCAAACTTCAGCTGCCTACGCTCAGTAAGGCGAATGTCAATGCGCACACAATGCTGTATAAATGTCTCTAGCTCTTGTGGTGACTCAGAGCGAGCTAGTTCATCTTTTACAATACTAGACAGACCCCTTTTAAAAATAGGCAATTGTGCATAACTGTCCCAATTGGTATCTACTGCTAATCTCCTGAATTCAGTAGCATACTCAATAACAGAACGTTTTGCCTGGCGTAAAGACAATAAAGCAGATTCAGCGGTTGCACGGCGATTAGGATCATCAAACATTAATGCCATAGTGGCCAAGAAATCATCCAAGTTATTTAACCATGGGTCACGAGACTCAATCATTGGATTCGCCCAGGCGAGCGCTCGTGCGGTCAGCAGCATTATTACACAAAATACTTTGGATCTATCATTAGGAAAACGGTCAGCATGCACATCAAAATATAGCATACATTGATTCACAAAGCCCCGAAATTTGTCGCGATTACCATTAAATCTGAATGGGGGTAACTTACGTGGGCTAGCTGGTGGCTGTTGCCCTGAGGGAAAAGTCGCTTGTGCAGCTATTTGCGTGCTTATGTCCTGAAAAGCCCATCCATACTGGGACTCTATGCCAGCAAGTTTGTTTTTCTGGGCTGCCATACGGGTGCTTAAGTCCTGCAAAGTCTGTCCAAACACTTGTTGATTGTGTTCAAAGCTTCCAAACTTCTTTTGCAGACCTTCCACATCTTTCTGCAGTGATCTAATTATGGAAAACACCTGCTCTAGTCTGCTTTCTGCAGTCATTGTTCCAGCAGTCTCCTTTTTTTAGGTTAGAGTATCCTGTAATAATTATAGGGGATAACTCAGAAGACTCTTTGCGTGAAACAAGACAACTACAGTACACAGTTTTATAAGTGGTAAAGTCTATATTATCACACGTTGATTCAAACAGGTGCAGAGAGAAACTCAAGTCCACAACACTTGGAGTAAATATTAAATGCAGCTTATCAGTCTATAGGAAACTTCAGAGGAAAATGCAATCACGCAGAAAGTCTATGAAGCACAATTATTCTTGAGGATACTTGACAATAATAAGTCCTTGCTTAGTCCAAAACACAGATAGATACTTATAAGGCAGTTCAAATAATATCTTAGCTCAACCAAGGAGGCCTGGGTAATAGTCTCAGGTTCTTGCAGAGCAGCAACAGCTTACATGTCCAGCAAATGCAGATGGAAGTAAACACGAGCAGCAGATGAAGGAGGATTACTGGAACTGGTGTATGCAGCAGGAACTCAGAGCAGAGTAGCAGGATAACCTCACAGGTTCACAGGAGCAGGTATATAGTCAGGGAGTCACCAGAGGTCAGGAGCTGGATGCAAGGCAGAATACTCTAGCACAGACTGAAGGCTGGGGTGGAGTTTTATAGCAGGAAGACACAGTACACATGAGACCAAAGATGCCATCTTGGAAAAGGGCAGTAATGCACAAAAGGTAATAAAAAATGTTCAGAGTCCTGACACCTAGCTTCCTGTCCCACTTTGTATGGGCACACAGAACACCACTTTTGAACCCAGACCACTGTGAAAAGATTATTGGATGGATAGCAGATAATTCTTCTAGTCACTTTGCCAGCACTACCCTGTCTTACACATGGTTCAGTCTCAGTAGCCGTGCTTCTGGACCACATAATCCTCACCCTGATCCTCCTTCCTCCCACCATGCCGAGTGTTCAGAGACAAGTAATGCCACACTTGGATATTTCCATTTATAAATTCTGGCCTCTGGCCATGCCCATTTCAAGCTTGACATGAGATCTTATATAGCGATGCCCAAATATTTGAGCAGCCACGTTCGCAAGAAGGTGATGGTGGGAAAATTCAATTAATGTCACAAGAGGGGGAGGATGATGAGACACAATTGCCAACAAGTGATGTTGTTGCATCAGCAATTCAGAAGGAGGACCTGGGTGTGGAAGATGAGGTGCTGGACCATGAAGTCACTGACCCCACCTGGGAAGGTGCCATGCAGAGCAAGGACAGCAGAGCACAGGGGGATGAATCTGCAGCACCACTGCATGCAGGCAGAGGTAGTGGGATGGCCAGAGGCACAAGGCGGTCAAGTGTTCCCCAGAGCACAAGCAAAGTTGCCAGGCCAAGGGTTAGGTGTTCCCGAGTGTGGCGCTTTTTTAAAAGCAGTCCAGTTAACCCCAAAAAGGCCATTTGCAACATCTACCATATCAGCATCAGCAGGGGCAGCACGACTACCAGCATGACCAGCATTAACATGCTCAGACTCATGCAAGCGAAGCACCCGACTATTTGGGCCGAATGCCAAGGTCCAGAAAGTGTCTGCGGGTAACACCACTGCCTCTTCCTCTGTTCTACGTACATGACAATCCCCTGTCCATGATGTAGGCAAAGATTCCTCCCACCCTGAACCTGTCTTTGTACACTTGCAACCATGTCCACGTCCTTGCTTCAGTGCAGCATTCAGTTGTACCTAACTCAGTTCCAGACTATTTGCCCTGCTAATATTGCCCTTGTTACTCGACCCCTAGCTGCCACTATTTCTCCCACTGTGCGTTCCCCACTTTACACAAGCACGTGTCCCATAACATCAGCCATGTGCTGAGCAAAAAAGTTAATGGGAAGGTCCTCTTAACCACGGACATGCAGACAAGTTCTTGTGGCCAGGGACACTACATTTCCCTGACTGCACACTGGGTGAACATTGTGGAAGCCAGGACCCAGTCGGACCCTGGAACAGAACAGTTGCTACCGACACCAAGGATTGCGGGCCCTGGTTAAATCAGGGTTTCCCCCACCTTCTAAAGTTTCTGCACCTCCTCTTCCTCACCCTCCATCTTAGAAATGTCAACATCAGTCGCAAGCTGGAAGCACTGCCTGAATGAAGCGGCAAGAGTCTCTGCTGAAGCTAATCTGCTTAGGTGACAAACCGTACACCGCTGCAGAGATCTTGAAAGCTCCAACAGACCAGACTGATCTGTGGCTCTTGCCCCTTAACCTACAACCAGGCATAGTCATGTGTGACAATGGCCGTAAATTGGTGGCAGCACTGAAGCTTGGTAACCTTGCACACGTACCATGCCTGGCCCACGTGCTCGACTTAGTGGTTCAGCGGTTTTTCATATCCTACCTTGATCTGCCTGAGCTACTTGTGAAAGTCCACCACGTGTGTGCCCATTTCCCCAGGTCATTTACAATTGCCACTGCCATGGCAGTGCTGCAGCAGCATTTGCAACTTCAAGCTCACCGACTGGTGTGCGATGTCACCACATGTTGGAATTCTATGTTAATGTTACATATGTTCGCAAGACTTTGTGAGCAGCAGAGGGCAGTAGTTGAATACCAGCTGGAACATGCCCATTGGTATTCCACTTAGCCTCCACACATAAGAACTGATAAGTGGGTATGGATGCCTGACATCTGTGCGGTTCTCCAAAACTTTGAGAACTCAACCAGTGAGCGTCAATGATGCCACAATCAGCTTAAGGCCGAGGTCACACTTGTGAGTGCAATGCGCTTCACACTGAGCACTGCCACTGGCTCTTGGGACTGGAGCGTGCAGCTGCATGTATTTCTATGCAGCTGAGTGCTCCAGTCCCAAGTGCCGGCACCAGTGTCGGGTATTGAGGAGAGAGACTCGCTCAAGTTTCTCACATTGCACTCGCAAGTGTGACCCCGGCCTAACTATCCCACTTCTTTCTCTACTGAAACTGTCACTACTGACCATTGAAGAGGAGGCTTTGCAGGTAGAGCAAGTTGAGATGGAGCAAGAAACTATACAGGGTGATGCTACAAAGCCCAGCCTCATCTCATCTTTTCAACACGGATTGGGTGATAATGAGGATGAGGAGGAACAGGAGCTCCTTGCCTGTGCTACAAATGGCTCTACCCGCACCACCTTCATCCCATCTGATTGCCTGAACATGAGGGAGGACAAAGATGAGGAGTCTGAGGTATACTTTTTATTAAATATATCTTAAAATTCAAAAAATCCCAGTGACATGTAACAAAAAACAGGATCAAACAAAGTAGGATCAAAAAAGTGCACCTATCCTAACACTGTCCCTACACTTTTCTGCTCTCCCTGCCTGGCAGTGGAGGTTGGCACCCTGATAGAGTCGATTCTGGTGCCCCCACTCAACGGCGGCTATCCACTGCTCACCCTATCGACCACCTATGTAACTATAGGTGGGAAAACAATGAGCTATAAAAAGAAATGAAGTACAGTGTGGAGAAAACAGTAGCAAAAAATAGGTGCACATAAACAAATATCCCCAATGTTGTCCAATTGAAAAATAATTTGATGCAATTGAAAAATAATTTGATGCATATAGGACAATAATGGCAAAGGGAATAATAATCCAATATAAAAAATGGTTCAAGAGGAAAATACTATATAAACCAAAACTGTACAGGAATAGCCTATCTCAGCTATGGGTAGGGTAAGCCCAATATGAGCCTAGGTAGCACAGTCAGTGCAATCTTTTAACCCTATGGCATATGACTTAAGACTGTTAACTTCAGACAATGGATGATTAACAAAAGCAAATAACCAATAGTGTACAGTCTGGTATTAGTGTGAAGCTATTACGGATAGCAAGCAGGGGATCATATCCCCAGGTTGAAAAACTTAGCTTCCCAGCTTCTCAGTAGTCGCCTCGTGGGGGAGGGACCCACACATAGTTATAGACATATGTATATCAGTGTGTCCGTATCTTGAGACTGGTGAATGATTGGACCCGGTGTTATTCCGTAAATAGAGGAGGGCGGTCGTCTCACTGGCAGGTGATTACTGACCAGTGGTAGCCGATCCATGGATATAAAGACCTCCCCTCCCCGTGGATCTTCAGGTCTGCTGAACATCACAGCGCCTGTATCTCTGTATCAATGGTTCTTATCCTGACTGCCTCCTGATGAACCGCAGTTCGGGGAAACGCGTCGAGGTGACTACTGAGAAGCTGGGAAGCTAAGTTTTTCAACCTGGGGATATGATCCCCTGCTTGCTATCCGTAATAGCTTCACACTAATACCAGACTGTACACTATTGGTTATTTGCTTTTGTTTTAGGACTAAAACTGCCATGCAAGAGTTGCTATTAATACGCTATAAAATTATATGGGTAGTCCCAGCCTTTTTAACCCAGCAGCAGCTAAACTCTGTGTTAGAGATACGGACATAAGGCATGGGAGGCTTTCTGTACTGTGACAGCTAAATAATCTCCAGATGTTTTAACATATGTAGCTTTTTATTTGTTGTTGGGCTCGCTGCACGGATATGGTCAAGTCTATTGTTAACAATGGTAGCTGAACAGCTGGTCACAAGTCTGAAAGACATTTTGTTGCCATGATTCAGTGTCGAACTATCTTGGTGAGTTATTAAAGACGCGCAGCTCTCGTATATTTTGTGCTTAAAGTTTATTAACATTTCATGAACTTTTTTAATTAGATGTTGCTTGGTAATGAAAACATAAAGAACATACAGTTGAAACTACAAGCGTAATTTTTCTGCTTTTGGAAGAGTAATTATATGTATCTAGGTGAAGTATTTGATGTTAATTACCACCTGTTACATAATGTGATTATAGAAGCTTATGAAATACTTATTCTTAATGTGGAACTAAGCATGCAGACACATACAAAGTCTATGCAAGACAACCTGGCCATGGAAAGCAAAAATCTTATATATTGGGGTTTGCGTGCTTTTGTTTGCAGCACCTCTGCTTATTAATATAAAAATATCTAAACGCTACTGTGTTTGGGTCTGTAGTCAAGTAGGTCTGCACTTGTTTACTGGCAATGAGCAACGATGACATCAAAGCGATCGCTAATACTAATATTCTGTCCCCATATATAGTACATGGTACCAGCAGTATATCACCTGTTTACATGGGGCAATATGTTGCCAAATCAAATCACAAGATGACAAAGCATTTTACTCGTTTGTCAGGTGATTGCTGGTATGATTACATTGGCAGATACAATCATGGTCACTTCCGTCTGTCCTTTTGTCTGTCTGTCTGTCACAGATATTCATTGGTCGCGGCCTCTGTCTGTCATGGAAATCCAAGTCGCTGATTGGTCGCGGCAAAACGGCCACGACCAATCAGTGATGGGCACAGTCCGGTGGCAAAATGGCCGATCCTTACTCCCTGCAGTCAGTGCCCGCTCCATACTCCCCTCCACTCAGCGCTCACACAGGGTTAATGGCAGCGGTAACGGACCGCGTTATGCCGCGGGTAACGCACTCCGTTACCGCTGCTATTAACCCTGTGTGACCAACTTTTTACTATTGATGCTGCCTATGCGGCATCAATAGTAAAAAGATCTAATGTTAAAAATAATAATAAAAAAAATAAAAAATCGTTATATACTCACCATCCGTCGGCCCCCACATCCAGAACCAGCCTTTCCCACTCCTCGCGACGCTCCGGGGACCGCTCCATGCATTGCAGTCTCGCGTGATGATGACATGGCGGTCTCGCGAGACCGCTACATCATCATCTCGCGAGACTGCAATGCACTATTGGGACCGGAGCGTGCGAGGAGCATTGGTAAATGCTTCACCTGGATCCGGGGCCAACGGAAGGTGAGTATATAACTATTTTTTATTTTAATTCTTTTTTTTAACAGAGATATGATGCCCACATTGCTATATACTGCATGGGCTGTGCAATATACTACGTGGGATGTGCAATGTACTATGTGGGCTGTGCAATGTACTGCGTGGGCTCTGCAATATACTACGTGGGCTGTGCAATTTACTGCATGGGCTGTGCAATATACTACGTGGGCTGTGCAATGTAATGCTTAAGCTGTGCAATATACTGTGTGGGCTGTTCTATATACTGCGTGGGCTGTGCAATATACTGCGTGGGCTGTGCAATATACTGAGTAGGCTGTGCAATCTATTGCTTGGGCTGTGCAATATACTGCGTGGGCTGTGCTATATACTGTGTGGGCTGTGCTATATACTGTGTGGGCTGTGCAATATACTACGTGGGCTGTGCAAAGTACTGTGTGGGCTGTGCAATATACTGCGTGGGCTGTGCAATATACTATGTAGGCTGTGCAATATACTACGTGGGCTGTGCAATGTACTGTGTAGGCTGTGCAATATACTACATAGGCTGTGCAATATACTACGTGGGCTGTGCAATGTACTATGTGGGCTGTGCAATGTACTACGTGGGCTGTGCAATGTACTATATGGCCTGTGCAATATACTGCGTGGGCTGTGCTATATACTACGTGGGCTGTGCAATATACTACGTGGGCTGTGTTATACACTACGTGGCCTGTGTTATACACTATGTGGGCTGTGTCATACACTACGTGGCCTGTGTTATACACTATGTGGCCTGTGTTATACACTACGTGGGCTGTGTTATACACTACGTGGCCTGTGTTATACACTATGTGGCCTGTGTTATACACTACGTGGGCTGTGTTATACACTATGTGGGCTGTGTTATACACTACATGGGCTGTGTTATATACTACGTGAGCTGTGTTATATGCTACGTGGGCTGTTATAAACATGTGGCTGTGTTATATGCTATGTTGGCTGTTATACACTCCATAGGCTGTGCTATATACTACGTGGCTGTGCTATATACTCCGTGGGCTGTGTTATATACTATGTGGCTATGTTATATACTCCGTGGGCTGTGCTATATACTCTGTGGGCTGTGCTATATACTATGTGGCTGTGCAATATACTACGTGGCTGTGCAATATACTACGTGGCTGTGCTATTTACTACGTGAGCTGGTATATACTACATGGCTGGCCGCGAACAATCAGCGACAGGCGCAGTCCGGCCGTGAATTGGTGCGAGATTTGAACCACGCTTCGCTAATTGGTCACGGCCGGCCGAATCCTGTATTATTCTAAAATGTTCATAAATAAACTACATACATATTCTAGAATACCCGATGCATTAGAATCGGGCTACCATCTAGTGTCCCTATAAACCCTGATTATCGGCTCATGTATACCAACCTTAAAACTGCTCCCCGTTGATGCACCTAAAGCTTTTAAAGAATACTTTTAAATAAAAATTTTGGATATGCCAAAGAGCATCATTTGAGCCCTTTCTCTGTGTTTATAGCTCTTCAAATTTGTTTCTCATGCATTCTCTAACAATCTGCTTGACTTTGAAATCTACAGAAGATTCAATAGTAAAAGCAGAGGAAATCAAGTTTACAATCTGATGGAATATTAAGTTGGAAATTAACTATAGAAAGCCAGATTCTATCCCCAGGAAGAATAGATGCAATGCTTGTCAGTGGCACTCCTGGCTTTAGCAAGAGCAGACACAAGAGATCTCTACAGAGATTCACTTACTGGTATTTGAGGGTGTATGAAGAAAGCAAGAGAAGTGAGTGATTATTAACAATAGCCCATGGTTTGTGGTATTAACTCAATAATTAGCTCATGCTGGAAGATACTGCTTGAAAACTCGGTTGATCCATTCCATATGACCAATTCTCTGAGCATGGTAACCAGGAGTTATATCCAAAGAGAACATCAGGGCATAGCACAATGATCTCTGGAACTTTAATACAAATTACACAACACTGTCTGAAACAACGTGAACTGAAAAAACAAATATTTGAAATATCTCCATGAAAAATATCTGAGCCAAAGGTAATCTTTGAAAATGAGAAATGGAGACAATGACCAAGATGATGGAGGGAAATCAGTGTAAAATCTATTGAAATATCAACTTAGTGTTTGGTTGAGATGGCCAATTACTAAAACAGACGTTATGGTTTTTAACTCTACTAAGCCTAACAATAATAAATGGAGATTAATTCATCAGTGTGTTTGCAAGATAACACAACAGTAAAGAGAAATAGGCTCAGGAGAACACTCCTAATGTAAAACTAGAGGTACAATGCATTGTCCACTGGAAAGACTTTGAGAGAAATATTATGCATTGCCATAATACTAACACTCTCGCACCCCTCCAGTCTGTCCTTAACTCTGCTGCCCGACTAATTAATCTCTCTCCTCGCTACACTCCTTCTTCCCCTCTTTGCAAATCCCTTCACTGGCTCCCAATTTCCCAGCGTATCCAGTTTAAACTACTAACACTGACCTACAAAGTCATCCATAACCTTTGTTCTCCATATATTTCCGTACTAATCTCTCAATATCTTCCCTCACGTAATCTCTGGTCCTCCCAAGACCTCTTTCTCTCCTCCATGCTTTTTCGCTCCTCACCCAATTGCCTCCAAGACTTCTCCCGAATATCCCCCATCATCTGGAATTCTGTGCCCCAACACGTCTGGCTATCCACTACATTTGGATCCTTCAAACCGAACCTGAAAACCCATCTCATCAAAGAAGCTTACAACCTATAATGACCACATGGCCACCTCAACACCATCGGAGCTACCGCAACCCCCGACCTACTGTCTCCTTCCCCATAATCCTGTCGAAGGTAAGCATGCAAGGGCAGGGTCTTCTTCCCTCTGTACCCGTCTGCCATTGTTAGCTTTGTTTACTGTAAGTGATATTTGTATCTTGATGTAACCCTGTCTAATGTACAGCACCATGGAATTAAAGGTGCTATATAAATAAATAATAATAATAATAATAATAATACAGTTGTGACTACTGATGTATGCAAGGGCTAAGGGCTACCTGAAAAAAGTCAAGCAATTCAAAGGATCTGGAGCATCTGTGATTTCTCTTGTATGGACAATTTGCCAACATGAATCAAATTGGAAGAAACCGAGTGTCCAGCTTGAATGCCATTGATTTAGTCAATGAACTGACTGAAGATACTCCAAATTTTTGTGGCTGCCAAAGATATTAATGGAAAATCTTCCTCCTCTAAGAGATGTTGACTTTTTTCCAAGACATGTTCACCATCAGAAACTCTAAGGAGAAGAAAATTTCTTAGGCGGGGTTCACATTAGCGTATGTGTGCACAGCGTATTCCTGTGTACCAATCCGCAGGTGTCTTGTGTACATATATTTAACATTGTGTATGCAGGGAAATGCATTAGTACGCTTTTGCATGCAGATGCGTATGCATGCATCATTTCGCGGTGTGCGGCAACGCTACATGTTGAATTTTTTGAGGCGTCAATTTAGCGCAGACATGTGCATGTGGATGAGTACATCAAAACAACGCATTACTGTCTATGGGAACTCATTGGTACGCAAGGACATGCGTACGCATGCGTTCAATACGCATACGTACTTCACACTAATCATGTCTGGGAAATGATGTCTCCACCTACAAAATCCCTGATGTATAAAAGTAGGTCTGGAGACAGGAAGTCCATTACTCTCAAGACTCTGGATGCGAGCACAAGACTCTGAATGTAAACATAGAAGCTTTGAAAATGTATATCTGTCTCTTACTGCATTCTGTACTCTGTACTTATGTTTTGTTTTCTGTTCCTTCTAGACTGTGTGTTTTTCCTGTCCTGGACTCCTTGCCTGGCTTGCTCCTTCCTGTCCGGAATTACCTGTTGTGGATTGCTCCTGTGGCCCCATGTAAGTCACTTTGTGTCTTATGTTTTCCTTTTTTTCCTTGTAGACTGTGCGGTGCTGCTGTCACTTTTTTGTGCTGCTTTTCCACTGCGGTGCTGCTGTTCCCGTGTTGTGCTGCTGTTCCGGTGCTGTGCTGCCTGCTGTGCTGTTGGACTACTGCCTGAAATGTAAGTTTTGGTTTTCAGATTTATTTATTTTTTGCTTAAACTACATTGTGTTTGACTTTTAAACAAGTTTAATTTTTCTTATCTGTTCTTTTCTGTAGTGTTTCAGTTGATTGCTGCCTGATCTTCAAACATGTCCTCCTGTGAAGACCTGACTGCTTCCCAGGGTGGACATGACACGGATTATGTAATCACATTTGATATACTGATTGGTATGTATTGACTGGCAATACTACACATATGGTAAATCATGTATTTTCTTTACTGGAACCTTCCAGTGTGGAAAAGCAGGAGCAGTCTAGTGGAAACGAATCTTCCCAGGGTCGTCGGGTTCAAATCCCTGAGGAGGAAAGACAGGTGTAAATATTCTTTTCATTATCAGACTTGTAATTGGATTTTTTTCAGTTTTCTATATTTAAAACTGTATGACTTATTATTTTTTTTCTTATTTTATTTAATCTATAGATTTGACAACGAGAGGAAGGTCAACATTTCATTGACAATGACCTACTCATTCCACTGGTTCAAGAGCGTGTAGTGTTGTGGGACCCCCGTGATCGTAATCATTCCGACTCAGTATTGATTCGCCGACTCTGGGAAGAAGTGGCCAGATTGCTGTTGGATGATTGGGACCTTGCAAGGCCACAAGTCAGAAAGGATTTTCATAAGTATTGCAATGTTGTCTCTACTTTGCTGTAAATGTTGTCTTTTTTTACAATTAATTTTTTTTTCTTCCCCCTTCATAGTGAAGAGAATAAAAGTTCATTGGCGTTTGATGAAGGATCACTTCAATAAGGATATCAGACAGGAGATGTGGGTTAAAAGTGGTGCTGATCCAAAGATTTCAAAGTATAAATACAATCATATGCTGTCTTTTCTGAGACCTGCGCTTGCTCAGCGAATGTATATTTTCTGTTGTCTGACTATTATATAAACTTTTACATTTTTTTTAGTAATATTTTTCATTTATTTTCCACACAGAACCTAGAGCAGTACTATAGAACCTGGATCTTCCTCTGTTGGAGCGGCCCCTCATTGACCAGCCAATGAACAGTCCCAATCATCCACCAGCGATGTAGCAACCAGGCAGGCTTCACAGGCTGGGGAACAGGCAGTTGGTCCATCAGGTTTTCCCCTCTCACAGCCCTCTGCCACTGCTTTTGTTGTGACTTAACGTCAGTGGCTGAGGGCCTAGGAGAGGTCAGTCATGCCCGAGTTTATTCACTTAAGCTCGGTCTTCCCGGATGGGATGAAAGTGATTGGAGATAGACTGGACAGTGGGTTCACTCAGGTGAACACACTTTTCCAGGATGTCCACAGATGCCTTGACCACCTGGAGGCCGACCTTAAGAGACCGGCGAGACATTTTTTTTCAGCAATAGAGCGGGGCCTGTCGGAAAACCTTATTCCTAAACTCCAGCTAAACGTCATGCAGGCCTGCCAGGCTGCTTACAGCCAGGCATTACAGCAGCAGTCCCGAAGCTACCAGCCACAGACCAGATTTTACCAGCATCAACAAGCACAGCATCACTGGCCTGTTCCCCCAGTTCACAGCTACACCACTCTCCAGAATGCAGCAGTCCTTCAGCAAGCAGCATCCACCAAGCTCCAGAGTGAAGCACCCCTGCAGCAAGCAGCATCCACCATGCTCCAGAGTGCAGCAACCATCATGCTCCAGAGTGCAACACCCCTGCAGCAAGCAGCAGCCACCACGCTCCAGAGTGCAGCAACCATCATGCTCCAGAGTGCAACACCCCTGCAGCAAGCAGCATCCACCTCGCTCCAGAGTGCAGCACCCCTGCAGCGAGCACCATCCACCATGCTACACAGTCCAGCACCACACGCTGCTACAGAGGCCAAAACTCCCACTCACACAACAATGAAACTCAGAAAGACTCCCACTAGTGACGGTGCTGCACCATAAAATCAAGACCAGGAGCAAGAAATGTCAGCAAAAATGGTCCTACCACCTCCACCCTCACCTCCCAATGTGTCTCTGTTGTCTAATATGTTGCCGACAGAGCAGGGGAGAATTATAAGAGCCATGTTCAGCACCTGGCGCTGGGGAACAGCGCTTACTGTAATTTTCTTCCCTGGCAACCGTCCTTGTGGTACTGATGCAGCACACACATGCTACACATGTGCTGCAAGTATTACACACACGCACACTGACATCTCTGGTACCGGAAATAGCAGGACGTGTGAAAGAGACCCTATAGCAGTTTTTTATGTTTGGCTGCTGTCACACACTAAAAGATGCTTTTTATTGCAAAAAATAGTTTTTGCATCACCATATTTTGAGAGCTATAATGTTTCCATATTTTGGCCGACAGAGTCATGTGAGGTCTCCTTTTTTGTGGGACAAGTTGACGTGTTTATTGGTACCATTTTCGGGCACATGATATTTTTTGATCGCTTTTTATTCAGATTTTTGGGAGTCAGAATGAACAAACACCAGCAATTCATGAATTTCTTTTGGAGGGGCGTTAATAACGTTCCGCGTGTGGCAAAATTGATAAAGCAGTTTTACTCTTAGTAAAAGGTTAGTACGATTACAGTATTATCTAATTTATATCTTTTATGTTTTGGCACTTTTATACAATAAAAACTATTTTATATAATAAACAATTATTTTTGCATGGCTTTATTATGAAAGCTAGAACTTTTTTATTTTTCTGGTGATGGAGCTGTATTAGGGCTTGTTTTTTGCAGGACAAGATGATTTTTTTCAGCAATACCATGATTATTTATATCCGTCTTTTTGATCATGTGTTATTCCAATTTTTGTTGAGCGGTATGATGATAAAGAATTATTTTTTGCCTTGTTTTTTTTTTTATTGTGTTCACTATAGGTCGGGTCATTATGAACATGGTGATACCAAATATGTGTACTTTTATTGTTTGTTTTTTTTTCATTCAAATATTTATTTATTGGGGGCGTGTCCTGGCCATAATGGAGGAAGGCTGCTAATCCCTGAGCTCCTGCTTCCCCAGCCGAATAAAGCCCTGCAACAGCCCAGAAACTGACTTTACCGGAGTCTATGCCTGCTAAACGGAAGCCTGCACGCCCCAACACCCCTTCTGGACCCCCTGTGGAGTTCTCTGCAAGTATATCTCGCTTTTTAAGAAGCTCTGGGAAGGGGCCTTGGAGCTGCACTGATCCTAAGATGGCTGATCCCTCCCCCAAGCACTGCAGCACTACACATGAGGCAAAAAACAAACAGAGAGAGAAGGAGACACTGCAGGCCTGCACTGAGGTTTCCAGAGCGTCTGTCACCAGACTGTTTACTCAGGAGAGGCCCCTGGAGGCCCCCCTGCAGGGGGTCTCAGATGAAGGTACCGCAGGGGAGAGGGAGGATGGTGGGGGCTCGGATCATGAGACTGTACAAACAGAGGGAGAAGCGGTGAGGTCCTGGACACAGAGAGCTGATCTCTACCCCTCCCAAACTGAGTGGCCTGTGCTGCAGGAGACTCGGCTGCCTCCTAGCCTGTCACCTCGGCCACTTACACCTGCAGAGGGGGTGCTTCAACAACTCTCTATTCAGAAACCGGGCTGTGGAGCAGGTTATCTCCCCCCTCTACTAAATCACCCCACAGAAGCCACAGGGGGTGAGCGACGAGTGGAGCCGACCATCAGTGGAGGCCCCAGTGGTTCCCCTATTTTACCAAATATGCGGCCACAAGATAGCCCTGACCCAGACATGTGGGAAGCTTTTAAGGCCCGTATTAGCAACGTTCCAACTAAAGAGGAACTTGAGGGCTTTATCTCCAGGGTGGAGAACTCCTTTAAAGCTGAAACAATGGCCCTGAGAGGGGACGTCTCAGCTCTAGCGGGCAGAGTCACACTTACTGACACTACTGTGGAAAATCTCTCCTAGCCCTTGAGGATAAACTGTCAGCCCAGACGTCCACCTTTGAGAGCTTTCTAGACCATATGGAGGACTTGGAGAATCGGGAGAGAAGGCAAAATCTGAGAGTGAGGGGCCTACCGGAATCAGTCCAAGCCAGTGACCTAACTGCGACTCTTCAAGCTTTGTTCAACTCCGTTAGGAACACTGCCCCAGAGTTGGGTATTGAATTTGACAGAGCTCATAGGTCGCTGGGTCCTCCCCCTGAGGATGGAGGTCTGCCTAGAGATGTGATTTGTCATTTTCATAGGTACCAAGTGAAGGAAGAAATCCTCAACTGTTCCAGAAAAATTAAAATTTGGTTCCCTAAATGTACGGGGATTCAATACTCCCCAAAAACGAAGCCACGTACTTTCAGATATGCACAAGCTAGGGGTTCAGATACTTTTTCTTCAAGAAACTCATTTTAGAGCTGACCGGATACCAATTGTCGGGGGTAAACTTTATGATAGATGGTCCCATAGTTCCAACCCCGAATCGAGGACAAAAGGTGTCTCAATAGCCTTTTGTAAGAATTTAAATATCATATTGATAGACAAGGTCATAGATGAAGGGGGACGCTATATTTTTATGAAAGTTAAAGTTGCTGAACGGATCCTGACCCTAGTTAACTGGTATCTCCCGAACCGGGAACAGCCTAAGGTCTGCAAGTCTCTATTATTGAAACTGTCTTCATTTGCAGAGGGCCAGGTTGTGATAGGTGGTGATTTTAACTTTGTCTTTGATCCCAAACTAGATACCTCCTCTGGTCGGGGGGCGGTCCCATCGAGAAAGGTGAGAGCCCTACAAAAATTCTTACTTAAACTACATCTGATAGATGTTTGGAGAATCCTCAATCCTAGAGGTAAGGATTATACTTTCTATTCTACTCCACATAACTCCTACAGCAGAATTGACCTTTTTCTGGTCAGCAGGGGGGTCTTTTCTTGGAGGCCTGATGCCAAGATTGGTAATATGGTTCAATCGGATCATTGCCCTATTTTTCTATCCTTGGAGATACCCAGGCTGGCTATGAAAAAATTCTCATGGAAATTGAATGGCAACCTTTTACGAGACACCACCTGTTTGAGTGATTTGAAATCTGACATTGCAGCGTTCGCCCATACTCATGCGTCAGATCCCACACCTCAGGCAATTAAATGGGAAGCACTGAAGTGCATCATGAGAGGCACCTTAATCAAACATGGGGCTAGAATCAAAAAACTTCAGACTGAGGAAATAGATGCTTTGCTGTCACAAATTCAGACCCTGGAAAGCAGGCATAAGAATTCGAGGTCCTCTGAGACTTTGGTCGAGCTCACTACAAAAAGGCTTGAACTTAAAGGCCTGCTGGATAGACGGTATATGGGTGACAAGGAAAGAACTAAAGGGTTTTTCTACAAAAGAGCTAATGTTTGTGGGTGCCCTCTAGCACGACTGCTTCATCCCAGATCGGGTCCCACCCTTATCTCATCACTCAAAAATGATAAGGGCCAACTGGTCCATAGTAATGAGGAGATCCTAGAGGTCTTTCAAAAGTTCTATAAATCCCTGTACAACATTAGGGGCAGGTACGCTGACTTGGATCCCACCACGTTGAAAAATAAAATAAAATCTTATATGAATAGGATCAAGGTTCCGTCCCTCCCTGAGGCGGATTTGGCGGTCCTGGAAAAGGACGTAACCCCTGAGGAGCTGTCAGAAGCTGTTAAATCCACGTCCACCTCTAAATGTCCTGGGCCGGATGGGTTCACTCCCTTATTCTATAAATCCCTTCTATCTGACTTGCTTCCCCAAATGGTCCTCACCTTTAATGCGATTTCTGAGGAGAATAGCTTTACCCCCAGTCCCTAGAGGCTCATATTTCTGTTCTGCCAAAGCCTAATAAAGATCCCCTGCTGGCCGGGAGTTATAGGCCAATCTCCCTGATCAACGTCGATGTAAAATTATTTGCCAAGGTATTGGCTGACAGATTGTCGGGACTTCTCCCATCTATTATCGACCTTGATCAGGTGGGCTTTGTCAAGGGCCGGGAGGCGCGGGACAGCATTATCAGGTCTCTTCTCCTTATTGAGAGGACCAAGATGCAAAAGTCCCCTCTTTGTCTTCTGTCGATTGACGCAGAAAAGGCCTTTGATAGAGTCCATTGGGACTTTCTACGGGAGACCCTGACCCATATTGGCTTACAATCCAATTTCCTGGGGAAAATTATGTCATTGTATTCAAAACCCTCAGCTCGTGTTAGAGTCAATGGATCTTTGTCCGATCGTTTTTATATTCAGAATGGTACTAGACAAGGCTGCCCGTTGTCGCCCCTAATATATGTTTTAGTTATTGAGCATTTGGCTAAGGCTATCCGAGATAATGACAGTATCTCAGGGATTCAGGTTGGAAACTCTAACCATAAAACGGCCCTATTTGCCGACGACATCCTCCTCTTCGTCTCTAACCCAGTCGTCTCTTTTCCAGTGCTTATGAAGGAGTTCGAATCCTTCGGGGATTTAAGTAACTTCAAGATTAATTACTCCAAAACTGAGGTCCTAAACATTTCTCTATCTTCTTCCGTGGTGGCTTCCTTGAAGCGGGCCTTCACCTTTAGATGGCAACAGGATCAGATTTCATATCTCGGGGTGAACCTCACCTCGGATCCTCTTCAATTATTTTCTTTGAACCATTAGGTCATTTTGAACAGGGTGGGATCCCTTCTGGAGTCTTACGGCCCATTGAGGCTGTCGTGGCTCGGTAGGATTCAGGTGGTTAAGATGGATATCCTGCCGAGATTTCTTTATATCTTTCAGGCGATTCCCATTTGGCCACATAAATCGTTTTTTATTAAAATACAGTCCTTGATTTCCCGTTTTATCTGGAAGGGGAAAACACCGAGGGTGAGTTACAAGGTTTTATCTAGGCCACGCCAGTTTGGAGGGGTGGGTCTACCCAACCTCCGAAACTATTGCAGGGCGGCCATATTAGTTCGCCTCTTGGACTGGAAATATAAAATTAAATTAAAAAAATGGGTAGAGTTGGAACAAGAATCGTCCGATTTGCCTCTTCATTATCTTCAGTGGATCCCAAAGCAATATGCTCTTCAACGGGGGAGATTTTCCTTCCTAACCTCAGAGGCTATGAGGGCATGGCACTGCAGTGGTGTGAAGGGGTCCACTCCTCTTGGGGCCAGCCTTCTTACACCTATTTTTTGCAACCCGGCATTTCCTCCGGGCATTCACAGGAAAGCCTTCATGGGATGGAAATACGAGGATGACATACGGGTTGGTGATATCTTACAGCGTGGCGAGATTCCCACCCTCTGTTCCCTCCAAACCCAATCTCCCTCCACTAAACTTCTTTGGCGGGAGTACTTGCAGGTCTGGTCCTTCCTGGCCTCTTTGATTTTGCCAAGGGGTTCGAACTGTAGACTCTCTCCCTTGGAACTGTTGTTTGCCGGTGGAGATGCCCCGAGCAGGGGAATCTCTTCCCTCTACTCAATTTTTTCAACACCTGACTCTGACGCAAGGCTCTATTTCCAGTCTGCTTGGGAGAAGGATTTAGGGCGGACTTTGTCGGATGAGGAATGGGAGCGTTGCTTCCTGATGAACCATAAACTCCCGAGTTCCAGTGAGGCCTCGGAGAAGGGGTATAAACTGCAATATAGGTGGTACCTCACACCTGACAGGTTACACAAATTTTCTCCCTCAATTTCAAACTGCTGCTGGAGGTGTGGAAATGGCATAGGCTCCCTTTTGCATATCTGGTGGGGCTGCCCCTTGATTAGAACATTCTGGGACCAAGTGTTCCGAAATTATGATTTGATCACAGGCAAGCACATCACCGGTACTCCGGAGATGGCATTGCTCTCCATGATTCCCGATTCGGTGGGATCCCAAAAAAAGGACATCCTTAAATTTTGCCTAGCGGCTGCTAGGACGGTGATCCCCCGCCGATGGCGAGACCCGGTTCCCCCCGATTTTGTGGAGTGGTTTTCAGAATTTGAAACCATCTTTAGGATGGAGGAAAAATTGATGCAGACCTTTCACAGACAAGGGTCACCTTTTTAGGTATCTGGACTGAATGGATTCTACTTAAAGATTCTGCTCGTTTCCCTGACCTGTTTACCTGAATACACCTGTCTATTCTACAGTCGATTACTAAGCTACTCTTCTTTTCTTTTCGTGTTCTCATTTTATATTTCTTTTCTTGAGCCCCACCTACGTGGGCTCCCCTCTCTATTTCCTCCTCTTTCTATCTCCCCCCTGGGTGAGCTGTTCACCTTCCACCAGCTCGGTGTGATAGGTCTGTACCATGATTTACCAGTTACTTTTATAATGTTACTATTTGCGTGCATGTCTCGCTCTAGGGGACATGGGCGAACTGATTTTAGGTATGCTTTCTTTTATTCACGGTAATGAAAGTCCTCGCCTGTTGCGGGGGCAAGGAGTTATTGCTTATATGTTAAAGTTACCGTTTTTTTTTTTTTTCTTTCTTTTATGTAAGATTTATGCAAGGTTTGTGAACGAGTGTTTTTTGTGTTACTCTTCTCGAATTGTATATTATAAGAAAAAGTACTTTGATCATTGCCGTAGTTTTCAACTACTGTTTTTCTTGTAAAATTGTCTTCTCTTTAATAAAAATATATTTACCCACAAATATTTATTTATTGATAGAATAAATATTGATTTTTTTTTATTATTATTTTTAAAAATATTTTTAAAATTATTTTAAAAAAAATTAAATTCATTCTTACTTTTACACTGTGTCCCATTATGGGAAAATTATTTTGTGCAGGCTGATCGCTTCTATAGCATGCATGATATAGAAGCTGTCAGCGCTGCAGTTTCAGTACCTGAGAGACTTCCTGACATGCACTGCACATGACAGGAAGTTTCTCAGCTCTGGAGACCTAGATGTCATCCAACATCGGGTCTCCATGGCAGCGATCGGGACCCAGTGGCACGCCGCGGGGTCTCCGATCCAAAGGTAGAGGGGGTTAAAATGCCGGGAGCGGTCTGCAAGAATCAGCTGACACCCGGCCGTGATCGGCCACACACCACCTGTGTACACGGCCGATCGCTATGACGTACTATCCCATCCATAGTCAGATAGGCCCAGGGCACATGGCATGGATAGTACGGCAGATGGGCGAAAGGGGTTAGTCATTTTAAATATGGGCTGGTCATCAGCAGCTTCTCTAAGTACAGTTATCAAGAGCTATTTAATGCATCAAAGATGTGAAGGCAGATAAATAGGAAGGACAAGATTCTGAGGATAACTTAGACAGAGAGAACAGGGAAGCGTTAGATTAGTGAAGTGAGGTGATAGGCTTGTCTAAAGAAATGCTTTTAAAACATTCTTAACAATGGTATTAGTCATATTATCTGGTGGTAATGCATTCCAGAAAACTGGAGCAGCATGAGAGATGTCTTGGAGATGGAGGTTCGAGGTTTGGATTATACAGGTTGTTAGTGTTAGATCAGTTGCAGAATGGAGAGCATGAGGGAGGAGACATAAGGTGGTTGAGAACTGTGGGAACTTTGTGAGTGAGAGAGATAAGTTTGGATTGTATTCTGTAGCATATGGGAAACCAGTGTAATGACTGGCACAGGGTGGAGACATTGGTGTAACGACTGCACAGAAATATGACCCTGGCTGACACATTCAGGACAGATTGGAAAGGAAAAAAATTGGTTACAGACAGACCTATCAGTAGAGAGTTGCAGTAGTCCAGACGAGAATGAATAAAAGCGACAGTAAGAGTTTTTGCAGTTTCAAAGGTGAGAAATTGTTTTCTGGAAATGTTTTAAGATTCCTGTAATATGAGTGAGTGAGCGATGGGATATATGGAATTAGTTTTGTGTCTAATATAATCTCAAGACAGCGAGTGTGCAGCTTGGAAGTTATGGATAATGAATGATGAACCAGGTAAAGAGCATCAAATTGTGAGGTGGTATACGATTTGGCTCATTTAGGTTATTTGATACCTTTCACATAACGGGGTAAGGGGAGACTGACTGAGAGTGACAACTGTTGGAAAATAGTGGGAGCATTACAGAGATCAAATGGGATCACTTAATATACATAATTACCATTCGTGTGTTGAGGGAGGTTTAATAATTGCTTCCCTATTTGATCCAGATTAGGTTGTAAGATTTGGATTAAACCTTCCCTCCTTATCATCTTTGATTTAAATTGATGTCAACATGGAAAAGCAAATATACTCTACCCCTGGAATGTTACCGAAAATAGCAGAATACAACATTTGTAGAACAATACACTGGAACTCTCTTTGTACTCTGAGGTGGTAGACCGGTTGGATGCGAACCAACATAAGTGGTAGTACCCAATGTGATCCAGGGTTAGGAGCCATGTTGACAACAGAAAGGCTCTCTGACTGCTTGAGCAGTCAATGCATGGAAAGACAAGCCCTTGAGTACAGTATTAGAGGAACAAAGGCCACTTTTTCTGGCACTTCATGAGGGAACATCTTAGCAGTCCCTCTACCAGGATTATGGTGTGGGGTAGCATAATGTACAGTAGCCAAACCCCTCTAGTTTTCATTCCAAATACACTAACAGTTCTGCTCAGTTTGACTTGGTCGTGGAACTAGTGGTCCTGAAATGTCTCCAATTTGTCCCAGGAGTCGTTTTTTGACACACTAATGCCAGGTCGCATGTTGCTTGTGCTACTGTGAGCAACCTGCATGGCATAAATGTGCTACTAATGCCTGCTACATCTCCAGACTTGTCTACCATCAAGCACATCTAAATTATTATTGGTCAGCAGTTGCAAAGGGAGCTGCCAGTAGGGAATCTTTATGATTTGTGTGTTCAAGTGCAATGGCAAAATATTCCTCAATCATCAATTAATAACCTAATTGATAGCATACAAAGATGTGTAACTAACTGTGTATACAGTATTTCTATATGTGGCGGTCATAGTTGAGTGAATTAATCAATATGTTTTGAATATTTTGTTTCCAGTTTTTCGTAACTTGCATCTCATTAATATGTCTATTGATTTTGTAATTTTCATAATTCCACAACTTTTTCTTATTGATGATGCAATTTCAATGTTGAGCGATATAATATAGAAAACTGCTGAAATAGTTGAACATTGGTAATCTTCACAAAGGTGCACATTAAATGGCCAATGCACCTAAGCCAATGGAAGCTAAATAAACATATTTCATTAGGCAAAAGAGCGTATATTTGTTTTGGGCTCAGACATCTTAAAAAAGTCCTGTATTCCTACACAGGTTAACAGATATAAATCTTCCATTATCAGCAACTGATTTTGAGAAAACTTTGTGCTTATATCTGGGATCTCAACTAAGCAAAGTTCATATATTGAGGAAACAAAGACCTTCACATGTTATATATGCAGTTTATTCAACTGGCTGGTGTTTTACATTCATTAAAATATGTTACTGGTCATTAATACAACAAAAATGCTTTAACATACAAGCCAGAGCTACGATTTATAGGACATTTCTAATGCTAACCATAGAAAATATTTCACATTTCTTCAAACTCAATTACTATGCTTTGCCCATTGCTAAATGGTTATGAGATTGATACAACAAATGTAGCGGATCAGTAGTCATGTAATAGCCAATGTAAATACAGCCTTAGTGACGCTGCATATGTTGACGCCATAAAGGCAAAAAAAAAGGAGGAAAGGAAATAATATTAATAAAAAGTTGACAATTTATCTTAGTTTTAGGAATGACTCAGCTGGTATATTTGCCTGTTTTGAAGTCTTTGAAATGTTTATTTAGCATGGGACTTTGGTGCCTGGTTACTTACCAAAGATGACATAAATCAGTTTATTTCACTGCAGCAAACGTGGTAATGTTTACTTTCATGTGCTAATCCCATTGGGAGAGATGAACTAAAGTCCAATAAGGCTTTTGAAAGGTTTTAAGTGCTTAAAGTCACCTATAAGTGCGACGAATTAATAAACCATTAAATAGCATTATTGGCAAGACTTTGGGAAAAAAGAGAGATTCTCCACTTCACTGACTCTGACAAATAAACATGTTAATGTTAATATATATTTATGTACTTATGGACATACCAATCTGTGGACACTACATAAATAGGTTTAAAGAGGATATGTCTGTTCTCATGTCTCACATCAACTTTAGTAAATAAAAAATAATACATATAAGAATTCTGGAGAATCTTTTTCGAGCACTGTTTCTCTATTTTTTAAAAGTTTTTATCTTTTATTATATAATATATCATATAAATGGAATATATTAAAAGAAAAAAACTTTTACACAACATACCCCTTTGATAGCAGTCTATTTTTTCAGGTTGTTGTCTGCATGCTGCTCTGCTATTTCCAGGTGTCCCACTTGTATCTCTGTCCCTGTATGCTCCCCCCTATGGTACATTGTTATTATATTATTTTGAACATGATTATGTATTTTTGATATTGTGTATTAATAAAAATGTATTTTTTAACCCGCGTTTGGGAATGAGTTTTCTTTCTTTGGTGTAGATTGTAGTTTTTCTTTTCTTCCTGGAGGTTTTTTTTGACAGCAGGATTGAAGGATTTTTTTGGTGTCATTTTCAGTATTACACTCTGATTCTTGGGTGCATTTTGCTATTATATTCTCTCTCACCGTAGATTGTTGGCTTAAGTCATCGATATTAGTAGATTCAGTTGATGTTAGTCTAATGTGCATAGGATGCACTAGTTAGACAGTTAAAAAAAATTATAGCAATTTGGTCTGTCTATAGACAGTAAACTTTTATCTGTATTACATAAGAGCCAACGATCTGTCCCACCAGAAAGTTGCACTGCCATAACCTTACAGAAATGAAAAAAGATAAGCAGATTTATGTCTCTCTAGGGTATAATGTCAGGGACATATGGCGAAGCACTTACAAGTTGTGCCTGAGCTTATTGGTCAACAGATGTTCTTCTTCACACTACAATAAAGTTATAAAAGGAAATGTTAAGATATTTTTACAATTTATGTGCGTCCATTGTCAACCTTTCCAGTTAAAATCCCATTTTTATGTTTTTTTAATATGCATATTACATTTGTCTAAGATAATATTTTTTTTTTTTTTTATACATGTGATTGCATTATTAAATGAAGCGAAATAAATAAATAATAAAACTCAATAAATAAAAAGCACAAGTTTGATCCAAAAATATCAATGAAAACCTGTTGTTCATTATACCCTGGGAGACAGTTAATCTATCATAAAATCGTTCAGATCTGCTTCATAGTTTTCTGTGCTTTCCAAATCATCCTCTTTCTGACATTTGAATTCTCTAAAATGCAATAAATTATTGAACAAACAGCCAATTTAGAAAAAAAAAGTCTATCTGTTTTGTGATGTATTGCATTTGGTATTCTTTATTCTCAGAAACACTTGGGCTTAATGGGGAACAGCTTTTTGTACCGTGAGATACATCACATGGGTGCAGTATTTCAGCACATATATATAATATTATTTGCAGAATTGAAATAATTTGTTACAAATACACCAATCGTGTGCACATGTTTAACGTCCTATTGACTGCACATGTGATGAAAATCAAAGCTAGAACAAGAACATTTTGGTTCCCTTTCCCAGCGTGTTTCTTAATTATGCATGTTCTGGATTTTTATAATGTGGTGTAGTTTTTTTTCAGATTTTGAAATTACAACTTCAATTTCCTTTCATTTAAAAATAGACACTAATCAAAGAGTTTCTGGTGTAAGTACTAATGTTGTTGTGTTATCCACGATTCCTTTTGATTGATTACAAATGTGACAAGTAAAATGAAATATGCATTTCCCTATGTGTAACTTAGTCTGCGTTCTGACATTATCCTGTTCCTTATCAAGGTTAGAATATTAGTATTTATGTATGGCTGGAATGGATCCGTTACATGATCGGGTCCTGATTTCTAATAATGACTAATAACGGTATAACAACACCTTACACATGGACGTCCCACAGCCTAATGGGTATTTTTCATATTTATGTTTTCAGAGTTTCAGTTACAGGAAAAATGCATTTACACTTGCCAACAGTGGTTGTTAAACGACCGCCAAATGGCTCTTTAGAAGCCAACAGACGTTCGTTGAATGGCTTATTTAGACAGGTCAATCAGAACTGTTCTATGCTCATAGAATATCATGATTATCGGCAGTACATTTCCGGTTTACACAGGATGATGTGCTGCTGATAAAATCATCATTAATGCCAGCACATACATTTCAATCACCCAAGAAACAAGCATTTTGCTAATGCATCATGTGATTTCAGGCATATTGACACAGGACGATAATCGACTTATTCCCAATCATCAGCTCATCTAAATCTTGAACCACCAGAGGTCTGCTGCTCTAGCTCTGTATTCAAATAGCTAAGTCAAAGTAACTTGTTGGAGCTCCTTTCCTCGGATACCCTCTGCTCTGCTATTTAAAAGGGATTTCCAGATGATATTCTTAATTTACAAGTGGGCTCCAAAAAAATAAAAGACGCAATATCCTAAGTTATTCCCAGCATGTCTCTATCCGGCTCTTTCCCAGTCTCTGATGGACTGTGCTTATTTGTTGACCAAATTCCTCTTATATGCCCCTTCATTGTCTGATGTCCCCTTCACTCATCAGTGTCTCTAGCAAGTGTGGTGACAGTTTTCACGTGTACTCGAGACACTTACACATGTAGACCTATTTAAATCTGTCTGGTTGCGCACATGTCCGAAAAAGTCCTTTATTTTAAAATAAAAACCCAGACACCCTCTTTCACCTATTTATTTCCCCACAGAAACACCCAGAAGGTCCGGCATAATCCACATCGATGTCTCAAGACGAGTCTAGACTCAGCTAGAGCCAGAAGCTGTGATGCGTGGTGACATCAAATTACAATTTGCCAAAAGGCAACTAAACTCTAACTAAAGGTTAAGGTAAAACATAACTTTTAATTCAGCTATTAAAGAATAATAATAAAATTTGCTAAGCTAATAGGTGTCAACTAATAGTCTTAGTCTAGCATCAAACCCTGATGAAGCCAAGTTGACTGGCAAAACATGTCGAGGAGGTCTAGAAGTTGGTTTTAGAAGCTAGCTTGTGGAGTGTGTATAAACTCCCAATGAGATTAGTGGTAGCGGCCGCACCATGCTATATGGAATGAATTAATTAATAGGTAGGATATTGGAGATAAATCTAGAGGATGAGATAGTAAATATAATAATATCCTCATAGCTGACACCCACTAGCTTAGGAAATTATTCTTTAAAAGTTGAATTAAAAGTTATGTTTTACCTTAACCTTTAGTTAGGGTTTAGTCACCATTTGGCAAATTGCAATTTATCATATTTACCCTACGCTGGTTTTTTGAACAGCATTTGTTGTGTACGAGTGGTGACATCAGTAACGTGACTGCTCACCACGGGTCACGGGCACACACTGAGTAGCGTGAGAACCAGGTGCAGTGACGAGCGGTGATGCCATTAAGGTTACCGCAGGTCGCAGCTGGTGGTTCTCACTGTAACTTCTGTGTGAGCCGGCCAGCTGTGAACTGCAGTAACCTTAATTATGTCATTGCTCATCACTGCTGCTGGTTCTAATGCTACTCTGTGTGTTCCAGTGGCCATGGTGAGCGGTAACGTTACTGATGTCTCGCTCATCACATCCTCTGGATATAGCAGAGTTGGGAATTGTCTTGGGACCTCCATATGGACTTCGGTGGACCACTATGGATTATTATTTTTTGGTAATAAATGGATAAAAGAGGGAATTTGTTGGGAAGTGCTTTTGTGTGTTTCTTACTCTTCATTGTGGGGTTAGTATTGAGGGTGTCTGACAGACGCCTCTCCATTACTAACCTCTGGGCTTGATGTCAGCAGACATTAGACAACTAACATCAACCCCAAAACCATTATCCCAATTGCCAATGCACCAGGGCTATCAGGAGGAACTGAAGCTAAGTGAGAGAATTTGGTGCATCAAATGGATGCACCATTTCTGGGGTGGCTGAGGGCTGGTGCTATTAGGCTGGGAAGGGGCTAATATTATTTAAAAAAATAAGTTTGGTCCCCCTTTGTTTAATTACGAGCAAAGGCTATGCAGACAGCTGTGAGCTGATATTAATAGATTCGGAGTCTCTGTCTGTCTATCTTACTATCTGTGTATTTTCTTTCTTTTTCCACATCTGACATGTAAACATCTGTAATTTCTATTCTGCATTCTATTCCAGTACGTGTTACCCTGATGCATATGGATGCCACACGTATTGTACGCACAGACATAGCACCAGTACTGGGTTTTCCAGTACCAGAAATATCAGGATGTGTGAAGGAGGCCTGATACAGGCAGCACAGCACTGATTGAACAGTATTTTAAAGTGTGTGGACACACTTCCAACTGGGTTACACAGCAGAATTGAACAACACAATTCAAAGAAATCACTATTTCATGTTGGAATACCTTTATTTACTAAAATAGACATGTCTGAAGAACCCATGGGTCTTCTTTATATCTTTTTTTATCTTCGTCTTTAGCCTTTATGATGTAAGTTATACAGTCGCTTAAATTAAACCACCAAGAGGTACATTTATAGCACATCTATGCGATTGTGCTAACTGAGCTCCCACTGTAACAACCAGAATTGGAGATATCTCTAATTCCACCTACTTACCCCTTGGATGCCAATGCCAATAATGAATAAAGTATCTATGTGGTTTGAGAGAGAGAAGGAATGCCTTCTGTCACCAAATGGTAGTCCTGGTTGTAGGATGACGGGATGCCATGACTGCAAACCATGTCTAACGTGTGCCATACAGGTACTAATATATTGGTTGTCAGCTTACTACTGACAGGCAATAATCCTTTGTTACAATACATTTTTAAAGTATGCATCCCTTAGTGGAACTAAATGAAAATTTAATATAGGTTATTAAAAAATGTGCACAATCAAAATAATGAAATCATGGAAAATACAACTTTTCTTACAAGAAACAAGTTCTCAAATGGCTATATAAAAATCAACCTAAGGTTAAAGAAGCACTTCCATCTAGGTTTTCATCCTCTTAATATATTGCAATCATAATGTTATATATCGCTGTGCAATCATAATCATAATCACTCATTTTGCCTTTCTACTGTGAGCAAGTTGCAAGATGCAGTAACGGGTCAGAGACAGAGCAAGGGTTAACGTGGAGTATACTTTTAACAGGTATACTCCTCGCAGGGAGAAAATGGGTAAAACAGTACAATTGAACAAAGGGCTTGGAACTCAGAGAAAACAGGGATAGTGAATAGGGTAGGCAGTTCAAGAATAGCAAACTTATCAGTCCGACGAAGTGAGGATGCGGCTTTTGGGATGTGAGTCTTGGCGCCAAGGCCTTGGTGCATAAGGGGTCCGGTGTAATACTGGAGAAGATGGTGTACTGGATCCTGGCGACGGCGGTGTTTCCTCGTGGTTCGGTCGATGATCGGTGAAATGAGAAATGACAAACGGCAAAGTGCACAGTCTTTTACTTTGTCAGAATCCAGAGACAATTGTCAGCAGTTACAACAGGAAACCACTCACGGCAGGTGACCCGGCTTCCCTGTAGATGCGTGTGCGTGTCTATGTCTTCTCTGCAGGGTTTGTCACGGTCAGTGGTAACAACGGGGACCGGATGAGTCTTTGTCGGCAGTCTGTGGTCACAGCTCTCAGACCCTTCTGGCTTGGGCCTGCTCTGTCTGAATGCTCTGCAGTAGGAGCCCTGACACTGCCCTCCTGAGCGCTGCAGGTACCCACCAAGACTGACCGAGTTCCCGCATGCTGCAGCTCTCTTATCTTAGCCACGCCCCCTGATCCTGAGTGTAAAGGTCGGTCCGGGGTCTTATGCCTTCCCCCGTGCAACCTGGGTGACAGCCCCAACAGTTCCGGATCTGTCACGGAGTAGGCACGCCAGGTCCGGGTCTTCTCCTTACACTACTCAGCTAATTCTTTTCTTTTCTCTGCTCTATGTGGAAAGAAAAAGACTCTTGTCTCAGCATTTATCATTCCCCTCGTCAACTCTAGACCCAGCTGCTTCCTACTCTCCTCTTCCAGGGACTTTTGCAGTGACTTATGACTCATACAGTGAAAATTGACTTCCTGCATAGAGCTTAAAATGATTCAGCTAGTCAGCTTTTAATCCCGTGATGTCATAGACCTAAAAGAAAACAGAAGAATTAACTGCGTAACAAGGCAAAATGAGCAATTGTAAGTACACGGTGCTGTATAATATGATGATTTGATGGGAGTGCTTTTAGAACACCGTTTTATATTACAGACCCGTAGGTAATTCCAGAGAAGAATAGCCCCATAACATGACATGACATGTTTTTCATTGTCAGTGATTTTTTACACATGTATAAGTGGGAAAACTTCCTGTTTGCCTATACATTCAGAGGCCTATTGAATACAGAATTGGCCCTAAATGCCATATTATAACACAAAATTAAGATATGTTGTATGGCTGTGTATATGAGGCCTACATAAACTTTCTTTTAATTAGGAAGAATTATGCCACATAAATTTTACGAATAAGCACACGATTCCTCCTTGACACATTGCATTCAGATATGACCAATGACCTGATGTTTACATCTATGACTAATAAATGTATAGGGTGTACAGAGTCCTACTTATTCATATGTTATAAAAGGTAACAATAATTCTCTAGATTGCTGTTGATAACATCTTATCCAAAAGTAAAATCATAACACCATAATGAAAACTATTAGAAAAAGTGGTGGAAATGGATGAATCAAAAATGATCATTCCTGATAATTTGCAATTTGTAAATATTAATAACAGAGTTCCTATCAATTTGTGGCCTCATCGATTGGCTCTTGTTAGAGGCTATTTATTTGCCTGTGTAAAACAATCCTTGCTAATAATAGCAACATCTTTAATATTAAACATCCACATAATAGTAGTTCTATCTTGCACAAAGAACATTAAAGAAAGTCCTTATAACTTATTGTTGAGAGCCTCAAAACATTATAAAATATATATCTGGCACTTAAAGTGGAATGTTCAAATTATTTTCATATCACGAACAAGTAAACCAGATCACTCTCTGAAAAAGTTTAATGGTATAATTTTGGATAGAAAAAAAACAAAGAACATTGTAAAAGAACAAAAGGAAGAATAGAGTCCAAACACATCTTGTTGGCAAGATGGATGATCTTAGATGCATTCTTGTGTTGAGAAAGTGAGTATTAATCCAATGTGGTTATTATTCTGTCATAAAGAGTTTCATCTGCTACAGAAAATGAAATGTAGAGCCCTGTTAAAGTCTGCAAAATGCTCACGTTATAGTTTGCTCTTTTCTTACATGTTTCTTATGCCAGGTGTTCAGTTGACCAAGCATACAATAAATCAGGGTTTTGGTTTGGGATTCTGATGTCATGCGTCACAAGAAGGGGGTTATGAAAATCAGGAGTGTAGCATTACTTTAAAAAAAAAACAGGTTAGCTGAGTTTTCCAGCGGGAAAAACAACATTTCGTAGTCGTAACTTACGAAAGCCCTGAGGAAAAAGTGTAAATAGCCACAAAAATCTTGTATATGGAAAACTCCTCCATCAAATTCATTTCATTAAAAGATGAAATCCAAGAAAAATAATCATGAAAGAAGTTATTATTTTCTACGCAAGTTATGCTGTTAACTTGACCGATATAACATCAGAACATGATGGTATGGCCCGCCCAAGGAATTCATGGCACACAAAATCTTAGAAACAGTTTATTGACAAGAGTTAATTTGGGTTATTGTTTCTTTTAAGGAAAAATATAATACAATGTGACAGCGACTAAAGGCTAGGCTGGCAATTAAAGCGGTTAGAGAGAGGATGTTATAGCGGCCTCCAGGCCAAATTAAACTTTACTGTGTGTTGCTTGATGCAAGTGAATACAAAGAAGGTTATCGTACATCTTATACATGAAGTTTCGCAAGATCATGTTGTAGATTATTGTTTTCTCATTTCTAAAAAATATATATGCTGCATATACAGTTGGACAAACAAGATATAATTATCCTAATTTTATGTCGCATAAATTGGAACCTGTTCCTTCACTTTTCATTGTCTTCCATAAATTTAGTCAACTCTCAGTTAAAATGCTCTTTCAAGTACTACTCTTTTCCTATCTTGATAAAGGTACCATGGGATGCAAATCAGGAAAAAAAAGGACATTCTTAGTAAATTAAAGATAATCTATCACCAGGTTTTTGTTGCCCCATCAGAGACCAGTACGATGTAGGGGTAGATATCCTAATTCCAATAATGTATCAGTTACTGGGCTGCTTGCTGTCATTTTGATAAAATCACTGATGTATCTGCTGCAGATCTACCGGTCCTCTGAATACTGAGCTGTGTATAACCCCGCCCACACCACTGATTGGCAGCTTTCTGCCCACATACAGTGTGCATAGGCAGAAAGCAGCCAGTCAGTGGTGGTGATCTGGTTTTACAGGGCTCATGAATATGAAATACTACATGGCAGCAGGTTTACTTGTCCTCTATGATAATCTCCTGCTAATATAACAAGAAGAAAATTAGAGCAGCACAAAGAAAGAGTCCGGGTGCAGCGCCCCCCAGGCAAATAAAAAACCTCAATTATAAAAATCCAGAAAAATTGGAGGCAGCACACCGTTTGTAGTGAAGAGGAGATATTTAATCAGCCCAGAAAGCGATGTTTTGGTCCCAACAGGAACCTTTCTCAAGCAGTGAACATGTGAAAGTGCCAGGTAGATAAAGAGTATACATAATTATAATCATTTGCATTAATCATCATTGTAAGAGCATGTATTTACATTATAATTGACATACATAAAGTGCAGACAGTGATACAGGAATAATTCAACACGTAAAGTGCAGTGCATAAATATAGAGAAAAGGCATTAAAATATATGCATTCAGACATCAATTAGTAATGATAAAACAGTGTACAACCTTGTTAATCACATCCATGACTTGTCCCACTCTCTTAGGTAAAGGCAAAAAGATCCAAGTAAACAGCATATTACAAAGGAACGAAACCTCAGTACTACTAAGTCACAGCGCTTTAAAAAATATATACAGGTCCTTCTCAAAAAATTAGCATATAGTGTTAAATTTCATTATTTACCATAATGTAATGATTACAATTAAACTTTCATATATTATAGATTCATTATCCACCAACTGAAATTTGTCAGGTCTTTTATTGTTTTAATACTGATGATTTTGGCATACAACTCCTGATAACCCAAAAAACCTGTCTCAATAAATTAGCATATCAAGAAAAGGTTCTCTAAATGACCTATTACCCTAATCTTCTGAATCAACTAATTAACTCTAAACACATGCAAAAGATACCTGAGGCTTTTAAAAACTCCCTGCCTGGTTCATTACTCAAAACCCCCATCATGGGTAAGACTAGCGACCTGACAGATGTCAAGAAGGCCATCATTGACACCCTCAAGCAAGAGGGTAAGACCCAGAAAGAAATTTCTCAACAAATAGGCTGTTCCCAGAGTGCTGTATCAAGGCACCTCAATGGTAAGTCTGTTGGAAGGAAACAATGTGGCAGAAAACGCTGTACAACGAGAAGAGGTGACCGGACCCTGAGGAAGATTGTGGAGAAGGACCGATTCCAGACCTTGGGGAACCTGAGGAAGCAGTGGACTGAGTCTGGTGTGGAAACATCCAGAGCCACCGTGCACAGGCGTGTGCAGGCTACAGGTGCCGCATTCCCCAGGTCAAGCCACTTTTGAACCATAAACAGCGGCAGAAGCGCCTGACCTGGGCTACAGAGAAGCAGCACTGGACTGTTGCTAAGTGGTCCCAAGTACTTTTTTCTGATGAAAGCAAATTTTGCATGTCATTCGGAAATCAAGGTGCCAGAGTCTGGAGGAAGACTGGGGAGAAGGAAATGCCAAAATGCCTGAAGTCCTGTGTCAAGTACCCACAGTCAGTGATGGTGTAGGGTGCCATGTCAGCTGCTGGTGTTGGTCCACTGTGTTTCATCAAGGGCAGGGTCAATGCAGCTAGCTATCAGGAGATTTTGGAGCACTTCATGCTTCCATCGGCTGAAATGCTTTATGGAGATGAAGATTTCATTTTTCAGCACGACCTGGCACCTGCTCACAGTGCCAAAACCACTGGTAAATGGTTTACTGACCATGGTATTACTGTGCTCAATTGGCCTGCCAACTCTCCTGACCTGAACCCCATAGAGAATCTGTGGGATATTGTGAAGAGAAAGTTGAGAGACGCAAGACCCAACACTCTGGATGAGCTTAAGGCCGCTATTGAAGCATCCTGGGCCTCCATAACATCTCAGCAGTGTCACAGGCTGATTGCCTCCATGCCGCATTGAAGCAGTCATTTCTGCCAAAGGATTCCCGACCAAGTATTGAGTGCATAACTGAACATTATTATTTGATGGTTTTTTTGTTTGGTATTAAAAAACACTTTTATTTGATTGGTCGGGTGAAATATGCTAATTTATTGAGACAGGTTTTTTGGGTTATCAGGAGTTGTATGCCAAAATCATCAGTATTAAAACAATAAAAGACCTGACAAATTTCAGTTGGTGGATAATGAATCTATAATATATGAAAGTTTAATTGTAATCATTACATTATGGTAAATAATGAAATTTAACACTATATGCTAATTTTTTGAGAAGGACCTGTATATATATATATATATATAAACAGAAAAATAAATGTACAACGGTGTTATAGCACGATTATAATTCAGTTTTCATCTTGTGTTAATATAAAACACCATAGTCGTAAGTCTATCATTTTCAAGCATGTTACAAAGGAACGAAACCTCAGCGCTACAATGTATTCATATAATGACTGATAAGCTACAACATCTTTATAAATATAAACAGAAAAACTAAATATACAGCACAGTTTTAATATATTAGCACTTTGATATAATGACACAAATATTGTTCAATAAATATAATGCTAATAAAATCAAATCGCACAATACATATAGGACTCATTTTCAAGCATGTTTTAAAGAGGATTCCCATTAAAATTAGATATTAGAAGGGCTGGGAAAAATCCATAAGGATGAGAACACCCCCCATTAGCTGGGGCTGGCAACTCACCACACGAAGAATGGGGGAGACACAAACCTCGCTTAAGAAAAGTGTCTCAACCCCAAATTCTTAAATGGATAATATACTCCTCTTAAGCCACATCTTAAATCTTCTCAATAGAGCGAATTATCCCCAAATCACAGGAAGGTCCCTTGTGTCAAGAGTAAATATATCTACATATTATTGTTCGATCTCAATTTCCAACAAAACAAAAAACAAAAATAAAAAACACCCTGCCAGTCTGAATGGGACAAGCAATGGATCATAATTAGTGTTGAGCATTCCGATACTGCAAATATCGGGTATCGGCCGATATTCGCTGTATCGGAATTCCGATACCGAGTTCCGATATTTCTGCGATATCAGAAATCGGAATTGGAAGTCCCCACAGTGCAAAAATGCACTATAATGGAGTGTGGGCGGTGCGTGGGCGGAGACTGCGTGTCTCTGTGTGGCGGGGTCTGTGCGAGTGTGCGTGCCTGCCGGGGGGTCTGTGCGGCCTCTCCGGGGTCTGTACAGCCTGCCGGGGGGTCTGTGCGGCCTCTCCGGGGTCTTACGGCCTGCCGGGGGGTCTGTGCGGCCTCTCCGGGGTCTGTACGGCCTACCGGGGGGTCTGTGCGGACTGCCAGGGGTCTGTACGGCCTGCTGGGGGGTCTGTGCGGACTGCCGGGGGTCCTTGTGTCTGTGCAGGCATCGTCCGATGGGACTACAAGTCCCATCGGACGATGCCTGCTACACTGACAGTGATTGACACATTAGCCAATGATGGGACAGTAGTAGTCCCATCATCCGGTTAATGTGTTGAATGTAAAAAAAAAAAAAATACTCCATACATGCTACATACATACATACATGCTAAATACATGCTACATACATACATGCTACATACATGCCACATACATACATACATGCTACATACATGCTACATACATACATGCTACATACATACATGCTACATACATGCTACATACTACATACATACATGCTACATACATACATTCTGCATACATACGTACATGCTACATACATGCTACATACATACTACATACGTGCTACATACATACTATATACATACATACATGCTACATACATACATGCTACATACATACATATCACATACATACATACCACATACATACTACATACATATATACTACATACATGCTACATACATACATACTACATACATGCTACATACTACATACATACATGCTACATACATACTACATGCTACATACATGCTACATACTACATACATACTACATACATGCTACATGCATGCTACATACATACATACTACATACATGCTACATACATACTGCATACATACATCCATACATACTACATACATGCTACATACATACTACATGCATACATACTGCATACATACATACATACAATACATACATATAGACATACAGTACATTAAACATAGATTACATACTCACCATTACTTGTCACTTTGTTCCCCGAAGCCAGTGTCATCTGTAAAAAATATGAAAAAAGCAAACAACCAATATACTCCCTGTCCGCAGAAATCCACGAGTGTCCCACGACGATCTCCCGTGGAGAGCAGCAGCAACAGATGTTGCAACCGCTCTCCAGGGGCCCTAGGAACACAAAGACGGGAGGAAGGTATCCTTCCGCAACTGTATTCCTCCGCCGCTGTAAAAAAAAGTCCCTAGTCTCACTTTATGGCATTGCTGTATGAGACATTTTCCCATGCAGCAATTGCCATAAAGTGACACTTTGAACTCAGGTAACCTCAGTGATGCACTGCAGGAGCCATTGTGTCCTGTCAGTGTGTCACTGAGGGTCCTATAGAGCAGTGACAACACCTGATGTCACTGTTCTATAGGGGAGATCGTCGTGGGACACTCGTTATTAATTGGACTACGGCGGACAGGTAGTATACGGTTTATTATTTTACGTTTCTTGCAGGCGCTGAAGTATGGTAAGTATGGTGAAATGAAGAATATTAAAATACTTTTTCCTAATGTGTGTGTGTTTTATTAACCCTTTTCTTACTATTGGATTAATAACGGACAGGCGTCTTATTGACGCCTCTCCGTTATTAACCCGGCTTAATGTCACCTTACGATAGCAAGGTGACATTAACCCCTTATTACCCCATAATCCCACCGCTACCCAGGAGTGGGAAGAGAGGGGCTAAGTGCCGGAATTGGCGCATCTTACAGATGCGCCATTTCAGGGGCGGCTGCGGACTGGTATTTGTAGCCAGGGGGGCTAACATCCATGGCCCCTCTCTAGGCTATGAATATCAGCCCGCAGCTGTCTGCGTAGCCTTTCTGGCTATAAAATATAGGGGGACCCCATGTCATTTTTTGGGGGGCTCCCCCTATTTTAATAGCCAGTAAAGGCAACGCAGACAGCTGCGGGCTGATATTCATAGCAGGCTACAAATATCGGCCCCCGGCCGTCGGCATTCCCCCTCTGGCGCAGAAAATTGCGCGGGAGCCCACGCCGTTTTTTTCCGTTTTTTTTTTTTTTAAATTCAACGCTCATAAAGGCCTCTTTCACAATTGCATCGGTACGGGTCCGTCGCTATGCGTCGGGCCGACTTACTGACGCACGTTGTGAAATTTGTACACGACGTGGGCAGCGGATGCAGTTTTTCAACGCATCCGCTGCCCATTCTGAAGTGCGGGGAAGAGGGGGCAGAGTTTCTGCCGCGCATGCGCAGTAGAAAATGGCGGACGCAACGGAGAAAAAAACGTTCACTTGAACGTTTTTTCGTGCCGACGGTCTGCCAAAACACGACGGATCCGTTGCAGGACGAACGCGACGTGTGGCCATTCGTCACGATCCGACGCTAATACAAGTCTATGGGAAAAAAACGCATCCTCCGAGCACATTTGCAAGATCCGTTTTTTTCCGCCAGATCCGTTTTTTCCGTCGGATCCGTTTTTTTTCTGCCAGATCTGTTTTTTCCACCGGATCCGTTTTTTTCCACCAGATCCATTTTTTTTCCGCCAGATCCATTTTTTCCTGCCGGATCCGTTTTTTTCCACCAGATCTGGTTTTTTCTCATAGAGTTGTATTAGCGCCGGATTGCGCCTGATGGCCACACGTTTCCTCCGTTTTTTGCAGGATCCGTCAAAAAAGCTGTTTCCACCGGATGGAAAACACATAGGAACGGTTTTTGTCTGGTTTTTTCATGCATGTTTCCATTCAAATCATGCCCATTTTCCGATTATTTATTTTCCAAAAACCTCATCAAAACCTGCATCAAAACTGCACCAAAAACTGCACCAAAAACCGCACCAAAAACCTGCATCAAAAAAAGCACCAAAAACTGCATCAAAAACCGCACCAAAAACCTGCACCAAAAACTGCATCAAAAACCGCATCAAAAACTGCACCAAAAACCTGCATCAAAAAAGCACCAAAAACTGCATCAAAATCAGCATCAAAAGCCGCACCAAAAACCTACATCAAAAACAGCACCAAAAACTGCATCAAAAACTGCACCAAAAACCTGCACCAAAAACTGCACCAAAAATGGCATAAAAAAACGCATCAAAAACCTGCACCAATAACTGCACCAAAAACCTGCATCAAAAACTGCATCAAAAACAGCATCAAAAACCGCATCAAAAACCGCATCAAAACTGCACCAGTTTTTTATGCAGGTTTTGATGCAGTTTTTGTTGCAGGTTTTTGGTGCGGTTTTTAATGCAGTTTTTGGTGCTGTTTTTGGTGCTTTTTTATGCAGGTTTTTAGTGCGATTTTTGACGCGGTTTTCAATGCAGTTTTTGGTGCAGTTTTGATGCAGTTTTTGGTGCAGGTTTTTGGTGTGGTTTTGATGCAGTTTTTGGTGCAGTTTTTTATGTAGCTTTTTGGTGCGGTTTTTGATGCTGTTTTTGATGCAGTTTTTGGTGCGGTTTTTGATGCAGTTTTTGGTGCAGGTTTTGATGAGGTTTTTGGAAAATAAATAAACGGAAAATGTGCATGATTTCAATGGAAACATGCATGAAAAAAACGGACAAAAACCATTCCTATGTGTTTTCCGTCCGGCGGAAACAGCTTTTTTGATGGATCCTGCAAAAAACGGATGAAACGTGTGGCCATCAGGCACAATCCGGCGCTAATACAACTCTATGAGAACTGGATCTGGCGGAAAAAAACGGATCCGGCAGGAAAAAATGGATCCGGCAGAAAAAAAACGGATCTGGTGGAAAAAAAACGGATCCGGTGGAAAAACCAGATCTGGCGGAAAAAAAACAGATCCGACGGAAAAAACGGATCTGGCGGAAAAAAACGCATCCTGCAAATGTGCTCGCAGAATGCGATTTTTATCCCATAGACTTGTATTAGCGACGGATTGCGATGAATGGCCACACGTCGCGTCCGTCATGCAACGGATCTGTCGTGTTTTGGCGGACCGTCGGCACGAAAAAATGTTCAAGTGAACGTTTTTTTGTCCGTCGCGTCCACCATTTTCTACCACACATGCGCGGCAGAAACTCTGCCCCCTCCTCCCCGCACCTCAGAATGGGCAGCGGATGCGTTGAAAAACTGCATCCGCTGCCCACGTCGTGTACAAATTTCACAACGTGCGTCGGTACGTCGGCCCGATGCATAGCGACGGACCCGTACCGACGCAAGTGTGAAAGAGGCCTTTATGAGCGTTGAATTTAAAAAAAAAAAAATGGCGTGGGCACCCGTGCAATTTTCTGCTCCAGAGGGGGAAAGCCGACGGCCGGGGGCCAATATTTGTAGCCTGCTATGAATATCAGCCCGCAGCTGTCTGCGTAGCCTTTACTGGCTATTAAAATAGGGGGACCCCCCAAAAAAATGACGTGGGGTCCCCCTATATTTTATAGCCAGAAAGGCTATGCAGACAGCTGCGGGCTGATATTCATAGCCTAGAGAGGGGCCATGGATATTCCCCCCCCCCCGGCTACAAATACCAGTCCGCAGCCGCCCCTGAAATGGCGCATCTATAAGATGCGCCAATTCCGGCACTTAGCCCCTCTCTTCCCACTCCCGTGTAGCAGTGGGATATGGGGTAATAAGGGGTTAATGTCACCTTGCTATCGTAAGGTGACATTAAGCCGGGTTAATAACGGAGAGGCGTCAATAAGACGCCTGTCCGTTATTAATCCAATAGTAAGAAAAGGGTTAATAAAACACACACACACATTAGGAAAAAGTATTTTAATATTCTTCATTTCACCATACTTACCATACTTCAGCGCCTGCAAAAAATGTAAAATAATAAACCGTATACTACCTGTCCGCCGTAGTCCAATTAATAACGAGTGTCCCACGATGACCTCCCCTATAGAACAGTAACATCGGGTGATGTCACTGCTCTATAGGACCCTCAGTGACACACTGACAGGAGACAATGGCTCCTGCAGTGCATCACTGAGGTTACCTGAGTTCAAAGTGTCACTTTATGGCAATTGCTGCATGGGAAAATGTCTCATACAGCAATGCCATAAAGTGAGATTAGGGACTTTTTTTTTACAGCGGCGGAGGAATAAAGTGCGGATGGATACCTTCCTCCCGTCATTGTGTTCCTGGGGCCCCTGGAGAGCAGTTGCAACATCTGTTACTGCTTCCCTCCACGGGAGATCGTCGTGGGACACTCGTGGATTTCTGCGGACAGGGAGTATATTGGTTGTTTGTTTTTTTCACATTTTTTACAGGTGACACTGGCTTCGGGGATCAAAATGACAAGTAATGGTGAGTATGTACTCTATGTTTAATGTACTGTATGTATGTATGTATTTATGTATGCAGTATGTATGCATGTAGTATGTATGTAGCATGTATGTAGTATGTATGGATATATGTATGGATGTATGTATGCAGTATGTATGTAGCATGTATGTAGTATGTATGTAGCATGTATGTATGTAGCATGTATGTATGTAGCATGTATGTATGTAGCATGTATGTATGTAGCATGTATGTATGTATGTAGCATTTTTTTTTTTTTCATTCAACACATTAGCCGGATGATGGGACTACTACTGTCCCATCATTGGCTAATGTGTCAATCGCTGTCAGTGTAGCAGGCATAGCCCGATGGGACTTGTAGTCCCATTGGACGATGCCCGCACTGAGACCCCCGCACGCCGCAGAGACACCCCCCACGCCGCAGAGACACCCCCACACTGCAGAGACCCCCCCCCACTCACCACACAGAGACCCCCCATGCCGCAGATACCCCCCCCCATGCCGCATCGAGCCCCAGCACGCCGCATAGAGCCTGGGCAGCCTGGATACAGCGCCGCATAGAATTAGATCCCTGGCAGGCCCGCACAGACCCCGCCCGCACACACAGACATGCACAGTATCCGCCCACGCACCGCCCACACTCCAGAACAGCATATAGAAGGACAGAAAGGGCTGATTTACGTTCCGATATTTGTGTCCCATTCACTTGTATTGGTATCGGGTATCGGTATCGGCGATATCCGATATTTCTTGGATATCGGCCGATCCAATCTGATACTTTCAAATATCGGAAGGTATCGCTCAACACTAATCATAATATTTCATTATATTCACATTTTAATGTTATATTCACATTTTAATATTCACCCAGCTAACAGGGAATGTTCTCACCCTTATGGATTTTTCCCAGCCCTTCTAATATCTAATTTGGAATCAGGGTCCTGCTGCACAGGGTAGATCCCAAACCTTGCCTGCATCAGCAGTCTCCCATTCAACTTTGACCGCTGCGGGTGCTGCTGAGCATAGACGTCGGTCTCAGCATCTTGCTCAGGCTCACGCTGTTCGTCTGGTTACTGCTGGCTCTTCAGTCAAGTCTATGGTAACCAGTGTCTGTGCTGTAATAGTTTCTGTTGGTGCTTAGGGTGCGCGCGACCACACCTACCCTGCTTTTATTAGGGTTTGAGTGTGCACCTGTGTTGCTTCCTCAGCCTATTGCTGAAGGGCAGCTCCTATATAGACTCCCTCTTTCCTGTTGGGCGTTGCCAGAGCATTGCACTTCTGTGTCTTGCCTTGTGAGTTAGGTATCCAGCTCCCGTTCTGTCTGCAGTATGTTCTGGGAGAGCTGATACCTGTCTTCCGCCTGTTCTGGGAGCAGAATACCCAGATCCGCCTATCCTGGAGGCTGCATATCCAGATCTGTTTGTGTTTAGTTTTTCCACCTAATCTGGGGGCAGATTTCCCAGACCCGCCTATCCTGGAGGCTGCATATCCAGTACCTGACCCTGTCTGAACTGTGTCCTCTGTTATGTTCCTGAAGTCCTTTTGTGTCTGACACCCCGTACCCAGTGACTGAACTTCCTGGGCTCATCTTTTAAAGATGGAGTCTGGTGTTTATGCTGAGCCCTTACTATGTTGTGCTCAGTCTGTTATGCGGTGCTAACCCCATCTGGCCCAGGTCCAGTCCGGCGGTGCTTGCACCATCACGCTTGAGTTCCTTCCTTGGTCCGATGCCCAGAGCCTGACGGCCGTAGCTAGGAACCTGATGACCACCGCTTCCTGATCCTGTGCCATCTGAGTCTCAGCCGATGAGCTAGGCTGCCTCACCAGTGTCCCAGATGTCTATCCGGTATTCCTGATGTCCTGCCTGTGTCCTGATGTCCTGATGTCCTGGGCTGCCATGCCAGTGTCCCAGCCGATGACCTGGGCTGCCACGCCAGTGTCCCGGATGTCTATCCTGATGCCTAGCCTGTGTCCTGATGCCCAGCCTGTGTCCTGATGCCCAGCCTATGTCCTGATGCCCAGCCTGAGTCCTGATGCCTGGGTCAGTGTCTGATATTCTCCTGCTGAGCCTGTGCAATACCTGAGGCCTGAGAGAGGCTGTGCTAGTAAGCCCGTGCCAGATGACCCTGGACTGAATCAACCCGTGATGACCCCTGCCATCGTCTGACATCTGTCCAAGGTCGGTGTCTGATGTTCTCCTGCTGAGCCTGTGCTGCGCCTGAGGCCTGAGAGAGAGGCCATCCTAGCATGCCCGTGCCAGATAACCCTTGACTTCATCAACCCGTGATGTCCTCCTGCCTTTGTCTGTTATCCTGAGACATGTACCCTACTCTGATGTGTGGAAATGGGATCCTGACATCATTATGTTTTCTTATGTACTGTGATTTCATTTAAGTAAACTTTGTTTCTTCATACCTGAAGTTGTGCGGTGTAATCTAGTTCTGCACATTGCCATCTTGTTCACATGCTCAGCTGCCACAGACCCTGCTCGCTGCTAGTCTGGGTAGGTCCAGGTTACTCTATGTGGTACAGTGGGTCCACATCGCGTTCCCATTTGGGACTCTCGCCCACGTCGTCATGGTTTGGCGACGTGGGGGCATCCGTAGCAGTCTGACAGAGGTGTGCAGTTTGTGGCCACATTTTGGAGAGCTTTTTGAAAGAAGTTGGTTATCACTATGACTTTGTCCTCTGCCTATCATCCGGAGTCTAATGGGCAACTGAACGCACTAATCAGTTCCTGGAGCAAATTCTGAGATGTTTGGCATCTTCCAGACAGCAGGACTATGGCAGAGTTTGCTTTCAATGGTCGTGTAAGTCGGTCTATGGGAATGTCTCCCTTCCTGGTCAATTATGGATTTAACCTGCATTTTGGGGAGTTTTCTTGCATAGATTCGGGCTCGCCTAGAAAGCAAAAGGATCAGTGTTCACATGCAAACTGTCTGACTGGACTTAGGCATTTCATTGGCAGGCCAACATTCACATTAAATTAATTTTTGATCATTGGAGAGGAATGAACAATGGGAGAAGAAGGCAATCGGTTATCCTCCTAGGTTGCATTTTTGGGGTGTGCCTTGAAGTCCCATAGCAAAATCACACTTTGTCTATATCAGATAGTGGAACCATGGAAGTCATATTTTATTACTGAACTCTACAGAAATTAGTGACTAGATTAATTTAATGTTTGCTTTGTAGAAGATTATTAAGAAAACTAAATATCGTTATTTTCATATCTAAGAAATCTAATGGATACCCACAGACACTGTTGTTCTACTTATGGGGCTAGACATTTCAAAAAATCTTTTATAGTTTATTATGCTGAATTACCCCTTCTACCTGTTGTTTTAACTGTTATTTTTGCAATTGTCATACATTTTATACATATAACACTTATGATAAATCCTGATGCGAGCGTCATATATCATATTTTTCACTAGTTTTCCTTTTTGTTCGTTCCAATGTGTTACGTCCTTACCATATATGAACATGTAAGATTCCTCTAGTGGAAGTCATGAATGAAAAACAGTTTAAATATTGAGAAAATGTTCTATGGCATTCTCTTTTTTTACATTCATATGCATTTTTCTATAAATCTCCAGGGCTCGTGCGCACTCCTCATCCTTTATCTCACAGACCAAATTGTTCACTATTTTGACCCATGTTATCACTTTACCAATGTAATTAATGGGTTTTCTAAGTCTGGGTGATTGAATTTGCTGACTGCTTTCATGATAACATTTCTATGTACAATTATTGCAGCATTTGCAAAATCTAAAGTCAACTAAATTTGCTTTAAGATTTTTTTAAAAATTCAGTTAGCTTAGCTAGACAGTTTGAAAAGTCTGTGATCAGGCTTTTTTAACTTTGACACTCAAATTTACACATAAGTTTCCAGCTTAGGCATCAGCAATAAATCCAAGTCTTTGCTTATTTAGTACTGGAAATGAAATTAGGAGGAAATAAAATATACATTTCATATTGCAGCAATTGCATGTGGTACACTGGATATATTCACTTACATAAGTCTCTAGTTGCACTTCTTTCTAATATTCCTTTCTGATATGAACATGCAATTGTTGATCTGATAAGTATCTTTCCCCTGCACCTTTGCAAAAAATGCATTACTAGGGCCACTTAGATGGAGAAATAACTGTTCCTATTGGACATGACATGTTATATTTATCAAGACACGCACATTTCTTGGATGCTGCCACTGTGTAGAATCCCTAATAGTGTTGAGCGATACCGTCAAGCGCGCATTCTTAGGTACAACGGCTCCCAGTTACGGCGGTAAAGTCCAGGAGCGGCCGGAGAGATGAGTATATCCCTATTTTTTATTCTTTATTTTACACATTGATATTAATCCCGATACCGATTCCCGATACCACAAAAGTATCGGATCTCGGTATCGGAATTCCGATACCCGCAAGTATCGGCCGATACCCGATACTTGCGGTATCGGAATGCTCAACACTAATCCCTAAACATCATTGTTCTAAACATAGTGAGCCAGGACAACTGCCCTATATGATTTACATGCTGAATAAACTTTTCAATACAGCAAATGCATGAAATACTGTATATAAACATATGTGAGATATGCACTGTGCTTTAAAGGTGTTGTCTAACTTTAGGGACTTTTTTTACTTAAATACATGTATTTTGGGCACAAAAAAAACATTTTTGCAATTGGATTTTATTAAAAAGTTTGCAGTTTTGCTTTACAGCACATTCAACCTTGATGTGGTCTGCTGAATATCATAGAATGTTAGATTTGGAAGGGACCTCCAGGGTCATCGTGTCCAACTTCCAACTCCCTGCTCAATGTAGGATTCACTAAACAATGTGCAAATGAGAATTAGCATGATACCGCTACACTGTGACACTCCTTCAGATATTTGTAGACAGCTATTAAGTCTCCTCTAAGTCTTGCTTCTTGCAAGCTAAACATTCCCAGATTCTTTAACTGTTTCTCGTAGGACATACTTTGCATCCTGGTAACTCTTCTCTGAATGTGCTCCATTTTTTCAATGTCTTTTTTAAAATGCGGTGCCCAGAACTGGACACAGTGTTCCAGAATAAGCCTGACCAAGGAGGAGTAGAGGGGGATAATTACTTCACATGATCTAGACTCTGTTTCTCTTAATACATCCTAGAACTGTGTTTGCCTTTTTTGTTGCTGCATCACACTGTAGACTCATGTGCAGTCTGTGATCTATTAGTAAACCCAATTTTTTTGCACGTGCTGTTGCTTAATTCTATTCTTCCCATTTCGTAGATGTAATTTTCATTTTTCTTACCCAGATGTGGAATCTTGCATTTTTCCCGGTTAAACACTATTCTATTAGCAGCTGCACATTGTTCAAGCTTATCCATATCCTTCTGAATCCTTTTTCTGTCTTCTGTAGTGTTAGCTATGCCTCCTACCTTTCTATTGTCTGCAAATTTGATTATTTTACCTTCAGTTCCCTTTTCTAGATTATTTATAAAAATGTTAAACACAACTGATGCCAGGACAGAGCCTTGTGGTATTCCACTTGAAACACTCTTCCAATTGGATGTGCAACTATTTATTACCACTCTTTGAGTATGATCACAGAGCAAGTTATGAATCCACTTGTAGCCTTGTCAATTCCATACTTGGTAATTTTTTCAATAAGGATAGCATGAGATACTTTATCAAATGCTTTGCTGAAATCAATATATACTATATCTACCACCTTTCCCTGATCTACCCAGTCAGTGATTCCATCATAGAAGGAAGTTAGATTAGTCTGGCATGACTTGTTTGCTACAAACCCATGCTGGCTCTGGTTAAATAGTGTATTCGTATCCAAGTACTTGCATGCTTTTTAATAATTTGTTCAAATATCTTTCCTGATATAGAAGTAAGTCTCACTGGCCTATAATTTCCTGGCTCCATCTTCTTTCCTTTTTTAAAGATAGGGACAACATTGGACCTTCTCCAATCTTCTGGGTCTTCCCCTGTTCTCCAGGATTTTTCAAGCATACTGGCTAGTGGTTCTGCATTTTCCTCTGCTAACTCTTTCAGTACCTTAGGATGTAATTCATCTGGACCAGGAAATTTAAATTAGCTAAGTGTTCCCTTACCATCTCTCTGTCTATAGATGGTGTAGACTATTTTATTCCTTTGATAGCACCTTGAATATCAGTTGATTTTACAATTGCTTTCTTAGAGAACACAGATTCAAAATAGGAATTTAAAAGTTCGTCCCTCTTCATCCTGCAAAAATCCTGTAGCATCTTTGACTTTTCATTTGCTTTTGACATAGCCCCCAAATCTTTTTTTTATTGCTTTTGGTCTCCCTTACAAGCCTCACTGCATTTCTGGCTTTAGCTCTTTTCATGCATGCCCTGCATTCCCTGCAAACAGCATTATATTCTTCTTTAGATATGCCTCACTCTTTCCATTCTTTTTCCATTTTTAACAAGTGATTAAGTTCTGAGTTTATCCATCCTTGTCTCTATAAATGCTTCCAATTCTTGCTTTTTGGGAATTTTACTGATTGTGCAGTGAGAATTTCATTTAGCAAAATTTCCTATCCCTCTTGGACATTTCTGTCCTTTAGAACATCCCGTCATTGAACCTTTCCTACCCTTTTTTCTGAGTCCATTAAAATATGCCTTTATGAAGTCCAGCCTTAAAGTCTTAGTCCTTGCTGCTCTACCTCCTCTTGTAATCCAAAATTGGAGCATAGTATAATTGCTGCCTGCTAAATTCCAAGCCACCTTTATTTCCTCAACCATTTCCTCCCTATTGGTAAGAATTAGGTGCAAAATTTCAGATCCTGTTCTCTCTTCTACTTTTTCAAAGATAAACTTGTCAGCGAGAGAAAATAGGAATGTGCTGGACCCATTACTTTTGCCTGAGAGAAATTCCCAACAAATATCTGGATAGATAAAATCTCCCATGGTCACTATTTTTTGAGAACAGAGACATCTGATGTAAAGAGTTCCTCTATATCTTCAGTCTGTCCAGGTGGCCTATAGTAAACACCTACAATAGTGTCTTTTCTTCTCTCCTTGCATTCGCATGCAAACAGTTTCTGCAGAGCTACCATTCCCTGATGCATGGATGTCTGTGGAGAAATATACAATGCAACACCTCCTCACCTTTTGTTAATCCTATTTCTAATAAGTAAGTTGTAACCTTCAAGGTTTCTATTCCAATCATGTGCATCATCCCACCAAGTTTCTTCAGTGATGCCATTGACATCATATCTTTCATATCTCTGTATTAACAGTTCCAATTCTTCTTGTTTGTTTCCCATGTTCTGTGCATTTGTATAGACACATTTTAGTTTGTATATAAAGGAACATCAGCCGTATGTTGCTTAACCAAAAAATAGCGACTCAACCATAGATATAAAACTAATTGGAGAACCATGAGTCAAAAAAGGGTTGCCAAACGTATTTAAATCAAATAGTACAAACTTTATTAAAGGTACAATCAGATAATGAATAAAATATTACCACTTATAATAAAGTGACACAGTGACTACATCCGTGGATACAATGGTGAGCTGAGAACACCAGTACGAGACCTAAAAAGTCCTAAGGTATATACATATATAAGGTTCGTATATTTTCACAGTCATGTGTGCTGACAGCTAAATGCCAGAAACCGGCAGCCCAGCAAGGAAATAAAGTAATACTATAAAGTGCAAACGTGCTATAAACAATAGCCGGGAGCTGCAGTGCACACAGAATAAGTAAAATCAGTTAATTACCCATGTGGGATGAAGTAGAGGTCTCGTCCGGCACCCAGTCACATACCCCAACGCGCGTTTCGCGTTTGAACGTTGCCGCTTCCTCAGGGGGCAATTAACTGGGTAATTAACTGATTTTACTTATTCTGTGTGCACTGCAGCTCCCGGCTATTGTTTATAGCACGTTTGCACTTTATAGTATTACTTTATTTCCTTGCTGGGCTGCCGGTTTCTGGCATTTAGCTGTCAGCACACATGACTGTGAAAATATACGAACCTTATATATGTACAGTCATATGAAAAAGTTTGGGCACCCCTATTAATCTTAAGCTTAATGTTTTATAAAAATTGTTTTTTTTGCAACAGCTATTTCAGTTTCATATATCTAATAACTGTTGGACACAGTAATGTTTCTGCCTTGAAATGAGGTTTATTGTACTAACAGAAAATGTGCAATCTGCAGTCAAACAAAAGTTGACAGGTGCATAAGTATGGGCACCCTTATCATTTTCTTGTTTTAAATACTCCTACCTACTTTTTACTGACTTACTAAAGCACTTTTTTTGGTTTTGTAACCTCATTGAGCTTTGAACTTTATAGCTAGGTGTATGCAATCATGAGAAAAGCTACTTAAAGTGGCCACTTGCAAGTTGTTCTCCTGTTTGAATCTCCTCTGAAGAGTGGCATCATGGGCTCCTCAAAACAACTGTCAAATGATCTGAAAACAAAGAATATTCAACATAGTTGTTCAGGGGAAGGATACAAAAAGCTGTCTCAGAGGTTTAACCTGTCAATTTCCACTGTGAGGAACATAGTAAGGAAATGGAAGAACACAGGTACAGTTCTTGTTAAGGCCAGAAGTGGCATGCCAAGAAAAACATCAGGAAGGCAGAGAAGAAGAATGGTGAGATCAGTCAAGGTCAATCCTCAGGTCACCTCCAGAGATCTGCAGCATCAACTTGCTGCAGATGGTGTCACTGTGCATCGGTCAACTATCTCCTGAAAAATTTACACCTTTTCCTGTAACAGAGTCACATGCTTGCATTTCTGACACATAAAGATTGTCTTTTCCTCTGGTAAGTCTGTAAACTTACAGCACACATGGCAGCACACCATATGGGTATTCTCCTCCGTGTTGAACAAAACTAATTTCTGCAGAATAACCATAAAGATTTGACTATTTTCCTCAAGCAGCTAGATCCAGCTACACCGAAAGATTCTCAGACTCGCGGCAATTCTTCACTCTTCCCAAAATGCACCAGGATTATGCAAATTATCTCCCTTGAGCTTCAATCCCTGGTTTGAAGATTTCCTTTAAACAGCTCAATTCAACTACACCCAAAGGTCCTCAGACTCAGAGATATTCTTCACAGAATGCACCAGGAATATATAAATTACTAGCTGTACTACCCGGCTTCGCCCGGGTTAATGACTGCTGTTAGCAAAATAGAATGTGTTAACAAAAATTTATTCTGCACACAAAAAACACAAAACAAATAGATAGAAATGTAATTACAGTGGGGCAAAAAAGTATTTAGTCAGTCAGCAATAGTGCAAGTTCCACCACTTAAAAAGATGAGAGGCGTCTGTAATTTACATCATAGGTAGACCTCAACTATGGGAGACAAACTGAGAAAAAAAAATCCAGAAAATCACATTGTCTGTTTTTTTATCATTTTATTTGCATATTATGGTAGAAAATAAGTATTTGGTCAGAAACAAAATTTCATCTCAGTACTTTGTAATACATCCTTTGTTGGCAATGACAGAGGTCAAATGTTTTCTGTAAGTCTTCACAAGGTTGCCACACACTGTTGTTGGTATGTTGGCCCATTCCTCCATGCAGATCTCCTCTAGGGCAGTGATGTTTTTGGCTTTTCGCTTGGCAACACGGACTTTCAACTCCCTCCAAAGGTTTTCTATAGGGTTGAGATCTGGAGACTGGCTAGGCCACTCGACCTTGAAATGCTTCTTACGAAGCCACTCCTTCGTTGCCCTGGCGGTGTGCTTTGGATCATTGTCATGTTGAAAGACCCAGCCACGTTTCATCTTCAATGCCCTTGCTGATGGAAGGAGGTTTGCACTCAAAATCTCACGATACATGGCCCCATTCATTCTTTCATGTACCCGGATCAGTCGTCCTGGCCCCTTTGCAGAGAAACAGCCCCAAAGCATGATGTTTCCACCACCATGCTTTACAGTAGGTATGGTGTTTGATGGATGCAACTCAGTATTCTTTTTCCTCCAAACACGACAAGTTGTGTTTCTACCAAACAGTTCCAGTTTGGTTTCATCAGACCATAGGACATTCTCCCAAAACTCCTCTGGATCATCCAAATGCTCTCTAGCAAACTTCAGACGGGCCCGGACATGTACTGGCTTAAGCAGTGGGACACGTCTGGCACTGCAGGATCTGAGTCCATGGTGGCGTAGTGTGTTACTTATGGTAGGCCTTGTTACATTGGTCCCAGCTCTCTGCAGTTCATTCACTAGGTCCCCCCGCGTGGTTCTGGGATTTTTGCTCACCGTTCTTGTGATCATTCTGACCCCACGGGGTGGGATTTTGCGTGGAGCCCCAGATCGAGGGAGATTATCAGTGGTCTTGAATGTCTTCCATTTTCTAATTATTGCTCCCACTGTTGATTTCTTCACTCCAAGCTGGTTGGCTATTGCAGATTCAGTCTTCCCAGCCTGGTGCAGGGCTACAATTTTGTTTCTGGTGTCCTTTGACAGCTCTTTGGTCTTCACCATAGTGGAGTTTGGAGTCAGACTGTTTGAGGGTGTGCACAGGTGTCTTTTTATACTGATAACAAGTTTAAACAGGTGCCATTACTACAGGTAATGAGTGGAGGAAAGAGGAGACTCTTAAAGAAGAAGTTACAGGACTGTGAGAGCCAGAAATCTTGATTGTTTGTTTCTGACCAAATACTTATTTTCCACCATAATATGCAAACAAAATGATAAAAAAACAGACAATGTGATTTTCTGGATTTTTTTTTCTCAGTTTGTCTCCCATAGTTGAGGTCTACCTATGATGTAAATTACAGACGCCTCTCATCTTTTTAAGTGGTGGAACTTGCACTATTGCTGACTGACTAAATACTTTTTTGCCCCACTGTATTAAAAGGCAAAAACTAAGCTAATAGAAGAATTTCACAACATATATTAGCTTTGTTATACTGAGAATGTCTTTGTTGCCTATATTAACCAATCAGAGCTCAGGTTAATTAACTGTAGCAAAATAGAAGCTGAGCTGTGATTGGTTGCTATTGGCAGCCTGATAAATCCCCAGCCAACAGGAAGCCCTCCCCCCTGGCAGTATATATTAGCTCACACATACACATAATAGACAGGTCATGTGACTGACAGCTGCCGTATTTCCTATATGGTACATTTGTTGCTCTTGTAGTTTGTCTGCTTATTAATCAGATTTTTATTTTTGAAGGACAATACCAGACTTGTGTGTGTTTTAGGGCGAGTTTCATGTGTCAAGTTGTGTGTGTTGAGTTGCGTGTGGCGACATGCATGTAGCGACTTTTGTGAGATGAGTTTTGTGTGGCGACATGCGTGTAGCAACATTTTGTGTGTCGAGTTGCATGTGACAGGTTAGTGTAGCAAGTTGTGTGCAGCAAGATTTGTGCATGGCGAGTTTTGCGCGTGGCGAGTTTTATGTGTGGTGCGTTTTGAGTATGTGCAAGTTTTGTGTGAGGCAACTTTTGCATGTGGTGCAACTTTTGTACATGTGGCAATTTTTCTGCGTGTGGCAATTTTTCTGCGTGTGCAAGTTTTGCGTGTGGTGAGTTTTGCATGTGGAGAGTTTTGCGCGTGGCGAGTTTTGAGCGGCGACTTTTGTGTTTCTACTTTTATGTGGCGAGGTTGGTGTATGTGTGGTGAAATGTGCGCTGAGGGTGGTATATGTGTTCGAGCACGTGGTAGTGTGTGGCGCATTTTGTGTGTGTGTTCATATCCCCGTGGTGGTGTGGTGATTATCCCATGTTGGGGCCCCACCTTAGCAACTGTACAGTATATACTCTTTGGCACCATCGCTGTCATTCTTTAAGTCCCCCTTGTTCACATCTGGCAGCTGTTAATTTGCCTCCAACACTTTTCCTTTCATTTTTTCCCCATTATGTAGATAGGGGCAAAATTGTTTGGTGAATTGGAAAGCGCGGGGTTAAAATTTCACCTCACAACATAGCTTTGACGCTCTCGGGGTCCAGACGTGTGACTGTGCAAAATTTTGTGCCTGTAGCTGCGACGCCTCCAACACTTTTCCTTTCACTTTTTCCCCATTATGTAGATAGGGGCAAAATTGTTTGGTGAATTGGAAAGCGCGGGGTTAAAATTTCACCTCACAACATAGCCTATGACGCTCTCGGGGTCCAGACGTGTGACTGTGCAAAATTTTGTGCCTGTAGCTGCAACGCCTCCAACACTTTTCCTTTCACTTTTTCCCCATTATGTAGATAGGGGCAAAATTGTTTGGTGAATTGGAAAGCGCGGGGTTAAAATTTCACCTCACAACATAGCCTATGATGCTCTCGGGGTCCAGAGGTGTGACTGTGCAAAATTTTGTGTCTGTAGCTGCGACGGTTCAGATGCCAATCCCGGACATACATACACACATACACACATTCAGCTTTATATATTAGATCTCCCCTGATCTTCAATATGATCTGTTTGATGTGTTTTGACACCACTGCCAGGGGTCAGATAGCATGGTTATAATAAAGAGACTGTGGTCCTGATGTAAAGTGTCAATGAGAGAAGAGCAATGGCTAGGATACTGAATATTGAGATGGCCTAAAACAGTAAATGAAGTATGGCCTGTATCCTGACTCTGTAACCAGAAAAGCACGGTGGGTCAGTGGTTAGCACTACAGTCTTGCAGCGCTGGGGTCCTGGGTTCAAATCCCACCAAGGAACAAATGCAAGGAGTTTGTATGTTCTCCCCATGTATGCGTGGGTTTTCTCCGGGTTCTCTGGTTTCCTTCCACACTACAAAGACATACTGATAGTGAATCTAGATTGAGAGCCCCAATGAGGACATGGCCGATAATAACTGTAAAGCGCTGTGGAATTAATGGTGCTATATATGGAAAGTGAGTAAAATAAATATACTGTATATCTGTGTCTCTTTTGCTGTCATCCAATGGTTTACTAGGATGAAGAACTACCATTGCCCTCTCTCCTGAAATTCCTAGACAATCCATAAAAATACAGCACTTTTTTCCCCTTGGGGGCTTGTTATGGGACATATTATGATTGTATTGGAACCTCTATTGACAGTATAATACGAGGCCTTATATTTATTAATAACTAAACACCCAAAAATGCTCTAATACATCCACCTTTGGGTAGGGTGCATATAAAATCAATTCCATTTTGCTGCCTGAGCTACAGAATTGTCATGTCAAAATACCCTAGTATGCATGCTGTAATTGAATACTTTGGAAAGAAATACAGGAAACCCAACAGAAGGAAAGAATACACACATATATAAAAATATATATATAAAAATCTATGATTAGGTAAGGTGATGTATGTGGAATTTTAGGCCTAAATCCGAGACAAGCATTTATGTATATGGTGGAGTTGGGGGAGATAGTTATCAGCCTATAGCTATCTAATTCCAGCCCATTAGTCAAACTGAAGACGTTCCTTTATTTATATCCTTTAAAACATCATCATTATTGTTATTGGCCATGCATTTTACTATAGTACATGAGATTTTACATATTTAAAGTACTGTGCTTTCAGATGATCCATGCATGTGATGGGAATTGTGGTCATATTGCAGAACTTAAAAATACTGCTGCCATACTGTTGTTTGAACCAGCTCTTAGAGAAAGGGTTGGGGAACCTCAGGCCACAGGGCCATTTACGGCCCTCGATGACCTTTTATCAGGCCCTTCGAGCAGATTCTCAGGGACCACATTCTTGAGCAGGGAGGTGTATTTTGATTACAACCAGCTCATTAATTTCTTCTTGGTCTGTTAGCACACACACACACAGTGTTCACTACTGAATAGTGTTGAGCATTCCGATACCGCAAGTATCGGGTATCGGCCGATATTTGCTGTATCGGAATTCCGATACCGAGATCCGATACTTTTGTGGTATCGGGTATCGGTATCGAAATAACATTAATGTGTAAAATAAAGAATTAAAATAAAAAATATTACTATACTCACCTCTCCGACGCAGCCTGCACCTTACTGAGGGAACCGGCAGCGTTGTTTGCTTAAAATTCGCGCTTTAACTTCCTTACGTGAAGTCCCGGCTTGTGATTGGTCGCGCGCCGCCCATGTGGCCGCGACGCGACCAATCACAGCAAGCCGTGACGTAATTTTAGGTCCTTCAGGATTTTAAAATTACGTTCTGGCTTGTGATTGGTCGCGTCGCCCATGTGACCGCGACGTGACCAATCACAAAGCCGGAACGTAATTTTAAAATCCTGAAGGACCTGAAATTACGTCACGGCTTGCTGTGATTGGTCGCGTCGCGGCCACATGGGCGGCGCGCGACCAATCACAAGCCGGGACTTCACGTAAGGAAGTTAAAGCGCGAATTTTAAGCAAACAACGCTGCCGGTTCCCTCGGTAAGGTGCAGGCTGCGTCGGAGAGGTGAGTATAGCAATATTTTTTATTTTAATTCTTTATTTTACACATTAATATGGTTCCCAGGGCCTGAAGGAGAGTTTCCTCTCCTTCAGACCCTGGGAACCATCAGGGATACCGTCCGATACATGAGTCCCATTGACTTGTATTGGTATCGGGTATCGGTATCGGATTAGATCCGATACTTTGCCGGTATCGGCCGATACTTTCCGATACCGATACTTTCAAGTATCGGACGGTATCGCTCAACACTACTACTGAACACTGAAGGGCATGCAATGAAAGATTACGTCCTAAAACCAGTGCCAGAGTCAGGATGTACTTTGTGGGTGGAGTTTGTATGGCCCCTGAAGGATGGTATAAATATCCAAATGGCTCTTGGCAGAAAAAAGATTCCCCACCCCTGCCTTAGAGTATGTTCATAAGTAGAGGTGAGCGGATCGATTTGCAGAGGATGGAATTTGAGTCAAGTTTCTTGAAATGTGTGGTTTCACGTGATTTTGAATATTTTGAGATTCAATTCGTGATTTACAAAATAAAAAATAAAATTTGGCCGGCACAATCTCCCACACTAATAAAGCATCAGACAGTGGGATAATATAATTCGACGTTGCCTCATGGGCTTCATCATAATGCCCTGCAGCTATGAAATCTTACAGATTATCATACCTTGTACAGTTGTGGTCAGTACTGTTCCCAGTGACCACAATTTTTATGACAGAGTCATTTTCAATCTCCAGTGCAACTGGGTAAGTCACTTTTGTTGAGCGTAAGCTCTTATGGTTAACGGGTTGTCTCTTTTTCTTTCTCCTGCAGAGTGTAAGGTCCTATGATGTATCTCTTCTGTAGAGTGTAAGCTCTTATGATGTGTGTGGTCTTCTCTCTCTCTCTTGTATTGTGTAAGTGTGAAGGTGAAGAAGTCATCCAAACGCCCTCTCTGAAGACTTCTCTAATGTTACAGTATGGATCTGCTACCCCAGGTGGGGAGGTGTTACTGGGGCATTTCTACAAGCAGCTAGTTCCTGTTAGGCTGCTTTCACACTAGCATCGGTATGGGGCCATCGCGCTGCGTCGGCCCGACGTACCGACACATACTGTGAAAAAAATGCCCGAGTCTTACGACGCTTCCGCTGCCCCATTGCAAGGTCCGGGGAGGAGGGGGGCGGAGTTTCGGCCGCGCATGCGCGGTCAAAAATGGCGGACTCGATGCACACAAAAGTTTTTTTGTGGCGGCGGTCCGCCAAAACATGATGCAACCGTTGCACGACAGTTGCGACGTGTGGCAATACGCCACAAAGCGTCGGTAATGTTAGTCTATAGGGAAAAAACGCATCCTGCAGACAACTTTGCAGGATGCGTTTTTCTCCTAAACTACGCATTGCGACGTGCAGCCAAAAACGCTAGTGTGAAAGTAGCCTTAGTTAGATTGAGTTGACCTATTGAAATAGTAAGAAGCATCATATAGCTACAGTCTATAAGTGGAAAGTGTGCTGTGAGTATTGAGGGGCTAAAGCTCTTATGGTCAATGGGGTTCTCTCTATCTCTCCTCTCATTTATCTGTATTTTGTGAGCAATTGCAAGTTTTACAGTATTAAATCGTGCAGATTAATTTGCCACAAATCAAATTTTGGGGAAAAATTTAGCAAAGCCAGCTAATTCGAATTTCACAATATCCACTCATCTCTATTAACAAGAGTTTTCTACACAACATGTTACAGTACCAGTGTTGTGGACAAAACCTTATGAATTCTAAAAATCTGCAACTTTATTTAACCAGATTTGATCTCTGCACAATGGCATCAATAACTTCTTCCTTTGCTTTTTTTTAAATCTGTGAAAGATCCATATTTTTCTGCAGCAGGTTCTGCACAATAATCTGTATAATTGCTGAAAATCTGCAGCAAATCTGACCCGTGTGGCTATATTCTAAAGTTAATTTCCCACAGGGAGTTTTTGGTGAGTTTTTGACTCTGCAGGATTACATACGTCTTTAGTGCCACAATGGAAAAGAAAAACTAAAACTAAAAACAAATGTGTATTTTTTACCTTACACATTTTACACATCTTTTGCAATTGAATGGAGAAAATATGCACAAAAATATGATATGTTGCAGATTTCAAATATGTACCACGGGTCTGTTTAGGATGAGTGCAAAAAAACACGATGGACAGGATATTTCTATAAATGCTTAGGGTTTGGGCAATTATTTTCTAACCTAATCCTGCTTTAAGCTTTTCCACAACTTTATCCCTGACATGTCTGGTGTGTTCCTTAGTTTTCATGATGCTGTTTGATCCCTAAAGATCTCAAACAAACCTTTGAGGCCTTCACAGAGCACCTGTAGTTATACTGAGAATAAACTACACACAGGTGGAAACAATTTACTAATTATGTGACTTCTGGAGTGAATTGGTCACTCAGGATTTCAGTTAGGGCTATCTGACTACAGAGAGCTGAAAACAAATGCATGTCACAATTTTCAGATTTATATTTTGAAAACCATGAATAATTTCCTTTACATTTCACAAATACTTAAAAATTTATGTTGGTATATCAGATAAAGTCTCAATAAAACACATTTAATTTTATAGGTCTAACATGAAAAAATGAGGCTAAGTTCAGGGGGTATGAATATTTTTGTTAAGGCACTGTATATTTCACAGTGTATGGAGCAGGCTTGCTCCATATAACTCCTGCACACATCCACTGCATTTTATATATCACATCACTGAGAAGGCTCTATAAACCTCTGTAATCAATTTTATTTTTTTTAATTTCTCCAATATTTTTAAAATCAGAAATGAAGATACTTTTTAGATAGTATCCTATGTTACCTGTTGTATCTACGCAATGCTACGTATAGATTTCCTTGATAATAGACAAACCTTATTTAGTCTCTGCAAACTCATTTTCTCTCATTTACAAATGTTTGGCAAAACTCATTCTGGTTTTATATGTAAGATGTAGTAGACAGCTGGAAGCATAAAGGATAGGTAGGTAGGTAGGTAGGTAGGTAGATCCTGTAGAAAGAAATATTTAGTTGCAGTGGTCACATGACGTAATGATGTAATTTGACTGTCGGGAGAAAAAGCGCCGATATTAGAAGAGGATTGCTAGCCTGTATGGTAAGTATATGTTGGTTTATTATTTTTTTAAAGGGGTTTTCTGGTCAAAACCGATAAGTCTACCATCACTCTGAGTGATTGCAGACTTATGAATCCCCCAAGTGCACACACTGTGCCCTTTAGGGATTCACTGGTTTCAGACCCGGACTGGAGGGTATGAATAAGTTATACATAACCCCAGCCACTGGGCACGGCCTTGCTCTACATACACTTGAATGGAGAGAGGCCGCGCCCTGTAGTCAGACACGCCCACTGGCCGGTTTGCATCACTAGATGGGACGCAGCCTCTTCTCAATAAGGAGCGAGGCTGCGGCCACTGGCTGGGGTATGTATAACTCATTCATAAACTCCGGTCCTGGGTCTGAAACTGGCAAATCCTCGCAGAGCACAGTGCAGAGTGAATGCAGACTTACTGGCCTTTAATATGGCCATTTTTTTGTATTTTTGTGAATAGAAATATCCACTAGAGCCTATTCTGACATATCACATACATACACATATAGGGATTTACTGATTTGATTTTGAAGGGAAAATTAAAGCCATTATACAAATAAAAGTCAACTGAACCCATTAATTTCAGTGGAACACCATCTAATGTGTAGGGGAGCCTCACGACTCTCCCCTGATAGATGATATATTAACCACTTTCGGAGGTGTCTGTAGTGGCTTTCTCTCCTCTCCCCATACAGGATCAAACTAAGCATTCATACATATCTAACAATTGGGAGAGATAAGTGTATGGGAGTCTTCACAAGAATTAGTATGACAGAACTCCTCTTTTGTACAGTGATTTGATCAGTGGGAGGAGAGTTGTACTGGCACTACCCACGGATTGGTGGTGATCATCACAAGGTAGCAACTAATTGTCGTTCGTGATGTCCCTTTTTGGCATTACCAGGGGAAGAAATACAGCTATACAAACCAGTCAGAGAACAGAAAGGAGCTGAATTCTGCATAGGAAGAATTTACGCCTTTAATTAATCAATTAGTTGTGTAATTAGTGAAAAAGTGTGTTTTTCCCATATGCAAATGAGGATGAAATGCTTTGGTAATGATGAATGGGCATTTCCCAAGTCTCTGCCACCTTGTCTGCATTCCCCACCTAGTGTCATCTTCTGCTTGACTAACAGATTACTGGCTGTGTAGTTAGGACATTGAGCTGTTCAGTGTAGCAGAAAAAAGTATTGGCGAGAAACAGACAGTGACGCAGACGCCCGGTAAGTGCTCTTATCACGCTCAGAGCACGTGACACAAGAAATAAAACATGTTTTTTTCACTAATGGAGCAACGGATTGTTTAATTAATGGTACAGATTGATTTATGTTTTAAGACCTAAATGCCATATAAGCAGTTTTGAGGGGGTTTGGAGCAGTTTTGGATTGCACAGACAAATTCCCTTTCAATTAAGCCTAAGGATGATGAATGAGCAAGATTATTTCTAGTAACAATCCCAAGTTTAGTTACCATATTTTCTATTAATTTGCATAAATGCGGACAAGTAAGAGTAGTTGTCAAGTTGAGTGAAACAACACTTACGGTTTCCAGATTTCTCTACTGAAAAAGAAAAGACATTCTCTGTTAAACAATGGCTTCAGCCAGAGTTATACCAATAACCCCCAGCAGTAACTAGTAAAACCACATAACAAAATCTATTTCCTAGAAAGCTACTGTCTTTGAAATGAGTCACCTGTTGAGGATTTAGTACAAAATACAATACAAAAACCTTGGCCCATATTTTTTTAAATCAGTTTATAGCAGCATTTAAGGTAATCTGTGCCTAAAAGTAACAAATAACGTGCTTCAAATTTGTGGACTTTTTGACACACTACAAATATACAGTGGGGCAAAAAAGTATTTAGTCAGTCAGCAATAGTGCAAGTTCCACCACTTAAAAAGATGAGAGGCGTCTGTAATTTACATCATAGGTAGACCTCAACTATGGGAGACAAACTGAGACAAAAAAATCAAGAACATCACATTGTCTGTTTTTTTATCATTTTATTTGCATATTATGGTGGAAAATAAGTATTTGGTCAGAAACAAACAATCAAGATTTCTGGCTCTCACAGACCTGTAACTTCTTCTTTAAGAGTCTCCTCTTTCCTCCACTCATTACCTGTAGTAATGGCACCTGTTTAAACTTGTTATCAGTATAAAAAGACACCTGTGCACACCCTCAAACAGTCTGACTCCAAACTCCACTATGGTGAAGACCAAAGGGCTGTCAAAGGACACCAGAAACAAAATTGTAGCCCTGCACCAGGCTGGGAAGACTGAATCTGCAATAGCCAACCAGCTTGGAGTGAAGAAATCAACAGTGGGAGCAATAATTAGAAAATGGAAGACATTCAAGACCACTGATAATCTCCCTCGATCTGGGGCTCCACGCAAAATCCCACCCCGTGGGGTCAGAATGATCACAAGAACGGTGAGCAAAAATCCCAGAACCACGCGGGGGGACCTAGTGAATGAACTGCAGAGAGCTGGGACCAATGTAACAAGGCCTACCATAAGTAACACACTACGCCACCATGGACTCAGATCCTGCAGTGCCAGACGTGTCCCACTGCTTAAGCCAGTACATGTCCGGGCCCTGTTGTGATTTTGCTTTTTGCTCCCTCTAGTGGTCATTAGTGATTTGACTCTGGAGCGTCTGTCTTTTCCTATATCCTCACCTGGGCCGTTAGTTCAGGGGCGTTGCTATATAAGCTCCCTGGACCTTCAGTTCAATGCCTGGCATCGTTGAAATCAGAGCTAATCTGTTGTGCTCTTGTCCTCTGATCCTGGTTCCTGTTTTTCAAGCTAAGTCTGCTTCTTTGCTTTTTGCTTTTGTTTTGTTTGGTATTTTTGTCCAGCTTGTTCCTATCTGTATCCTGACCTTTGCTGGAAGCTCTAGGGGGCTGGTGTTCTCCCCCCGGACCGTTAGACGGTTCGGGGGTTCTTGAATCTCCAGCGTGGATTTTTATAGGGTTTTTGTTGACCAGATAAGTTATCTTGCTATATTCTGCTATTAGTAAGCTGGCCTCTCTTTGCTGAACCTGGTTCATTTCTGTGTTTGTCATTTCCTCTTACCTCACCGTTATTATTTGTGGGGGGCTTGTATCTTGCTTTGGGGTCCCTTTCTCTGGAGGCAAGAGAGGTCTTTGTTTTCTTCTCCTAGGGGTAGTTAGATTCTCCGGCTGGCGCGAGTCATCTAGCGATCACCGTAGGCATGATCCCCGGCTACTTCTAGTGTTGGCGTTAGGAGTAGCTATTTGGTCAACCCAGTTACCACAGCCCTATGAGCTGGATTTTTGTATCTTGCAGACTTACACGTTCCTCTGAGACCCTGTCCACTGGGGTCATAACAGTATGCCAGGCCAGTATTAAATGTTTAATGCATTGCAGAAGTGGGATTATAAGAAAGAAAATTTTGAGGTTTTTATTTCCCTCTCTCATTTTTTTTTTTCTTTTCCCCTTTACCTCAGAGTGGCTTAAGCTTGCTGCAGACATGAATGTCCAGACCTTGATTACAAGTGTGGACCAGCTTGCCGCTCGTGTGCAGGGTATACAAGATTATGTTACCAGAAATCCTAGGTCTGAACCCAAGATTCCGATTCCTGAACTGTTTTCAGGAGACCGATTTAAGTTTAGGAATTTCAGGAATAATTGTAAATTGTTTTTGTCCCTGAAACCTTGTTCGTCTGGAGACTCTGCTCAACAAGTAAAAATTGTTATTTCATTCTTACGGGGTGACCCTCAGGATTGGGCTTTTTCGTTGGCGCCAGGAGATCCGGCATTGGCTGATATTGATGCGTTTTTTCTGGCGCTCGGTTTACTTTATGAGGAACCCAATCTTGAGATTCAGGCAGAGAAAGCCTTGCTGGCTATGTCTCAGGGCCAGGACGAGGCTGAGGTGTATTGCCAAAAATTTCGGAAATGGTCCGTGCTGACACATTGGAACGAGTGTGCACTGGCCGCTAATTTTAGAAATGGCCTTTCTGAGGCCATTAAGAATGTTATGGTGGGTTTTCCCATTCCCACAGGTCTGAATGATACCATGTCCCTGGCTATTCAAATTGACCGGCGGTTGCGGGAGCGCAAAACCACAAATTCCCTCATGTTGTTGTCTGAACAGACACCTGATGTGATGCAATGTGATAGAAAAACCGCAAATTCCCTCATGGTGTTGTCTGAACGGACACCTGATTTGATGCAATGTGATAGAATCCTGACTAGAAATGAGAGGAAAATTCATAGACGCCGGAATGGCTTGTGCTACTACTGTGGTGATTCTACACATGTTATCTCAGCATGCTCTAAACGTATATCTAAGGTTGTTAGTCCTGTCACCGTTGGTAATTTGCATCCTAAGTTTATTCTGTCTGTAACTTTGATTTGCTCACTGTCATCTTATCCTGTCATGGCGTTTGTAGATTCGGGTGCTGCCCTGAGTCTTATGGATCTCTCATTTGCTAAGCGCTGTGGTTTTATTCTTGAACCATTAGAAAATCCTATCCCTCTTAGGGGTATTGATGCTACGCCATTGGCAGAAAATAAGCCGCAGTATTGGACACAGGTTACCATGTGCATGACTCCTGAACACCGCGAGGTGATACGTTTTCTCGTTCTACATAAAATGCATGATTTGGTTGTTTTGGGGCTGCCATGGTTACAGACCCATAATCCAGTCCTTGACTGGAAGGCTATGTCAGTGTCTAGTTGGGGCTGTCGTGGTATTCATGAGGATTCCCTGCCTGTGTCTATTGCTTCTTCTACGCCTTCGGAAGTTCCGGAGTACTTGTCTGATTATCAGGATGTCTTTAGCGAGTCCAGGTCCAGTGCATTGCCTCCTCATAGGGAATGTGACTGTGCAATAGATTTGATTCCAGGCAGTAAATTTCCTAAGGGAAGACTGTTTAATCTGTCGATACCTGAACATACCGCTATGCGTTCATATATCAAGGAGTCTCTGGAGAAAGGACACATCCGTCCGTCTTCTTCCCCTCTTGGTGCGGGATTCTTTTTTGTGGCTAAAAAGGACGGATCTTTGAGGCCTTGTATTGACTATCGGCTTTTAAATAAGATCACTGTCAAATTTCAGTATCCTTTGCCGCTGTTGTCTGACTTGTTTGCCCGGATTAAAGGTGCCAAGTGGTTTACCAAGATAGACCTTCGTGGTGCGTACAACCTTGTGCGCATTAAGCAAGGGGATGAATGGAAAACCGCATTCAATACGCCCGAAGGTCATTTTGAGTACTTGCTGATGCCTTTTGGGCTCTCTAATGCCCCTTCAGTTTTTCAGTCCTTTATGCATGACATTTTCCGGAACTATCTGGATGAATTTCTGATCGTTTATCTGGATGATATTCTGTTTTTTTCTGATAATTGGGACTCGCATGTGGAGCAGGTCAGGATGGTCTTTAAAATTTTGCGTGAAAATTCTTTGTTTGTCAAGGGCTCAAAGTGTCTTTTTGGTGTACAGAAGGTTCCCTTTTTGGGGTTCATTTTTTCCCCTTCTGCTGTGGAGATGGACCCAGTCAAGGTCCGAGCTATTCTTGATTGGACTCAGCCCTCGTCAGTTAAGAGTCTTCAGAAGTTCTTGGGTTTCGCTAACTTCTACCGTCGTTTTATCGCTAACTTTTCTAGCATTGTGAAACCTTTGACGGATATGACCAAGAAGGGCTCCGATGTGGTTAATTGGGCTCCTGCTGCCGTGGAGGCTTTCCAGGAGTTGAAACGTCGGTTTACTTCGGCGCCTGTTTTGTGCCAGCCTGATGTCTCGCTTCCCTTTCAAGTTGAGGTGGATGCTTCAGAGATTGGAGCAGGGGCCGTTTTGTCGCAGAGAGGCCCTGGTTGCTCTGTTATGAGACCTTGCGCCTTTTTCTCTAGGAAGTTTTCGCCTGCGGAGCGAAATTATGATGTGGGCAATCGGGAGTTGTTGGCCATGAAATGGGCATTTGAGGAGTGGCGTCATTGGCTCGAGGGTGCTAAGCATCGTGTGGTGGTCTTGACTGATCACAAAAATCTGATGTATCTCGAGTCTGCTAAACGCCTGAATCCTAGACAGGCCCGCTGGTCATTGTTTTTCTCCCGATTTGACTTTGTTGTCTCGTATTTACCAGGTTCAAAGAATGTGAAGGCCGATGCTCTTTCCAGGAGCTTTGTGCCTGATGCTCCTGGAGTCGCTGAACCTGTTGGTATTCTTAAGGATGGTATTATCTTGTCAGCTATTTCTCCTGATCTGCGACGTGTGTTGCAGAGATTTCAGGCTGATAGGCCTGATTCTTGTCCACCTGACAGACTGTTTGTGCCTGATAAGTGGACCAGCAGAGTCATTTCCGAGGTTCATTCCTCGGTGTTGGCAGGTCACCCAGGAATTTTTGGCACCAGAGATCTGGTGGCCAGATCCTTTTGGTGGCCTTCCTTGTCTAGGGATGTGCGGTCATTTGTACAGTCCTGTGGGACTTGTGCTCGAGCTAAGCCTTGCTGTTCTCGTGCCAGCGGGTTGCTCTTGCCCTTGCCTGTCCCTAAGAGACCTTGGACACATATCTCCATGGATTTCATTTCTGATCTTCCGGTGTCTCAGGGCATGTCTGTTATCTGGGTGATATGTGATCGCTTCTCCAAGATGGTCCATTTGGTTCCTTTGCCTAAACTGCCTTCCTCTTCCGATCTGGTTCCTGTGTTTTTCCAGAACGTGGTTCGTTTGCACGGCATCCCTGAGAATATTGTGTCAGACAGAGGATCCCAGTTCGTTTCCAGATTCTGGCGATCCTTTTGTAGTAGGATGGGCATTGACTTGTCGTTTTCGTCTGCTTTCCATCCTCAGACTAATGGACAGACGGAGCGAACTAATCAGACTTTGGAGGCTTATTTGAGGTGTTTTGTCTCTGCGGATCAGGACGATTGGGTGACCTTCTTGCCGTTAGCTGAGTTTGCCCTTAATAATCGGGCTAGTTCCGCCACCTTGGTTTCGCCGTTTTTCTGCAACTCTGGTTTCCACCCTCGTTTTTCTTCGGGTCATGTGGAACCTTCTGACTGCCCTGGGGTGGATTCTGTGGTGGATAGGTTGCAGCGGATCTGGAATCTTGTGGTGGACAACTTGAAGTTGTCACAGGAGAGGGCTCAGCGCTTTGCCAACCGCCGCCGCGGTGTGGGTCCCCGACTACGTGTTGGGGATTTGGTGTGGCTTTCTTCCCGCTTTGTTCCTATGAAGGTTTCCTCTCCCAAATTTAAACCTCGTTTTATTGGTCCTTACAAGATATTGGAAATTCTTAATCCTGTATCCTTTCGCCTGGATCTACCTGTGTCGTTTGCTATCCACAACGTGTTTCATAGGTCCTTGTTGCGGCGGTACGTTGTGCCTGTGGTTCCTTCTGCTGAGCCTCCTGCTCCGGTGTTGGTTGAGGGCGAGTTGGAGTACGTGGTGGAGAAGATCTTGGATTCTCGTCTCTCCAGGCGGAGGCTTCAGTACCTGGTCAAGTGGAAGGGCTATGGTCAGGAAGATAATTCCTGGGTGGTCGCCTCTGATGTTCATGCGGCCGATTTAGTTCGTGCCTTTCACGCCGCTCATCCTGATCGCCCTGGTGGTCGTGGTGAGGGTTCGGTGACCCCTCACTAAGGGGGGGGTACTGTTGTGATTTTGCTTTTTGCTCCCTCTAGTGGTCATTAGTGATTTGACTCTGGAGCGTCTGTCTTTTCCTATATCCTCACCTGGGCCGTTAGTTCAGGGGCGTTGCTATATAAGCTCCCTGGACCTTCAGTTCAATGCCTGGCATCGTTGAAATCAGAGCTAATCTGTTGTGCTCTTGTCCTCTGATCCTGGTTCCTGTTTTTCAAGCTAAGTCTGCTTCTTTGCTTTTTGCTTTTGTTTTGTTTGGTATTTTTGTCCAGCTTGTTCCTATCTGTATCCTGACCTTTGCTGGAAGCTCTAGGGGGCTGGTGTTCTCCCCCCGGACCGTTAGACGGTTCGGGGGTTCTTGAATCTCCAGCGTGGATTTTTATAGGGTTTTTGTTGACCAGATAAGTTATCTTGCTATATTCTGCTATTAGTAAGCTGGCCTCTCTTTGCTGAACCTGGTTCATTTCTGTGTTTGTCATTTCCTCTTACCTCACCGTTATTATTTGTGGGGGGCTTGTATCTTGCTTTGGGGTCCCTTTCTCTGGAGGCAAGAGAGGTCTTTGTTTTCTTCTCCTAGGGGTAGTTAGATTCTCCGGCTGGCGCGAGTCATCTAGCGATCACCGTAGGCATGATCCCCGGCTACTTCTAGTGTTGGCGTTAGGAGTAGCTATTTGGTCAACCCAGTTACCACAGCCCTATGAGCTGGATTTTTGTATCTTGCAGACTTACACGTTCCTCTGAGACCCTGTCCACTGGGGTCATAACAGGGCCCGTCTGAAGTTTGCTAGAGAGCATTTGGATGATCCAGAGGAGTTTTGGGAGAATGTCCTATGGTCTGATGAAACCAAACTGGAACTGTTTGGTAGAAACACAACTTGTCGTGTTTGGAGGAAAAAGAATACTGAGTTGCATCCATCAAACACCATACCTACTGTAAAGCATGGTGGTGGAAACATCATGCTTTGGGGCTGTTTCTCTGCAAAGGGGCCAGGACGACTGATCCGGGTACATGAAAGAATGAATGGGGCCATGTATCATGAGATTTTGAGTGCAAACCTCCTTCCATCAGCAAGGGCATTGAAGATGAAACGTGGCTGGGTCTTTCAACATGACAATGATCCAAAGCACACCGCCAGGGCAACGAAGGAGTGGCTTCGTAAGAAGCATTTCAAGGTCCTGGAGTGGCCTAGCCAGTCTCCAGATCTCAACCCTATAGAAAACCTTTGGAGGGAGTTGAAAGTCCGTGTTGCCAAGCGAAAAGCCAAAAACATCACTGCTCTAGAGGAGATCTGCATGGAGGAATGGGCCAAAATACCAACAACAGTGTGTGGCAACCTTGTGAAGACTTACAGAAAACGTTTGACCTCTGTCATTGCCAACAAAGGATATATTACAAAGTATTGAGATGAAATTTTGTTTCTGACCAAATACTTATTTTCTACCATAATATGCAAATAAAATGATAAAAAAACAGGCAATGTGATTTTCTGGATTTTTTTTTCTCAGTTTGTCTCCCATAGTTGAGGTCTACCTATGATGTAAATTACAGACGCCTCTCATCTTTTTAAGTGGTGGAACTTGCACTATTGCTGACTGACTAAATACTTTTTTGCCCCACTGTAAGTAGTGCCAAGTATAGCAGGTGTGGTTTTCAATACGTAGATATTGACTCCCAGTTTTCTTTAGATTTTTTTTAAAGAAAAAAGACAGATAATAGCATGTACAGGTGCTTCTCACAAAATCAGAATATCATCAAAAAGTTAATTTATTTCAGTTGTTCAATACAAAAAGTGAAACTGCTAGTTTATATAGTCATTACAAACAGAGTGATCTATTTAAAGTGTTTATTTCTGTTAATGTTGATGATTATGGCTTACAGCCAAGGAAAACTCAAGTCATTATCTCAGTAAATTAGAATAATATACTCAGCTTGAAAAATTATTTTAAAATCCGAAATGTTGGCCTGAAATGTATGTTCAGTAAATGCAGTCAATACTTGGTCGGGGCTCCTTTTGCATCAATTACTGCATCAATGCGTGGGAGCATGGAGGTGATCAGCCCGTAGCACTGCTGAGGTGTTATGGAAACCCAAGTTGCTTTGATAGCAGTCTTCAGCTTGTCTGCATTGTTGGGTCAGGTGTCTCATCTTCCTCTTGACAATACGCCATAGATTCTCCAAGGGGTTAAGGTCAGGTGAGTTTGCTGTCCAATCAAGCACAGTGATACTGTTGCTTTCAAACCAGGTATTGGTATTTTTGGCAGTGTGGTCAGGTGCCAAGTCCAACTGGAGAATGAAATTTCCATCCCCAAAAAGCTTGTCAGCAGAGGGAAGCATGAAGTGCTTTAAAATTTCCTGGTAGATGGCTGTGCTAACTTTGGTCTTGATAAAACACAGTGGACCTATACCAACAGATGACATGGCTCCCCAAACCATCACTGAGTGTGGAAACTTCACACTAGACCTCAAACAGCTTGAATTGTGTGCCTCTACACTCTTCCTCCAGACCCTAGGACCTTGATTTCAAAATGAAATGCAAAATTTACTTTCATCTGAAAACAACACCTTGGACCACTGAGCAACAGTCCAGTTCTTTTTCTCCTTGACCCAGGTAAGACGCTTCTGGCGTTGTCTATAGGTCATGAGTGGCTTGACACAAGGAATGCAACACTTGTAGCCCATGTCCAGGATACGTCTGTGTGTGGTGGCTCTTGAAGCAATGACTCCAGCAGCAGTCCACTCCTTGTGAATCTCCCCCAAATTTTTGAATGGCCTTTTCTTAACAATCCTTTCAAGGCTGCGGTTATCCCTTTTGCTTCTGCACCTTTTTCTACCACACTTTTCTCTTTCACTCAACTTTCCATTAATATGCTTGGATACAGCACTTTGTAAACAGCCAGCTTCTTTAGCAATGACCATTTGTGGCTAACGCTCCTGTTGTGATTTTGCTTTTTGCTCCCTCTAGTGGTCATTAGTGATTTGACTCTGGAGCTTCTGTCTTTTCCTATATCCTCACCTGGGCCGTTAGTTCAGGGGCGTTGCTATATAAGCTCCCTGGACCTTCAGTTCAATGCCTGGCATCGTTGAAATCAGAGCTAATCTGTTGTGCTCTTGTCCTATGATCCGGGTTCCTGTATTTCAAGCTAAGTCTGCTTCCTTGCTTTTTGCTTTTGTTTTGTTTGGTATTTTTGTCCAGCTTGTTCCAATCTGTATCCTGACCTTTGCTGGAAGCTCTAGGGGGCTGGTGTTCTCCCCCCGGACCGTTAGACGGTTCGGGGGTTCTTGAATTTCCGGCGTGGATTTTTATAGGGTTTTTGTTGACCAGATAAGTTATCTTGCTATATTCTGCTATTAGTAAGCTGGCCTCTCTTTGCTGAACCTGGTTCATTTCTGTGTTTGTCATTTCCTCTTACCTCACCGTTATTATTTGTGGGGGGGCTTGTATCTTGCTTTGGGGTCCCTTTCTCTGGAGGCAAGAGAGGTCTTTGTTTTCTTCTCCTAGGGGTAGTTAGATTCTCCGGCTGGCGCGAGTCATCTAGCGATCACCGTAGGCATGATCCCCGGCTACTTCTAGTGTTGGCGTTAGGAGTAGCTATTTGGTCAACCCAGTTACCACAGCCCTATGAGCTGGATTTTTGAATCTCGTAGACTTACACGTTCCTCTGAGACCCTGTCCACTGGGGTCATAACAGTATGCCAGGCCAGTATTAAATGTTTAATGCATTGCAGAAGTGGGATTATAAGAAAGAAAATTTTGAGTTTTTTTTTTCCCTCTCTCATTTTTTTTTTTTTTTTTTTTTCTTTTCCCCTTTACCTCAGAGTGGCTTAAGCTTGCTGCAGACATGAATGTCCAGACCTTGATTACAAGTGTGGACCAGCTTGCCGCTCGTGTGCAGGGTATACAAGATTATGTTACCAGAAATCCTAGGTCTGAACCCAAGATTCCGATTCCTGAACTGTTTTCAGGAGACCGATTTAAGTTTAGGAATTTCAGGAATAATTGTAAATTGTTTTTGTCCCTGAAACCTTGTTCGTCTGGAGACTCTGCGCAACAAGTAAAAATTGTTATTTCATTCTTACGGGGTGACCCTCAAGATTGGGCTTTTTCGTTGGCGCCAGGAGATCCGGCATTGGCTGATATTGATGCGTTTTTTCTGGCGCTCGGTTTACTTTATGAGGAACCCAATCTTGAGATTCAGGCAGAGAAAGCCTTGCTGGCTATGTCTCAGGGCCAGGACGAGGCTGAGGTGTATTGCCAAAAATTTCGGAAATGGTCCGTGCTGACACATTGGAACGAGTGTGCACTGGCCGCTAATTTTAGAAATGGCCTTTCTGAGGCCATTAAGAATGTTATGGTGGGTTTTCCCATTCCCACAGGTCTGAATGATACCATGTCCCTGGCTATTCAAATTGACCGGCGGTTGCGGGAGCGCAAAACCGCAAATTCCCTCATGTTGTTGTCTGAACAGACACCTGATGTGATGCAATGTGATAGAAAAACCGCAAATTCCCTCATGGTGTTGTCTGAACGGACACCTGATTTGATGCAATGTGATAGAATCCTGACTAGAAATGAGAGGAAAATTCATAGACGCCGGAATGGCTTGTGCTACTACTGTGGTGATTCTACACATGTTATCTCAGCATGCTCTAAACGTATATCTAAGGTTGTTAGTCCTGTCACCGTTGGTAATTTGCATCCTAAGTTTATTCTGTCTGTAACTTTGATTTGCTCACTGTCATCTTATCCTGTCATGGCGTTTGTAGATTCAGGTGCTGCCCTGAGTCTTATGGATCTCTCATTTGCTAAGCGCTGTGGTTTTATTCTTGAACCATTAGAAAATCCTATCCCTCTTAGGGGTATTGATGCTACGCCATTAGCAGAAAATAAACCGCAGTATTGGACACAGGTTACCATGTGCATGACTCCTGAACACCGCGAGGTGATACGTTTTCTCGTTCTACATAAGATGCATGATTTGGTTGTTTTGGGGCTGCCATGGTTACAGACCCATAATCCAGTCCTTGACTGGAAGGCTATGTCAGTGTCTAGTTGGGGCTGTCGTGGTATTCATGAGGATTCCCTGCCTGTGTCTATTGCTTCTTCTACGCCTTCGGAAGTTCCTGAGTATTTGTCTGATTATCAGGATGTCTTTAGCGAGTCCAGGTCCAGTGCATTGCCTCCTCATAGGGAATGTGACTGTGCAATAGATTTGATTCCAGGCAGTAAATTTCCTAAGGGAAGACTGTTTAATCTGTCGATACCTGAACATACCGCTATGCGTTCATATATCAAGGAGTCTCTGGAGAAAGGACGGATCTTTGAGGCCTTGTATGGACTATCGGCTTTTAAATAAGATCACTGTCAAATTTCAGTATCCTTTGCCGCTGTTGTCTGACTTGTTTGCCCGGATTAAAGGTGCCAAGTGGTTTACCAAGATAGACCTTCGTGGTGCGTACAACCTTGTGCGCATTAAGCAAGGGGATGAATGGAAAACCGCATTCAATACGCCCGAAGGTCATTTTGAGTACTTGCTGATGCCTTTTGGGCTCTCTAATGCCCCTTCAGTTTTTCAGTCCTTTATGCATGACGTTTTCCGGAACTATCTGGATAAATTTTTGATCGTTTATCTGGATGATATTCTGGTTTTTTCTGATAATTGGGACTCGCATGTGGAGCAGGTCAGGATGGTCTTTAAAATTTTGCGTGAAAATTCTTTGTTTGTCAAGGGCTCAAAGTGTCTTTTTGGTGTACAGAAGGTTCCCTTTTTGGGGTTCATTTTTTCCCCTTCTGCTGTGGAGATGGACCCAGTCAAGGTCCGAGCTATTCTTGATTGGACTCAGCCCTCGTCAGTTAAGAGTCTTCAGAAGTTCTTGGGTTTCGCTAACTTCTACCGTCGTTTTATCGCTAACTTTTCTAGCATTGTGAAACCTTTGACGGATATGACCAAGAAGGGCTCCGATGTGGTTAATTGGGCTCCTGCTGCTGTGGAGGCTTTCCAGGAGTTGAAACGTCGGTTTACTTCGGCGCCTGTTTTGTGCCAGCCTGATGTCTCGCTTCCCTTTCAGGTTGAGGTGGATGCTTCAGAGATTGGAGCAGGGGCCGTTTTGTCGCAGAGAGGCCCTGGTTGCTCTGTTATGAGACCTTGCGCCTTTTTCTCTAGGAAGTTTTCGCCTGCTGAGCGAAATTATGATGTGGGCAATCGGGAGTTGTTGGCCATGAAATGGGCATTTGAGGAGTGGCGTCATTGGCTCGAGGGTGCTAAGCATCGTGTGGTGATCTTGACTGATCACAAAAATCTGATGTATCTTGAGTCTGCTAAACGCCTGAATCCTAGACAGGCCCGCTGGTCATTGTTTTTCTCCCGTTTTGACTTTGTTGTCTCGTATTTACCAGGTTCAAAAAATGTGAAGGCCGATGCTCTTTCCAGGAGCTTTGTGCCTGATGCTCCTGGAGTCGCTGAACCTGTTGGTATTCTTAAGGATGGTATTATCCTGTCAGCTATTTCTCCAGATCTGCGACGTGTGTTGCAGAGATTTCAGGCTGATAGGCCTGATTCTTGTCCACCTGACAGACTGTTTGTGCCTGATAAGTGGACCAGCAGAGTCATTTCCGAGGTTCATTCCTCGGTGTTGGCAGGTCACCCAGGAATTTTTGGCACCAGAGATCTGGTGGCCAGATCCTTTTGGTGGCCTTCCTTGTCTAGGGATGTGCGGTCATTTGTACAGTCCTGTGGGACTTGTGCTCGAGCTAAGCCTTGCTGTTCTCGTGCCAGCGGGTTGCTCTTGCCCTTGCCTGTCCCTAAGAGACCTTGGACACATATCTCCATGGATTTCATTTCTGATCTTCCGGTGTCTCAAGGCATGTCTGTTATCTGGGTGATATGTGATCGCTTCTCCAAGATGGTCCATTTGGTTCCTTTGCCTAAGCTGCCTTCCTCTTCCGATCTGGTTCCTGTGTTTTTCCAGAATGTGGTTCGTTTGCACGGCATCCCTGAGAATATTGTGTCAGACAGAGGATCCCAGTTCGTTTCCAGATTCTGGCGATCCTTTTGTAGTAGGATGGGCATTGACTTGTCGTTTTCGTCTGCTTTCCATCCTCAGACTAATGGACAGACGGAGCGAACTAATCAGACTTTGGAGGCTTATTTGAGGTGTTTTGTCTCTGCTGATCAGGACGATTGGGTGACCTTCTTGCCGTTGGCTGAGTTTGCCCTTAATAATCGGGCTAGTTCCGCCACCTTGGTTTCGCCGTTTTTCTGCAACTCTGGTTTCCACCCTCGTTTTTCTTCGGGTCATGTGGAACCTTCTGACTGCCCTGGGGTGGATTCTGTGGTGGATAGGTTGCAGTGGATCTGGAATCTTGTGGTGGACAACTTGAAGTTGTCACAGGAGAGGGCTCAGCGCTTTGCCAACCGCCGCCGCGGTGTGGGTCCCCGACTACGTGTTGGGGATTTGGTGTGGCTTTCTTCCCGCTTTGTTCCTATGAAGGTTTCCTCTCCCAAATTTAAACCTCGTTTTATTGGTCCTTACAAGATATTGGAAGTCCTTAATCCTGTATCCTTTCGCCTGGATCTTCCTGTGTCGTTTGCTATCCACAACGTGTTTCATAGGTCCTTGTTGCGGCGGTACGTTGTGCCTGTGGTTCCTTCTGCTGAGCCTCCTGCTCCGGTGTTGGTTGAGGGCGAGTTGGAGTACGTGGTGGAGAAGATCTTGGATTCTCGTCTCTCCAGGCGGAGGCTTCAGTACCTGGTCAAGTGGAAGGGCTATGGTCAGGAAGATAATTCCTGGGTGGTCGCCTCTGATGTTCATGCGGCCGATTTAGTTCGTGCCTTTCACGCCGCTCGTCCTGATCGCCCTGGTGGTCGTGGTGAGGGTTCGGTGACCCCTCACTAAGGGGGGGGTACTGTTGTGATTTTGCTTTTTGCTCCCTCTAGTGGTCATTAGTGATTTGACTCTGGAGCTTCTGTCTTTTCCTATATCCTCACCTGGGCCGTTAGTTCAGGGGCGTTGCTATATAAGCTCCCTGGACCTTCAGTTCAATGCCTGGCATCGTTGAAATCAGAGCTAATCTGTTGTGCTCTTGTCCTATGATCCGGGTTCCTGTATTTCAAGCTAAGTCTTCTTCCTTGCTTTTTGCTTTTGTTTTGTTTGGTATTTTTGTCCAGCTTGTTCCAATCTGTATCCTGACCTTTGCTGGAAGCTCTAGGGGGCTGGTGTTCTCCCCCCGGACCGTTAGACGGTTCGGGGGTTCTTGAATTTCCAGCGTGGATTTTTATAGGGTTTTTGTTGACCAGATAAGTTATCTTGCTATATTCTGCTATTAGTAAGCTGGCCTCTCTTTGCTGAACCTGGTTCATTTCTGTGTTTGTCATTTCCTCTTACCTCACCGTTATTATTTGTGGGGGGGCTTGTATCTTGCTTTGGGGTCCCTTTCTCTGGAGGCAAGAGAGGTCTTTGTTTTCTTCTCCTAGGGGTAGTTAGATTCTCCGGCTGGCGCGAGTCATCTAGCGATCACCGTAGGCATGATCCCCGGCTACTTCTAGTGTTGGCGTTAGGAGTAGCTATTTGGTCAACCCAGTTACCACAGCCCTATGAGCTGGATTTTTGAATCTCGCAGACTTACACGTTCCTCTGAGACCCTGTCCACTGGGGTCATAACACGCTCCTTGTGGAGTGTGTTAATGACTGCCTTGTGGACATCTGTCAAGTCAACAGTCTTACCCATGATTGTGGAGCCTACAGAAACAGACTAAGGGACCTTTTTAAACGCTTAGGAAGCCTTTGCAGGTGTTTTTTGTTAATTATTCTAATTTACTGAGATAATAACTTTTGGGTTTTCATTGGCTCTAATTCATAATCGTCAACATTAACAGAAATAACCACTTGAAATAGATCACTCCGTTTGTAATGACTCTATATAAACTATGAGTTTCATTTTTTGCATTGAAGAACTGAAATAAATTAACTTTATGATGATATTCTAATTTATTGAGAATCACTTGTACATGTGTACAAGGATGCATAATTCACAAGTAACCTTAAGGTAACATCATATACTTGTTGGCTAATCCAATAATGCATGTACATGAAAATTTGTGTTTAATAAGTGTTACTGATATAAAGACTAGTAAGAAATCTCTAATATGCTAGAATAGTTTGCGAGTGACATTTGTGGAGCCCCAAAGGTGCCAGAACAACAGAAAAAAAAAAAGTGACCCTATTGTAGAAATTGCACCTCTCAATGAATTTATCTACAGCTGCAGTGACTATTTTGTAACATCCAAGCCAGGGTTTTTGTCTGGAGAATTGTAAATCTGCCAGTCTAGTACCCATACATTGTGCCCCCATACAGTGTAGTGCCCCCATTCATTGTGCCCCGCTTGTGCTTCTGGCGAATTGCACCAGTGAATTAAGCGCCTTCTCCCTATTACAATAATGTCAAACATGTGGCTGTTTACTGTTGTTTATGCACAGTGGGGCTCCAAAGGAGGGGGGCATTTGGATTTGGGAGAGCAGAGCAGAATTCACTGGATTTTAGCTGAGCCTTGTCATTTTTCCAGAGTCTTTGTTCTACCAGTAACATGGGAACCCTCTATAGTTCGAGTGACAGACCTGAGTGGGGGTTGGTTTTGTGCTGGATGAATTCAGATTTTTTATTGGTAACATTTTGGGGTACATAATATTTTTCGATTGTTTCCAGTATAAGGATCGGATCGCATTCTTGTGTTCTGCGCTTAGCATTTACATCGGGGTTAAGGTGTAAATCCCACAAAAATGCAATTCTAACGAAAATCCCCCAATGGAACCACCCACCATAATGAGGCAAATGGAGACACTTTGTGCTCCTTTTGGCGTCTGCTCCAGTGGTATACATCTTTTTTGTAATGTACAGATCTGTAGTTGTGCACAATGTGCGCTAAAAAGATGCCGAAAATGATGCAACACCGCCAGAACAGTGACCAGTCCAAAGTGGCTCCATCTGTCTCATAAGTGAGTGGTTCCTTCTGGGTTTTTTTCTGTCTGGGTTTTTTTTTTAATTGTGGTTTTTGGGAATTTACATGGAAACTCTGATGTAAGAGCTAAGCAGAGAGAGCAGGATAAATGTGAGCCGAGCCTTATTCTGATTTTTTGGAGGTATTATGAGCAAATAGACAGCAGTACAAGAATAATTCTTTTTTGTGTGGTTCACTGTGTGGTATGTGTAAGGCTATGTGCACACGTTGTGGATTTTGCTGCGGATTCGCAGCAGTTTTCCATGAGTTTACAGTACCATGTAAACCTATGGAAAACAAAATCTGCAGTGCACTTGCTGCGGAAAAAAACAAGCGGAGACGTAGCGTTGTTTATTCCACAGCATGTCAATTCTTTGTGCGGATTACGCAGCGGTTTACACCTGCTCCATAATAGGAATCCGCAGGTGTAAAACCGCAGGTGGTATCCGCACAAAATCCGCAAAATATTGCGGTAATTCCGCAGGAAATCCGCAATGCAGTTTACCAAAATCCGCAGAGTAATCTGCAGCGTGTGTACATACACCTAAGTTGGATTTATTATTTGGGTCAGTGCGATTATAGCGATACCAGAGTTATAGATTTCTTTTTTTAGGTTTTGCTGCTATCACACAATAAAAATGCTTTTTTATAAAAAGTAGATTTTTTCATCTCCACATTCTGAGAGCTGTAACTTTTTAAGATTTTGGCGAACAGCTGTATGAGGGCTATTTTTTTTTTATACATAATATTTTTTGATCATTTTTTATTCAGATTTTTCAAACACAGAAAAGACAAAAAACAGCAATTCTATTGTTTTTATTTTTTGCGCCGTTCACAGTGCAGTAAAAGTAATATGACCTATTTGTTCATTGGGTTGGTAATATTACAGTGATACTAGATTTACATCTTTTTTTAATTCTTTGCTATTTTTACAGGCAAAAAAAAAAATATTTTACGAAAATGAATTTGCTTGGCATGCTCATATTTTGAGAGCTGTAATTTTTTTTTTTTTTTGCTGAATGGGCCATAATAGAGCTTGTTTTATGTAAGACGATCTGGCGTTTTCATTTATAACATTTTTGTTTACATACGACTTTTTGATTGCTTTTTATTCACTTTTTTGTGAGTTACTATGATGAAAAAGCGACATTTTTTTTTTTTTCTTTTTTTTACAAGGCTTGCCATACTGTATAAATAACATGCCAGTTTTATAGAGTGGTTATTCCGAATGTGGCAATACCAAAAATATGTACTTTTTTCGTTTATTTTTGTTTTATCTGAAGTGCTGCGTTTTAAGTAGCGAAACGGCTTTTATTGCTGTGTGCACTTCTTTGTGTGTTTTGTTTACTTTTTTACATATTTTATTTTACTTTATTTTACTTTTTCACTTAAGGTACCTTCACACTAAGCGACCCTGCAGCGATACAGACAACGATGCCGATCGCTGTAGCGTCGCTGTTTAGTCGCTGTGTGGTCGCTGGAGAGCTGTCACACAGACGGCTCTCCAGCGACCAACGATGCCGAAGTCCCCTGGTAACCAGGGTAAACATCGGGTTACTAAGCGCAGGGCCGCGCTTAGTAACCCGATGTTTACCCTGGTTACCAGCGTAAATGTAAAATAAAAAAAACACATACTCACATTCCGGTGCCCGGCGTCCGCTTCCCTGCACTCCTCCTGCATCCTGTGTCAGCGCTGAAAATCTCCGGCATCTCCCACAGAGCAGAGCGGTGACATCACCGCTCTGCTTTACGGCCGGCACTTACACAGGATGCAGGAGGAGTGCAGGGAAGCGGACACCGGGCACCGGAATGTGAGTATGTGTTTTTTGTTTTTTTTTTACATTTACGCTGGTAACCAGGGTAAACATTGGGTTACTAAGCACGGCCCTGCGCTTAGTAACCCGATGTTTACCCTGGTTACCAGTGAAGACATCGCTGGATCGGTGTCACAAACACCGATCCAGCGATGTCTACGGGAGATCCAGCGACGAAATAAAGTTCTGGACTTTCTTCTCCGACCAACGATGGCACAGCAGGATCCTGATCGCTGCTGCCTGTCAAATACAACGATATCGCTAGCCAGGATGCTGCAACGTCACGGATCGCTAGCGATATCGTTTAGTGTGAAGGTACCTTTAGTCCCACTGTGAGACATACATCATTTTTCTTTTGATTGCTGGTCTCATGCCCTGCAGTGCTTGTGTACTGTAGTGCATTAGACTATCAGTGAGTCACTGACTCAGCCTGTGAGAATGGATCTCACAGGCCAGCATACCCTGGGGTCATCACATGATCTCAGGGTACCATGGTAACCATCAGGAGCTGCAATTCTGCATTCAGGACCTGAAAATTACGTCACGGCTTGCTGTGATTGGTCGCGTCGCGGTCACATGGGCGGCACGCAACCAATCACAAGCCGTGACGTAATTTTAAAATGCGCGCGTTTCCTGCCTCCCGTGACGTCACGGCTTGTGATTGGTCGCGTCGCCCATGTGACCGCGACGCGACCAATCACAAGCCGGAACGTAATTTTAAAATCCTGAATGCCTAGAATTAGGCATTGAGGACCTGAAAATTACGTCACGGCTTGCTGTGATTGGTCGCGTCGCGGCCACATGGGCGGCACGCGACCAATCACAAGCCGTGACGTCACGGAAGGAAGTAAACGCGCGCATTTTAAGCAAAGAACGCTGCCGGTTCCCTCGGTGAGGTCCAGGCTGCGTCGGAGAGGTGAGCATAGCAATATTTTTTATTTTAATTCTTTATTTTACACATTAATATGGATCCCAGGGCCTGAAGGAGAGTTTCCTCTCCTTCAGACCCTGGGAACCATCAGGGATACCGTCCGATACTTGAGTCCCATTGACTTGTATTGGTATGGGGTATCGGTATCGGATTAGATCCGATACTTTGCCGGTATCGGCCGATACTTTCCGATACCGATACTTTCAAGTATCGGACGGTATCGCTCAACACTAGTGGTGGAAAGATCATGGTCTGGGGTTACATTCAGTATGGGGGTGTGCGAAACATTCGCAAGGTGGAAGGCAATAATAATAATAGCCTAAAATATCAAGAAGTATTAGCTACCTCTTATATTCCAAATCATAAAAGGGGTCAAATTCTGCAGCAGAATGGTGCTCCATCTCATACATCCATCTCTACAACAAAAATCCTCCAGGCAAAAAAGATCAAGGTGCTCAAGGACTGGCCAGCCCAGTCACCAGACATGAACTTCATTGAGCATGTTTGGGGTAGGATGAAAGAGGAAGCTTGGAAGACAAAACCAAAGAATCTAGATGAACTCTGGGAGGCATGTAAGACTGCATTCTTTGCTTTTCCTGATGATTTCATTAATAAATTGTATGAATCATTGTTGAACCGCATGGATGCAGTCCTTCAAGCTCATGGAAGTCACACAAAATATTAAATATGACTCTATTAGCACCACAACTTCATTCACCAATGTTATGCAACATATATTTGTATTTTAAGTTAATTATTTGTTTGAATATCACATTACTTTCTGTGGGCGACAAAACTTTTGTCTTGCGAAAATCTGACGATTCTGTGTCCATTAACTGATCAATATTTCTGCATTGATGCCAATTTATTTTCTTAACTTAAACCACATTTCGGAGGGTTTCAGCTTTCAAAAGAATAATTTATACAAAAAAAGGGTGAATTTAGTGTCAGGTTATAAGCTTTTATTTACATAACATGGATAAGCGACATAACTTCTGTCAGGGAGCGTATATAACACTCAAAAAAAAGTTCTAAAAATTTTTATGGATTCATCCAATATGCATCCATATAGTTTAACACAGTTCTGGTTACACTACGGTGGTATGTAAAAACTCCCAAAAACACTTAAAAAAAAGTTTTATGGATTTAATTATTCATCTATACAGTTTAACGTGGTTATTGTTACATTGTCATACTGTGTATACTGTATAATCTGCTTTGTGTGAAATTTTGTTGGCTTGAAATAAAAAAAACAAAATTGGCCTGTTACAGGTGTACAAATTTGACTGTTCAAAAATTAACTCTTGCCATACATACTGTAGAACTTGGTTTGTGTGCAGTTTTTTTGGTTTGAAATAAAAATAAAAATTGGCATGTTACAGGTGTACAAATTTGGTTGTTCAGATTGACAGTTGTCAAATGTACTGTAGAACTCGGTTTGTGTGTAATTTCATTTGTTTAAAAAAAACAAAAAACTGACCTGCTACAGGTGTACAAATTTGGTACTTCGGTACTCAGTTCCCAGCAGTCACTACTTCTCCCAGAGTGGCATGCCCAACTTCTACCATCACGTTTCCAGGAACATCATCTGTGTCCTTACCAACAAGGATACTGGTATTGTCCACTTAACAACGAACATGCGGACAAGTGCTTGTGGCCACGGACAATGTATTTCACTGACAGCACACTGGGTGAACATTGTGGAAGTCGGTGCCGAGTGCCACCCTAACACGGCACATGTCCTACTGATGCAAAGGATTGATGGCACTGCCAGTTCCTGAACTCCCTCCTGCTCCTCTTCATCCTCCATCTCTGATGTGCTATCTCAGAGCACACATCAGCTGGAAGTTCTGCAGTACATCCTCAGCGAAGCGGCAAGGAGCTTTGCTGAAGCTAAATTGTCTGGGAGACAAACCGCCCACCACACGCCGCTGAATCTACAACCTGGCATCGTCGTGTGTGATAATGGCCGTAACCTGGTGGCGACTGTGAAGCTTGGCAAGCTCACTCATGTACCACACTTGGCCCACTTGCTTTACTTGGCAGATCAGTGGTTTCTGAAAACCTACCCAGATTTGCCAGAGCTTCTGGTCAAGGTTTGCCGCATCAGTGCCCATTTATGCAAGTCAGCTACAGCTGATGCTGCTCTGACAGTGCTGCAGTAGTGCATGCAAGTGCCAGCTCACCAACTTGTGTGCGACATCACCACGTGCTGGAACTCTTTGGAACTGCTCCAACATGCCTGTCTGTATTCTGGTAAGACTCCGCACATAACAACTGAAGAGTGGGCATGGATATTTGACATTTGTGCAGTTCTCCAAGACTTTGAGGACTCCACAAAGATGGTGAGTGCCGATGAAGCCATAATCAGTACAATGATTCTACTTCTGTACCTAAATAAACAGTAGCTGATGACAATTAAACATGAAGCTTTACATGCAGACCAGGTGGAGATGGAGGAAGACATGAGACAGGGAGATACTACCCAGCACAGAATCATCTCATCTGTTCAGCATGGATTGGGTAACAATGAGGATGTGAATGCTGAGGAGGAAAAGGAGCTGGTTGTTAGCGCAACAGAGGCTAGTACCCACACACGCTATGCCCCATCTCTCCTACATGGATGGGCTGAGGAGAGGATGAGAATGAAGAGATGGAGGAGAAGGAGATGGAGTGTGGTCATCATATTGGAGACAGGAAAGTGTTGGCTGTAGGGACCTTGGCACATATGGCAGACTTTATGTACTGCTGCCTTTCCTGTGTTCTTCTTGTTACATTCATCTTGACCAAAAAAGAACAATGTTTGTTAACCCTGCTAAGCCACATTACACCTTCCTGAGGTGGAGAGGTCTACTATAATGGTGCTATGGTAGAAGGCTATTGTGGAAGATATGTTGGAAAAATTCCCATCAGACAATGCTAGCAGCAGGGGGCAAAATTCCTTGCCCAACCAAGGAGAAGAGGTGAGGGAGGCACAGAGCAAAGGCAGGGGTACACTGTCAAAGGCCTGGGCCAATTTCATGACACCATTCCAAGCCCTGATGACTGGGTAATTTTAACAAGAAGAGAAAAGTTTTTAAAGATAGTTAAGCAATATCTGGCCGATAAAACAACTGTACTCCCCTAATTCCTCAGTGATCTTCAGCTATTGGGTCTCAAAGCTGGACACCTGGCATGACCTGCCTCTCTATGCTTTGGAGGTGTTGTGCTGCCCTACCTCTAGCGTCTTGTCTGAGCAGGTTTTTAGTGACATGGGGGGGGGGGCAAAACAGACGGGCGCTTTCACCTGTCAACAGAAAGTGGTGACAGACTCGCTCTGATAAAAATGAACAAAGCTTGAATTAGCCCCAACTTTTCCACACCACCAGATGACAGCATCACATAAAGCATTTTTAATCTTTAATATTTGAATGAGGCCAGCCAGTTGTTGCCTTGAAGGGTCTATTGGATGACCCAACTCATAATTTTTTCCTGGCTTTACACTTTGTGCAAAGACTTTATGAATCTAGGTGTACATCAACTACACTTTCAAAATATTTTAATGAAACCCTCCAGTTGTTGCCTTCAAGTGTCTATGGATGAGCTTGCTTATATTTTTTCCCTGTCTGTGCAATATGTGCAGAGCCTTTATGAGTGTAGGAGTATCACAACTACACCTTTTTCACAATATTTGAATGAGGTAGTACAGTTGGTGCCTTCAATGGTGTATGAGTGACACTGCTTGCAATGTTTGGCAGGCTATAACACTACTTGAAAACGGGAGACTAGACTGGACCCCCTGGACCATGGAGAAGACCTACCCCTGGGCGAGCTGACCTTGTGGAGACCGTCCCCTATACAGGGACCGTCAGGGGCAAGCCCAGAGGTCACTAGACCATAGTGGCCGATACCAAGAGGGGCGGCTCAGACAGTAAGTGGGACGAAAAACTAGGGAGAAACCAAGGGAGGATGGAGACGAATATAATAGTAACCAGGAAGATGGGACCAGGAGCAGCGAACACAGAAGGCAGACTTCACACCAGGACTGCAGGAGAGCTGAGACGGGAGGAGACTGTGGAGAGAGAGCAGGTTAGAGGAAAGAAGGGAAAGAACAGCACACAATCTAATGGAGGTACAGGTTACTGGCAAAACAGCGCACTAGGTTCGAACGTGCGGAGCAATGCACTGGCAGAGTACAGAGTACCAGCATGCAGGACACGGACCACGAGAAAGTGGGTACCGGCCAGAGACACTAGCAGGAAGCTATGTGACAATCAGGCACCTCCAGGTGGGGGAGGTAGCCTGATATATCGTATGCCTTACCCGGATTGGCTGTAGAGGATTTCCGGGTCCGGGCATCCGAGGGCAAAAAGAACTTGAAGCGGTGAGCATGCTCCCTCTGAGAATCCCAGGGCGCCTGCGCAGATGCCGGAACCCTTCAGCAGAGCGTGAAACCGGAAGTGGAGAAGAAGCACAGCGGGGACGAGCGAGGACAGCGAGCCGGGACCCAGAAGCAGAGCCGCGGGGATGAGCACTGGCTGGGAGAGCAGGCACCGCAGCAGGGGAAGCGAGGACAGCACGCCAGGATCCGGGAGTGGAGCCATGGGACCAGGCACCCACCTGAAGAGCGGGCACAGCAGCGGTAACACAGGCTTTGCACTTAGTGCATAGCCTTTATGAGTCTAGGAGTACCACTAAATGACAATTTGAACAAAATGCATATGAGGCCCTCCTTTATGTCTAATGCAAGGTGTCTATCACATTTTTGGCAGTTCTTGTTTCCTTCATAAGTTACACTGAAATTTCCAATTTTTTTATAAACATTTCAAATTTGGTTTACTTAAATTATAATTTTTTTTTTAATCCTTTTTTAAATTTTGCCTTATATATAAGTCATTATACAGAAAAGAATGTTTTATTAACATTTTTTCTTTCTGTAAACTCCAATTTCTTGTCGATTTTGACTGTTTTATTGTCAGTCCTGAAAGTGAAGTAAAAGTGTGACACCATTGTTCTCAGCAGCGATCTGGGAGTTAGAGATGCTTCCATGGGTTTTCCCCATGCTGTTCTCATTCCATTCAACACTTTTTCCATCCATTTCATCATTTTCACTGTCCTCCAGACCTCCCTGTAGGGTCAGCCAGAAAAATGCTTGGGATTTATCATTGACTCCCATTATACTTATTACTTGAAACGAGCATCCGGGCATTAGGAATTTCTCAGTTTGAGTAATCAGCATCCGAGCTGTGACAAAACGCTGAGGGAACCACACCTCGCCACCTCGTCTGACATCAATATTATGTCAGCAGGACCATGTGGTAAGGCCTCCCCACGTGTACCAATGTGACGTTCCGCACCCCCTAGAGACATGTTAGGTCAGCTTGGCACAGTTTTACACAGACCCACCCCTGTCCACACGGGCCAAGGGAGGTACGGTGAGTGAGAGAAGGTGGCCCACGCAGTCACTGATGTGGCACCACACACGTTCACAACCCTGACAGGCTGAGAGGCCCCTTTCACTAGCCCCAGTGAAACAGAACCTTATCAGCCTGGTAAGTCTGCCACCAGACTTCGTTTGATATATGCCTGGTCCGTTAAGAGGGTTATATCTGGCCATAAACCTGCCCCTCAGTAGCATATCATTAGGTCGAGAAACAGACGTGTAGGTTCGTGGATCGAGATAAAAGAGCAGCCCAAAGTTAAATTATATATTTAATAGCCTTAAAGGCACACTAGACAATACATTATATATATACAATGGTTATACACATATATTGGTCAGATATGCAAATACAATAGTGGAAGGACAAAGGGTATACACAGAACATATAGTCAGTTACCAGTTAGGTGAAAGGCCTGGCTTGCGGGGAAGGGTGGTCACAGGCTATGGATCCCTCTTGGATGTGACTTCTCCTCACATGATATCCTCGCGACCTCACAGAGAAAAAGCAATAGGATATGCTACACGCAAGCATTTAACCCTATGGGTCACTTCCCCTCCTGCCCTCTGGGATTGAACCTAAATCTCCTCCTCTGGAGCTTTGGAGATGAATCTCCCAAAATCTATGAAAGATCATAACTGCTGTCTGGCTGGTCCTAGGGCAGCAGTTCTGGTGCCATCAGATCCGGGCCCCTGCTACTCATAGAGCCTAAACACAATTTTGCTACCTAGCGGCTAGTGGCTGTTTCATTTATATCCCTTCCTGTGCGTGTTAGAAAGACTGCAGACCCCGACAGATGTTTGCCCTGGTCTGAGGGTCTCAGAAATATATATGATGTACTGCTGGAAGGTAAACTATTTCCATAATTCCTTTATGAAATCCTAGCTGGCTGAATAAAGGGCTCAAGCCACATGGCTTGGATCCACTGAGGGTCTTCCTGTAGAAGGTTGCATACCAGCTCTAGAGAGGGGGGTGGGAATCGTTTTGTTTGAGGCTGGCCAGGTGCCATGTTGCCATAGCACATGCTGAAAGGGTTTGATATAATTCCAGGCCCAATAGTATACAGCTGATTGACATGGAATTATACCTCCAATATTCTTCACACCAGCATTTTAGTGTTTGCTCATCTGTACTGTGCTGTGATTAACCCCTTTTCCACATGTGACATACTTTTACGTCATATGCTGACTCCCTAATTTTGATGCTGGCACACATGCCGAGCTCGCTTCATTCCTGGCAGATAACAGCTGTGTTCTTCAGCTGTCTCTAAAAGTCGAATGTGGAGCAAAGCTGGCCCGCGGATGTTAACCTGTTAAATGCACTGTCAATCTCTGACAGCGGCATTTAATGAGCCCTGGAAGGGGGTCGCGGCATTCAATGCACCTTTTTGCGTGGCAATGACACAGTTGTGAGGCGGTGATGGTTTGATGGACGAGAGTCTGCTGAAGAAAAAACTGATGGCTCTTGATTATAAGAGAGCAAAAGATGAAAATGCTAAAAATGGAAACTGTCAGGATCAAGTTAATATGATTAATGTAAGGGGTAAAAAAAGACACATGTAAATATAGTTTACTATTATTTTTTAGACTTTTTTTTTAGTCTGACTAAGTAGAGTTAATTCACGGAGGTTAAAGTTTTAATGGAATTTCCTGAAATTCAAAGGTTCAATGCGAATTCGAACACTTTGAGATTCATTTGGTGATTCACAAAACCTAAACTTGCCCGTAACCATTTCCAACACTAATGAAGCATCAGCTAATGTAATTTTGGCTGCGCTGGCATAATGCCCTGCAGTCGTTATATAACTGGTACATTGGTGTACTTTGCACCATATTATAATACCTTGTACAGTGGTGGTCAGCATCTTGGTCTTCACAGATCAGCAGTTCACAGCAAAGCACAGCAGGCATTGGAATGGCAGTTTGAATGGCAGTGTCATTTTCCATCTTCATATTATCTCTCTCTTAGTTGTGAGATCCACGCAAATTTATTCATTTCAAATTTAATTTGTGGGGAAAGTTTGGCAAAGCAAATTCAAATTGGAAAAGATCTGCTCATTACTACCACTATGAGATTTAAACTTTTAGAAGTTTAATTGTTCATATATTACACTGCAGTACTTATATATTTTAGTGTGATATGCCCTAAGAACTAATTTCAAATTCTATCTTTTTATCTATTTTTATCTATTTTCTTATGTTGAATACAGGTGCAGCGCCCCAGAGTCCCGGTCGTTGCAGTACTGTGGCTCCGCCACTATGGGGAGCTATGGTGCGTCTGATGGCACTGAAGGAGTTCATCGGATCAGGTAACACAGACACCAATACATTTCACAGTCGGGCCTCCGGGGGGAGCTAAGGGTTCTATTCACTAGGCCACTCCCCACCATAGTGGGTAAACTGGGGGTCAGGCAGGAAGTTAGATCAGAAAGCTGACTGGGTTGGAACCAGGCAACACCTTGTGGCAGAGGGTGTTGTGGGGGAAGATACAGTAAGGTCTCTGTCAGGGGTGGGATCCTGACAGAGGCTTGGCAACTGGAACGAACGTAACGGGACCGTGCCTGCTCAGGATAGCGGCGGTGCCCAAGGAAGGATTAGAAGCGAGATAGATTGTGCTGAGTGAGAAACGAGATCAAGCAAAAGGAGAAATACCAGTAGTGTTGTGAATTTGGATTCTGGGCTCCCCCGGTGGCTACTGGTGGAATTGAACTGGTGTCTTCATCTTCTCTGTTCACCTGTTCCCATCAAGATGTGGGAGTCGCTATATAACCTTGCTGCTCTGTTAGTTGCTTGCCGGTCAACAATGTTATCAGAAGCCTCTCTGTGCTTGTTCCTGCTCCTAGACAACTACTAGATAAGTTGGACTCTTGTCCATGTTTGTTTTTGCATTTTTGTTCCAGTTCACAGCTGTAGTTTCGTTACTGTGTCTGGAAAGCTCTTGTGAACAGGAATTGCCACTCTGGTGTTATGAGTTAATGCCAGAGTTTTAAGGTAATTTCTGGATGGTATTTTGATAGGGTTTTCAGCTGACCATGAAAGTGTCCTTTCTGTCTTCTGCTATGTAGTAAGTGGACCTCAAATTTGCTAAACCTATTTTCATACTACGTTTGTTATTTCATCTTAATTCACCGCCAATACATGTGGGGGGCCTCTGTCTCCTTTCGGGGTATTTCTCTAGAGGTGAGCTAGGACTAATATTTTCCTCTGCTAGCATTATTTAGTCCTCCGGCTGGTGCTGGGCATCTAGAATCAACGTAGGCATGCTACCCGGCCACTGCTAGTTGTGTGTTAGGTTTAGTTCATGGTCAGCTCAGTTCCCATCTTCCAAGAGCTAGTTCCTATATATGCTGATGCTATGTTCTCTTGCCATTGAGAACATGACAGTTTGACCGGCCCACTAAAGGGTTAAAATCCTTGGCTGAGAAAGGAGAGAAATAAGAAGTCTGCTGAGATTTTTTTTTTTTTTTTTTTTTTTCCTCCTTCTAATCTCTGAATGGCTCTGTGTCCACCTGTTTGTAATGGATCTTCAGAGTGTAACTGCAGGTTTGAATAATCTCGCCACGAAGGTACAAAATTTGCAAGACTTTGTTTGTCATGCACCTGTATCTGAGCCGAGAATTCCTTTGCCGGAATTTTTCTCGGGGAATAGATCTGAGTTTCAGAATTTTCGAAATAATTGCAAATTATTTTTGTCCCTGAAATTTCGCTCTGCCGGAGACCCTGCACAGCAGGTCAGGATTGTGATTTCCTTGCTCCGGGGCGACCCTCAAGACTGGGCTTTCTCATTGACACCAGGGGATCCTGCGTTGCTCAATGTGGATGCGTTTTTTCTGGCCTTGGGGTTGCTTTATGACGAACCTCATTTGGAGCTTCAGGCAGAAAAAACTTTGATGTCCCTATCTCAGGGGCAAGATGAAGCGGAAATTTACTGCCAAAGATTCCGTAAATGGTCTGTGCTTACTCAGTGGAATGAGTGCGCCCTGGCGGCGACTTTCAGAGAGGGTCTCTCTGATGCCATTAAGGATGTTATGGTGGGGTTCCCTGTGCCTGCGGGTCTGAATGAGTCCATGACAATGGCTATTCAGATCGATAGGCGTTTGCGGGAGCGCAAACCAGTGCACCATCTGGCGGTGTCCACTGAGAAGTCGCCAGAGAGTATGCAGTGTGATAGAATTCTGTCCCGAAGCGAGCGGCAGAATTTTAGACGGAAAAATGGGTTGTGTTTCTATTGTGGTGATTCTACTCATGTTATATCAGCATGCTCTAAGCGCACTAAAAAGCTTGATAAATCTGTTTCCATTTGCACCTTACCGTCTAAGTTTATTCTATCTGTGACCCTGATTTGCTCTTTGTCATCTATTACCACGGACGCCTATGTCGACTCTGGCGCCGCTTTGAGTCTTATGGATTGGTCCTTTGCCAAACGCTGTGGGTATGATTTAGAGCCTTTGGAGACTCCTATTCCTCTGAAGGGGATTGACTCCACCCCATTGGCTAATAATAAACCACAATACTGGACACAAGTGACTATGCGTATTAATCCGGATCACCAGGAGATTATTCGCTTTCTGGTGCTGTATAATCTACATGATGATTTGGTGCTAGGATTGCCTTGGCTGCAATCTCACAACCCAGTCCTCGACTGGAGAGCTATGTCTGTGTTGGGCTGGGGATGTAAGGGGGCTCATGGGGATGTACCTGTGGTTTCCATTTCATCATCTATTCCCTCTGAAATTCCTGAGTTCCTGTCTGACTATCGTGACGTCTTTGAAGAATCCAAGCTGGGTTCGTTACCTCCGCACCGAGAGTGCGATTGTGCCATAGATTTAATCCCGGGTAGTAAATACCCAAAGGGTCGTTTGTTTAATCTGTCTGTGCCTGAACATGCTGCTATGCGAGAATATATAAAGGAGTCCTTGGAAAAGGGACATATTCGTCCATCGTCATCTCCCTTAGGAGCCGGTTTTTTCTTTGTGTCAAAAAAAGACGGCTCTTTGAGACCATGTATCGATTATCGGCTTTTGAACAAAATCACTGTTAAATATCAATACCCTTTGCCGTTGCTGACTGATTTGTTTGCTCGCATAAAGGGGGCCAAGTGGTTCTCTAAGATTGACCTTCGTGGGGCGTATAATTTGGCGCGAATCAGGCAGGGGGATGAGTGGAAGACCGAATTTAATACGCCCGAGGGCCACTTTGAGTATTTAGTGATGCCTTTTGGTCTTTCGAATGCTCCGTCAGTTTTCCAGTCCTTTATGCATGATATTTTTCGCGATTATTTGGATAAATTTATGATTGTGTATCTGGATGATATTCTGATTTTTTCGGATGACTGGGACTCTCATGTCCAGCAAGTCAGGAGGGTTTTCCAGGTTTTGCGGTCTAATTCTTTGTGTGTGAAGGGTTCTAAGTGTGTTTTTGGGGTACAGAGGATTTCCTTTTTGGGATATATTTTTTCTCCCTCTTCCATTGAAATGGATCCTGTCAAGGTTCAAGCTATTTGTGATTGGACGCAGCCCTCTTCTCTTAAGAGTCTTCAGAAATTTTTGGGCTTTGCTAACTTTTATCGTCGATTTATTGCTGGTTTTTCGGATATTGCTAAGCCATTGACCGATTTGACTAAGAAGGGTGCTGATGTTGCTGATTGGTCCCCTGACGCTGTGGAGGCCTTTCGGGAGCTTAAGCGCCGTTTTTCCTCTGCCCCTGTGTTGCGTCAGCCTGATGTTGCTCTACCTTTTCAGGTTGAGGTCGACGCTTCTGAGATCGGAGCTGGGGCAGTGTTGTCGCAGAAAAGTTCTGACTGCTCCGTGATGAGGCCTTGTGCCTTCTTTTCCCGTAAATTTTCGCCCGCTGAGCGGAATTATGATGTTGGGAACCGGGAGCTTTTGGCCATGAAGTGGGCTTTTGAGGAGTGGCGCCATTGGCTTGAGGGGGCCAGACATCAGGTGGTGGTATTGACTGACCACAAAAATTTGATTTATCTTGAGACCGCCAGGCGCCTGACTCCTAGACAGGCGCGCTGGTCATTATTTTTCTCTCGGTTTAATTTTGTGGTGTCATACCTACCGGGTTCTAAGAATGTTAAGGCGGATGCCCTTTCTAGGAGTTTTGAGCCTGACTCGCCTGGTAACTCTGAGCCCACAGGTATCCTTAAGGATGGAGTGGTATTGTCAGCCGTTTCTCCAGACCTGCGGCGGGCCTTGCAGGAGTTTCAGGCGGATAGACCGGATCGTTGCCCACCTGATAAACTGTTTGTTCCTGATGATTGGACCAGTAGAGTCATCTCTGAGGTTCATTCGTCTGCGTTGGCAGGTCATCCTGGCATTTTTGGTACCAGGGATTTGGTGGCAAGGTCCTTCTGGTGGCCTTCCCTGTCACGAGATGTACGAGGCTTTGTGCAGTCTTGTGACGTTTGTGCTCGGGCCAAGCCTTGTTTTTCTCGGGCTAGTGGATTATTGTTGCCTTTGCCTATTCCTAAGAGGCCTTGGACGCACATCTCGATGGATTTTATTTCAGATCTGCCTGTTTCTCAGAAGATGTCTGTCATCTGGGTGGTGTGTGACCGTTTCTCTAAGATGGTCCATTTGGTTCCTCTGCCCAAGTTGCCTTCTTCTTCCGAGTTGGTTCCTCTGTTTTTTCAAAATGTTGTTCGTTTGCATGGTATTCCTGAGAATATCATTTCTGACAGAGGGACCCAATTCGTGTCTAGATTTTGGCGGGCATTCTGTGCTAGGATGGGCATAGATTTATCTTTTTCGTCCGCTTTCCATCCTCAGACGAATGGCCAGACCGAGCGGACTAATCAGACCCTGGAGACATATCTGAGGTGTTTTGTGTCTGCTGACCAGGATGATTGGGTTGCTTTTTTGCCATTGGCAGAGTTCGCTCTCAATAATCGGGCCAGCTCTGCCACTTTGGTGTCCCCGTTTTTCTGTAATTCGGGGTTTCATCCTCGATTTTCCTCTGGTCAGGTGGAATCTTCGGATTGTCCTGGAGTGGATGCTGTGGTGGAGAGATTGCATCAGATCTGGGGGCAGGTGGTGGACAATTTGAGGTTGTCCCAGGAGAAGACTCAGCTTTTTGCCAACCGCCACCGTCGTGTTGGTCCTCGGCTTTGTGTTGGGGATTTGGTGTGGTTGTCTTCTCGTTTTGTCCCTATGAGGGTCTCTTCTCCTAAGTTTAAGCCTCGGTTCATCGGCCCGTATAAGATATTGGAGATTCTTAACCCTGTTTCCTTTCGTTTGGACCTCCCTGCATCCTTTTCTATTCATAACGTTTTTCATCGGTCATTATTGCGCAGGTATGAGGTACCGGTTGTGCCTTCCGTTGAGCCCCCTGCTCCGGTGTTGGTTGAGGGTGAGTTGGAGTACGTTGTGGAGAAAATCTTAGACTCTCGTGTTTCCAGACGGAGACTCCAGTATCTGGTCAAGTGGAAGGGATACGGCCAGGAGGATAATTCTTGGGTGAATGCATCTGATGTTCATGCCTCTGATTTGGTTCGTGCCTTTCATAGGGCCCATCCTGATCGCCCTGGTGGTTCTGGTGAGGGTTCGGTGCCCCCTCCTTGAGGGGGGGGTACTGTTGTGAATTTGGATTCTGGGCTCCCCCGGTGGCTACTGGTGGAATTGAACTGGTGTCTTCATCTTCTCTGTTCACCTGTTCCCATCAAGATGTGGGAGTCGCTATATAACCTTGCTGCTCTGTTAGTTGCTTGCCGGTCAACAATGTTATCAGAAGCCTCTCTGTGCTTGTTCCTGCTCCTAGACAACTACTAGATAAGTTGGACTCTTGTCCATGTTTGTTTTTGCATTTTTGTTCCAGTTCACAGCTGTAGTTTCGTTACTGTGTCTGGAAAGCTCTTGTGAACAGGAATTGCCACTCTGGTGTTATGAGTTAATGCCAGAGTTTTAAGGTAATTTCTGGATGGTATTTTGATAGGGTTTTCAGCTGACCATGAAAGTGTCCTTTCTGTCTTCTGCTATGTAGTAAGTGGACCTCAAATTTGCTAAACCTATTTTCATACTACGTTTGTTATTTCATCTTAATTCACCGCCAATACATGTGGGGGGCCTCTGTCTCCTTTCGGGGTATTTCTCTAGAGGTGAGCTAGGACTAATATTTTCCTCTGCTAGCATTATTTAGTCCTCCGGCTGGTGCTGGGCATCTAGAATCAACGTAGGCATGCTACCCGGCCACTGCTAGTTGTGTGTTAGGTTTAGTTCATGGTCAGCTCAGTTCCCATCTTCCAAGAGCTAGTTCCTATATATGCTGATGCTATGTTCTCTTGCCATTGAGAACATGACACAGTAGGAGTCGTGCCGTAAGACCGAGGCAACATCCTACTGAGGCGCACTACCGGTGGCCGGAACGCCGAGGGAGTATCATAACATTCAGCTTCAAGCAATACTCCAAACAGCGGCAGGACAGTCAGTCTAAGGCGGGCTGTCTAACTTAAATCACCTATGCAGTCTTGGGGGGCAACTTGTGGAGAGGGGCGACTCTAGGGTCCCGGAAGAGCTCCGAGCCTACCCGTCAAACGGGTGCCGTCCCAACCAGAACACCAGGGAGGGACGGAGGATTAGCAGAACATCATCTAATCGAGTTGTGAGGGAACTTAAGAAACAGACACAACAGTTGTGGGGACTTTCTGTAAGCACAGCAGGGAAGGACCGCAACACACAGCGCTATAAGGAAGGCACAGATTTCCACCTGCTAAGAGAACTCTGGAGGTGCCATTGGGCCGGCCGGACTTGCGCAGCCTGGTTATCCGGATTCCGGACTGAGGACCCAGAGATCTTCAGTAAAGAGGTAAAGAGACTGCAACCTGGTGTCCTCGTTATTTACTGCACTGCACCACTACAGCTCCACCATCATCCGTCATACTTATCTATCCACTTCATTTACTGTGCGCCCCTCGGCAGGGTCACGGACCGGGGCCTAGCCACCGTGACAACCCCAGAGCAGAGACTCAGAGGCCCGGTACCGGGTACCCCTCGGCCCTGCGGCAGTGGGGGCGCTGCACAGGCATAACTGAAACTTTTAAATTGCAAGAAAATATGAATTTTTAAGCAAGTGAAAAGTTGAAAAGAGTGTGCCTTATTAATATACATTAATTAAGAGTTGTTCAAATAAATTGTATCTACGTTTTGTAGCATAAAATATGAACATAAAAAAAAGAATTATAGAGTGATATGTTGTTCCTGACAGGTTTCATGATCTAAAAGACTGCTAAATTAAGTGGAAATCTCTTATTTTTCATCAATCCTGTTCTGGGTTATTTACTTGGAAAAACTAATAAATCATACAGAATATTTATTTGCATTCAAAATAATAAGCATCTCAGTGGACCACATTCCTAATGAATGGATCACTTTTCTGTCTGTCAGTTTTAACAGGTGTCACGTAGGTTGTGGAAATCTGCTGTGAGCTGAACAGCAATGGAATTTCCCCTGGTTCACATGAGCACATCAGAAAGGGAAGGGAGGTCAGAAGATGACGCTTGTTTCTCTTAATTTAAGGACATGATAAAAGCATAAAAAAACTTAACAATTGCAGAAAAAATGTAAAAAGACATGTAAAGTAATAGGTATGTTGCTGTTTGTTAAAGGGAATCTGTCAACAGTTTTTTTCCGCTTAATGTAAGAGCAGCATAATGTAGAGGCAGAGACTTTGATTCCAGAGATGTGTCACGTACTGTGATGCTTATTGTAATTTTGATAAAAATCACTGTTTTGTCAAAAGAGTATCATTACAGGACTAGTAAACCTGCTGTCATATAGTCCTCCATAATTAATTTAATCCCAATCCCACCTCCTTCAGCTCTGAATAACCCCACTTCCACCACTGATTGGTCAATTTCTGCCTATGTACACTATAAAGAGACCTGTGCATTTAGAGGACTGTTCGATCTACAGCAGATAAAACAGTGATTTTGTAAAAATGACAGTGTGCACACGAACAAAGAATACCTAGCTAGAATCATGGTCTCTGCCCTCGAACATGCTGCTCTCAAATGGGATAGCAAAAACTTTAACCGCTTCACCACAGGGGCCAATTTTGTTTTTTTTTTCATTTCCGTTTTTTTTCTCCCCTTCCACCCGGAGCCATAACTCCGGTCTGTTATAACAAAATTGACCTTGATCCCAAACTGGGACCAATTTCAAGAGAGTGGGTGGCCCGAACATCTGCCAGTTAGAGCTGCTGAGTATCGTGGTTCCCACGCTGTCACAGAGAAGACAGCATGTGAGCCAGTAGATGTGACCGGTGGCAAAAAGGTTACCATATGTCAGGCGTCAGCTGATGACTACTCTCATCATTGCATGCCTGGTCTCACTGATAGCAGAGAAAGCAGGCAACGCTGAAGAAAGTATTCACCAGCTGGCATCGGTGCATAGTAAGAAAGACGCACATTCATTTGAAATGTATTGCACCACAATAGTTAAATAGTTAACTAGTCTGCCGTTTATCAGAGGCCAGGGCTGACTTGAGTTAGCTGCCAGCCTCTGCTAGGCCGGCCGACATTTTAACACGAGAGCGCCGGTTCTGCAAAAAGAGGACACCACACGGCGCTGGAGTGCAGGCACGTAAGAGGAATCTTTTTTTTTTCTTTTGTAGATGCAGCATGATGTGGGGGCCAGGACAAGAGACATGGGGGCTAGTACAAGGGATGTAAGGGCCAGGACAAGGAACATATGGGCCAGGACAAGGGACATATGGGCCAGGATAAGGGACATATGGGCCAGGCAGGACAAAGTACATATGGGCGAGAATAAGTGCTATATGGACCAGGATAAGGGACATATGAGCCGGGCAAGACAACAGACATAGGGGCCAAAGATGGGGGAGTATAGGTTCCCTGGATGGTGGATATAGGGTCCCAAGATGGGGCAACATAGGGTACCAGGACGAGGCACATTACTAAATAGATGGGGCCAGGAAGAGGGACTTATTTACTGTGGAGGCCAGAATAAGGTTTATGGTGGCAAGTGGGGGACATAATTACTGTAGGAGAAAATTACGGGACATTATTACTGTAGTAATATAATATACTTTTTAGGAGACCGTTTTCCATGGAAGGGGGACAAAAGGGAGGTCGTGTTACTAAGAAAGGTGGCACTATGCCGCATTTTTCTTCATCTGGCATAGTGTAGAAGTTGCGGAAAAAGTAAGGAATGTGCTCTAAAAGTGATCAGCTATAAATGACTGTGTGCTATTTTCTGTAGAGGCAAGTCTCGGCAGGAAGAAATGATTGCGGTTTGTGCCAGATGAAGAAGAGAAGTGAAGATGAAGGACTTCAGCTAGAGATGTCACTGTGTTTACACTATATACAGAGCTCCTGTTATCACTGATGATCCCTGTATTACCTGTACACTGACACTATAAACAGAGCTCCTGTGTATAATGTCTCCGATGATCCCTTTATTACTTGTAAACTGACACTATACACTGTATACTATATACAGAGCTCTTGTGTATAATGTCACTAGTGATCACTGTATTACACACAAGAACACTGACATCTCCTGTACCGGAAATATCACGATGTGTGAAAGAGACCTTATAGCGGGTTTTAATGTTTGTCTGCTGTAACACACTAAAAGACGCTTTTTATTGCAAAAAATAGTTTTTGCATCACCACATTTTGAGAGCTACAATTTTTTCATATATTAGCCCACAAAGTCATGTGCGGTCTTGTTTTTTACGGGACGAGTTGACATTTTTATTGGTACCATTTTTGGCACATTACATTTTTTGATCGCTTTCTATTCCGATTTTTGGGTGGCAGAATGAACAAAAAACAGTAATTCATGAATTTCTTTTGGGGGGATTTATGCCGTTCCATGTGTGGTAAAATTGAAAAGTCAGTTTATTCTTCGGGTCAGTAGGATTACAGCAATACCTCATTTATATCTTTTTTTAATGTTTTGGGGCTTTTATATAATAAAAACTCTTTTATAGAAAAAAGTAATTATTTTTGCATCACTTTTTTTCTGAAGCTGTAACTTTTTTATTTTTCTGCTGATGAAGCTGTATGGCAGCTTGTTTTTTGCGGGACAAAATGATGTTTTCAGCAGTACCATGATTATTTATATCCGTCTTTTTGATCACGTGTTACTCCACTTTTTGTTCGGCGGAATAATGATAAAGCAGTGTTTTTTGCCTTGTTTGTTTTTATGGTGATCACTAAAGGGAATAACTAGTGGGACAGTTTTGTAAGTCGGGTCATTGCGGATGTGGCGATACGAAATATGTGTACTTTTACTGTTTATTTTATTTTTTTCATTCAAATACTTATTTAGAGAAAGAATATATATTGATTTTTTTTAATATTATTTTTGAGGTTTTTTTTTATATTTATACAATTATTTAAAACATTTGTTTTTACCTTTTTCAAATTTTTTTTACTTTGTCCCACTAAGGGACAATCATTTTTTCCCTAATCTCTTCTATAGCATATAGATGAAGCAGCATCTGCATGACATAGAAACTGTCAGCTCTACACTGCCAGAGAGCGAGGGGCTGTCAGCCCTCTGACGGCCTCCAGAATGCTGCAATCGTGTTCTGTGACCGCTCCTGGCACCTACTACCAGGTGTCAGCTGTTAGAATCAGCTGACACCCGGCGGCGATCGCCCGCACACCCCCCCTGTGAGCCCGGACAATCGCGATGACGTAATATTCCGTCCATGGTCAAACAGGACTTCCAATGTCAGAAAGGGGTTAAACTTTTAACCCACCGTAATTTTACACAAAGCAAATTAAACTGTACGGATGACTAATTGAATCCATAAAAAATGTTGGAACTTTTTTAGACTTTTATATACCACAGTAATGTAACAATAACCAAGTTAAACAGTATGGATGAATAATTGAATCCATTAAATATTTTTGAACTTTTGGGGGGGTGTTATATATCAACATAATGTAACAAGAGCCGCATTAAACTGTATGGATGATTAATTGAATCCATACAAAATTTAGAATGGATTTTGGAGCTTTATATACTACTGTACTATAACAATAACCACATTAAATTGTATGGATGAATAATTGAATCCATAAAACATTTTGGAAAGGTTTTCTGCAGTTTTATATACCGTATATACTCGAGTATAGGCCGAGATTTTCAGCCCATTTTTTTAGGCTGAAAGTGCCCTTCTCGGTTTATACTCGAGTCATTGTCCCAGGGGGGTCTGTGGGGGAGGGGGAGCCGCGGTTGTGACATACTCACCTGCTCCTGGCATGGTCCCTGCATCTCCGATGGTCTCCGGGTGCTGACATCTTCTTTCAGCATTGAGCAATCACATGGTACCGCTCATTACAGTAATGAATATAGACGCGACTCCACTCCTTTAGGAGTGGAGCTGCATATTCATTACTGTAATGAGCAGTGCCAGTGACTGCTCAATTCTGGAAGAAGCTGTCAGTGCTCGGAGAGACCATCAGGGAAGCTGCCAGGGACCGCGCCGGGAGCAGATGAGTATAATGGGGATGGTGAGCAGCATTGTGCAATATTCACTGTTATGACCTGGTGGTTAGGAGCACCCGAAGTGACCTGATGGTTAAAACAGAAAACCTGGGACAAGCTCTGAGGGAGTGGTAACTCTACTGACCGCAATCCCTAATCCTATCACACACACTAGAAATAGCCGTGGAGCGTACCTAACTCTCCCTAGACGCCTCTTCACAGCCTAAGAGCTAACTACCCCTAAAGATAGAAATAATAGCCTACCTTGCCTCAGAGAAATTCCCCAAAGTAAAGGTAGCCCCCCACAAATATTAACTGTGAGTTAAGAGGGAAGTGACAAACACAGGAATGAAACAGATTTTAGCAAAGGAGGCCAAATCTTCTCTAGAAAGACAGAGGATAGGAAAGTGAACTATGCGGTCAGTATAAAAAACTACAAAAACCACGCAGAGTGTGCAAAAAGACCTCCACACCGACTCACGGTGTGGAGGTGCAGCTCTGCACCCCCAGAGCTTCCAGCTAGCAAGGAAATATCATAATAGCAGGCTGGACTGAAACATAACATGTACTGAAAAATATATTCAAAAAACCAATGAACAGCAAATGATTAGCAAGGACTTAGCTTCTGCTGAAGTAGTCAGGTCATCTGAGAATTCCAAAAGAGATCTGAACCAGTACTGAGACATTGACAGCTGGCATGGACTAACGACCTGGGCAGAGTTAAATAGGGAAGCGAGCAGAAGCAATAAACGAGGGCAGCTGAGAAAGCCAACCTCAAAGATCAGCAGTTCCACTCAAAGCCACCAGAGGGTGTCCAAGGACAGAACTCACCAAAGTACCATTCACGACCACAGGAGGGAGCCCGAGAACGGAATTCACAACAGTACCCCCCCCTTGAGGAGGGGTCACCGAACCCTCACCAGAGCCCCCAGGCCGATCAGGATGAGCCAAATGAAAGGCACGAACCAAATCGGCAGCATGGACATCGGAGGCAACAACCCAGGAATTATCCTCCTGACCATAGCCCTTCCATTTAACCAGGTACTGCAGCTTCCGTCTCGAAATACGAGTATCTAAAATCTTCTCCACCACATACTCCAACTCCCCCTCAACCAACACTGGAGCAGGAGGATCAACGGAAGGAACCATAGGCGCCACATATCTCCGCAACAACGACCTATGGAACACATTATGGATGGCAAAAGAAGTTGGAAAGGCCAAACGAAACGACACAGGATTGATAATTTCAGAAATCTTATAAGGACCAATGAAACGAGGCTTGAACTTAGGAGAAGAAACCTTCATAGGAACATAACGAGAAGACAACCAAACCAAATCCCCAACACGAAGTCGGGGACCAACACAGCGACGGCGGTTAGCAAAACGTTGCGCCTTCTCCTGAGACAACATCAAATTGTCCACCACGTGAGTCCAAATTTGTTGCAACCTGTCCACCACAGAATCCACACCAGGACAGTCAGAAGACTCAACCTGCCCTGAAGAAAAACGAGGATGAAAACCAGAATTACAAAAGAAAGGCGAAACCAAAGTAGCAGAACTAGCCCGATTATTAAGGGCGAACTCGGACAATGGCAAGAAGGTCACCCAATCATCCTGATCAGCAGAAACAAAGCATCTCAGATAGGTTTCCAAGGTCTGATTGGTTCGTTCGGTTTGGCCATTTGTCTGAGGATGGAACGCTGAAGAAAAAGACAAATCAATGCCCATCTTAGCACAAAAGGACCGCCAAAACCTAGAAACAAATTGGGAACCTCTGTCCGACACAATGTTCTCCGGAATGCCATGCAAATGAACCACATGCTGAAAAAATAATGGAACCAAATCAGAGGAGGAAGGCAATTTAGTTAAGGGTACCAAATGGACCATCTTAAAAAACTGATCACAAACCACCCAGATGACAGACATCCTTTGAGAGACAGGAAGATCAGAAATAAAATCCATGGAAATATGTGTCCAGGGCCTCTTCGGGACAGGCAAAGGAAAAAGCAACCCACTGGCACGAGAACAGCAAGGTTTGGCCCGAGCACAAGTCCCACAGGACTGCAGAAAAGAACGCACATCCCGTGACAAGGAAGGCTACCAAAAGGTCCTGGCAACCAAATCTCTGGTACCAAAAATCCCAGGATGACCAGCCAACACTGAAGAATGAACCTCAGAAATAACCTTACTAGTCCATCTATCAGGGACAAACAGTTTCTCCACTGGGCAGCGGTCCGGTCTATCAGCCTGAAACTCCTGCAGCACCCGCCGCAAATCAGGGGAGATGGCAGACAGAATCACCCCCTCTTTAAGAATACCAGCCGGCTCAGGGACTCCCGGAGAATCAGGTAAAAAACTCCTAGAAAGGGCATCAGCCTTCACATTCTTAGATCCCGGAAGGTATGAGACCACAAAATCGAAACGGGAGAAAAACAGTGACCATCGAGCCTGTCTAGGGTTCAACCGCTTGGCAGACTCGAGGTAAGTCAGATTCTTGTGATCAGTCAGGACCACCACGCGATGTTTGGCTCCCTCAAGCCAATGTCGCCACTCCTCAAATGCCCACTTCATAGCCAACAACTCCCGATTGCCGACATCATAATTACGCTCGGCAGGCAAAAACTTTCTAGAAAAGAAAGCACACGGCTTCATCAAGGAGCCATCAGAACTTCTCTGAGACAAAACAGCCCCTGCCCCAATCTCAGAAGCATCAACCTCGACCTGAAAAGGGAGCAAAACATCTGGCTGACGCAACACAGGGGCCGAAGTGAAATGACTTTTAAGCTCCTGAAAGGCCTCAACGGCCGTAGGGGACCAATTCACCACATCAGCGCCTTTCTTTGACAAATCAGTCAAAGGCTTAACCACACTAGAAAAATTAGCGATGAAGCGACGGTAAAAATTAGCAAAGCCCAGGAACTTCTGAAGACTCTTCACAGATGTAGGTTGAGTCCAATCATAAATGGCCTGAACTTTAACAGGATCCATCTCGATAGTAGAAGGGGAAAAAATGAAGCCCAAAAAGGAAACCTTCTGAACTCCAAAGAGGCATTTAGAGCCCTTCACAAACAACGCATTAGCACGAAGGACCTGGAACACCATCCTGACCTGCCTTACATGAGACTCCCAATCATCCAAAAAGACCAAAATATCATCCAAATATACGATCATGAACCTATCCAGATACTTCCGGAAGATGTCGTGCATAAAGGACTGAAACACAGATGGAGCATTAGAAAGCCCGAATGGCATCACCAGGTACTCAAAATGGCCCTCGGGCGTATTAAATGCTGTTTTCCATTCATCGCCCTGTTTAATACGCACAAGATTATACGCCCCTCGAAGGTCAATCTTGGTAAACCAACTAGCCCCCTTAATCCGAGCAAACAAATCAGACAACAGAGGCAAAGGGTACTGAAATTTGACCGTGATTTTATTGAGAAGGCGGTAATCTATACAGGGTCTCAGAGAGCCATCCTTCTTGGCCACAAAAAAGAACCCTGCTCCCAACGGCGACGAAGACGGGCGAATATGCCCTTTCTCCAAGGATTCCTTTACATAACTCCGCATAGCGGCATGTTCTGGCACAGATAAATTGAGCAGTCGGCCCTTAGGGAACTTACTACCAGGAATCAAATTAATAGCGCAATCACAGTCCCAATGAGGTGGTAGGGCACTGGACTTGGGCTCATCAAATACATCCTGGTAATCCGACAAAAACTCAGGGACTTCAGAAGGAGTGGAAGAAGAAATTGACATCAAAGGAACATCACCATGTATCCCTTGACAACCCCAACTAGACACAGACATTGATTTCCAATCCAGTACTGGATTATGAACCTGTAACCATGGCAAACCCAACACGACAACATCATGCAAATTATGCAACACCAAAAAGCGGATATTTTCCTGATGTGCGGGAGCCATGTACATGGTCAGCTGAGTCCAGTACTGAGGTTTATTCTTGGCCAATGGCGTAGCATCAATCCCCCTTAAGGGAATAGGACTCTGCAAAGGCTCCAAGGAAAAACCACAGCGCCTGGCAAACTCCAAGTCCATCAAGTTCAGGGCAGCGCCTGAATCCACAAATGCCATAACAGAGTAGGACGACAGTGAGCAAATCAGGGTAACAGATAAGAGAAATTTAGGCTGCAAAGTACTAATGGTGACAGACCTAGCGAACCTCTTAGTGCGCTTAGAACAATCAGAGATAGCATGAGAGGAGTCACCACAGTAAAAACACAGCCCATTCTGACATCTGTGTTCTTGCCGTTCAGCTCTGGTCAAAGTCCTATCACATTGCATAGACTCAGGCCTCCGCTCAGAGGACACCGCCAAATGGTGCACAACTTTGCGCTCGCGCAGACGCCGATCAACCTGAATGGCCAAAGACATTGACTCATTCAGACCAGCAGGCGTGGGGAACCCCACCATAACATCCTTAAGGGCTTCAGAAAGACCCTTTCTGAAAATTGCTGCCAGGGCACACTCATTCCATTGAGTAAGCACAGACCACTTTCTAAACTTCTGGCATAACACTTCTGCTTCATCCTGACCCTGACATAGAGTCAGCAAGATCTTTTCTGCCTGATCCACAGAATTAGGTTCGTCATAAAGCAATCCAAGCGCTAGAAAAAATGCATCCACATTAAGCAATGCAGGATTTCCTGGCTCAAGGGAGAATGCCCAGTCTTGCGGGTCACCACGCAACAAAGAAATAATAATCTTTACTTGCTGAATGGGATCACCAGAGGAGCGGGGTTTTAGAGCAAGAAACAGTCTGCAATTATTTTTGAAATTCAAAAATTTAGATCTATTCCCAGAAAACAAATCAGGAATTGGAATTCTAGGCTCTAACATCGGATTCTGAACTACATAATCTTGAATACTCTGTACCCTAGCAGTGAGTTGATCCACACAAGAGGACAAACCTTGAATATCCATATCTACACCTGAGTCCTGAACCACCCAGAGGTTAAGGGGAAAAGAAAGACAAAACAGGCTGCAAAGAAAAAAAAATTGACTCAGAACTTCTCTTATCCCACTTTTGAGATGCATTAACACTTTGTAGGCCAGCTGTACTGTTGTGACCTGGTGGTTAGGAGCACCCAAAGTGACCTGATGGTTAAAACAGAAAACCTGGGACAAGCTCTGAGGGAGTGGTAACTCTACTGACCGCAATCCCTAATCCTATCACACACACTAGAAATAGCCGTGGAGCGTACCTAACTCTCCCTAGACGCCTCTTCACAGCCTAAGAGCTAACTACACCTAAAGATAGAAATAATAGCCTACCTTGCCTCAGAGAAATTCCCCAAAGTAAAGGTAGCCCCCCACAAATATTAACTGTGAGTTAAGAGGGTAGTGACAAACACAGGAATGAAACAGATTTTAGCAAAGGAGGCCGAATCGTCTCTAGAAAGACAGAGGATAGGAAAGTGAACTATGCGGTCAGTATAAAAAACTACAAAAACCACGCAGAGTGTGCAAAAAGACCTCCACACCGACTCATGGTGTGGAGGTGCAGCTCTGCACCCCCAGAGCTTCCAGCTAGCAAGGAAATATCATAATAGCAGGCTGGACTGAAACATAACATGTACTGAAAAATATATTAAAAAAACCAATGAACAGCAAATGATTAGCAAGGACTTAGCTTCTGCTGGAGTAGTCAGGTCATCTGAGAATTCCAAAAGAGATCTGAACCAGTACTGAGACATTGACAGCTGGCATGGACTAACGACCTGGGCAGAGTTAAATAGGGAAGCGAGCAGAAGCAATAAACGAGGGCAGTTGAGAAAGCCAACCTCAAAGATCAGCAGTTCCACTCAAAGCCACCAGAGGGTGTCCAAGGACAGAACTCACCAAAGTACCATTCACGACCACAGGAGGGAGCCCGAGAATGGAATTCACAACAATTCACCTGTCCTCGTTCCACCTTTAGGCTCCGTCTTCCGCGTCCTCTGCTGTGACGCTCCGGTCAGAGGGCGCGATGATGTGGTTAGTGCACGCCCTCTGCCTGAACATCAGTGCAGAGGACGCTGAAGATGAAGTGGCGCCCGCCGGTGGAACGGGGACAGATGAATATTGCAAGTGCCGGGGGCCTGAGCGACGAGGAGTGAGTATGTAAGTTTTTTTTAATCGCAGCAACAGCATATGGGGCAAATATCTCTATGGAGCATGTTATGGGGCCATAATTAGCATTTGTGCAGCATTATATGGGGCAAATATCTCTATGGAGCATCTTATGGGGCCATAATCAACATTTGTGCAGCATAATATGGGGCAAATATCTCTGAAGCATCTTATGGGGCCATAATCAACATTTGTGCAGCATTATATGGGGCAAATATCTCTATGGAGCATCTTATGGGGCCCTTATTAACCTTTATGCAGCACTGTATGGGGCAAATGTGTTTATGGAGCATCTTATGGGGCCATTATTAACCTTTGTGCAGCGTTATATGGGGCATATTTTAATATGGAGCATCTTATGGGGCCCATCATAACCTTTATGGAGCATTATATGGGGCGTATTTTGTAGAGAGCATCTTATGGGGCCCATCATGACCTGTATGGAACATTATATGGGGCTCCTGATTCAATATGGATATTCAAAAACACTTAACTTACTGATATCTCAATTAATTTTACTTTTATTGGTACCTATTTTTATTTTTGAAATTTACCTGTAGCTGCTGCATTTTCCACCCTAGGCTTTTACTCGAGTCCTTACGTTTTCCCAGTTTTTTGTGGCAAAGTTAGGGGTCTCGGCTTATACTCGGGTCAGCTTATACACGAGTATGTACTGTATTAACGTAATGTAACAAGAACCACATTAAACTGCATAGATGAACCCATGCCTCTGCTGTGTTTCTCCTTCACCTCTCCTCATTGACTGGGCAAGAAGAAAGCTTGCCTCCTGCCACTAGCATTGACTGATGGAAATTTTTTCTACATATTTTTCCCATTTTCCTTCTGGTATATAACCATTCATTGTATAAAACCCCTTAGCCTTAACAAGGAAAGATGCAAAGTTATCCTTGTAGTGTGAGTTTAGCAGGGTGAACAACCAGTACTCTTTTTTTGGCCAAGATGAATATAACACGAGGGTCACCAGAAAAGCAGCTGTACATAAAGTTGACCATATCTGCCAAGCTCCCTATAGCCAACATTTCCCTGTCTGCACCATGTTGATGACTTTCCATCTCCTCCTCCTCTTCCTTCTCAGCCCATCCACGTTGAAGAGATGGGATGAAGGTTGTTTGGGTAACAGCCTCTGTTGCACTAGCTTCCAACTCCTGTTCCTCCTCCTCAGTATCCAACTCCTTATTGTTACCCAATCCATGCTGAGAAGATGAGATGATGCTGTACTGAGTAGTATTTCCCTGTCTCATGTCTTCCTCCATCTCTACCTGGTCTGCATGCACAGCTTCATGTTTAATTGTGAGCAGCAACTGTCTAAGTAGGCATGAAGCGCGATCGTGCGCTGACTATGGTGTGATCGCCACTCACCATCTTTGTAAAGTGCACAATGTCTTGGAGAGCCACATAAATTTCAGACATCCATGCCCACTCTTCAGTTGTTATGTGCAGAGGCTGACCAGAATACTGACTGGTGTTTTGTAGCTGGTACTGAACTGGCCTCTGCTGCTCACAAAGCCTTGCCAGCATTTGCAGTGTGAAGTTCCAGTGTGTGAGCACATTACACACCAGTTGGTGAGCCGACACTTGCATGTGCTGCTGAAGCACTGCCAGAGCGGTGATAGCTGTAGCCAACTTGTAGAAATAGGTGCTGATGCGACATACCTTGAACAGAAGCTCTGGCAAATCTGGGTATGTTTTCTGAAACCATTGAACTACCAAGTTGAGCACGTGTACCAATCATAGCATGTGTGTGAGTTTGTCAAGCTCCCAGCTTACACACATTATCACACATGACCATGCCTGGTTGGACGTTCAGTGGCAGAAAACACAGATCTGTCTCATCTATTATTCCTTTAAGTAACTCTGCCGCAGTGTGTGGTTTGTCTCCTAGACAAATAAGCTTCAGCAGAGATTGTTTAAATGCTTTTTTTGCACTGTATATACCACCAAAATGTACCACCGAGAACGTAATATTATATGGATGAGTAATTGAATTCAGAAAAATGTTTCAACGCTTTTTTAAAGCGTTGTATAACACAGCAATGAACCACAAAGCACGTAATAGTCTGTGGATGAGTAATTTAATCCAAAAAAAATTTTCAACGCTTTTTTGAGTGTTATATACCACCAAATTGCACCACAAAGCATGTAAAACTCTATTGGTGAATAATTGAATCCAGAAAAAAGTCAACTTTTTTTGGAGAGTTATATACCGCTAAAATGTACCACAAAGGATGTAATACTCTACAAATGAGTAATTGAATCCTGAAAAATTTTACAGCTCTTTTTTGGAGTTTTATATACCACCGAAATGCAACACAGAGCATGTAATACTCTATGGATGAGTAATTGAAAAAAAAAAATTCAAATATTTTTTGGGGTGTTATATTCCATCAAAATGTGCCATCGAGCACGTAATACTCTATAGATGAGTAATTGAATCCATAAAAATTTTACAACGCTTTTTTGGAGGGTTATATAGCACAGAAATGTACCACAAAGCATGCATGGATGAGTGATTGAATCAATAAAAAAATACACTTTTTTGGAAAGTTATGTAACACAGAAATGTACCACAAAGCAGATAATACTCTATAAACGAGTAATTGAATTTAAAAAATTATAACACTTTTTTGGAGTTTTATATACCTCTGAAATGTACCAAAGAGCAAGTAATACTCTATGGATGAGTAATTGAATCCAGAAAAATTAAATTTTTTTTAAAAATTTTGCAACAACAATTTTAGAATAAATTTATATGACTAAATAAAACAATTTAATGCATATTATAGATGTGATCATGCTGTAGCGCAGGCGCCTGCCTGCTGCATGTAATTTTTTTTTAATATTCAGTATGTAAAATAGGGGGCAGGCCACTGAGGGATCAGTGACCTGTCATAAGCCCATACAGAAAAATATGTAAGCAGAGCACCACATGCAGACCCCCCATAGGCCCACCCTGAAGCACGAGCATATCATTAACTGAAAACTGAAAATAAAGATTAAATAACAACCACAAGATGAATTTAATCAACCAATGTATCATTTTAATCATTATAACGGAGCCAACCTGACACTGTCTGTAAGTCACTGAGCACAATCCTGCTGACAGGTTCCCTTTAAGATATGTAAAGGATTGTTTTTTCATGACAAGCTCAAAATTTTGACAATTTTATTTCTTTTAATTTGGAGTACAAATGGCGTTTTGAATGTTTTTTGCATTTTTTTAGGGAGGTGAGGTGACTGAGAAACTGCAATTTTGAGTCTTGATTTTTTCTTACTTCATGGCACCTGCCATTAAGGATAATTAATTTTATATTTTGATACTCTAGAGTTTTACAGACAAGACAATACTATACTGTTTTTTTATTTCATTTTTTTTAATGAGGAAAGGAGGTGGTTCTAATTTTTATACTTACATTTGTTTTTTATTTACCCTATTTTTAGTCTCTCAAGGAGAGCGGAGGCTACTATCATCTGATCGCTCATACTACATACTGTAATACAATAGTATTGCAGTATACCGTGAAAATTACAGCCTCTAATTAAGTTCAACTGAGATGCCAGCAACGGTGACAGCAATCAAAGCTTAGCATCTATTGACTGTGGAGGGAACTCCTGAGTCCTCCCCACAGGCCGGAACCACATCACTGATGTACCTTGATTTCATTTTGTGTTAAGGGGTTAAATTAATGCATTACTTCATCTGAACTTTTTGCAAATAGTTATATTAACCTGATCACCTTCTTGTTTGTTATGACATGCTTCCTGCAGGCTGGACTGCATTTTCAGTTGTTGAAACTCTCAAATATAATGCTGTTTGATGTTTGTCTTTTTATTAATTTTGTCAACTGATTCAGTGTCAGTAAAATGAATGGGATCAGGTGACACCTCATGTCTTTTATAAATATTTATTCATAAAAAAGTTAAAACACCACTGCAATTGAACTAAGTAATTACAAATTAAATTCAGGAAAAAAAAAATTTGTTCCCAAATGTATAACTTATGCAAAGTGACTTCCTGTTTGTAAGATTTGGAAAAAAATTGCATATTTTTAAGAAAGATTATTAGTCCAAGTATCATCATGTTACTTCTGAAAATACTGTTTTTTACATTATTTTCAGCTAAAATACACTGGACCCCTTCCTGAGGTCAAAAGGGCCACAGCTGTGATTAATAATAATTAAATGAGAAATCGCTTCTGGAAATATGAGCACTTGAAAAATACAAATACGAACTGCATGGTAAGTGCAGCATTAGGTTATGTGCACATTACATCTTTTAGATGCCGGTGTATCCATTATAGCTTTTTAAGCAGAAGACATTTCAGGAAAACGGTGCTGGTGCTATTCCTAAAGTATCTTATTTGGTTTCATCTTGGCCAGGGGCATAATGATTGCTAGCGCTATATGGCTTTTATGGGAGGGGAGTCCTGTATCTGCGTCCTCGGTGGCATATTTAGTTGAAATGTATTGTGGGGCAGGGGACCTTCTGGCTCAATGCACTACGATACATGCCACTAGCCAATCAGAGAACAGCAGCTGACATCAGCTTGCCAGCAATGTCATGCACTACCCTTGCTGGCACAATGAACTCAGCTGCCAGATCCTGAGCAGGCTACAGAAGAGGGAGGAAGGTGAGAATGATCAATTTGTTTATTTCTAAAATATGCTGGAGATGAACGGAAGGCATTATAGCGGAATGAAGACATTATATCAGGATGGAGGGCTTTATACAAGAATGGGCCAATATATCAGAATAGGGACAAAATACCTGAATGAGAATATTAGATTAGGGGCATTATAACAAAATGGGGGCATTATACCAGGATGTGGGACATTATATCAGGATGTGGGCATTATACCAAGATGGGGGACATTACATCAGTATGGGTGCATTATACCAGGATGGGGAAATTATACAAGGATGGGGGGCAATATACCAAGAAGGGTACATTATACCAGAATGGGGATATTATATCAGAATAGGGACAATATACCAGGATGGGGTACATTATACCAGGCTGGCGATATTATACCAGAATGGGGGACATTAGACCAGGATGGGGGACATTATATTAGAATGGGGGACATTATACCAGGATGGGGGCATTACACCAGAATGAGGAAATTATACCAAGATGGGTGACATAACATTATATCAGAATGGTTGACATTATACCAGTTAAGGTCCTAGGATGGAGGAAAATGTTATAGCATGGGGCCCACTAAAGGAAGTGTCATAGAAATATTAAAATCTCAAAGTCCCAGTAGAGAGGGGGCATTTACCCCCCCCCCCCTTTCCCATCCTCTCCTCTCTCTTTTGCAGTGGGACAAGAGCTTGCAATCTAGCTGACATTCTTAGAAATAGACTTACATTGGAGACAAAAAGAAGTGAACCATATTAATAAATATGCAGGCAGCCCCTTTGTGAAGTAAAGGACCCCTGTACTTTCAATGAGGGTGTCTGTTGTGCATGGACAAAAAGTTACAGCATGGACAAATAGTTAAGACATGAAAAGGCTTTTAAGTTTTGGAGAGGATTAAAGTGGATGTCACACACTCCTTGGAGATAGCTATTATTCTTCGCAGGTGCACATTCCATTCATCCAAACATCTTTGGCAGACAACTGGCACTGATAGAAAAGTTTTAATATGTTTTAATATTGGGGCTTGTATAAATCAGATAGTGATGGGGCATACATTTCAACTTCAGGGTTAATCGAGGAAAAATCTGCATGTTTTCTCATAACTGTAACTCCTACCTGTCGGCCACAAATCCATAGAGGTCAGATAACTGACAACATGTCAAATTTTGATCTTGGTTCCTGTAAAGAGATGTACATCATGTATGCATGAATCACGTTCATTGACTGCCCCCCAAATGGAAGTGCTCTCCATTGGCATATGTGACTCATCTCTGTCAGCAACGTAGTAAGTTTCTTCCGTTATTCGCTTTTATTTTATGTACTGTATTGTTTTATGTGCTGTAGTGTTTTGTCCCCATTGTAACATCTTTGGTATATTTTTTATAAACACCGCCTATCATATAAAATTGAATAGCTCTGTTCCTTTTGTTCTTTAAGCCGAACCCTTGAAAGGCATATGCTACCAGAACCAGGCTCCAGTCAGCCTGAATATAAAAATCAACTGGTGGTGGCAGCGCGTAGTCTGTGGATATCATGGAGTTTGCAGTGACTGTATCGCGGGTATATACATATATTTCCTGAGTTGGAATTGAAGTATATATATTGATGTATAAACCATATGCTCACTGTTAGTTTCTCAAAAAAAGACTAATTCCTTAAAAGATTCTTTATTCAGTATATTTTTAAAACGATCAAAAAAACAAAAGAATGTGTGAAAAACCAGACAGACCAAAAAAATATAAACATAGAAAAAAACACCCAAAGTGAAAAAATACCCAAAAAGTCAGTTGCTGATCTGTATCCTTAGGTTGAACCAGCGGGGTTACTATTAGACCTAGTTGGCCCTAGATTCACCCTCACTGGTCCCCTACCTAACAGTGGAGGTTGGCACCCTCTTGAAACACAAATGGCGCCCCCACTCTCAGCGGCGGCTATCCCTCCATTCCCTGTACATCCATGTATAGGACAAAAATTCAAAACACGATATACCAATGTAACAAGAGATAAATGCTCTAGTAATCAGGAACCATATAATACAGAGAATCTGAATATGGGCCTAACCAACAATTAGCCACTGTACAAAATCAACCACTTTGCTCATTTTTTTATAGTAACATTAGGAGTGGGATAGAGGGGGTTGTGATATAGTTAACTGACTCTCCACAGTCCCTATTTGGCGGAATCCCTGCCTGGCTGTGGAGGTTGGCACCCTATATAATACGCAATGTGGCGCCCCTGCTCACCGGAGGCTGACCCTCTCTCTCCCTAACAATCTCTATAAAAAAATGAGCAAAGTGGTTGGTTTTTTACAGTGGCTAATTGTTGGTTAGGTCCATATTCAGATTCTCTGTATTATATGGTTCCTGATTACATTGGTATATCGTGTTTTGAATTTTTGTCCTATACAGGGATGTACAGGGAATGGAGGGATAGCCGCCGCTGAGTGGGGGTGCCATTTGCGTTTCAAGATGGTGCCAACCTCCACTGTTAGGTAGGGGACCAGTTAGGGTGAATCTAGGGCCAAATAGGTCTAATAGTAACTCCGCTGGTTCAACCTAAGGATACAGATCAGCAACTGACTTTTTGGGTATTTTTTCACTTTGGGTGTTTTTTTCTATATTTATATTTTTTTGGTCTGTCTGGTTTTTCACACATTCTTTTGTTTTTTGTTTGTTTTTAAAAATATTCTGAATAAAGAATCTTTTAAGGAATTACTGTATTTTTCGCTTTGTAAGATGCTCCGGATTATAAGATGCACCCCAAATTTTGAGGAGAAAAATAGGAAAAAACTTTTTTAATAAATTGGTGGGGCTTCTTATAATCCATGCGTCTTATTGCTTACCAGGGGTTGTGGCTGCGGTGGATCAGGGTCCCAGGGTCGTTGCTGGAGGTAGGAGTGGAGCATTGCTGCAGGCTGGAATGAGGGGGTCTGCATGGGGGGCTCCTGTGCTGCAGGGGGGCTCCTGTGCTGCAGGGGGCTCTTGTGCTCCAGGGGGGCTCCTCTGCTGCAGGCTGGGATGAGGGGGTCTGCAGGGGGGCTCCTGTGCTGCAGGCTGGGATGAGGGGGTCTGCAGGGGGGCTCCGGTGCTGCAGGGAGCTCCGGTGCTGCAGGGGGGCTCCGGTGCTGCAGGGCTGTCTCCGGTGCTGCAGGGCTGTCTCTGGTGCTGCGGGGGGCTCTGCTGACATTTTGTGAAAGGTCAGAGCCCCCGGCAGTTCGTCCATGCATTCCTGTGCAGTGGACTTCGGGAAAATGGCCGCCGGGAGGCGGCGCATGCGCGGATGGAGATCTTGGTACCAAGATCTTGAGAGATGAGATCTCAGCGCTGAAATCTCATCTCCCGAGATTCCGGCGGCCATTTTCCCGGAGTCTGTCATACAGGAAAACATGGACGAACTGCCGGCGGGCTCTGGTCTTTCACAAAATGTCGCCAGAGCCCCCCGCAGCACCGGAGCCGCCAGCATCACGTGGGGCAGCAGCGGACAACCACGGCAGCGGTGGCGGACAATCGCGGCGGTGGACACCCCCTCATCCCAGCCTGTAACGGTAAGCGGTATATCCACTTTGTAAGACACACCCCCATTTCCCACCCAAATTTGGGGGAAATAAAGTGCGTCTTAGAAAGCGGAAAATACGGTAGTCTTTTGTTGATGAGCCAAATTTTGTAACTAATTCCAATAATCTTGTCATGAAAAAATCACTGTTAGTTTCCCAATAACCGACCTATTAGTGGAAACAGCCTGCAGCCTCCTCCATTAGTCATCAGTCAATCGGTAATTGTCCGATGATAGAGGGGAACAGAGAGCTGTTCAACACAAAGATCACAGCGAGAGATTCTGAGTGACCTTCACGGGCTGCGATATCTTGACAGGAAAGATTATTACTGGAAGATGCCTTGGATGGGGAAGATTATTACAGGCATGTGTACGACATCTGTTGTCAGGAGTCCCGGGACCTGGGGCTCCCTATCCCTAACGTTAGGGGTGCCCTAGCTCACCCTGTTCCCCAGTTTACTTCTTATGGTGAAGATGCCAGGGCCACCTTGCCTTAACTCCTGAATCCGCCCTTTGTCTGTACCCTTCCCCCCACCAAGGGAAGAGGGGAGTAGCAATGTACCATAATACACAAACCAGACTAACAAGGTAATACGAGCAGGGGTAACGAAAAATACCAAACATAGAAATGCACACACATACAGCAGAGTAATGCACCAGGGAGTGGAGCATGAGGTTAAACCAAAGTAGAAGAAATGGACTTATCACACACTCAAAACCTAGCAACAGTTACAGATACATCCACCAACTGCCTTCTCCAATAACCACCAACAATAACCTCCAGCTATGTAGCAAAAGGTACTATGACAATGAGTGTCAGCCAGGGCCCAATTTATTTAGGAGATGGGAGTGGCTAACAGTGCACAGCTGAGAGCCTTAATGCTCTAGGAGCTCTTAACTGAGCAGATTAACCCTTGCTCTGCAGTGCTAAAATAAATTTACACAGTTTAATAAGAAGGTGAAGTGCTTCTAATCAGTGCACGAGTAGGAAAAATAAGACTCTGTGGTCTCCTGGCTCCTCTCTCTCATGCTAAACCTGTGACAGTATGTCTATATAGGATCTAGAATGCTACAAGGGCCCATACATCTGACCAACATGTAGGTGGAGGCCCAAGTCCAAATTTTGCATCAGGACCCATTGTACCCTAGTTATGCCACTGGTCTTGGCCAAATTTCCAGCAGCTTTGCTACTGCTGTCTATTTTTTAAACTGTATATCTATTAACCAGTAAGCTGAATGGAAGTCACATGAAGAATGGTCATGTCTCTTCTTTTAGCCGCTTCATGGCTTTTGTAGCCGTAAGTGGTTAAAAGAAGCTCAAAAAGATGGACCATATGCAAAACAAATCGTTTTTACATTGCAGTGTATATAATAATTCTATTTAGCATTTTAAGTACTTTTTGGGCAGATTTCAGTTTTAATCTACCTGAAAAATAAACAATGTATACATATTCTAAGGGTTTCTTTCTACACACTTTTTAGTTTTGATGGCATTTTCCAAGCCCTATAGAAAAGGCTATAGGAATCATTCCACGCCATATCCAGAGTATGACGCATTATGAAAAAGACACACACTTGCTATCAATTTGTCACAAGCAAAAATGCCTTGTATATAATACATTTTATATTTTACTCTAATCAACAAATGACTGTAGTGTTTAAGGTGACAAATAAACTCACACAATAATGGCTTGGGAACCACTCCGAAAAACTTGAACATAAAAAAAGACAGACCATGAACATAAAAGTGCACAGAACATCACTAAAAGAAAAATATTGAATAAAGAAATATAAAGTAAAATTAGAGAAAAAATATTCAAAGGAAGCCTTGTTTGAGAGATGTATATTCTCTCTATTTAAATTCTAAATTAATATCTCACATCTTGTAAGTGATAATCTACTTTTTTTTAAATGACCTTATACATACTTTGTATGTTACACAAATATACCACTTTTGCAGCCTCACATGGTGGTCTGGCCTTCTGTAGCTGTTTAACCACTAATGTTTACAGGACTATATTTTTAGCACTGCATACAACTTAAAATGTTACTAATTTTTTCTTTTTTTTTTCGAAGGTTGTTGAATGTAACACTCATAAAAGGTGCCTATGACAAGCTGTGGAATTTAGCTTTGAATCGTTTCATATATTTACATGTAATCCTCAAGACATGCCAGACCAGGGGCTCAGCAGGATTGCGTGTTGACTGGATGTGTCTCCAGAGAGCAAATGCTGTGTGAATGGAACTAATCTAGCTGCAAAATCTCTATAAAACGACATTAGTAGAGGAAAAGTCAACTATAATAACTAGGAAAAGGAATGGGATTTCATATTGTTCTGTAAAAAATGTGCTGCAATTGACCCTAATCATACTGAATAAATACATTTTTGTCAGAATGAAGTACTATTTATTTTAGGGCACCGTTAACATATTTATCAGAATTTATTATTTTAGTTCCTGTTTATGGATCCCAATAACTTACCATACAGCTATACTTTCCTTGGTGAGTACATAGGGCAAATTCTGTGCGGATGCAGTTTGTGTAGCATTTTATGGAGGCTGTACAGTTTCTTAGTCATACAGCCTCTGTGCACTGCTAAAAAGGTTCAGTTTGGTTTCTTTTACAATTAGATAGTTTTACCTCTTAGCAATTCTTTTAGGGAAGATTACTTTAGTACAAGCAATTTATTGGCGCATGCTTCAATCTTTCTTCTGATAGTGGGGAATCAGAAAGAACATAATGCTGTATGCTTGTATGAGATCAAATAAAAGGATCTTTTATATACTTTGCTTATCTAATACTAGATGGTGGCCGGATTCTAACGCATCGGGTATTCTAGAACAGAGGTCCCCAACCTTTTTTGCACCAGGGACCGGCTTTAAGCAAGACCAGTTTTCCATGGCCCGGTGGGGGTGGGGCAGGGGCGGGGCTTTGGTCATATGGGGGTGGGGTTATGGAGGGATGGAGCTTAGTGCATACTTATCATATAATTATGACATTTATAATGAGAATGTGATTCAACTTACCATAGGTTCAGAATGAGTGGGAGCACCATGCTTGTTTCCCTGGTGCTTTGCACCATTATTGCCCCATAGCTGTGCCATACAGTGCTCTGCACCATTATTGCCCCATAGCTGTGCCATATAGTGCTCTGCACCATTGCCCCATAGCTGTGCCATATAGTGCTCTGCACCATTATTGCCCCATAGCTGTGCCATATAGTGCTCTGCACCATTGCCCCATAGCTGTGCCATATAGTGCTCTGCACCATTATTGCCCCATAGCTGTGCCATATAGTGCTCTGCACCATTGCCCCATAGCTGTGCCATATAGTGCTCTGCACCGTTGCCCCATAGCTGTGCCATATAGTGCTCTGCACCATTATTGCCCCATAGCTGTGCCATATAGTGCTCTGCACCATTGCCCCATAGCTGTGCCATATAGTGCTCTGCACCATTATTGCCCCATAGCTGTGCCATATAGTGCTCTGCACCATTGCCCCATAGCTGTGCCATATAGTGCTCTGCACCATTATTGCCCCATAGCTGTGCCATATAGTGCTCTGCACCATTGCCCCATAGCTGTGCCATATAGTGCTCTGCACCATTATTGCCCCATAGCTGTGCCATATAGTGCTCTGCACCATTGCCCCATAGCTGTGCCATATAGTGCTCTGCACCATTATTGCCCCATAGCTGTGCCATATAGTGCTCTGCACCATTGCTCCATAGCTGTGCCATATAGTGCTCTGCACCGTTGCCCCATGGCTGTGCCATATAGTGCTCTGCACCGTTGCCCCATAGCTGTGCCATATAGTGCTCTGCACCATTGCCCCATAGCTGTGCCATATAGTGCTCTGCACCATTATTGCCCCATAGCTGTGCCATATAGTGCTCTGCACCGTTGCCCCATAGCTGTGCCATATAGTGCTCTGCACCGTTGTCCCATAGCTGTGCCATATAGTGCTCTGCACCGTCCATTATTGCCCCATAGCTGTGCTGCTGCTGCTGCAATAAAAATAATAAAAAACATACTCACCTCTCTTGCTTGCAGCTCCTCGGCGCCATCTTCCCGGCGTCTCTCCGCACTGACTGATCAGGCAGAGGGCGGCGCGCACACTATATGCGTCATCGCGCCCTCTGACCTGCACAGCCCCTATGGGAGGTGGAGCCGCCTATTCATTTCTCTAATGAGCGGTCCCACGTGACCGCTGAACAGGGGCGCCGCGGACCGGCTGAAAAACCCCAACGGCCCGGTCCTGGTCCGCGGACCGGCGGTTGGGGACCTCTGTTCTAGAATATGTATGTCCACGTAGTATATTGCCCAGCCACGTAGCATATTGCCCAGCCACGTAGTATATTGCCCAGTGACGTAGTAACAGCACAGATGTCATGTCGGACACTGTTCAGACCAGGTCGTCTGACAGACAGCGGTAATTCCGCGTTTGACCACTGTTTGCTCATTGTCGTCGGCTAGTTTTCGTCTGGCTTCTCCAGGGTTAATTTATCTGATCCTTGGATTGGAAGCTGGGCCATGCCCATTTCCTTTAAATGGTTCTCCTGATCTTTGGGCGTCGCCGATTATAGCTTCTGTCTTATCCGTAGTTATCTCGGTCCGGAGTGGAGAGCAGGTTGTTGGAGAATCGTTGCTGGTGGTGTATTTTCCTTTGTCTTATTTACTCCTTCCTATATTTGTATTTATTTTGCCCTGCACCTTTATAGTGTATTCCTGATTGACTGCGGCGTTGTGTATATTTCCTTTATCCTTGTTTGTTATAATTGTGGGTATTGGTCTATTGCATTCACTGGGTCGTGGGCGGTGGTGTTCAGTCTAGGGCTGAATCAGGAATGAGGGTGAGGGTGGAGGCCTGAACATGCACACCTTCAGTGTAAACTTCAGGTAGAGGGTCAGACATGGTTACCCTAGTCTGAGGGAAATTGCAGGGGCCCGGGTTATTAGCTCTCGCCCTCCTTGTATCCCCGTGACAACAGAGCCACATAGTATATTGCCCAGCCACGTAGTATATTGCCCAGCCACGTAGTATATTGCCCAGTGACGTAGTATACAGCACAGAGCCACGTAGTATATTGCATGGCCCATGTAGTAAACAGCACAGAGCCACGTAGTATATTGCCCAGTGACGTAGTATACAGCACAGAGCCACGTACTATATTGCCCAGTGATGTAATATATTGCCAAGTGACGTAGTATACAGCACAGAGCCACGTAGTATATTGCACAGCCCATGTAGTATATTGTCCAGCTACGTAGTATATTGCCCAGCCACGTAGTATATTGCCCAGTGACGTAGTATACAGCACAGAGCCACGTAGTATGTTGCCCAGCCACGAAGTATATTGCCCAGTGACGTAGTATACAGCACACAACCACGTAGTATATTGCATGGCCCATGTAGTATACAGCACAGAGCCACGTAGTATATTGCCCAGTGACGTAGTATACAGCACAGAGCCACGTAGTATATTGCACAGCCCATGTAGTATATTGTCCAGCTACGTAGTATATTACCCAGCCACGTATGACACAGGTTAAAAAAATAAACATATACTCACCTTCCACAGGCACGTTGTAGCTCTGTGGCCTATGTGGGGTGCAGGCGGCAGCTTCCGGTCCCAGGGTGTGATGATATCGCAGTCACGTGACGGTGTCGCGGTGACATGACCGTGACGTCACGGCAGGTCCTTTCCGCGCAGGCGCGCAGGATTTGAGATGACATCGCGGTCACATGACCGTGACATCATGGCAGGTCCTTCTGCCAGACCATCCTTGCCACCGGAACATGCCGCTTGCATCGCGAGGAGCGGGAAAGGCGGCGTAGGTGAGTATATAATCATTTTTTATTTTTTTTATTATTTTTAACATTAGATATTTTTACTATTGACGCTGCATAGGCTGCGTCAATAGTAAAAAACTTGGTCACACAGGGTTAATAGCAGAGGTAACGGAGTGCATTACCCGAGGCATAACGCGGTCCGTTACCGCCGGCATTAACCCTGTGTGAGCGGTGACCGGAGGGGTGTATGCGGGCGCCGGGCAGTGAGTGCGGGGAGTAAGGAGCGGGCATTTTCTTCCGGACTGTGCACGTCGCTGATTGGTCGTGGCAATGGTCATCGGCGCTTTGCCACGACCAATCAGCGACTTGGATTCCATGACAGACAGAGGCCGCGACCAATGAATATCCGTGACAGACAGAAGGACAGACAGACGGAAGTGACCCTTAGACAATTATATAGTAGATATAAAGCTGAATGTGTGTTTGTATGTGTGTATGTGTGTGTGTGTGTCCGGGATTGGCATCTGCACCGTCGCAGCTACAGCCACAAAATTTTGCAAAGTCACACGTCTGGACCCCGAGAGCATCGTAGGCTATGTTGTGAGGCGAAATTTTAACCCCGCGTGTTCCAATTCACCAAACAATTTTGCCCCTATCTACATAACGGGGGAAAAGTGAAAGGAAAAGTGTTGGAGGCAAATTGACAGCTGCCAGATGTGAACAAGGGGGACTTAAAGAGTGAGAGCGATGGCGCCAAAGAGTATATACCGTACAGTTGCTAAGGTGGGGCCCCGACATGGGATACTCACCACACACGGGGATATGAACACACACACAAAATGCGCCACACACTACCACGTGCTTGAACACATATACCACCCTCAGCACACATTTCACCACACATACACCAACCTCACCACATAAAAGTCAAAACACAAAAGTCACCGCTCAAAACTCCCTATGCGCAAAATTCGCCACATGCAAAACTCGCCACATGCAAAACTCGCCGCACGTGCAAAGCTCACCACATGGAAACCTTGCCACAGGCAGAACTTGCACACGCGGAAAAATTGCCACATGCACAAAAGTTGCAACACATGCAAAAGTTGCCTCACACAAAACTTGCACATACTCAAAACGCACCACACATAAAACTCGCCATGCGCAAAACTTGCAGCACACAACTTGCTAAACTAACCTGTCACATGCAACTCGACACACAAAAAGTTGCTACACGCATGTCGCCACACAAAACTCATCTCACAAAAGTTGCTACATGCATGTTGCCACACGCAACTCAACACACACAACTTGACACATGAAACTCGCCCTAAAACACACACAAGTCTGGTATTATCCTTCAAAAATAAAAATCTGATTAATAAGCAGACAAACTACATGAGCAACAAATGTAACATATAGGAAATACGGCAGCTGTCAGTCACATGACCTGTCTATTATGTGTATGTGTGAGCTAATATATACTGCCAGGGGGGAGGGCTTCCTGTTGCCTAGGGATTTATCAGGCTGCCAATTTAGCTTACAAATACTGAGGTAAAAATACTGACCAAATAACGTGTGACAGAGGTCTAATACAGGGGGAGATGACACACAAATATATACTATATACAGGAGGAGATGACACACAGATATATACTATATACAGGAGGAGATGACATACAGCTACATACTATATACAGGGGAGATGACACACAGGTATATACTATGTACAGGAGCAGATGACACACAGATATATACTATATAAAAGATGAGATGACTTACAGGTATATACTATATAAAAGAGGAGATGACATACAGGTATATCCTATATTTAGGAGGAGATGACATATAGGTATATACTATATATTGGAGATGACATACAGGTATATACTATATACAGGAGGAGATGACATACAGGTATATACTATACACAGGAGGAGATGAAATACAGGTATATACTATATACAGGAGGAGATGACACACAGTTATATACTATATACAGGAGCAGATGACACACAGGTATATACTATATAAAAGAGGAGATGGCATACAGATATACTGTATACTATATATAGGAGGAGATGACATATAGTTATATGCTATATATATAGGAGGAGATGACATACAGGTATAAACTATGTACAAGAGGAGATGACATACAGGTATATTCTATATACAGGAGGAGATAACACACAGGTATATACTATATACAGTAGGAGATGACTTACAGGTATATACTATATAAAAGAGGAGATGACATACAGATCATACAGATATATACTATATATAGGAGGAGATGACATACAGGTATATGGTATATATATAGGAGGAGATGACATACAGGTATATACTATATACAGGAGGAGATGACATACAGGTATATACTATATATAGAAGGAGATGACATATAGGTATATACTATATACAGGAGGAAATGACATACAGGTATATACTATATAAAGGAGGAGATGACACATAGGTATATACAATATGCAGAAGGAGATGACATTCAGCAGGTTTATACTATATACAGGGGAGATGACATACAGGTATATACTATATACAGGAGGATATGACATACAGGTATATACTATATACAGGAGGAGATGACACACAGGTATATACTATATATAGGAGCAGATGACACACAGGTATATACTATATAAAAGAGGAGATGGTTGTCACGGGGAGACTAGGTGAGCCAGAGCTAAAAACCCGGGCCCCTGCAGTTTCCCTCAGACTAGGGAAATCCTGACTGACCCTCTACCTGAAGTTTACACTGATGGTGTGCATGTCCAGGCCTCGAACCTCACCCTGACTCCTGTTTTAACCCTAGGCTGATACCTCCGCCCTCCACTCAGTGATGAGGTAATATTCCAATACCCACAGTTAGCACAGACAAGGATAAAGGAAAATATACACCATGCCGCAGTCACTCAGGTATACACTATAAATGTGCAGGGCAAAATAAATACAAATATAGGAAGGAGTAAATAAGACAGAGGAAAATACACCACCAGCAACGAATCTCCAAGAACCAGCTCTCCACTCCAGTCCGAGATAACAACTCACAAGACAGAAGCTATAATCGGCGACGCCCAATGATCAGGAGAACTATTTAAAGGCAATGGGCATGGCCCAGCTTCCAATCCGAGGATTAGGTAAATTAACCCCGGAACAGCTAGATAAAATCTAGCAGACGCCAATGAGCAAATAGTGGTCAAAAGCGGAATTACCGCTGTCTGTCTGACGACCTGGTCTGAACAGCGTCCGACATGAGAGTACCCCGCCTTCTACGAGGGACCCCACGGCCCTCACGGCTTATAGGACCCGGCTTGTCTGGATGGTGACGATGAAAAAACCTGACCAGCCGATCCGCATGAATGTCCGAGGCTGGTACCCAGGACCTCTCCTCAGGCCCATAACCATGCCAGTGTACCAAGTACTGTAAAGTGCGACGCACAACATGAGAGTCAACCACCTTGGAGACTTTAAACTCCAAATTACCATCCACCAAGACTGGAGGTGGCATAGGCGCTGCGTCCACAGAACCCACCACCTTCTTTAGAAGAGACCTGTGGAACACATTGTGTATCTTATACACCGTAGGGAGCTCCAATCGGTACGCTACTGGGTTAATGACGGCGGTGACCCTAAATGGACCAATAAACCGTGGACCCAATTTAAGGGACGGTATTTTGAGTCTTATGTTTTTGTGGATAACCACACCCAGTCATCCACACTCAGGTCCGGACCTGGCACACGCCTACTGTCAGCCACACGCTTGTACCTAGCACCCACACTCAACAGGCACTGCTTAACTCTCCTCCAGACTGATGACAATTGTGTCCCCAACTGGTCCTCCTCCGGAACGCTGGAAGAGCCTCTCTGACTCAACGTACAAAACTGAGGATGTAGCCCGTAAACACAAAAAAACGGAGACTCCCCAGACGACTCCTGGTGGTGATTATTGATGGCAAACTCAGCCAAAGGAAGAAAGGTAGACCACTCCTCCTGGTTATCAGAGACAAAACAGCGTAAATACTGATTAAAATTTTGGTTCATACGCTCAGTCTGACCATTTGACTGAGGATGAAACGCCGAAGAATGAGATAACTTGATCCCCAGCCATGAGCAAAATGCTCTCCAAAATTTTGCCACAAACTGAGACCCCCTATCAGACACGATGTCAGACGGAACCCCATGAAGTCTGACCACCTCCTGCACAAATAGAACAGAATAGCAATAGTTTTCCTTGCTCTCCGTTCTTACTCTGCTTGTTTGTTCTTTTGGATTTCTGACCTCTGGCTTCCCTTCTGACAATCCCGTCTCACCCCTTTGCTACCTTGTGATCTCTTGGTTCTGATCTTAGCTTGGTTTGACTATTCTCCTGTGTGTATCCTCTCCTCTGCACCCCGTTGCCTGGCTCCGCCCCCGACCACCTCCTACTCTGTCACATGGTTCAGGTCCTGGTTGTTACCTGGTTACTAATCCGGTGCTTTGCTCAGCTCCCTTGCTGCTGTGTGCAGCGCTCCCCGCAGCAGTAATACCCGGGAGTCATGACACTGACCCCACAATGATTGCTCTGCACTACCTAATTCCAGCTTGGGGACATTGCAGTGCGGCCATTGTACTGTTCTGTCCTGCTGTGCTGGTCCTTGTGGTAAACAGACATTTTCAAGCCTGTGCCATCACTTCTGCTGTTGCTGCTGCAAGTCCTGAAAGAAGAAAGAAAACATTCCTGATCCATTCCTGATCCCTGATTTTTCCTTAATCCACCCCAATTCTCCTCTCCCCTCTTTTGTCCCCTCTCCCACGTTCCCTAACACCCCTTCTGCAGCCGAGCATTGATCAGTACTTGATTTCTTGTTTTTTGCCAGTTTTTTGGTGTTCGTGCGTACTGCAGCCTCTGTGCTGATCAGAGGCGCAAATCACTGATCGGCACTCATGCTCATTGTTTTCAAAGACTTTTTTATCCCTGTCTATTTCACCCCCTTTGGAACACCTCTATTCGAGCATCCTGCAGTCGCCAAGCGCTGATCACTGGCCTGGTATTGTACTAGGGCAACAGTTCTTTGCTGAAGTCCCTCAAACCTCAAAGAAAGGAAAGTCACAAAAAAAGTGAAAAGTGTAAAACAGAAGATGAATAAAGAAGGACACAATTTGACAATGCAAAACCTGCCCTGACAAACCTGGCCTGTGCATAAACTAATTTTTCAAACTGTACCACACATCCATGAACTACTAAATTTATTTCTAACTTACACAACTTACGTATGTCAACCTGATGCACTCTACACAACTCACATAAGCCAAACTGATGTACTCTACACAACTCATGTACCCAATCTGATGCACTCTACACTACTCATGTAAACCAACCTGAATCACTCTACAAAACTCACTTATGTCAACCTGATGCACTCTACACAAGTTAGTATGCCACCACATTATAAAATTCACATACCAGGAAACACTAGATCAATTCTAATATAGGGTCACTTGTGCGGGGTTTCTACTATTTAGGCACATTAGATGCTCTCCAAACACGACATGACGTCTGCAAACCATTTAACCCCTTTCTGCCATTGGACGTACTATTCCGTCCATGTGGGGTGGGCCCTAATTCCCAAGGACGGAATAGTACATCCAGCACGATCGGCCGTGCTCACGGGGGGAGCGCGGCCGATCGCGGCCGGGTGTCAGCTGCCTATTGCAGCTGACTTCCGGCACTATGTGCCAGGAGCGGTCACGGACCGCCCCCGGCACATTAACCCCCGGCACACCGCGATCAAACATGATCGCGGTGTGCCGGCGGTACAGGGAAGCATCGCGCAGGGAGGGGGCTCCCTGCGTGCTTCCCTGAGACCCCCGGAGCAACGCGATGTGATCGCGTTGCTGCAAGGGTCTCCTACCTCCTATCCCTGCAGGACCTGGATCCAAAATGGCCACGGGGCTGCATCCGGGTCCTGCAGGGATTACTTCCGGGCGCTGTGCAGGCACTGGTAAGCCTGCACGGCTGTGAGATCGGTGATCTGACAGAGTGCTGTGCACACTGTCAGATCAACGATCTGTAATGTCCTCCCCTGGGACAAAGTAAAAAAGTAAAAAAAAAAATTCCCACGTGTAAAAAAAAAAAAAAAAAAAAAAATTCCTAAATAAAGAAAAAAAATATATATATTATTCCCATAAATACATTCCTTTATCTAAATAAAAAAAATCAAACAATAAAAGTACACATATTTAGTATCGCCGCGTCCATAACGACCCCACCTATAAAACTATATCACTAGTTAACCCCTTCAGTAAACACCGTAAAAGAAAAAAAAACAAAAAACGAGGCAAAAAACAACGCTTTATTCTCATACCGCCAAACAAAAAGTAGAATAACACGCGATCAAAAAGACGGATATAAATAACTATGGTACTGCTGCAAACGTCATCTTGTCCCGCAAAAAACGAGCTGCCAAACAGCATCATCAGCGAAAAAATAAAAAAGTTATAGTCCTCAGAATAAAGCGAAGCCAAAATAATTATTTTTTCTATAAAATATTTTTTATCGTATAAAAGCGCCAAAACATTAAAAAAAAGATAGAAATGAGGTATCGCTGTAACCGTACTGACCCGAAGAATAAAACTGCTTTATCAATTTTACCAAACGCGGAACGGTATAAACGCCTCCCCCAAAAGAAATTCATGAATAGCTGGTTTTTGGTCATTCTGCCTCACAAAAATCAGAATAAAAAGCGATCAAAAAATCTCCCGTGACCGAGCATGTTACCAATAAAAACGGCAACTCGTTCTGCAAAAAACAAGACCTCACATGACTCTGTGGACTCAAATATGGAAAAATTATAGCTCTCAAAATTTGGTAACGCCAAAAAATTTTTTTGCAATAAAAAGCTTCTTTCAGTGTGTGACGGCTGCCAATCATAAAAATCTGCTAAAAAACCCGCTATAAAAGTAAATCAAACCCCCCTTCATCACCCGCTTAGTTAGGGAAAAATTAAAAAAATTTAAAAAATGTATTTATTTCCATTTTACCGTTAGGGTTAGGGCTAGGGTTAGGGTTAGGGTTGGGGCTAGGGTTAGGGTTAGGGTTGGGGCTAGGGTTGGGGCTAGGGTTAGGGCTAGGGTTAGGGGTAGGGTTGGGGCTAGGGTTAGGGTTGGGGCTAGGGTTAGGGTTGGGGCTAGGGTTAGGGCTAGGGTTAGGGTTAAGGCTACAGTTAGGGTTGGGGCTAAAGTTAGGGTTAGGGTTGGGGCTAAAGTTAGGGTTAGGGTTTGGATTACATCTACGGTTGGGAATAGGGTTGGGATTAGGGTTAGGGGTGTGTCTGGGTTAGAGGTGTGGTTAGGGTTACCGTTGGGATTAGGGTTAGGGGTGTGTTTGCATTAGGGTTTCAGTTATAATTGGGGGTTTCCACTGTTTAGGCACATCAGGGGCTCTCCAAATGCGACATGGCGTCCGATCTCAATTTCAGCCAATTCTGCGTTGAAAAAGTAAAACAGTGCTCCTTCCCTTCCGAGCTCTCCCGTGCACCCAAACAGGGGTTTACCCCAACATATGGGGTATCAGCGTACTCGGAACACATTGGAGAACAACTTTTGGGGTCCAATTTCTCCTGTTACCCTTGGTAAAATACAAAACTGGGGGCTTAAAAATAATTTTTGGGGGAAATTTTTATTTTTTTATTTTCACGGCTATGCGTTATAAACTGTAGTGAAACACTTGAGGGTTCAAAACTCTCACAACACATCTAGATGAGTTGCTTAGGGGGTCTACTTTCCAAAATGGTGTCACTTGTGTTTTTTTTTTACTGTTTAGGTACATTAGGACTCTGCAAACTCAATGTGACGCCTGCAGACCATTCCATCTAAGTCTGCATTCCAAATGGTGCTCCTTCCCTTCCGAGCCCTCCCATGCTCCCAAACGGTGGTTCCCCCCACATATGGGGTATCAGCATACTCAAGACAAATTGGACAACAACTTTTGGGGTCCAATTTCTCCTGTTACCCTCGGGAAAATACAAAACTGGGGACTAAAAAATTATTTTTGTGGGAAAAAAATGTTTGTTTTATTTTTACGGCTCTGTATTATAAACTTCTGTGAAGCAGTTAGTGGGTCAAAGTGCTCACTACACCTCTAGATAAGCTCCTTAGGGGGTCTACTTTCCAAAATGGTGTCACTTGTGGGGGGGTTTCAATGTTTAGGCACATCAGTGGCTCTCCAAACGCAACATGGCGTCCCATCTTAATTCCTGTCAATTTTGCAGTGAAAAGTCAAACGGCGCTCCTTCCCTTCCGAGCTCTCCTATGCGCCCAAACAGTGGTTTACCCCCACATATGGGGTATCAGCGTACTCAGGACAAATTGTACAACAACTTTTGGGGTCCAATTCCTTCTCTTACCTTTGGGAAATAAAAAATTGGGGGTGAAAAGGTGATTTTTGTGAAAAAATATGATTTTTTATTTTTACGGTTCTGCATTATAAACTTCTGTGAGGCACTTGGTGGGTCAAAGTGCTCACCACACCTCTAGATAAGTTCCTTAGGGGGTCTACTTTCCAAAATGGTGTCACTTGTGGGGGGTTTCAATGTTTAGGCACATTAGTGGTTCTCCAAACGCAACATGGCGTCCCACCTCAATTCCTGTCAATTTTGCAGTGAAAAGTCAAACGGCGCTCCTTCCCTTCCGAGCTCTCCTATGCGCCCAAACAGTGCTTTACCCCCACATATGGGGTATCAGCGTACTCAGGACAAATTGTACAACAACTTTTGGGGTCCAATTCCTTCTCTTACCTTTGGGAAAATAAAAAATTGGGGGTGAAAAGATGATTTTTGTGAAAAAATATGATTTTTTATTTTTACGGTTCTGCATTATAAACTTCTGTGAAGCACTTGGTGGGTCAAAGTGCTCACCACACCTCTAGATAAGTTCCTTAGGGGGTCTACTTTCCAAAATGGTGTCACTTGTGGGGGGTTTCAATGTTTAGGCATATCAAGGGCTCTCCAAACGCAACATGGTGTCCCATCTCAATTCCAGTCAATTTTACATTGAAAAGTAAAATGGCGCTCCTTCGCTTCCGAGCTCTGTCATGCGCCCAAACAGTGGTTTACCCCCACATATGGGGTATCGGCGTACTCAGGACAAATTGTTCAACATCTTTTGGGGTCCATTTTCTCCTGTTACCCTTGGTAAAATAAAACAAATTGGAGCTGAAGTTAATTTTGTGTGAAAAAAAAGTTAAATGCTCATTTTTATTGAAACATTCCAAAAATTCCTGTGAAACACCTAAAGGGTTAATAAACTTCTTGAATGTGGTTTTGAGCACCTTGAGGGGTGCAGTTTTTAGAATGGTGTCACACTTGGGTATTTTCTATCATATAGACCCCTCAAAATGACTTCAAATGAGATGTGGTCCCTAAAAAAAAAATGGTGTTGTGAAAATGAGAAATTGCTGGTCAAATTTTAACCCTTATAACTCCCTAACAAAAAAAATTTTGGTTCCAAAATTGTGCTGATGTAAAGTAGACATGTGGGAAATGTTACTTATTAAGTATTTTGTGTGACATATCACTGTGATTTAATTGCATAAAAATTCAAAGTTGGAAAATTGCGAAATTTTCAAAATTTTCGCCAAATTTCCCTTTTTTTCACAAATAAACGCAGGTAATATCAAATAAATTTTACCACTATCATGAAGTACAATATGTCACGAGAAAACATTGTCAGAATCACCGGGATCAGTTGAAGAGTTCCAGAGTTATAACCTCATAAATGGACAGTGGTCAGAATTGTAAAAATTGGCCCGGTCCATAACGTGCAAACCACCCTTGGGGGTGAAGGGGTTAATCAAAGTCTGCATTCCAAAATGTTACTCCTTCCTTTCTGAGCTATGCCGTGGGCTCAAACAGTGGTTTTCCCCCACATATCAGGTATCAGCATACTCTGGAGAAATTTCACAACAATTTTTGGGGTTCCGTTTCTTCTGTTACCCTGGTGAAAAATTAAAAAAATTGGATCTAAAAAACATTTTATGGAAAAAATGTGATTAACAGCTCAATGTTATAATTTGCTGTGAAGCACCTGGAGGTGCACCATTCACACCTGCGACCTGTTTGCTTGTAATCAGTGTGTGTGCGTAAAAGCTGAGCGAGTTTCTGGGATCCAGACAGACTCTTGGATCTTTCATCCAGCCACTGACAGTTCTGGATTGTGAGTCATGGGGAAAGCATAAGAATTCTCAACAGATCTATGGGAAAAGCTAGTTGAACTGTATAAGACAGGAAAGGGATAGAAAAAGATATCCAAGGAATTGATAATGCCAGTCCGCAGCGTTCAAACTGTGATTAACAAATGGAAAGTCAGGGGCTCTGTAAAAAATAAACCACAGTCAGGTAGACCAACAAGAAATGTCATCCACAACTGCTAAGAAAATTGTTCGGGATGCAAATAAAAACCCACAAATAACATCAGCTGAAATACAGGACTCTCTGAAAACTAGCAGTGTGGCTGTTTCAAGATGCACAATAAGGAAACACTTGAAGAAAAATGGGCTGCATGGTCGAGTCGCCAGGTGAAAGCCATTACTGCACAAATGCTACAAAGTATCTCACCTACAATAAGCAAAACAGCAGAGACAAGACTCATCACTCCAAATTACCTTGTTCCAGATGTTTTAAGACCAAAATTGAACTTTTTGGCCACAACCATAAACGTTACATTTGGATATAGGTCAAGAAGGCCTATGATGAAAGGAACACCATTCCTACTGTAAAGCATGGAGGTGGATCGCTGATGTTTTGGGGATATGTGAGCTACAAAGGCACAGGAAACTTGATCAAAGTTGAAGGAAAGATGAATGTAGCGCGTTATCAGAAAATACTGGAGGCAACATAAACCTACACAGATGTCATCGTGGCCAGACGGGACGCACCCCTGAGCCTGAACTGTAAAACAGAAGAAAAAAGAGAAAAATTATCTCTAATATAGAAGGTTCTAACAGGTCATAAGACAATGCTATCAATAAAGTGTGATCTAAAGATCCAATTAAAAAATTAAGGGGATTTGTAATAAATTAATACAAATGTTATTGCACGCATAATAACAAACAACAAGGTATTCAAGTGAGGTAGAAATAGCAGCTAAAAAGAATCGGTGCTATAAACAAAGTTAATAGATGATGGATAATGCACCGAACTGCATATAGAGGATTCTTCCTTTACCCACAAGTGGGAAGAAAATCTAACTAGGTGCTCCCGCACGTTGTTAGAGCTACCCATCGCCACAGATAAAAAGACCTTTGAAGTGATAGAAAAGGAGATTGAAGCAACACGTGATATAATCCAGGAAACACTCTCCAGTGACGAATATAAAAAATTTGATTCGTCACTGGAAGAGGACCTCTCTAAATGAGAATTGGAGATGCAAAACAATAAAACAAAAAAATATTTATGTGATCTTGAAGATTATCAACAAAAACGGGTAAACCGCTGGCGTAAGAAACAACTTAGAATCCAGTCCAGATCACAATCCATTTCTAGTCTCTCCACTGCATCCGAAGGAGAATGTGGAGATCATTTTTTAGATAAAAGTAATGGATCGACCGTAGATGACTGTTTAACAAACAATCATCTTCAACACCTCCGCACGCCAGCCGTAAAAAGGAAAAAACACTCATACAATATGAGGGACAAGAAAGGAAAGAGACCTTAAAGGTAATCAACTTTTCAGAACATTCACTATCCCCACCACAGAGATACTCTCTAGAGGTCTTTCTTTTTCACAGATGGAGGGCTCTGATACAGAGGCGTAACTAGGGTTTTGGTTCAAGGGGGGAGAAGCTTCTGAGTGGGCCCCTAACCAGGTAACCTTGATTACAAATGGATGATGCACCTTATTAGTGGAGGAGGACCTCAGCAGATGACCGCGCTGTTACTGAAGATAATCTCTATATAAAGACCAACATGGATATTCCCGCCATATGGTCAGTGGTAGATACCAGCCCTACAGAACATATAAGAGATCACAGCATAGTTACAGATAATGACTTACCGCTGACGTTCTTTCTGATGGAATCGTTCATTTTTCCCATCTTTTCCATCTGGCCCAGACCAACACAACTTCTTCCAGCCAAGACTCGTCTGCAGAGAATACAACAAAGACACGTTTCACTTCTCATATTCCAGCCATCACCATCTATTCCCAACCTGCACAAACCCCTTATCCTGCTGATATCCCAATACCGAGCAGCTGCTGCCGTATGTGTCATTAATTACTACACCTGCTGTGTGGTTCTCTGTGCCCTCTAAATTCTAAAGCAACCCTCTATAATATAGTAATGCTGGGTGCAAGTGCCCTAGAAAACAGTGCCCATATTTTGCCCCCTAGAAAGTAATATTGCCATCTGTGTGCCCCTTTGATAGTAACAGTAACCTGAGTCGCCCTATAACAATGAGTATCCACTTTACATTTAATAATATCCCGAGTCTCCCCCTGTACAGCTTCCCTATACACAGTATGATGTTCTCTTATACACAGTTTAATGCCCCTTCACTGTATAGTACCACCCACACAGTATACTGGCCCCTTAGTAGCCCCAAAACTGTTTGATGGCTCCAACACTGTATGATGGCCCCTTCACTGTAATCCCCACACTGTACGATGGCCCCCTCACTGTAATCTCCACACTGTATGATAGCTCCCTAGATAGCCTCCATATAGTATAATGCACCAGATATTCCTAAATATAGTATAATGCATTCCCCATAAGCCTCCATATAGTATAATGCACTCCCCATAGGCCTACTATATATTGTATAATGCACCCCCATAGGCAGACTCTATAGCACAAGGCAGCCCCCATAGGAAAACTCTATACTGTATAATGCATCCCCCATAGGCAGACTCTATTGCACAAGGCAGCACCCATAGGAAGACTCTGTAGTATAAAGCAGCACTCCCATAGGCAGACCCTGTAGTATAAGACAGCACCCCCATATGCAGACCCTGTAATATAGGGCAGCACCCCCATATGCAGACCCTGTAATATAGGGCAGCACCCCATAGGCAGACCCTGTAGTATAAGGCAGCACCCCTATAGGCAGACCCTGCAGTATAAGACAGTACCCCTATAGGCAGACCCTGTAGTATAAGACAGTACCCCTATAGGCAGACCCTGTAACATAAGGCAGCACCCCCACAGGCAGAACCTGTGGTATAAGACAGCACCCCCATAGGCAGACCCTGCAATATAAGGCAGCACCCCTATAGGCAGACCCTGTAATGTAAGGCAGCACCCCTATAGGCAGACCCTTTAGTCTAAGACAGCACCCCTATAGGCAGACCCTGTAATATAAGGCAGAACCCCTATAGGCCGACCCTGTAATATAAGGCAGCACCCCTATAGGCAGACCTGTAATATAAGGCAGCACCCCTATAGGCAGACCCTGTAATATAGGGCAGCACCCTTATAAGCAGATCCTGTAGTATAAGGCAGCACCTGTAGTATAAGGCAGCACCTGTAAAAAATAAATACCTCTCTTCCTCCGCAGCTCTGAGCGCCCGCTCATCTCCTGACAGTGGGTGCCGGCTTGTGACGTCATCGTGCCCCCTGTCAGTGTCTGCGTCGGTGACATCAGACGCTGACAGGAGGATGATGGGAGAAGGAGCTTGATTTTTTTGTTAATGTTTTATTTAGGATGGGGCAAAAGGGGGGTGATTTAAACTTTTGGTTTTTTTATTTTTTTCATATTTTTAAAAACATTTTTTTTAAACTTGTGCCATGCTTCAATAGCCTCCATGGGAGGCTAGAAGCTGGCTCCACTGGATCGGCTCTGCTACATAGCAGCGATCATCAGATCACTGTTATGTAGCTGAAATGCAGGCTTGCTATGAGCGCCAACCACAGGGGGGGCGCTCACAGCAGTCCGGCATCAGTAACAATAGAGGTCTCAAGGACCTCTATGGTTACTGTCCTGACACATCGCCGACCCCCGATCATGTGACAGGGGTTGGCGATGCGCTCATGTCCGGCCGTGCGGCCGGAAGCAGTAGTTAAATGCCGCTGTCAGCGTTTGACAGCGGCATTTAACAGGTTAATAGCGGCGGGTGAATCGCGATTTCACCCGCTGCTATTGTGCGCACAAGTCAGCTGTACAAAACAGCTGACATGTCGCGAATTTGATGTGGGCTCACTGCCGGAGCCCACATCAAAGGGGGAGACACGACATGCGCAGTAATAGTACGGCGCATGTCGTGAAGGGGTTAATGTGTTCTGCAAGTGGAGCTCGAGAACTGTTATTTCCTGCAGAGATGAGCCCTGGGTGGAAGAAGTGATGTCGGTCTGTGCTGGATGAAAGATGAAAAACAAAGATGAAGGACTTCACCTAGAGACATCACTATTGAGTCAGTGTGTTAGCTATACACTGACACTATACACTGTATACTATATACAGAGCTCCTGTGTATAATGTCACCAGTGATCACTGTATTACCTGTACACAGATCTCCTGTGTATAATGGCACTTATGGTGATAGTATTGTATTTTTTTTTTATTACTGATCAGTATTGTAGTATTCAGTCACTATGTGGTGGTAATATGTGGTCTGGACATGGTGTTTTGGTATTTGTCCCTTGTATGTGCTATTTGGTCACTTTGTGGTGGTAATATGTGGTCTGGTCATGGTGCTGTGGTATTTGTTCCTTGTATGTGTTATTATTCGTCACTGTGGTGGTAATATGAGGTCTGGTCATGGTGTTGTGGTATTTGTTCCTTGTATGTGTTATTATTCGATCACTGTGGTGGTAATAAGTGGTCTGGTCATGGTGCGGTGGTATTTGTTCCTTGTATGTGATATTACTCGGTCACTGGTGGCAATATGTGGTCTGGTCATGGTGTGGTGGTATTTGTTCCTTGTATGTGATATTATTCGATCACTGTGGTGGTAATAAGTGGTCTGGTCATGGTGCGGTGGTATTTGTTCCTTGTATGTGATATTACTCGGTCACTGGTGGCAATATGTGGTCTGGTCATGGTGTAGCGGTATTTGTTCCTTGTATGTGATATTATTTGTTCACTGTGGTGGTAATAAGTGGTCTGGTCATGGTGTAGTGGTATTTGTTCCTTGTATGTGATATTATTCGATCACTGTGGTGGTAATATGTGGTCTGGACATGGTGTAGCGGTATTTGTTCGTTGTATGTGACATTATTGGTCATTTTAAAAATTGAAAAATAAATTAAAATATACCTAAATTTTATTGCATATTTTAACAAATATTTAGTAGTTTACAGTAGAATAGGGCCCGGCCAAAAGTATCTACCGTGTTATGGTGGCGGCTTAAAAATTCTTTTGGCCAAAACAAAAGCTGCCGGCTATATTTGTGATCTTGTGATGGAAACTGTTAATGTGTGATAGGTGAGAAGTGGAGTTTTTCCAAGAGAGAGCGGTGGGACTGTGGACAGTTCAAGGGGTGGAGCCTGGGCGGAGTCTCAAGGGAGCCCCGAAAATTTTGCCAGTATGGGTCCCCGAAATTTCTAGTGGCAGCCCTGACTGTCACTGTTATTAGCGGCAGCAGGTGTTGAATGATGGGGGTAACAGTCCCAAAAGCCACCACCTGCTGTCGTTCAGACTTTAACATAACGCTCATCATTCTCCTCTGCTCAGCGGCAGAGCAGGGGAGAATGATGACAGCCGGCTTCAGCACCAGCCGCCAGGGAACAACGCTTACTGTAGCGCTTCTTCTCCCTGTGACTGTCCCGTGTGGTACTGATGTGGCACACAGTTACCACACGTAGTACACACAGGGACACGGATATCTCCGGTACCGTTGTTTCCGAAACCGGAAATATCAGGACGTGTGAAATCAACCTTACCTATTTAGGGGCCCACTCAGAAGTTTTGCCCCCCGTGAACCAAAACCCTAGCTGTGCCTATCTATCTATATTTTATCTGAAACACAGGAAGGTTGCAGAGGACCATGTTCCAGGTTGCAACGGTAGTCAGGTTCTGCGGTTTGGGCAGCATGAACGGGTTGAGAAGGTCCCTGTAATATCAGTTGCTTATATGAACAGGGCCATTTGCCCACTTAAAGGGAACCTGTCACCTGAATTTGGCGGGACCAGTTTTGGGTCATATGGGCGGGGTTTTCGGGTGTTTGATTCACCCTTTCCTTACCCGCTGGCTGCATGCTGGCCGCAATATTGGATTGAAGTTCATTCTCTGTCCTCCGGAGTACACGCCAGCGCAAGGCAATTGCCTTGGCGTGTACTCCGGAGGACAGAGAATGAACTTCAATCCAATATTGCGGCCAGCATGCAGCCAGCGGGTAAGGAAAGGGTGAATCAAACACCCGAAAACCCCGCCCATATGACCCAAAACTGGTCCCGCCAAATTCAGGTGACAGGTTCCCTTTAAAGGTGTTAATGTGCTGAACCCTTTGGACCGGCCTGTAGTAACCTGAACTTGATACGTGACATCTCTGTGTGGTGGCACCTTAGGTAAGTGGCCCAATGTTAACCCTTTGAAATGACCAGCTACTCACTCAAATTTATGAAAAGTGGTTGTCTGACCACTCGGGTGCCAGCTTCTATAACCAGAGCCCTTTGAACACAGCCTGGAGATATTGAATTTGATGGAGGGCATCCACATCTGTGTGTTGCCGGTGTTCAGTGTCCCGGTGTGATTTAACCCTTTAGAGAGCACATTGGGGTGCGCACTTGGATGCTTAGGCTTCTTTCACACTTCCGTCGGTACGGTGCCGTCACGAAGCGTCGGTGCCGTCACGAAGCGTCGGCGCCGTCACGAAGCGTCGGCGCGACGTACCGACGGAAGTGTTTGCTTTAACACTTCCGTCTGTGTTGCCGAGCAGGAAAGATCGTGAGAGCGATATTTCCTGCTGGGCATGCGCAGTCTGAAACACTGGATGCGACGTACAGAAAAACGTTTTTCTGTGACGACGGGCCGCCAAAACCCGATGCATCCAGTGCACGACGGTTGCGACGTGTGGCCATACGTCGCGATCCATTGGCAATACAAGTCTATGAGAAATTGCAGGATCCTGCAAATTTTTTTGCAGGATCCTGTATTTTCAAAAATCGACGGATTGCGACGTGAGCAGAAAGACGGAAGTGTGAAAGAGGCCTTAGAGTCCTTTCACACTTGCGTCAGTACTGGGCAGTCGCTAAGTGTCGGCGCAACGTACCGACGGACATTGTGACATTTCGGCACAATGTGGGCAGCGGATGCAGTCTTTCAACGCATCCGCTGCCCACTCTAAAGTCCCGGGGAGGAGGGGGCGGAGTTCCGGCTGCGCATGCGCGGTAGGAAACGGTGGATGCGACGTACGAAAAAAACGTTCCCTTGAACATTTTTTCGTGACGACGGTCCGCCAAAACACGACGCATCCAGTGCACGACGGATGCGACGTATGGCCATACGTCGCGATCCGTCGGCAATACAAGTCTATGGGAAAAAAAACGCATCCTGAGGGCACATTTGGAGGATGCGTTTTTTTTCCCAAAATGACGGATTGCGACGGAGGCCAAACGACACAAGTGTGAAAGAAGCCTGCCAGTCAGTAGCGTAGCTACCAGGGGGGCAGAGGGTGCTGTCGCCCCGGGCCCGGAGCTCAGAGGGGGCCCACCTGGAGCTACGCTACCCTTAACTATATTAGCCTGCTGTGCACGCCAATATAGTTGAGCTCTGCAGTAGAGCAGGGACAGAATCTCCCTGCTCTGCTGCGGTCTGTTCTGTAGAGGAGCATGTACCCGGGGACGCTGGGTGCCGGCACTGTACCTGCTGCCTCCAGCAGAGCATACTGCCGACGCACACATTGCCGGCTGTGTGGTGTCTGTCTGCAGAGAGACTTCAGGACGCTGCTTCTTCCCTCCCTGCCCTGCATACAGGAGCAGGACAGGAGATAGGACGGAGTAGGAGCTCAGGCTGCAGGGGGCTGGAGGTGACTGCACTGTGCAGTGAGGAGGAGGCAGGACACTGTTCCCCTCCTGACATGTCCCTGAGGTTTCTTGCATCCGTTTTGCTCTGTCTCTGTCAGTCTCTCTGTCTCCCTCGCTCTCTGTGTCTCTGTCAGTCTCTCAGTCTCTCTCTCTGTCTCGCTCTCTCAATCTCGCTGTCTGTCTCGCTTGCTCTCTGTCTCGCTTGCTCTCTGTTTCGCTTGCTCTCTGTCTCGCTCTCTGTCTCTCGCTCAGTCTCGCTCTCTCTCTGTCTCGCACTCTGTCTTGCTCTCTCTGTCTGTCTCTGTCTCGCTCACGCTCTGTCTCGCTCACGCTCTGTCTCGCTCTCTGTCTCGCGCTCTGTCTCGCGCTCTGTCTCGCTCTCTGTCTCGCTCTCTGTCTCGTTCGCTCTCTGTCTCTGTCTCGCTCTCTCTGTCTCTCTCTGTCTCGCTTACTCTGTCTCGCTCTCTGTCTCTCGCTCAGTCTCGCTCTCTCTGTCTCGCACTCTGTCTTGCTCTCTCTGTCTGTCTCTGTCTCGCTCACGCTCTGTCTCGCTCTCTGTCTCGCGCTCTGTCTCGCGCTCTGTCTCGCGCTCTGTCTCGCTCTCTGTCTCGCGCTCTGTCTCGTTCGCTCTCTGTCTCTGTCTCGCTCTCTCTGTCTCTCTCTGTCTCGCTTACTCTGTCTCGCTCTCTGTCTCTCGCTCAGTCTCGCTCTCTCTCTGTCTCGCTTACTCTGTCTCGCTCTCTCTGTCTCTCTCTGTCTCGCTTACTCTGTCTCGCTCTCTCTGTCTCTCTCTGTCTCGCTTACTCTGTCTCGCTCTGTCTCGCTTACTCTGTCTCGCTCTCTGTCTCTCGCTCAGTCTCGCTCTCTCTCTGTCTCGCACTCTGTCTTGCTCTCTCTGTCTGTCTCTGTCTCGCTCACGCTCTGTCTCGCTCACGCTCTGTCTCGCTCTCTGTCTCGCGCTCTGTCTCGCGCTCTGTCTCGCTTACTCTGTCTCGCTCTCTCTGTCTGTCTCGCTCTCTGTCAGTCTGTCTCTCCCTGTCTCGCTCACTCTCTGTCTCGCTTACTCTGTCTCGCTCTCTGTCTCGCTCTCTCAGTCTGTCTATCTCTGTCTCGCTCACTCTCTGTCTCGCTCTCTCTCGCTCTCTGTCTCTCGCTGTCTCGCTCACTCTCTGTCTTGCTCACTCTCTATCTCGCTCACTCTGTCTCGCTCTCAGTCTCGCTCTCTCTCAGTCTGTCTCGCTCTCTCTCTGTCTCGCTCACTCTCTGTCTCGCTCTCTCTGTCTCTCAGGGTCAATCACTCTCTCAGTCTCTGTCTCTGTCAGTCTCTGTCAGTCTCTCTCTGTCACTCTCTGGCAGTCTCTCTCTGTTTCAGTCTTTGTCTCGCTCTCTGTCTCTCAGTCTCTGTCAGTCTCTCTCTGGCTCAGTCTTTGTCTCACTCTCAGTTTGTCTCTGTCTTAGTCTCTCTCTCAGTCTCGCTCTCTCTCTGTCTCGCTCTCTCAGTCTCGCTCTCTCTCTGTCTCGCTCTCTCTCTGTCTCGCTCTCTCTCTGTCTCGCTCTCTCTCTGTCTCGCTCTCAGTCTGTCAGTCTCCCTGTCTCTCTGTCTGTCTCTCAATCTCTGTCTCTCTGTCAGTCTCTCTCTTCAGTCTGTCTCTTTGTCTGTCTCTCTCAGTCTCTCTGTCTCTCTCAGTCAAGGTCTCGCTCTCTGTCTCTCTCAGTCTCGCTCTCTGTGTCTTTCTGTCTCAGTCTCTCTCTGAGTCTCTGTTTCTGTGTCAGTCTCTCTCTGTCTCTCTCAGTCTCTGGCAGTCTCTCTCTGTCTCTCAGTCTCTGTCTCACTCTCTCTCAGTTTGTCTCAGTCTCGCTCTCTCTCTGTCTTGCTCTCTCAGTCTCGATCTCAGTCTCTGTGTCAGTCTCTCTCTCTGTCTGTTAGTCTCTGTCTCGCTCTCTGTCTGTCTCTGTCAGTCTCTCTCTGTCTGTCTCTCTGTGTGACTCTATTAGTCTCTCAGTCCCTCTCTGTCAGTCTCTCTCAGTCTCTCTGTCAGTCTCTCTGTCTCTTTGTCTCGGTATCGCTCTCTGTCTCTCTCAGTCTCGCTCTCTGTCTTTCTCTCTGTCTTCTCTCTCTCTGTCTCTCAGTCTCTCAGCATCTCTCTCTCTATCTCTTGTAATGTGGTCCTGTAGCTGGGGTCAGGCCATGTTCACACTTTGCGGTTTTTACCGCGGATCCGCGGTGATTTTGATGCTGCGGGTCCGCAGCAGTTTCCATAGCGTTTACATTAACATGTAAACCCTATGGAAACCGCAAACCACAGTGCACATGCTGCGGGAAAAACCGCGCAGAAACGCAGCTGTTTACAACCCGCAGCATGTCACTTCTTTGTGCAGAATCGCAGCGATTCTGCACCCATAGGAAAGCATTGAACCGCTAACTTCCCGCATGGGGCTGTGCCCACGTTGCGGGAAGTAAGCGGTTAATGTGCGGGTGGTACCCGGGGTGGAGGAGAGGAGACTCTCCTCCAGGCCCTGGGACCCATAAATAGTATAACAAATAACAAAAAAAAGAATTAAAATAAAAAATGATGCTATACTCACCTCTCAGCGCTGCCCGCGGCCGTCCGGTCTTCGGTTTGCTGTGCGAGCAGGGCCTGTGGTGACGTCGCGGTCACATGACCGTGATGACGCCCGGGTCACATGACCGTGACGTCACGAAGGTCCTTCTCGGCACAGCATCTTTGGAACCGGAGCGCCGGGTGCAGCGCCCAGGAGATCCGGACATCAGAGGGGGTGAGTATAACCAATTTTTATTATTTTTATCATTACTATTGATGCTGCATATTGCTGCATATGCAGCATCAATAGTACAGGAGTAATCCCGCAGCGGAAACCGCGGAACAAACCGCAATAAATCTGCAGGGATAACCGCAGCGGTTTTGCCCTGCAGATTTATCAATTCCTCTGCGGGATAAACCTGCAGAGCACACCGCAAAGTGTGAACATGGCCTCAGGGTCCTATCAGTCCAGTGTGTGTCATCTCATATCAGTAAATACAAGGTAACAAACATGAAAATGCTATTTATATAAACAATAAAAATCCCCATAAAGTTGAGTATAAATATATATGATGAAAAGCCAAATAGAATAAAAATGGGAACAGCCAGTAGGTGAGTATAGATAATCACAATCACCTTTAGCTGCATATGTATACTCAGTCTGAATAACATGGCCCGCAAATGGGGAGAAGGGCAAAAAAAGAAGAGATGACATACGGGGGGGCGCACTTTCTTCTTTCATTGTGTGATATTTTACCTCCCCCTTTCTTCTGCTTTCCTCTTTCTTTCCATTCACCTCTTTTGGGTCTTGTCCAGACAAGAGTATTCCTTTTAGGGTTACCTGGATTCATTCAGGGACCTATTCCCATATGATGGACTCTATACACATTTACTGGTTGTTTTTATTTTCTGCAATTTGCAGCCCACAGAAAGGGTCAGAGACCAGAATCCAAGGGAGATACAACGTGGGGGCCAATGCGGGGGCCATTATACATTTTCGATTACAGCAGGATCATCTGCTGAGGTTCCCCCTATACCCATGATTAAAGTGTGCCACCATAGTTGTAATCAAGGGTTAGGGGCCCACTCAGATGGTTCGCCCCCCCTGAGCTGAACCCTTAGCTACGCCTCTGCTGCCAGTTTACGTTCTGTAGCTGCTCTCCCTCAGGGCTCCTGCTGCATGGCAGGTTGGTTATCCTGGGTAAGGTCTCCTCAGCATTAGGTCCATTTCTGCCAGCAAGAAGTAGCTGAAAGCCAACTTCAGCTGTGAGGTAAGGCTACGTTCACATTTGCGGTCCTCGCCGCAGCGTCGGGCGCCGCAGCGGCGCCGCATGCGCCATGCGCCCCTATATTTAACATGGGGGCGCATGGACATGCGGCGCACTTGCGTTTTGCGCCGCATGCGTCGCTGCGGCGCCCGCGTCGGGGCGCAGAGGACGCAGCAAGTTGCACTTTTGCTGCGTCCAAATTCAATGAAAAAAACGACGCATGCGGCGCAAAACGCAGCGTTGTGCATGCGTTTTGCTGCGTTTTTATTTGCGTTGTGGCGCCGCAGCACAACGCAAATGTGAACGTAGCCTAATTGTGACAGCAGAGAGCGAGGTTTGGAGTGGGGCTGTGTGTGCCGTCTCCATCACTAGTGGGAGCTGCAGCCAGGCGAGCAGCGAGGAGAGCGCAGCAGTGAGTGCCGGCATTACCACCTGGAGCAGGGGAGCCGTGCCGGTGTCAGCGCCTTGGACGGAGGACTGCGTGAGGCGAGTGCCGGCACTACCACCTGGAGCAGGGGAGCAGTGCTGGTGCCAGCGCCGGGGACAGGACACGGTGAGGCGAGTGCCGGCATTACCACCTGGAGCAGGACCCGGTGAGGCGAGTGCCGGCATTACCACCTGGAGCAGGACACGGTGAGGCGAGTGCCGGCATTACCACCCACCTGGAGCCCTGCAGCTAGCACAGCGCCGCCAGTGACGGGGGTGAGGTGAGTGCAGGGGCAGCCGCCGCCGCACAGCTCTGCTACATGTTCATACAACCAGAGGCGAGCACTACTTGCTGAATGCATGTCTCATGGTCCCCGGTCTGCAGTGCTCACAGCCCACTATGCTGCACAGTGCTGGGGTCCAGCCCGCTGCCGGCACAATGACTGGATGCTGCCATTTATATACACTATATATACATTTATGTACACTTGGCGGTTGTTGCCGGGCCTGCGGCTGCTAAACTTCCTTGTGCATGAGCTGCGGAGAGGAGTGTGGTGAGTGACCATGGCACACATCAGCTGGTCAGGGACGTGCTGCCTCACTCCACTGCACCAACAGGATGTGCCATCCTGTTCCATGACTGTGTCCCTTACCACCATCATGCTGATGCCAGCCACTGACACTGAAGGCAGGCGTGATGTGCAATACATAAGATGGGGCAAACAGTGCCCACTACTCAGAATAAAGCTGCATGTGCAGTACCTACTGTGTGTGCATAATGCTGTATACAGGGCTGCCACTAGGAATTTTGGGGCCCCATACTGGCAAAATTTTCGGAGCCCCCCTTGAGACTCCACCCCAGCCCTGCTTCCACCCCTCCTACCATCCACAATCCCATTGCCCTCTCTTGCAAAAACTCCACTTCTGCACCACATCCTCACTAATCACACATTTACAGTTCCCATCACCACATACATGGCCAGCAGATTTTGTTTTGGCCAAAAGATTTTTTAATCCACCACCAAGACAAGGTAGCCTCTTCTGGCTGGACTCTACTCTGCTGTAACTTACTAAACATTTGTTAAAATACCCAATACAATTTAGGTATATCTTTATTATTGGTCATTTAAAAATTGAAAAATGTTATCACGAACAAGGAAAAATACCGCCACACCATGGTCAGACACCATATTACTACCACATAGTGACCTATAATACCACATACAAGAAACAAATACCACCACACCATGTCCAGATCACATATTACCACCACATGGTGACCAATAATACCACATACAAGGGACAACTACCACCACACCATGACCAGACCACAACACCATGTATACCACCACAGTGACCAAATAATAGCACATACAAGAGACAAATACCGGCACACCTTGGCCGGACGACATATTACCACCGCATAGTGACTGAATACTGCAATACTGATCATTAATAAAAACAAAACACAATACTATCACCATAAGTGCCATTATACACAGGAGATCTGTATTTAGTATGCAGTGTCTGTGTACAGGTAAGGCTGGTTTCACATTTGCGTTTTTGCCACTGCGTTTTTCCGCAAAAAAACGCATGCGTTTTTTTCCTATATTTTACATTAAAAACGCATGCGTTTTTTTTGCATGCGTTTTGCCGCGTTTGACAACGCATGCGTTTTTTCCATGCTTGCGTTTGGTTGCAGAAATGCAACATGTAGTAATTTCTAGAGGCGTTTTTTTTGCCGCAAAAAAAGCATGCGTTTTTTTGCCGCAAAAAAAACGTATTGCTGTCTATGTAAACGCATGCGTTTTTAAGCACATGCGTTTGTTTGCGTTAAAAACGCATGCGTTTTTATAGAAAAAAACAAGAATACACACTTATAAGCCACCCCCCACCATCAAGGTGATAAAGGGATCCAAACCCTAACCCTACCCCTAACCCTAGGTATCCTAACCCTAACCCTAGGGATCCTACCCCTAACCCTACCCCTAACCCTACCCCTAACCCTAACATTAACCCTAACCCTAGGGATCCTAACCCTAACCCTAGCTATTTCTATTTATAGTAGGTTTTCTTGTTGATTTTGATGATTGGCAGCTGTCACACACTTCTCAGCATGCGTTTCAAAAACGCAAACGCAGGAAAAAACGCATGTAAACGCGGCAAAACGCCGCGTTTTTTTTTCTGTATGCAAAAACGCATGCGTCTAAAAACTGCAGCGTTTGCACGCGTTTACATGCGTTTTTTCACCACATGCGTTTGCATTAAAAACGCTGCATTTTTAAACGCAAATGTGAAACTAGCCTTACACACTAAGGCCGGCGTCACACTCAGCGTATGAAAATACGGTCCGTTTTTTACGGCCGTAATACGCAGAAATGTTCCCAAAATAGTGATCCGTATGTCATCCATAGGCAGGGTGTGGCAGCGTATTTTGCGCATGGCATCCTCTGTATGTAATCCGTATGGCATCCGTACTGCGATATTTTCTCGCAGGCTTGCAAAACCGACATCTAATGGACTTATGTGCTCAAATGTTCGTTAAAGCGTATATACAGTGTGTGTATATGTATATATATATATATATATATATATATATATATATATATATATATACTGTATTTATATATAATTCAGCGCGAGATATGTGAAAAGCTGGTAATTCAATTGCCGGCTTTTTCTTTCTCCTTCACAAACCCGACAGGATATGAGACATGGTTTACATACAGTAAACCATCTCATATCCCTTTTTTTTTTGCATATTCCACACTACTAATGTAAGTAGTGTGTATGTGCAAAATTTGGGCGCTGTAGCTTGTAAAATAAAGGGTTAAATCGCGGAAAAAATTGGCGTGGGCTCCCGCGCAATTTTCTTTGCCAGAGTGGTAAAGCCAGTGACTGAGGGCAGATATTAATAGCCTAGAGAGGGTCCATGGTTATTGGCCCCCCCTGGCTAAAAACATCTGCCCCCAGCCACCCCAGAAAAGGCACATCTGGAAGATGTGCCTATTCTGGCACTTGGCCACTCTCTTCCCACTCCCGTGTAGTGGTGTGATATGGGGTAATGAAGGGTTAATGTCACCTTGCTATTGTAAGGTGACATTAAGCCAGATTAATAATGGAGAGGCGTCAATTATGACACCAATCCATTATTAATCCAATAGTACGAAATGGTTAATAAAACACACACACATTATTAAAAAGTATTTTAATGAAATAAAGACACAGGGTGTTGTAATATTTTATTATACTGGTAATCCACCTGAAGACTCTCGTCCTGTAAAAAAGGTAAAATAAAAAATCAACATTATCCCATACCCTCCGTCGTTCTGTCAGTCCCACGATGTAAATCCATCTGAAGGGGTTAAATCATTTTACAGCCAGGAGCTGTGCTAATGCAGCCAGACTCGAGTTCATATGAGGACATCCAGCAGGGGGCGCATCACCGCGACTCAAGGTAACTACAGGACATTCCCCTGCATTACATTCATTCACAACATTTTACAAACAGGAGCGACTGCATTAGCACAGCTCCTGGCTGTAAAATGATTTAACCCCCTCTGCCCACCGGGCCCAATAAGCCAGTCAGGGCAGTAATGCCCTGATGGCGGCTGTATAGGGTATCTATAGACTGTGCGTATATGTATGTATACTGTATACATAGACAGATACACTGTGTATATTGTATATATTGTATAGATACTGTGTATATGCGTACATGCAGTATATGGTATCTATAGATATACTGTGTACACACACACACACACACACACACACGCACGCACGCGCGCGCGCGCGCGCGTATTTGATCCCTTGCTGATTTTGTAAGTTTGCCCACTGACAAAGACATAAACAGTCTATAATTTTAACATTGAGAGATGGAATATCAAAAATAAAATCCAGAAAATCGCATTGTATAAATTTATTTGCATTTTGCAGTGAGAAATAAGTATTTGATCCCCCTACCAACCATTAAAGCTATGTCCCCACAGTCAGTAATCGGCAGCTCTTTGGACCCAGCACATGTCCGCACCGTCCAAAGTGCTTCCGGCTTTTGAACGCAGGTGATTCCGCATGTGTTCATTGAACCGTGAGAAATCACAGTGCCCAATACATTGCACTGGTCATATTTATCTTGCGGAGTCTGAGCGTCTCCGCAAGATAAATGGACATGATGTGGTCTGGAAAGATGCGATGCACGTCCGTCTCCGCAGGGAAGTCGGAGGTGTCCATGCACCCATAGTGGAGATGGGATTTCTTGAAATCTCATCCACTATGCTGTAACATCTGGCCACTGCAGGTTGGATGCTGTGGATGTACGCAGCATCCAATCCGCAGCGTTTACTGACCGTGGGAACATACTCTAAGGGTATGTTTCCACGTTCAGGAAACGCTGCATGTTTAACGCTGTGTAGAGCCGCAGCGTCAAACACGTAGCGTCCAGATGTTACAGCATAGTGGAGGGGATTTTATGAAATCCCGTCTCCACTATGCGTGGTAACACGCATCCGGCGGCCCTGCGATTCTGGACATGCGGCGCGTCTTTTTAGATCGTAGCATGTTCGTTTACCTTGCGGCGCTGCTGCGCCGCAAGGTAAAACACAGGGCCCTATGTTTGGGGTGCGATGATGCCGGATGTGTGCAATGAACACATCCGGCATCATCGCGTCTGCAAAAGGGGGCGGAGCTTTGGGCGGAGCGGGTTTGCCACTCCGTCCAAACCACCGGCCATCCTGAACATGGACACGTACCCTTAGAGTTCTGGCTCCTACAGACCAGTTAAGTGCTCCTAATCAACTCGTTACCTGCATTAAAGACAGCTGTCTTACATAGTCACCTTTATAAAAGACTCCTGTCCACAGACTCAATCAGTCACACTGTAACCTCTACAACATGGGCAAGAGTGACAACCTCCTTCACTTTGCCAGGGCATTAAAAATTGGTCGTGGCTTGGTCTTCCAGCAAGACAATGACCCAAAAGATACAGCCAAGATAACAAAGGAGTGTCTCAGAAAGAAGCACATTAAGGTCATGGAGTGGCCTGTTGTGAATTAGACTTTTTGGCTCCCTCTTGTGGTCACTAGTGGTATGACTCTGGGATTGTCTTTTTTCTGTTTGGCACTCACCTGGGTCGTTAGTCCAGGGGTGTCGCTATATTAACTTCCTGGATCCTTAGTCCAGTGCCTGGCATCGTTGTAATCAGATCCTTCTGTTGCTCCTGTCTGCTGGTCCTGGCTCTTGCAAAATTAAGCTAAGTCTTGCTTCTTTGTTTTTTGAGTTACTTGCTTTGCTACTATTTTTGTCCAGCTTGTACTAAATGTGATTTCTGACCTTGCTGGAAGCTCTAGGGGGCTGGTGTTCTCCCCCCGGCCGTTAGACGGTTCGGGGGTTCTTGAATATTCAGCGTGGATATTTTAATAGGGTTTTTGCTGACCATATAAGTCATCTTACTATATTCTGCTATTAGCTAGTGGGCCTCTCTTTGCTAAATACCTAGCTCATTCTTATGTTTGTCTTTTCCTCTTACCTCACCGTTATTATTTGTTGGGGGCTTGTATCCAACTTTTGGGGTCTTTTCTCTGGAGGCAAGAAAGGTCTTTCTTTTCCCTTCTAGGGTTAGTTAATTCTCCGGCTGGCGCGAGACGTCTAGAACCAACGTAGGCACGTTCCCCGGCTACTTCTATTTGTGGTGCTAGGATTAGATATATGGTCAGCCCAGTTACCACTGCCCTATGAGCTGGTTTTTTGTGTTTGCAGACTTGGTATTTATTCCTGAGACCCTCTGCCATTGGGGTCATAACAGTATGCCAGGCCTACATTGAATGTTTAATGCATTGCAGAAGTGGGATATAAGAAAGGAAATTCTGAATTTTTTTTTTTTCCTCTCTTCCTCCCCTTTACCTCTGAGTGGCTTGAGCTTGCTGCAGACATGAATGTCCAGACCTTGATTACAAGTGTGGACCAGCTTGCTGCTCGTGTGCAAAGCATACAAGATTTTGTTACCAGTAGTCCTATGTCTGAACCTAAAATACCTATTCCTGAACTGTTTTCTGGAGACCGATTTAAGTTTAGGAATTTCAGGGATAATTGTAAATTGTTTCTATCTCTGAGACCCCGTTCATCTGGAGACTTAGTTCAGCAAGTTAAAATTGTTATCTCTTTTTTACGGGGCGACCCTCAGGATTGGGCTTTCTCGCTAGCGCCAGGAGATCCGGCATTGGCAAATATTGATGCGTTTTTTCTGGCGCTCGGATTGCTTTACGAGGAACCCAATCTTGAGGTTCAGGCAGAAAAAGCCTTGCTGGCTATTTCTCAGGGCCAGGATGAAGCTGAAGTGTATTGCCAAAAATTTCGGAAATGGTCCGTGCTTACTCAGTGGAATGAGTGTGCTCTGGCCGCAAACTTCAGAAATGGCCTTTCTGAAGCCATTAAGAATGTGATGGTGGGTTTCTCCATTCCTACAAGTCTGAATGATTCCATGGCGCTGGCTATTCAAATTGACCGGCGTTTGCGGGAGCGCAAAACCGCTAATCCTCTGGTGGTGTTGTCTAAACAAACACCTGATTTGATGCAATGTGATAGAATTCAGACCAGAAATGAGCGGAAAAATCATAGACGTCAGAATGGGTTGTGTTTTTACTGTGGTGATTCTACACATGTTATATCAGCATGCTCTAAACGCCTAACAAGGGTTGTTAGTAGTGTTGAGCGATACCGTCCGATACTTGAAAGTATCGGTATCGGAAAGTATCGGCCGATACCGGCAAAGTATCGGATCTAATCCGATACCGATACCCGATACCAATACAAGTCAATGGGACTCATGTATCGGACGGTATTCCTGATGGTTCCCAGGGTCTGAAGGAGAGGAAACTCTCCTTCAGGCCCTGGGAACCATATTAATGTGTAAAATAAAGAATTAAAATAAAAAATATTCCTATACTCACCTCTCCGACGCAGCCTGCACCTTACCGAGGGAACCGGCAGCGTTGTTTGCTTAAAATTTGCGCTTTAACTTCCTTACGTGAAGTCCCGGCTTGTGATTGGTCGCGCGCCGCCCATGTGGCCGCGACGCGACCAATCACAGCAAGCCGTGACGTAATTTTAGGTCCTTCAGTATTTTAAAATTACGTTCCGGCGTTGTGATTGGTCGCGTCGCGGTCACATGGGCGACGCGACCAATCACAAGCCGTGACGTCACGGGAGGCAGCAGACGTGCGCATTTTAAAATGCGCGCGTGTCCAGCCTCCCGTGACGTCACGGCTTGTGATTGGTCGCGTCGCCCATGTGACCGCGACGCAACCAATCACAGCAAGCCGTGACGTAATTTCAGGTCCTTCAGTATTTTAAAATTACGTTCCGGCGTTGTGATTGGTCGCGTCGCGGTCACATGGGCGACGCGACCAATCACAAGCCGTGACGTCACGGGAGGCTGGACACGCGCGCATTTTAAGCAAAGAACGCTGCCGGTTCCCTCGGTAAGGTGCAGGCTGCGTCGGAGAGGTGAGTATAGCAATATTTTTTATTTTAATTCTTTCTTTTACACATTAATGTTGTTTCGATACCGATACCCGATACCACAAAAGTATCGGATCTCGGTATCGGAATTCCGATACCCGCAAATATCGGCCGATACCCGATACTTGCGGTATCGGAATGCTCAACACTAGTTGTTAGTCCTGTCGCCATTGGTAATTTGCAACCTAAATTTATTTTGTCTGTGACTTTAATTTGCTCATTGTCCTCTTACCCTGTTATGGTGTTTGTGGATTCATGTGCTGCCCTGAGTCTTATGGATCTGTCATTTGCCAAGCGCTGTGGTTTTGTTCTTGAGCCGTTGGTTAATCCTATCCCTCTGAGGGGTATTGATGCTACGCCATTGGCGGAAAATAAACCGCAGTTTTGGACACAGGTAACCATGTGCATGACTCCTGAACATCGGGAGGTGATTCGTTTTCTTGTTCTGCATAAAATGCATGATTTGGTCGTTTTGGGTTTGCCATGGTTACAGACTCATAATCCAGTCTTGGATTGGAAGGCAATGTCTGTGTCAAGTTGGGGCTGTCAGGGTATTCATGGTGATTCCCCGCCGGTGTCTATTGCTTCCTCTACTCCTTCGGAAATTCCTGAGTATTTGTCTGATTATCAGGATGTGTTCAGCGAGTCCAGGTCCAGTGTTCTGCCTCCTCATAGGGACTGTGACTGTGCCATAGATTTGATTCCAGGTAGCAAATTTCCTAAGGGAAGACTACACTGGTCAACAGCATTTTTGGTGCCAAAGATATTTCATCGAATTTAGGGTATTTTTGGGGTGCTGATTCTGAATATGTCATCAGTTTTGCCAGATTGGCTCAAGTTTTTGAGATTTTTGGTATCTTATTTACAGCACTTGTTGGTAAATGCGACGCATCATCTCATTAATTTCTTTGGATTAGTACTTGAACTGAGCAGTTCTCAATATAGTTTTGTGTTAATTAGTGTTCTAAAAGTTTGTTCATAGCTTGATTTTTGCACTAACTTTATGTTGTTGTCTGTTTTCCAGTGAAAAGCATGAACTCATCAAGAAGAAGTTGTCTTAACGATCCAGACTCATTCTGTTACATTTGTGGTGAATACACACTGCCAAAACATAGAAGAAACATAACAGACTTCGTAAAAAAAGTGTATTTTGCCTATTTTGGGGTTATGCTTGGGGACCAAGACAAGTTTTGGGCACCACACATAGTGTGCAAAGCATGTATCGAATTATTACGAAAATGGAGCAAAGGACAAAGAAAAAGCTTCAAATTTGGTGTTCCAATGGTGTGGAGAGAGCCAAAAAATCATCATGATGACTGTTATTTATGGTAAACACAGGTACAGGCACATCTTCACAATGAGGGACAGGCCTTCTTGCAGATTCCATGTTACTCCCATTTTCGTTTCTTATGCTTATTGAATCCTTGCACTTGCACTGCACAGAAATAACAGTCATCATGATGATTTTTTGGCTCTCTCCACACCATTGGAACACCAAATTTGAAGCTTTTTCTTTGTCCTTTGCTCCATTTTCGTAATAATTCGATACATGCTTTGCACACTATGTGTGGTGCCCAAAACTTGTCTTGGTCCCCAAGCATAACCCCAAAATAGGCAAAATACACTTTTTTTTACGAAGTCTGTTATGTTTCTTCTATGTTTTGGCAGTGTGTATTCACCACAAATGTAACAGAATGAGTCTGGATCGTTAAGACAACTTCTTCTTGATGAGTTCATGCTTTTCACTGGAAAACAGACAACAACATAAAGTTAGTGCAAAAATCAAGCTATGAACAAACTTTTAGAACACTAATTAACACAAAACTATATTGAGAACTGCTCAGTTCAAGTACTAATCCAAAGAAATTAATGAGATGATGCGTCGCATTTACCAACAAGTGCTATAAATAAGATACCAAAAATCTCAAAAACTTGAGCCAATCTGGCAAAACTGATAGCATATTCAGAATCAGCACCCCAAAAATACCACAAATTCATTAAAATAGTTTGGACACCAGAAAAATTTTTTTTTTTTGTTGACCTGTGCTATTTAATCTGTCTGTACCTGAGCATACCGCAATGCGTTCGTATATCAAGGAATCTGGAGAAGGGGCATATCCGTCCTTCCTCTTCCCCTCTTGGTGCGGGATTTTTTTTTGTGGCCAAGAAGGACGGATCTTTGAGACCTTGTATTGACTATCGGCTTTTGAATAAAATCACTGTTAAATTTCAGTATCCTTTGCCTCTGTTGTCAGACTTGTTTGCCCGAATTAAAGGTGCCAAGTGGTTCACCAAGATAGATCTTTGTGGTGCGTACAACCCTGTGCGCATTAAGCGAGGAGATGAATGGAAAACCGCGTTTAATACGCCCGAAGGTCATTTTGAGTACTTGGTGATGCCTTTTGGGCTCTCTAATGCTCCTTCAGTGTTTCAGTCCTTTATGCATGATATTTTCCGGAAGTATCTGGATAAATTTATGATCGTTTATCTGGATGATATTCTGTTTTTTTCTGATGACTGGGACTCGCATGTAGAGCAGGTCAGGATGGTGTTTCAGGTTTTGCGTGAGAATGCTTTATTTGTTAAGGGCTCAAAGTGTCTCTTTGGAGTACAGAAGGTTCCCTTTTTGGGGTTTATTTTTTCCCCTTCTGCGGTGGAGATGGACCCAGTCAAGGTCCGTGCTATTCATGATTGGACTCAACCCACGTCAGTTAAGAGTCTTCAGAAGTTCTTGGGTTTTGCTAACTTCTACCGTCGTTTTATTGCTAATTTTTCTAGCATTGCTAAACCTTTGACGGATATGACCAAGAAAGGTTCTGATGTTGCTAACTGGGCTCCTGCAGCCGTGGAGGCTTTCCAGGAGTTGAAGCGCCGGTTTACTTCGGCGCCTGTTTTGTGCCAGCCTGATGTCTCACTTCCCTTTCAGGTTGAAGTGGATGCTTCTGAGATTGGGGCAGGGGCCGTTTTGTCGCAGAGAGGCCCTGGTTGCTCTGTGATGAGACCTTGTGCCTTTTTCTCGAGGAAGTTTTCGCCTGCTGAGCGGAATTATGATGTTGGCAATCGGGAGTTGTAGGCCATGAAGTGGGCATTTGAGGAGTGGCGTCATTGGCTCGAGGGTGCTAAGCATCGTGTGGTGGTCTTGACTGATCACAAAAATCTGATGTATCTCGAGTCTGCTAAACGCCTGAATCCTAGACAGGCCCGCTGGTCATTGTTTTTCTCCCGTTTTGACTTTGTGGTCTCGTATTTACCAGGTTCGAAGAATGTGAAGGCTGATGCTCTTTCAAGGAGCTTTGTGCCTGACTCTCCGGGAGTCGCAGAACCAGTTGGTATTCTTAAAGAGGGGTTATCTTGTCAGCCATTTCTCCGGATTTGCGACGTGTGTTGCAGAGATTTCAGGCTGGTAGACCTGACTCTTGTCCACCTGACAGACTGTTTGTTCCTGATAAGTGGACCAGCAGAGTCATTTCCGAGGTTCATTCCTCGGTGTTGGCAGGGCATCTGGGAATTTTTGGCACCAGAGATCTGGTGGCTAGGTCCTTTTGGTGGCCTTCCTTGTCACGGGATGTGCGGTCGTTTGTGCAGTCCTGTGGGACTTGTGCTCGAGCTAAGCCTTGCTGTTCGCGTGCCAGCGGGTTGCTCTTGCCCTTGCCTGTCCCGAAGAGGCCTTGGACACACATTTCCATGGATTTCATTTCAGATCTCCCGGTGTCTCAGGGCATGTCTGTCATCTGGGTGGTATGTGATCGCTTTTCTAAGATGGTCCATTTGGTACCTTTGCCTAAGCTGCCTTCCTCTTCCGATCTGGTTCCTGTGTTCTTTCAGAATGTGGTTCGTTTACACGGCATTCCTGAGAATATTGTGTCTGACAGAGGATCCCAGTTTGTTTCCAGGTTCTGGCGATCCTTTTGTGCTAGGATGGGCATTGAGTTGTCGTTTTCGTCTGCCTTTCATCCTCAGACTAATGGACAAACGGAGCGAACTAATCAATCTCTGGAGGCTTATTTGAGGTGTTTTGTTTCGGCAGATCAGGATGATTGGGTGACCTTCTTGCCGTTGGCTGAGTTTGCCCTTAATAATCGGGCTAGTTCCGCTACATTGGTTTCGCCATTTTTCTGCAACTCTGGTTTCCATCCTCGTTTTTCCTCGGGACATGTGGAGCCTTCTGACTGTCCTGGGGTAGATTCTGTGGTGGATAGGTTGCAGCAGATCTGGAATCATGTGGTGGACAACTTGAAGTTGTCACAAGAGAAGGCTCAGCGTTTTGCCAAACGCCGCCGCGGTGTGGGTCCCCGACTTCGTGTTGGGGATTTGGTATGGCTGTCTTCTCGATTTGTTCCTATGAAGGTCTCCTCTCCTAAATTTAAGCCTCGCTTCATCGGTCCTTACATGATATTGGAAATCCTTAATCCTGTGTCCTTTCGCTTGGATCTTCCTGTGTCGTTTGCCATTCACAACGTGTTCCATAGGTCTTTGTTGCGGCGGTACGTTGTACCTGTGGTTCCTTCTGCTGAGCCTCCTGCTCCGGTGTTGGTTGAGGGCGAGTTGGAGTACGTGGTGGAGAAGATCTTGGATTCTCATCTCTCCAGGCGGAGGCTTCAGTATCTGGTCAAGTGGAAGGGCTATGGTCAGGAGGATAATTCCTGGGTGGTTGCCTCTGATGTGCATGCGGCCGATTTAGTTCGTGCCTTTCACGCTGCTCATTCTGATCGCCCTGGTGGTCTTGGTGAGGGTTCGGTGACCCCTCCTTAAGGGGGGGGGATACTGTTGTGAATTAGACTTTTTGGCTCCCTCTTGTGGTCACTAGTGGTATGACTCTGGGATTGTCTTTTTTCTGTTTGGCACTCACCTGGGTCGTTAGTCCAGGGGTGTCGCTATATTAACTTCCTGGATCCTTAGTCCAGTGCCTGGCATCGTTGTAATCAGATCCTTCTGTTGCTCCTGTCTGCTGGTCCTGGCTCTTGCAAAATTAAGCTAAGTCTTGCTTCTTTGTTTTTTGAGTTACTTGCTTTGCTACTATTTTTGTCCAGCTTGTACTAAATGTGATTTCTGACCTTGCTGGAAGCTCTAGGGGGCTGGTGTTCTCCCCCCGGCCGTTAGACGGTTCGGGGGTTCTTGAATATCCAGCGTGGATATTTTAATAGGGTTTTTGCTGACCATATAAGTCATCTTACTATATTCTGCTATTAGCTAGTGGGCCTCTCTTTGCTAAATACCTAGCTCATTCTTATGTTTGTCTTTTCCTCTTACCTCACCGTTATTATTTGTTGGGGGCTTGTGTCCAACTTTTGGGGTCTTTTCTCTGGAGGCAAGAAAGGTCTTTCTTTTCCCTTCTAGGGTTAGTTAGTTCTCCGGCTGGCGCGAGACGTCTAGAACCAACGTAGGCACGTTCCCCGGCTACTTCTATTTGTGGTGCTAGGATTAGATATATGGTCAGCCCAGTTACCACTGCCCTATGAGCTGTTTTTTTGTGTTTGCAGACTTGGTATTGATTCCCGAGACCCTCTGCCATTGGGGTCATAACAGTGGCCTAGCCAATCTCCAGACCTTAATCCTACAGAAAACTTATAGAGGGAGTTGAAGCACCGAGTTGCCTCGAGACAGCCTCAAAATATTAATGATTTAGAGATGATCTGCAAAGAGGAGTGGACCAAAATTCCTCCTGACATGTGCGATCGCTGATAGCTGCTACTGCGCATGTGCTGGCGATGCCATGTTGGAGGAGACATTTTTTTTTTCCCTAGCAAGATGGCGTCGCCGATGCATGCGCAGTAGCAGCTATCAAATCACCGAGCACCCTGAGGAAGCAGCACGCTGGTGGCGACACGCGTTGGGTATCCTGCCTTGCCCTGTCATTTGGGTTGACCTTCTTTTTGACTCGGGTCAACATGCTTCCATCTTCACATACACCATTGGCATCTTAACCAGATGCATGTAGGTATTGCTCTTTCTCACTGGGGTCTTTTCTCTGGAGGCAAGAAAGGTCTTTCTTTTCCCTTCTAGGGTTAGTTAGTTCTCCAGCTGGCGCGAGACGTCTAGAACCAACGTAGGCACGTTCCCCGGCTACTTCTATTTCTGGTGCTAGGATTAGATATATGGTCAGCCCAGTTACCACTGCCCTATGAGCTGTTTTTTTGTGTTTGCAGACTTGGTATTGATTCCCGAGACCCTCTGCCATTGGGGTCATAACAGTGGCCTAGCCAATCTCCAGACCTTAATCCTACAGAAAACTTATAGAGGGAGTTGAAGCTCCGAGTTGCCTCGAGACAGCCTCAAAATATTAATGATTTAGAGATGATCTGCAAAGAGGAGTGGACCAAAATTCCTCCTGACATGTGCGATCGCTGATAGCTGCAACTGCGCATGTGCTGGCGATGCCATGTTGGAGGAGACATTTTTTTTTTCCCTAGCAAGATGGCGTCGCCGATGCATGCGCAGTAGCAGCTATCAAATCACCGAGCACCCTGAGGAAGCAGCACGCTGGTGGCGACACGCGTTGGGTATCCTGCCTTGCCCTGTCATTTGGGTTGACCTTCTTTTTGACTCGGGTCAACATGCTTCCATCTTCACATACACCATTGGCATCTTAACCAGATGCATGTAGGTATTGCTCTTTCTCATTTTTCTAAGAGGTCCCTTCTAGCACGATTAGCACTTTCTTTCATGTGCAAACCTCGTTTTCCAGCAAATTCAATTGCACATGCTCTCTCAAGTGAATGTTACTTCTACATTCACTTGCGTTACATTTTTCTGCCATCACATATTTTATGTTTAATATCTTGCGTGTTATTATTTTTTAACTTGGGCATCTGAGCAGTACAAACTTGTTATTGCCAATGCTGGGTACATTATCCCATTGTGGGGACTTCTGGACATGGTGATTGGTACAACTTTCACTTACCGTATATGCAGCGCCCCAGAGTCCTGGTCGTTGCAGTACTGTGGCTCCGCCACTATGGGGAGCTACGGGTGCGTCCGATGGCACTGAAGGAGTTCATCTGATCAGGTATCACAGACACCAATACATTTCACAGCTGGGCCTCCGGGGGGAGCTAAGGGTGCTATTCATTAGGCCACTCCCCACCATAGTGGGTAAACTGGGGGTCAGGCAGGAAGTTAGATCAGAAAGCTGACTGGATTGGACGAAGCAACACCTGGTGGCAGAGGGTGTTGTGGAGGAAGAGACAGTAGGGTCTCTGTCAGGGGTGGGATCCTGACAGAGGCTTGGCAACTTGAAAGAACGTAACGGGTCCGCGCCAGCTCCGGGAAGCGGCGGGACCCAAGAAAGGACTAGAAGCGAGATAGATTGTGCTGGGTGAGAAACGAGATCAAGCGATAGGAGAATACCAGTAGGGGTCATGCTGTAAGACCGGAGCAACACCCTACTGAGGCGCATTACCGGTGGCCGGAACGCCGAGGGAGTATTATAACAATCAGCCTCAAGCAATACTCTAAACAGCGGCAGGACAGTCAGTTTAAGGTGAGCTGTCTAACACATATCACCTATGAAGTCTTGGGGGGCAACCTGTGGAGAGGGGCGACTCTAGGGTCCCGGAAGAGCTCCGAGCCTACCCGTCAAACGGGTGCCGTTCCAACCAGAATATCAGGGAGGGACGGAGGATTAGAAGAACATCATTTAATCGAGTTGTGAGGGAACTTAAGAAACAGACACGACGGTTGTGGGGACTTTCCGTAAGCACAGCAGGGGAGGACCGCAACACATAGCGCTAGAAGGAAGGCACCGATTTCCACCTGTGAAGAGAACTCTGGAGGTGCCATTGGACCGGCCGGACTTGCGCAGCCTGGTGAACCGTATTCTGGACTGAGGACCCAGAGATCTTCAGTAAAGAGGTAAAGAGACTGCAAACTGGTGTCCTCGTTATTTACTGCACCGCACCACTATTACCATCATCCGTCTTCCACACCTTTCATTGGGCGCCCCTCAGCAGGGTCACGGACCGGGTCTAGCCACTGTGACAACCCCAGAGCAGAGACTCAGAGGCCCGGTACCGGGTACCCCTCGGCCCTGCGGCAGTGGGGGCGCTACATATATACTCGTATATTAGCCGAGAATTTCAGCACAATTTTTTTGTGCTGAAAACGCCCCCTTTGGCTTATACACGAGTCAATTGTCCAGAACACTGGCGGGGGGAGGGGGAGTGGAGTAGCAGCAGGAGCCGGCGGCTGTGGCACAGTGACAGCTGCAGCCGCCAGCTAGCAGAAGACATCATACTTGCCCACCATCGCTGCATATCTGTCTCTGCATCTCTGTTGTCCCGGCTGTTCTCCTCTCCTGTGCTGAGCGGTTACGTGGTACTGATCACTAAGGTAATGAATATGGATGCGTCTCCACTCCCATAGGCGCGGAGCGCATAGTCAATACCTTAATATGCGCTGATCAGCTAATTTACACCACAACTCTGGGGGCGCCGACAGACGGCCATATAACACAGACGATGAATGCATGGCACTGCTCGGACTAGCTGGCGGCTCTCCTGACCCGAGCACGGCAATATGTATTTCTATGCAGCTGTCACGCTCGGGTCAGGAGAGCCGCCAGCCAGTCCCATCATTGCCTTGTGATTGTTATCTGTGTTATAATGGCCGTCTGTCTGCTCCTTAAATATAAGTTCCTACAATGAGTTTTGGTGAGTATTGGATGCTGTGCAAAAAACGCATCATCATGCAGTTCCAGCAAAGTGGATGAGATATATAGCCATCTCATGCCCTTTATGTTTTGTTACTCACTGTAAACTGACCTGCAGTGCTTGTTTGAAATTTGCAACATGTCAATTTCTGTTGCAGGTGTGCTGAGTTTTATGTGTGAACTCTACTTATAGATTTACAATAGATGTGGAGAATCCGCTGGTAAGGAACGTGTATGCATTTTTAGTGCTTTTTTTTTTTTTTTTAAGTGAAAAAGCACTAAAGCTGCAAGTGTTCCACATGTATCAAAAAAGTTTTGTCAAAACCAAAAACTAAGTATCCAAAACAAAGAAGCTTAATTTAAAAGTCAACATGTAAAACAATGACAAAAAACGCAGCGTCAAAAACAGGATAAAAACAAACTCAAAAATTGAATGAAAAAACTGAATTTTTCTATAAAAACAAAGCCTTGACTTTTCTGCCATGTAAACTTTTAGGAATAGTTAAATTCTGCAAATATGACACAAATCCCTCCTGTAAATATTTTTTGTGTATGTGTGAACGATATCACATCTCCTAGGTAATGTGGTTTGGCAGTCCGCAATGACTTGTGTGAATGGTTTAACTGATAATTGAAAGCTGTTAAATAATTCTAGAATACAATAAGTTCTGTGCTGGGTCGTTAAATTACTTAGGGAATGTACGCTTATTTGTGCAGGATATTGGTATGGACTGGTCATGGTCACAGATTGCTCAGCCTGTGCCCTAGCCAGACTATTGTTACACAGTAATGTCACTCTCCATTATGGCATTGTGCCCTCATTTATCAAAGCTGGAAATAAAAACACCCAGTATTGCCCAAAGCAACCAATCGCAGATCACTTTCACTTTTTTTTATAAGAAAGTGGTACCGTGATTCGTTGCTATGGACAACAAGGCTGTTTTTTATTTTATACAGTTTAGATAGGGTCAAATTTATATACAGGGCCTCATAATTTGCACATAGCAACCTATGTGATTGGGCACGCAGAGCCTTAAAATGACGGTTTGATCATGTTGGTGTTATGTTCCTCCTGCGACCAAGAGGGCATACAGTGGTAATTCTAAACCATCCCTTCCCAGCTTTTCCTTTGCTGTTGGATAGAAAAGTCAGGGTAGACCTCGTTTAGGCTTACCACTGCACTCATACCACTCCGTTTGCAATCCTTGATTCCGGAAGAAAGAAATTACAATTTGTGTACAGAAGGTAGCGGAAAGCACATGGAGGGCACCAGATAGGGAGGAGTTCCACTTTAACCCCTACCTGACATAGTAAGTGCTGCAAAATTATATTTTAGGTCCAGATGTATAGAGCAGGCTCAGCACTATACACGATAGGTGCTGGCTGTGTCATACAGCCAGCAACCATTAATGCCTGCAGTGACTGGAGCAAGAGCTAATCACTGTGTTTTGCACTGTGTGGTGCCCATTGGCTCCCTTGCGATGAGATCTCAAGGAGCCAATAGGGGCCTACCGATACCCCCATTGCTGCTTTATTGGTTTATTGGTGCTCCTGCAAAATGCATCCTATAGCTGGCCTTCAAAGGAGTTCATAGTTTTCCTATATACGGCAGTGCTAAATAAAGCAAGAGGAAGTCCAGCATATGTAAAAAATAAAATATTATTTTATTTATTCCATCTCATAAGTGCAACATTTAAAAATATTTCAATAAGTGTCCCAAAGGCAATGCTTTCACAAATATTGTGCTGTTTTTCAAGCCTGGTATATGGACCAGAAGTGCCACCTTAAATATGTTCCTTAAATGCAAGTTTTATGAAACAAATGGCGGAAAAACACATTTTGTAGCACCCCCTAAACACCTTCTAGGAGCTCTACAAAAGAATATGTATAACTAAACATAACCACACTAGAAAAAAAAATAATAATAATAAAAAATATATATATATATATATGTATGTGTGTGTATATATATATATATATATATATATATATATATATATAAAATTTTATTTATTATACATTTTTATAGCGCCATGTATTCCATGGCGCTTTACATGTGAAATATGGGGCAAATATAGACAAATACATTAAACATGAGCAAAAAACAAGGCACACGGGTACATAAGGAGGAAGGACCCTGCCCGCGAGGGCTCACAGTCTGCAGGGGATGGGTGTTGATACACTAGGAGAGGGTAGAGCTGGTTGTGCAATAGGTCAATATCCTTGTGTGTGTTTTCATCACAGTGTAGCAGTGGAGGGATAACTAAGATAAGCCCCCCTGCACATGTGATAGCCGTCTGTTGGCCTAAAGTCACCCCGATCCGTGACGTAGGGGTGACGGTCACGGTGTGAATCGTGACAAATTGGTGGCAGCGGTGTGGATCCGTGACAAATTGGTGTGTATATATATATATATATATATATATATATATATATATATATGCACAAAACATTTAAAAAGGTATCAAAACAATTGCTTGCAGGTTCAAATAATCTAATAAGAAATATCTGAAAAGTTCAAACCCCTTTTCCCAGTTAAAAAAAAAAAGGAATAAATGCATGAGTAAAACAATGCATATTTATCATCAATTCATCATGTCTACAAAAATGAAATAATTTTAAATATATATTAAAGTGAACCTGTCAAGTTGGATAACATGATTAACCTGCAGATATAGTGTTACCCTACAGGTTAATAGAGTTAGGGCTCATACTCGCGAAAAACTCAGATGAGTCTCACATGTTAATACCCGGCGCTGCTGCCGGCACTCAGATCGGAGCGTGCAGCCGCATAGCAATACATGCAGCTGCACGCTCCACTCCTGAGTGCCGGGTGCAGTGCCAGGTATTGCCGTGCGAGACTCATCCGAGTTTGAGTGAGTATAATCCCTTCGAAAGGTTCCTGGCCACCTTACTGAAAGTGAGGCTACCTGGAGAAAATGAACTTTATCCCAGTAGCTGAGCTTTTAGGAAGTTGGTGGCGCACATTTCTAATGCTACTAACCTGCAGAGTAAGGCTTCTTTCACACTAGCGTCGGCCCGACGTGCCGACGCGCGTTGTGAAAGTAATGCCCGACGTGGGCAGCGGAAGCAGTTTTACAACGCTTCCGCTGCTCCATTGTAAGGTCCGGGAAGGAGGGGGTGAAGTTTCGGCTGCGCATGCGCGGTCGAAAATGGCGGACACGACACGCAAAAAAAGTTACATGTAACTTTCTTTGTGCCGACGGTCCGCCAAAATACGACGCAACCATCGCACGACGGTTGTGACGTGTGGCACTCCATCGCAATGCGTCGCTAATTAAAGTCTATGGAGAATAAACGCATCCTGCGGGCAACTTTGCAGGATGCGTTTTTTCTACATAACGACGCATTGCGACGTGCGTCGAACAACGCTAATGTGAAAGTAGCCTAACTCTCTATATCTGTAAGTTAATAATATTTGGAGACATGACATGTTCCCTTTAAGCCCAGAAAAGAAAAAAAATCTAAAGACAAAAGTTAGTTTTTTTGTTCACAGCACTTCACCCCAAAAAATGCAATCAAAACATTATATCCATCCAAACTTGATATTAATAAAACTGCAGTTCTGTGCACATATACCAAGCCTACAGTTCCATAGAGAAATAAAAAAAAAAAGTGACAGGTCTCAGACAATAACGACATTAACCATTTTTTTTTTTTAAAGTCGTGAACTAGAAAAGCATAAAAAACGCTTACGTTTGGTATTATTGTTTTCACAGAACAGTGAGCGCGGTAGAAACTAAAACCACAAAACTATCTTTGTGTTTTTTGTTTTTTTTTTACCATTTCCCCCATTTGGAATTTTTACTTATCTTCAGCATATTATTTGGTAAATTGAATTGTGTTATTCAAAACAATAACTCCTCTTGTAAGAAACAAGCCTCCATGTGGCTGTATCGATGGAAAAATTAAAATAGTTATGGCTCTTGAAGATGGTGATAAAAACAAAAGCAGATTGATGAAAAATTACAATTGTTATTTTTTTCCCCCCAAGAATACAGTAATCAACAGGAAAAAAAATACCACACACCACATTTAGAAATAAATATGCTAAGAAATATAGAATGAACTTGTAGGTTTCTATGGGGCAAACATTTTTCAAAAGGTTATCTTTTTGTCATATGTTTGAAAAGGGTCCATTTAGACTGGAAGTTTATCATGAACGAATATTCTTAAGGATGCTAATTTCACAATAATCTTAAAGTGTAAATAGGCTGCCGATTGAGAAAAATGCTTTGTCGTCAGTTGACGTGAAAGCAGCTGATTGGTGGTCGCTTAGTGCCAGAGTCAGCTAATGTAAACAGTAGTATTCTTTAGTATTGGGGAAAAAAATAAGACATTTTGAAGTATCTTATGTTTATATTGGAAGTAAAACATTATAAAAGATAGAGGCCCAGGGAGGTCACTGTCGACAAAAACACATAGGATGCAATATATGAAGTAAGATGTGTGAAAATCTGAATCAATTATCAAAGACCAACATTTTTGACCATGAAATGCTTTGTTTAGCATAATTCAAACCATATGCCCCCAAAACTACTCTATGCCTACCATAAAGCATGGTGGTGGCAGCATTGTGCTAGGGGAAGGTATTCTGTAGAAACACTTGTGAAAATTTAGTCAAATGAGTGAAGAAACTAAAAGGAATTACATGAAAACCTTCAAGATATCTTTGACTCGGGAAGATTTATTTTCCTGCAAAGAAATGACCTGAGATGTAAATCCTAACCTATGTGGGTGGGAATAACTGAGAGCTTGATACATGCTTGAGTAGGTAAAATGCATCCACACTGTAGTTACACTGTTTAGCTCATAGAGGATTACCTAGGCAATATAAGTATGCAGCAAATACTGTTAGTAGAATCAACCCTCCTAAGCTGTCTATATGGGCATGCAGGTAATAGAAAGCTGAGTAAAATGATACCTTGATATCTACGATCCATTGTTTTATTAAGATAAACAATGATTTCTCTAGAGTAAATGAGCTGTTAAGATCTACGGGCCGGACACAGATCTCCTTGAGAATCTTTCTCCAGAGCATATTTTAAATGAAACTGGCGTTACCAGTGTGGGACATGTAATGACTAATCTACAGGTCTCCACATATGTGCTGTCATGTGCCAACTAGCCGATGCTAGACCTCTCTCAATAGAAATGCACTACTAGAGAAGACAAGCAAATTGCAAACATGCCGTCACATGACTGCCCACTCTCACCAGCAACACTGGAGAATCCTGACACACTATAACGATAGTTTAAAGTAGTTGTCCAGTCTTCGGATAAAAGTCTGCAGTCACATAAGGTGACTGCAAAGTGTCACCCCAAGGCTGGACAACCACTTTAAACTGGGTTTACACTGTGTTTGCGCAGAGCGATTATCGTGAACAAGTGTTTATAAGAATGCTCGAGTTACGATAATATTTCAGTGTGCTGATCACCCAATAAACAAGCAAAATGCTCATTCATTGAGTGAACTGATCTTTTGCGCCACACAAATGATCATCGTTCTTGATGGCACATCATCCTATGTCAACAGGACTTGCATTGTTTGGAAGATTGTCAACCTATACACTGAGCAGTCTACGGTATTACATTCAATGTGAATAGTTTATGGCAATCTGCCTGTGCAAAAAGGCTAATAAACCACTGCCGATCGTTAAATGTTTACCAGTTGGTGATCATTTAGTGTCACTGCTTGGTCTGTGTAAAAGGAACCTTACTCGTAGAGCGATAACATACCCTACTACTATTACTGCTCACAACTGGACACCTCCCTCATTAAGGTTAAAAGTTGTGGTTTTTTTTTGCTTTTTTTAAATACTGAGTTTTGCTGAAGGGATTAACTGGAAGATGTGAAAATCAGGTACCGATACTTAAGCCTGGACACCCATGAAGAGATCAAACTGTTTCGTACAAAGTATGGATAATCCAGCAAAATGATTTATCATGGGTAAAAATGGGTTTAGAATCAATGTGTCTAGCACTGTTTATTTTTATCAACCAGGGTGCATCTCAAGCTAATAGAGAGATTTTTTTTTTTTTTTAGTCTGTGTCACGCTGTGTTGTCCAGGCTGCTCTACACTGGCTATTCACAGGCGCGGTCCCACTACTGATCGGCACGGGGATTTTGACCTGCTCCGTTTCCGACCTAGGCCGGTTCACCCCTCATTAGGACAACCTGGTAGCTCCGAGCTCCCCCAGAGTCACCATATTGATGCCGAACTTAGTGCAGACACCCGATCGACATAGCACAGGGCAGCCCAGAACTCCTGGACTCAAGCGATCCACCAGCCTCAGCCTCCCTGGTAACTGGGATTACAGGCGCACGCCACCGCAGCCGGCTATTTTTGATACATACAGCAATGTGCAAATGTTTTAGGCATTTGTGCAAAATATACTGCAAGGTAAAAATGCTTTAAAAATAAAAGTTGTATTAGGATATTTTATGAATTAACAACATGCAAAGTGAATGCTCAACAGAGAAATCTAAAATCAATATTTGGTGTCATCATCCTTTGCCTTCAAAATATCCTCAAACATCAATTCTTTTAATTACACTTCTACACAGTCTTTGAACTAACTCAGAAGGGGGGTTGTTGCAGATATCTTGGAGAGCTAACCTCAGATCTTCTTTGGATGTAGAGTTGCGCTAATTATTCTGTCTCTCCATAATGATCTCACCCAAACTTGATGGTAAGTTCAAGGCACTGTGAGGCCATATCATGACTTCCAGAACTCCAGGTTGTATGTTTGTGGACCTTGTCCTGCTGCAGAATAAATTTGGAGCCAATCAGATGCCTCCTTGATGGTATTGCATAATGGATAAATATCTGCTTGTGTTTCTCAGCATTAGATACACCAATAATCTTGACCAACTCCATTTGCTGAAATGTTTGCTGTATTGTTTCATGCAGGCACTCCTTATTATACCACTCCCCTTCTACAAACGGCTTGTTTTTACAGCCAAATATTTAAAATTTTGACTCCTCGGTCTATCAGCACCTGCAATTTTTTTCTGCACGCAAATTGCTATTTTCTGTACATGCTTGGATCTCTTGACCATGTTCCATCTCGAATATATGGTTTATTGTAACAATTCTTTCATGAAGACCACTTCTGGCTAGACTTATTCAAACAGTAGATTTTCGTAGCTGGGTCCCAATGGTTGCTGCCAGTTCCGAGTTGATGGCACTGCTCAACATTTTCTGTTAAAAAATAAATAAATAAATAAATAAGCATGATGTTTTTCATCTCCTGCACTAGGCTTCTTTTTGATGTACTAAGTGCTGAGAATTATCAGCAAATCTATCACGCAATAGCATTAGAAGAAATTTGGAGCCATCTGATTGGCTCCAGTTTTTTTCTGCAGCAGGACGACAACTCCCCACACACAGCCAATGTCATTAAGAACTATGAATGTCAAAAAGATCATGAAGTCCTGACCTCCCAGAGTGCCGATTTCTATGTTATTGAAGGGGAGGAAGCTAAAGAAACATGCAAGCTGGACAGTATGGGATCACAGCTAATTCTTTCTGTGAGGTAAAACATTTCCCTGCTTGTTTTTTAACTTGTTTTACCTCACAGAAACCTGCCTGTAAACTCTTTGCTTCCTCCCCTGCACAGTAGAGCTGGTATGATCAGACCATGTTCCTGCATGGTCAGACACAGCCATTATACAGTACATAGCAGGAACACATTTATAAAATCTCAACATAGGAACATTTTTTTAAACACATCTAATTGTAAAAATTATTATTATTCCAAGATTGTTGATTAAAATGTACTTTGTTCGTGGGAAAACGCCTTTAAGGGGAACTATCATCAGGTGTCTCAAGTCTAAATGGATAACGCCACTTTCTTAACTGTATAAAGAGCTGTCCTAATGTGCCTTCACTTCACCCCTGCAGACTGACATGCCCTAGAAAATTGACTTTATAATTTTACTGCCCATATTCAGATCATCATCCAGTGATCAAATGGGCAGGCCTAGACCATCCTTGGTGCCTTCTGCCTTCAGCTCATCTGATATTTCTTCCTCTTTGCCTGTGATTGATGTGTATGATATGCCAGAGGTCATTCACAGTATGCTGTTAACCCCTTAATGACCGCCAATACGCCTTTTAACTGACCTTACATATAAGAGCATAGCCTCCCCATAAAGGTAACAATCCAGCATCTGTCGGTTGTGCACTATGGCTGACATCTTTCTGCATCAGCCACGATCCGTGTTTGCCCCGTCCAAATCTGTTTAACCCCTTAGATGCTGCTGTAAATAGTGACTACATCATTATAAATGGTTAACAAAGTGTGGGGGCTTCCTCTTTATCCTAATTGGTGCCCTCAGATCATGATTTTGTGGTCCTGATGTTTGCCGTGGCAATTCATGACCAAATAGCGGCCTTAGAGTCTGACGGCTGTAGTAATCTGTTCAGAAGTTAGAGGTATTTAGGTGGTAAAAATACACATTTTCATTTCTGTCATACCACTTTGCATTAATTCCTGTAAAGCACCTGAACGGTTAATAAACTACCTGATAGCAGTTTTTGATATGTCGGGGTGCTGTTTTTAAAACGGTATCACGTTTGGGGGTTTCCCAATATATGGGACCCCCAAAGGCACTTCAAACATGGATAAATCCCTAAAAAAATAAATTTAGTACCGTATATACTCGAGTATAAGCTGACCCGAGTATAAGCCGACCCCCCTAATTTTGCCACAAAAAACTGGGAAAACTTATTGACTCGAGTATAAGCCTAGGGTGGAAAATGCAGCAGCTACCGGTGAATTTCAAAATTAAAAATAGATGCTCCATACCGTTCATTATGGCCCCATAGATGCTCCACATAAAGCTGTGCCCCATATATAATGCTCTGCACCGTTCATTATGGCCCCATAGATGCTCCACATAAAGCTGTGCCATATATAATGCTCTGCACCGTTCATTATGGCCCCATAGATGCTCCACATAAAGCTGTGCCCCATATATAATGCTCTGCACCATTCATTATGGCCCCATAGATGCTCCATAGATAGCTGTGCCATATACAATGCTCTGCACCGTTCATTATGGCCCCATAGATGCTCCATATAAAGCTGTGCCCCATATATAATGCTCTGCACCATTCATTATGGCCCCATAGATGCTCCACATAAAGCTGTGCCATATATAATGCTCTGCACCGTTCATTATGGCCCCATAGATGCTCCATAGATAGCTGTGCCATATACAATGCTCTGCACCGTTCATTATGGCCCCATAGATGCTCCATATAAAGCTGTGCCCCATAAAGAATGCTCTGCACCATTCATTATGGCCCCATAGATGCTCCACATAAAGCTGTGCCCCATATATAATGCTCTGCACCGTTCATTATGGCCCCATAGATGCTCCATAGATAGCTGTGCCATATACAATGCTCTGCACCGTTCAGCATTGCCCCATAAATGCTCCATATAAATATGTGCAATATATAATGCTCTGCACAGTTTATTATGGCCCCATAGATGCTCCATAGAATGCTGTGCCATATACAATACTCTGCACCGTTGATTATTGCCCCATAGAAAGCTGTGCCATATACAATTCTCTGCACCGTTGATTATTGCCCCATAGATGCTCCACATAAATCTGTGCAATATATAATGCTGCTGCTGCAATAAAAAAAAAACGACATACTCGCCTCTCTTGCTTGCAGCTCCTCAGCATCCCGTCTCGGCGTCTCTCTGCACTGACTGTTCAGGCAGAGGGCGGCGCGCACACTAATACGTCATCGCGCCCTCTGACCTGAACAGTCAGAGCAAGAGGACGCGAAGACGGAGCAGCGCCCGGCGTGTGGAACGTGGACAGGTGACTGTGAGATACTTACCTGCTCCCGGCGTCCCTGGCTCCTTATCCCGGACAGATGGTCTCCGGGTGCCGCAGCCTCTTCCTCTGTCAGCGGTCACCATTACCGCTCATTAGAGAAATGAATATGCGGCTCCACCCCTATGGGAGTGGAGTCCATATTCATAACTTTAATCAGCGGTCCCATGTGACCACTGAACAGGGGAAGAGCTGCGGCACCGAAGACCGTGGGACGGGCAGGGGGAGCGCCAGGAGCGCCGGGACTAGGTGAGTATGCGACAGTCCTCTCTCCCCCTCACCCGCCGACCCCACCGCCGACCGTGACTCGAGTATAAGCCGAGAGGGGCAATTTCAGCCCAAAATTTTGGGCTGAAAATCTCGGCTTATACTCGAGTATATACGGTAAATTTCCTTGAAAAAATGAAAAATTGCTGCTACATTTTTAAACCTCCTAAAATGCTAAAAAAAAAAATAACATCTTACAAATGATGCTGATGTAAAGCAGACATGACGGAAATGTTATTTATTAATGTTTTCCTGTGGTATGACTATCTGGATTAAAGGGATAATCATTCAAATTTTGAAAATTGCTAATTTTTTAACATTTTTCTCAAATTTTTGACATTTTTTATAAACACAACATATTGACCTAAATTTACCATTACCATAAAGTATAATGTGTCACGAAGAAACAGTCTCAAAATCACTGGGATTTGTTGAAGCGTTGCAGAGTTATCACATAAAGTGACACTGGTCAGATTTCAAAAAATTGGCTCCATCACTAAGGGGTTAATCTTGTAAGGCTGGTTTCACACTTGCGTTTTTGTCTGCAGCGTTTTTTACCAAAAAAACGCATGCGTTTTTTCCCCCTATATTTAACATTGAAAACGCATGCGTTTTTTGGTGTACGCGTTTGCACGCGTTTGTGAACGCATGCGTTTTTTAACTGCATGCGTTCATTTAATAAAATGCAACTTGTAGTATTTTGAGGGGCGTTTTTTTTTCCCAAAAAAACGCATGCGTTTACATGCGTTTTTTTTGGACAAAAAAATGCATTGGAGTCAATGGGGACGCATGCGTTTTTTTGACATGCGTTTGCATGCGTTTTTTTGACGCATGCGTTTTTTTTGGCACCATTGAATTAAGTGTAGATAAAGATGTCTAGACACTGATAAGACTCCCCCATAGCAGCAGGGTTATAAAAGGAAGGTGGGGGGAAGTTTATGGTCACTTCTCATCAGACTCCAAAGAAGACAGCACCCTGCCCGGACGCATTCTTGGACAAGACACAGAGCAATGTGAGTATATCCTAGCCAATGCATTCATTTTCAATTTTTTGGATCTACATGTCCTAATTTCTTCTATTTTTTTTCTTTTAACACGCATCAGAATGTCTTCTCCGGTTTCCTCGTCTGATGAGGAGTTCCAGCCACGTCAATCAGAAGTGGATCACGTGAGCGAGGTATGTTTTTTGTCCGTCAGCTTGGTAAGTATTGACTGTCACATTGACACATGAGGCAATTTTTTTTTTTAAATTTTATAGAGCACTTCAACTGAGGGACAGAGAGGTACTGAGCAGCGGAGTCAAGGTCCAGGTGGAAGACGGCAGCGGGTATGTATACCAGGCAGACTGTCCTTATTGTAATATTCTTTTAACTTCCTTTCTGTACCCTTGTTTTTCTATACATATTTCTTATATCATCCTTTTCTGAAAGTTGTCTTTCATATTCCTGCCCTTTCTCATCTTCGTGTCTTATTTTTTCCAAATGTGGTTGAGCAAACTTAAATGATTTTGTTTTAATTTTAGGTTTCACAACGGGACGAAGACCGGATTGATAATGACCTGCTGATCAGTCTGGTCCAGGAGCGAGTCCCGTTGTGGGACAGCCGGGATCAACAGCACGCCGTCAATAGTGTTCTCCGTCGTTTGTGGAGTGAGGTGGCCCAAGCGTTGTGGGATGGCTGGGAGAATTCCCCGCCACGGGTCCGTAATGCATTTGGTAAGTATTGCACGGTAGTGTGAAGCAACAGACCTTGGCCATGCTCTCTTGACTGTGTGTGATGAAAGAAACTTTTCGTAGTTTCTGTCATCACACACAGTCACGAGAGCACGGCCAAAAGTCCTTATTCTGACCATTATATTTTATTGTTATTTCACAGTGGAGAAAGTAAGGACACGTTGGCGTTCCATGAAGGACCGCTTCAACAAGGACCTACGTGCAGAGAAGAGTGCAGCTAGTGGTTCCGGAGCAAGGCACCGGCTCTACAAATACCACCGTGTGTTGGCCTTTCTGAGACCGGTCCTTCTCATGAGAACGTAAGTATTTCTCACATGCCTCCGGTTGTATTGCATTGACATAATCTGTCACTTTTAATTCCACAGGATGTACCGTCTTGTTATAGTTTGGTATTAATTTTCTGTTTTCTTTTTTCACAGCACACACTGCACGACTGTTGCCACAGGTTCTGGAGCGGTCCTTCAGCCGGCAGCCACGGACCCGTCCCAGCCATCCAGCAGCGCAGCACCAGGTGGGTCTTCCACACTCACTGGAGACCAGGGGGCTGGCCCATCAGGTCTTCCCCTTTCGCAGTCCTCTTTCGCTGCACCCATTTTTGCGGGCTCATCCCGGCAGCGACAGAGGGCTTCGGATAGGTCCCTCATGCCCGAGTTTTTACACTTGAGCTCGGTTTTACATGAAGCTATCAAGGCTTTAGGTGACAGAATGGATGTGACCCATAATCTCTTAAATTGCCGCATCCAGGATGTCGCCAAAAGCGTTGATCAATTGAAAGCCGACCTCAAGAAGCCAGCTCATCATTTTTTCAATCAAATCCTAGAGGGCATGTCGGAACACCTTAGCCCTGATCTCCAGCTGAGTGTGATGCAGGCCTGCAATGTTGCTTTTGTGCAGGCTATGCAGCAGAGTCAGAGTCGTAATGTGGCGGCATATCCAACTGTGCCGTCACTGTCACAAGTAAACACTATTCCTACCTCTGCTGCATACCACTGCACGGCCACCTCTATTCCCTCTACAGGTGTACTCCACTACAGCGCCAACACGATGACGAGTGCTGTTGGACATCCCACCGCCACCACCGTGACGACCGCTGCTCCGGCTTGGACCTCCTCCGCTGACACCACGATGACGCAGGACCCTGGCGTGGCTTATCGGCCCGGCACCCTCCCGATGCAGCAGGACCCATCCATGCAATATCGGACTGGCCCACCCCAGATGCAGCAGGACCCAGGCCTGGCATTTCGGACCGGACCCACCCCGATGCAGCAGGACCGAGGCCTGGCATATCTGACCGGACCAACCCCGATGCAGCAGGACCGAGGAGTTGCTTTCCGGGCAGGACACCCCCCGATGCAGCAGGACCAAACCATGGCGTATCGCACCGGGCCCCCCATGATGCAGCACGACCAAGCCATACCTTTCCAGGCAGGACCCACCCTGATGCAGCAGGATCCATCCATGGCTTTCTGTTCCCCCCCACCAGCAATGCAGCAGGACAATGGTATGGGATTTGTTCCCCCCCCCCAACGAGGCACCAGGATCCTGGAAGGGTTTTTGTTTCCCCCCCCCCAACGAGGCACCAGGACCCAGGCGGGAGTTTATCTTTCCCCCCATTGGACTCAGACATTGCCGAGCGCTCCACAATGGAGACTGACTGTGTGGAGACGGGTCCTGACGTGTCTCCCGCCCACACTTTACAACATAGCCCAAGAAGACTTCCCCCAACCCGGAAAACCCAACGTAAAACTGCCAAAACGCATAAAAAACAAAAAACTTTGATTATTCCTCCCCCATCACCTACCGATGTGTCTCAACCTTCCAGTGTGTCTCAAGCCCCTCATGTTTTAAGCCCCATCCCCGAACTTCCAGACCCTTCAAGTTTTGTTGCCCATTCTCCTGCCACCTCTGCCTCCTCCACGGTGAGCCAGGCTTCAGTTTTGAATACCCCCCAGTTACGTCACTCAACCCCAAGCCGGCGTGGTTCAACCCGGCGCGGTACCAAAAAATAAATTTGTTTTTTTTTTCCTCAATAAAAAAAAAGTTTATTTGAAACAATTATGTTTGGTTTATTGTGTCTTTCACCGCTCTCAATACACAACAATAAACTTCGTCACACACTTATTCTTTTGGCCTACACATATCTCCAGTAGTATAAAATACCAGACAACATCTATATGTGTTTCTTTAGTATACAGATATGAGTTGGCCAAAAAAATAGTATTTATTTCCATACTCTTATTTTTGTACCTAGTGTAGTGTCACTGTACAAAGATAAAATGGTGGAAATCAAGTTCAGAACTCAACTGAACCGGTCAGATGTCAAAATATATACCTGACCGATTAAGTTGATTACTGCCTTGTATATTCACCATATTCTATATAGCACATTATGTGACAATGGTTGTCAAACAGATGGGACAATTGTTCTCACACTCTACATATCTATGCTCACCAGGCCAGGTGTCAGAAATTGTGAATTCATGATCATGTATATGTTTATCATGAATTTATTATTGCTTACACTTGACTTGATGGATATAGAGACCGTGACAGTCTTGACGCAATGACGTCAACAATATTAGAATTAATAAATAAAAATTTTGTACCATTATTATAAGTATGGGGCCCGTGGTTTATATCATTCTTTGAAAACCAAAATAGGGAGTGCAACAGAGGTAAATTACGATGAAAAATTAAAATTTATTACCTCAACAACTATCACCCACTCCTGGTTTTGGATTACAAAATATGATATACATATCTACTGCCCATCTTTGGTCAACCTTTGTTTAGAGAGGAAAAAGATAGTAGACATGGTGAACACAAAAAAGTTTATTAATTAGAAAAAATTTGTATCAGTGTTTAATAATTGGTAAACATAAACATACAACAGGACATTTACACAACATTGTCCTGCCATGACACACGTCCAATATCGGACACAAAATAGGCCGCAAATTGGTCCCGCATAAGACCAACGGCTGCAGTTGACCGCATCGGGTGATGCTGAAAATCAGGCAATGGGTGTGCAACAGGTTCATCAAGTTCAATGTGGGGTCGCTCCTTAGCCATTATATAATTGTGTAGCACCACACAGGCTTTGACCACCTCGTCCACTGTTTCCACTTTTAGATTGATGGCTGTTGCAAGAATGCGCCATTTAGCAACAAGAATGCCAAAGCTGCACTCTACGGTTCTTCTGGCCCTGGTCAGTCTGTAGTTGAATATTCTTCTAGTGTGGTCCAAGTCCCTACTAGAATAGGGCTTCAGGAGATTTTCACACATCTGGAAGGCCTCATCCCCAACCATAACAAATGGCAGCGGTGGGCCTTGAGTGTTGGGGAGAGGCTGTGGAGGGGGAAAATTAAAATTGTTGCCATACAACCGACGGCCCATATCCGAGCTCTTGAAGGTTTGGGAATCATTGCCACGGCCAAAAGCTCCAATATCCACGGCAATGAAGCGACACTCCGCATCCGCTATTGCCATAAGCACTACCGAAAAATATTTTTTATAATTATAAAACTCAGATCCGGTTCTGGCAGGTTTGACAATGCGGATGTGCTTTCCATCCACCGCCCCTAAACAGTTTGGGAAATCACACACGTTCAAAAATGTAGTTGAAATTTCCCGCCACATGTCCACGGTGGGTACGGGTATAAACTCCTCACGGAGTGCATTCCATAACGCACGACAGGTGTCCACAACAATTCCGGAGAGGGTTGAGATTCCAAGGCGGTATTGGAAGTGCAGGGAAGATAAACTCTCTCCTGTGGCAAGAAATCTAGAAGAAAAAGAAACAAAAACAAAAAAATTTAAAATCCGCTCTAATGGTGTTTTTAAAAAAAAAAAAAAAAAAAAAAAACAAACATAGAAAACATGTCAGAACAACAAAGTTGACGGTCATTGGTTTAGTTTTCGAACGTACCGTAATGTCACTAACAGACGTTCCTCAGGTGGAATCGCTCTACGGAGCCGTGTGTCCTGTCGCCTTATGGATCCTTCAACACGAGCCAGTAAATCCCGGAAAGAATCTTGAGACATTCTGGTATAATCCTGGAATCTCTCCGGGTTGGCATTCAGCTCCGCATAGAGCGTGTGATATGCTCCACGGCTCTCACGCACTTCAATGATGGGGTGCCTCCAAAAACGCCGACGCTGTCTCCTTCTCCATCTTTGGCGGTTTCGGTCTTGCTCCCAAGCAAAAACACAGGCAAGGAAAATCTTGAAGCTGAACTCCAGTTTGAAATAAAAGTTATCCATAGAAAGATCCATCGTGACACCGGAAACAGTAGCAAGCTCTGAAAATTTCTGTCCCCCTAGGGTCTATATATTGAGAGACAATCATATACACCCTCTCTATTCCCATTGGTTGTGTCTGGTTATCTTTTTTTTTTTTTTTTTTTTTTTTGGAAAAATGTTCAAAAAAACGCAAACGCATGCAAAAACGCATGTAAACGCGTGTAAACGCTGCGTTTTTTAGACACACGCGTTTAACGCATGCATCTAAAAAACGCAGCGTTTACATGCGTTTACATGCGTTTTTGCACCATGCGTTTTTTTAAAAAAACGCATGCGTTCAAAAACGCAAGTGTGAAACCAGCCTAAGTCTGAAACTAATGCCATTATAATTGGACATATCATACAGCCAAGTAGATTCTACTGGTCAGGGCTATAGCATCAACTCGGCTATGTGCATGCTCCGTGGATGAATAGCAATAGGACGATATTCGCAGTATATGAAAGGTTCTGCTATAATGATGGCACTAAGCATCCAGCATAAAACATGCTAGATATGTTTTGTAGGCTACATATTATACACAAGCCTCTTCTTACCAGCTCAGAAAGTGGCAGCTATTAATCTTTCGGCGGCTTCCCTGCTGGACAGTTTATAATCCTTATTTTTATTGCCTCTATGTTCTGTAACCTTTTTTTAGTATTTATTAATTTATTTATTTTACTTGCTGATATAGCGCCGTTAATTTCCACAACGCTTTGCAGACATTCATATGTAGATCTTCATTGAACTAATGATAGTAATAACAATCAAGCCAATGGCTGTTTACTAGTGTGATAAAGACCGCTAGGTCGAAACGCGGCGCTCGCCTTACTATGTGTATGATGCCGTCCCAGGAGTCGTCTCCTCATTTTAATATGTTGGATTAAACTTTTTACATTTTATATGGAAGCTGGATCATCTCTTCATTTTGGATACTACTGTAAGGCTGGGTTCACACTTGCAAATTCAATGCAAGAAACTCGCGCATAAATACCTGGCACTTAGGACCGGAGTGTGCAGCTGCATGTATTTCTATGCAGCTGAACGAGTTTCTCGCATTGAACTCGCAAGTGTGACCCTGGCCTAAGAATTATATAAAGGACATGAAAAGAATAAATAATGATCATAAATTCATTTTTTTTGCAACCAGTGATAAATAGTTATTGTATATAATAGTAATTAACAAATCACTATAATCTTTTATTTCAGTATAGTATATCCAGTACTCAATTTCAGGAAGGCGTCGGACAGACTAGAAAAAAATTGCCAGAAAGCAGTTTGTGTAAGTTTTCTTAGAGGCTTGAATTACTTTCTAGTGGAAGGCACATTACTTGAACGTTCATCCTGCTCACTTTTTGTTAAAGGGAACCTGTCAGCAGGATTGTGCACAGTGTGAAGTACAGACACTGTCAGGATGGTGCCGTTATACTAATTAAAATGATACCTTGGTTGAAAAAATCCGTCTTGTGATTGTTTAATCTTTATTTTCAGCTTTGAGTTAATGTTATGCTCATGCTTCGGGGCGGGCTTGTGGGGGGATCTTTATGTGGTGCTATGCTTAGGTATTCATCTGTATGGCTTCTGACTGGTCACTGATCCCTCAGTGACCTGTTCCCTAGTTTACATAATGATATTATATATACCGGTGCTTCTAACAAAATTAGAATATCATCAAATAGTTAATTTTTTTTAAGTTCTTCAATACAAAAAGTGAAACTCATATGTTATATAGAGTCATTATAAACAGTGATCTATTTCAAGTGTTTATTTCTGTTAATGTTGATGATTATGGCTTACAGCCAATGAAAACCCAAAAGTAATTTTCTCAGTAAGTTAGATTAATTGACAAAAAACACCTGCAAAGGCTCCCTAAGCGTTTAACAAGGTCCCTTAGTCTGTTTCAGTAGGCTCCACAATCATGGGGAAGACTGCTGACTTGACAGATGTCTAGAAGGCAGTCATTGACACACTCCACAAGTTGGGTAAGCCACAAAAGGTCATTGCTAAAGAACCTGGCTGTTCACAGAGTGCTGTATCTAAGAATATTAATGGGAAATTGAATAGAAAGAAAAAGTGTGGCAGAAAAAGGTGCACAAGCAACCGGGATAACCACAGCCTTGAAAGGATTAAGAAAAAGCCATTCAAAAATTTGGGGGAGGTTCACAAGGAGTGGACTGCTGCTGGAGTCATTGATTCAAGAGCCACCACACACAGATGTATCCAGGACATGGGCTACAAGTGTTGCATTCCTTGTGTCAAGCCACTCATGACCAATAGATAACGCCAGAAGCATCTTACCTGGGCCAAGGAGAAAACGAACTGAACTGTTGCTCAGTGGTCCAAGGTGTTGTTTTCAGATGAAAGTAAATTTTGCATTTCATTTCGAAATCAAAGTCCCAGAGTCTGGAGGAAGAGTTGAGAGGCACACAATCCAAGCTGCTTGGTCTAGTGTGAAGTTTTCACATTCAGTGATGGTTTGGGGAGCCATGTCATCTGCTGGTGTAGGTCCACTGTGTTTTATCAAGACCAAAGTCAACGTAGCCATCTACCAGGAAATTTTTGAGCACTTTATGCTTCCCTCTGCCGACAAGCTTTTTGGAAATGGAAATTTCATTCTCCATCCGGACGAGGCACCTGTCCACACTGCCAAAAGTACCAATACCTGGTTTAAAAACAATACTATCGCTGTGCTTGACTGGCCGGCAAACTCGCCTGACCTTAGAGAATCAATGGGGTATTGTCAAGAGGAAGATGAGACACCAAACCCAACAATGCAGATGAGCTGAAGGCTGCTATCAAAGAAACCTGGGCTTCCATATGTAAGGAGGTTGCTTTCCCTGCTCCTTACCTGGAACCACTTAGTCAGACAGCTGGGTTGTCGGGGGGAAGACTTTCTGCCCTGGACAGAAGGGACCATGTGACTGCAGGGGGAGAGAGGAAGACAGGGGGGCGTGGTGAGAAAAGTGTAGGAGAGCAGAGCGCGCCAGAGAGAGGGGACAGCGTGCCAGGGAGAAAGCAGGCTGCAGCGCCGCGCTCCCCATGACAGAGTGCTCCCCGTGAGGGCACTAAGGCAGGAGTGAGAGTGGGGACTTGGAAGGCTCCATAATCAGAGACAACGTATCCCCTTGCAGCACAGCCCCGGTGATCGCACTGACAAGCCAGGACCCCTGAGTGTGACTAAGGAAACTGCTCAGTGTGTGTGTATTCTTGCTGCAGAGAGAGAGAGAGACTGTCAGCCTGGTGTACAGAGACTCGCAGCAAAGTGGCTGTGTGATTTCCTGCTTGCAGCTTCACTGGGAGAAAAGTTTTAACCCCGGAGTTTCCAGTTCCCAGGAAACTGAGAAGAGACTTCGTTCCCCTGGTCCCCGCAGTATCAGTACAGAGACTGTGATTCTTGGTGAGAGACTTAACAGTGCGGAGCCCCTTATTCCTGGCTGTGCTGTAAAAGCTAAAGACTTCATCTTGTGAGTACATGAAAGTGGAATCTGCTGGTGACTGTACCCACGCTGGAATTAGGACCCTCCAGTCAGGACCTCCCTGGACTGATAAGTTACAAGAACACTCGTTAACCCTTTTGTTTTCGCTTAACTGTTTACTGTTTGATTTACCTCTATTAACCCCCTGTTTACTCCCTGCGAGGAGAATCTTAGTCCTGTTATTAAATTCCCCTCAACAGTTGGTCTGTCTGTTCCGTGGTGACATACTCAACCCTGCACTCTATTACACATATCACCTCAGCAGTGCCCCAGGCTGATCGCCTCCATACCACACCATATTGATGCAAAAGAAGCCCCGACCAAGTATTGAGTGCATTGTTATGACCCCAATGGCGAGGGTCTCAGAGGAACGTGGAAGTCTGCAGAATACAAAAATCCAGCTCATAGGGCAGTGGTAACTGGGTTGACCATATATCTACTCCTAACGCCAACACTAGAAGTAGCCGGGGATCATTCCTACGTTGATTCTAGATGACACGCGCCAGCCGGAGAATCTAGCTACCCCTAGTAGAGGAAAACAAAGACCTTTCTTGCCTCCAGAGAAGGGGACCCCAAAGCTGGATAGAAGCCCCCCACAAATAATGACGGTGAGGTAAGAGGAAATGACAAACACAGAAATGAACCAGGTTTAGCACAGAGAGGCCCGCTTACTGATAGCAGAATAAAGAAAGGTAACTTATATGGTCAACAAAAACCCTATCAAAATCCACACTGGAAATTCAAGAACCCCCGAACCGTCTAACGGTCCGGGGGGAGAACACCAGCCCCCCTAGAGCTTCCAGCAAAGGTCAGGATATAGATTTGGAACAAGCTGGACAAAAATACAAAACCAAAACAAATAGCAAAAAGCAAAAGGCAGACTTAGCTGATATAACTGGAACCAGGATCAGTAGACAAGAGCACAGCAGACTAGCTCTGATAACTACGTTGCCAGGCATAGAACTGAAGGTCCAGGGAGCTTATATAGCGACACCCCTAACTAACGACCCAGGTGCGGATAAAAGGAATGACAGAAAAACCAGAGTCAAAAAACTAGTAACCACTAGAGGGAGCAAAAAGCAAATTCACAACAGTACCCCCCCCTTAGTGAGGGGTCACCGAACCCTCACCACGACCACCAGGGCGATCAGGATGAGCGGCATGAAAGGCACGAACTAAATCGGCCGCATGAACATCAGAGGCGACCACCCAGGAATTATCCTCCTGACCATAGCCCTTCCACTTGACCAGGTACTGAAGCCTCCGCCTGGAGAGGCGAGAATCCAAGATCTTCTCCACCACGTACTCCAACTCGCCCTCAACCAACACCGGAGCAGGAGGCTCAGCAGAAGGAACTACAGGCACAATGTACCGCCGCAACAAGGACCTATGAAATACATTGTGAATAGCAAACGACACAGGAAGATCCAGACGAAAAGATACAGGATTAAGGATTTCCAATATCTTGTAAGGCCCAATAAAACGAGGTTTAAATTTGGGAGAGGAGACCTTCATAGGAACAAAGCGGGAAGAAAGCCATACCAAATCCCCAACGCGTAGTCGGGGACCCACACCGCGGCGGCGGTTGGCAAAGCGCTGAGCCTTCTCCTGTGACAACTTCAAGTTGTCCACCACATGATTCCAGATCTGCTGCAACCTATCCACCACAGAATCCACCCCAGGACAGTCAGAAGGCTCCACATGACCCGAAGAAAAGCGAGGATGGAAACCAGAGTTGCAGAAAAAAGGTGAAACCAAGGTGGCGGAACTAGCCCGATTATTAAGGGCAAACTCAGCCAACGGCAAGAATGTCACCCAATCGTCCTGATCAGCAGAGACAAAACACCTCAAATAAGCCTCCAAAGTCTGATTGGTTCGCTCCGTCTGTCCATTAGTCTGAGGATGGAAAGCAGACGAAAACGACAAATCAATGCCCATCCTACTACAAAAGGATCGCCAGAACCTGGAAACGAACTGGGATCTTCTGTCTGACACAATATTCTCAGGGATGCCGTGCAAACGAACCACGTTCTGGAAAAACACAGGAACCAGATCGGAAGAGGAAGGCAGCTTAGGCAAAGGAACCAAATGGACCATCTTGGAGAAGCGATCACATATCACCCAGATAACGGACATGCCCTGAGATAGCGGAAGATCAGAAATGAAATCCATGGAGATATGTGTCCAAGGTCTCTTCGGGACAGGCAAGGGCAAGAGCAAACCGCTGGCACGAGAACAGCAAGGCTTAGCTCGAGCACAAGTCCCACAGGACTGCACAAATGACCGCACATCCCTTGACAAGGAAGGCCACCAAAAGGACCTGGCCACCAGATCTCTGGTGCCAAAAATTCCCGGGTGACCTGCCAACACCGAGGAATGAACCTCGGAAATGACTCTGCTGGTCCACTTATCCGGGACAAACAGTCTGTCAGGTGGACAAGACTCAGGCCTATCAGCCTGAAATCTCTGCAACACACGTCGCAGATCCGGAGAAATAGCTGACAAGATAACTCCATCTTTAAGAATACCAACAGGATCAGCGACTCCAGGAGCATCAGGCACAAAGCTCCTAGAAAGAGCATCGGCCTTCACATTCTTTGAACCAGGTAAATACGAGACAACAAAATCAAAGCGGGAGAAAAACAATGACCAGCGGGCCTGTCTCGGATTAAGGCGTTTAGCAGACTCGAGATACATCAGATTTTTGTGATCAGTCAAGACCACCACACGATGCTTAGCACCCTCGAGCCAATGACGCCACTCCTCAAATGCCCATTTCATGGCCAACAACTCCCGATTGCCCACATCATAATTTCGCTCGGCAGGCGAAAACTTCCTAGAGAAAAAGGCACAAGGTTTCATAACAGAGCAACCAGGGCCTCTCTGCGACAAAACGGCCCCTGCCCCAATCTCAGAAGCATCCACCTCAACCTGAAAGGGAAGTGAGACGTCAGGCTGGCACAAAACAGGCGCCGAAGTAAACCGGTGTTTCAACTCCTGGAAAGCTTCCACGGCAGCAGGAGCCCAGTTAGCTACATCGGAGCCCTTCTTGGTCATATCCGTCAAAGGTTTCACAATGCTAGAAAAATTAGCGATAAAACGACGGTAGAAGTTAGCGAAGCCCAAGAACTTCTGAAGACTCTTAACTGACGAGGGCTGAGTCCAATCAAGAATAGCTCGGACCTTGACTGGGTCCATCTCCACAGCAGAAGGGGAAAAAATGAACCCCAAAAAGGGAACCTTCTGTACACCAAAGAGACACTTTGAGCCCTTGACAAACAAAGAATTTTCACGCAGAATTTTAAAGACCAACCTGACCTGCTCCACATGCGAATCCCAATTATCAGAAAAAACCAAAATATCATCCAGATAAACAATCAAAAATTTATCCAGATACTTCCGGAAAATGTCATGCATAAAGGACTGAAAAACTGAAGGCGCATTGGAGAGCCCAAAAGGCATCACCAAGTACTCAAAATGACCTTCGGGCGTATTGAATGCGGTTTTCCATTCATCACCTTGCTTAATGCGCACAAGGTTGTACGCACCACGAAGGTCTATCTTGGTGAACCACTTGGCACCCTTAATCCGGGCAAACAAGTCAGACAACAGCGGTAAAGGATACTGAAATTTGACAGTGATCTTATTTAAAAGCCGATAATCAATACAAGGTCTCAAAGATCCGTCCTTTTTTGCCACAAAAAAGAATCCCGCACCTAGAGGGGAAGAAGACGGACGAATATGTCCTTTCTCCAGAGACTCCTTGATATATGAACGCATAGCGGTATGTTCAGGTACCGACAGATTAAACAGTCTTCCCTTAGGAAATTTACTGCCTGGGATCAAATCTATAGCACAGTCACAGTCCCTATGAGGAGGCAGTGCACTGGACTCAGACTCACTGAAGACATCCTGATAATCAGACAAATACTCCGGAACTTCCGAAGGCGTAGAAGAAGCAATAGACACAGGCAGGGAATCCCCATGAATACCACGACAGCCCCAACTTGAGACTGACATAGCCTTCCAGTCCAGGACTGGATTATGGGACTGTAACCATGGCAGCCCTAAAACAACCAAATCATGCATTTTATGTAAAACCAGGAAACGTATCACCTCGCGGTGTTCAGGAGTCATGCACATGGTAACCTGTGTCCAATACTGCGGTTTATTTGCTGCCAATGGTGTAGCATCAATACCCCTAAGAGGAATAGGATTTTCTAATGGTTCAAGAGTAAAACCACAGCGCTTAGCAAATGAGAGATCCATGAGACTCAGGGCAGCACCTGAATCTACAAACGCCATGACAGGATAAGATGACAGTGAGCAAATCAAAGTTACAGACAGAATAAATTTAGGATGCAAATTACCAACGGTGACAGGACTAACAACCTTAGCTATACGTTTAGAGCATGCTGAGATAACATGTGTAGAATCACCACAGTAGTAGCACAAGCCATTCCGGCGTCTATGAATTTTCCGCTCATTTCTAGTCAGGATTCTATCACATTGCATTAAATCAGGTGTCTGTTCAGACAACACCATGAGGGAATTTGCGGTTTTTCTATCACATTGCACCGAATTAGGTGTCTGTTCAGACAACACCATGAGGGAATTTGCGGTTTTGCGCTCCCGCAACCGCCGGTCAATTTGAATAGCCAGTGCCATAGTATCATTCAGACCTGTGGGAATGGGAAAACCCACCATAACATTCTTAATGGCTTCAGAAAGGCCATTTCTAAAATTAGCGGCCAGTGCACACTCGTTCCAATGTGTCAGCACGGACCATTTCCGAAATTTTTGGCAATACACTTCAGCCTCGTCCTGCCCCTGAGACATAGCCAGCAAGGCCTTTTCTGCCTGAATCTCAAGATTGGGTTCCTCATAAAGTAAACCGAGCGCCAGAAAAAACGCATCAAGATCAGCCAATGCCGGATCTCCTGGCGCCAGCGAAAAAGCCCAATCCTGAGGGTCGCCCCGTAAGAACGAAATAACAATTTTTACTTGCTGAGCAGAATCTCCAGATGAACAGGGTCTCAGGGACAAAAACAATTTACAATTATTCACGAAATTCCTAAACTTAAACCTGTCTCCGGAAAACAGTTCAGGAATCGGTATTTTAGGTTCTGACCTAGGATTTCTGATAACATAGTCTTGTATGCCCTGCACACGAGTAGCCAGCTGGTCCACACTTGTAATCAAGGTCTGGACATTCATGTCTGCAGCAAGCATAGCCACTCTGAGGTAAAGGGGAAGAAGAAAAAAAAAAAAAAAAAAAACTCAGAATCTTCTTTCTTATAATCCCTCTTCTGCAATGCATTAAACATTTAATACTGGCCTGGCAAACTGTTATGACCCCAATGGCGAGGGTCTCAGAGGAACGTGGAAGTCTGCAGAATACAAAAATCCAGCTCATAGGGCAGTGGTAACTGGGTTGACCATATATCTACTCCTAACGCCAACACTAGAAGTAGCCGGGGATCATTCCTACGTTGATTCTAGATGACACGCGCCAGCCGGAGAATCTAGCTACCCCTAGTAGAGGAAAACAAAGACCTTTCTTGCCTCCAGAGAAGGGGACCCCAAAGCTGGATAGAAGCCCCCCACAAATAATGACAGTGAGGTAAGAGGAAATGACAAACACAGAAATGAACCAGGTTTAGCACAGAGAGGCCCGCTTACTGATAGCAGAATAAAGAAAGGTAACTTATATGGTCAACAAAAACCCTATCAAAATCCACACTGGAAATTCAAGAACCCCCGAACCGTCTAACGGTCCGGGGGGAGAACACCAGCCCCCCTAGAGCTTCCAGCAAAGGTCAGGATATAGATTTGGAACAAGCTGGACAAAAATACAAAACCAAAACAAATAGCAAAAAGCAAAAGGCAGACTTAGCTGATATAACTGGAACCAGGATCAGTAGACAAGAGCACAGCAGACTAGCTCTGATAACTACGTTGCCAGGCATAGAACTGAAGGTCCAGGGAGCTTATATAGCGACACCCCTAACTAACGACCCAGGTGCGGATAAAAGGAATGACAGAAAAACCAGAGTCAAAAAACTAGTAACCACTAGAGGGAGCAAAAAGCAAATTCACAACAGTGCATTTAGTGATCATACATTTCAGTAGACCAACATTTCGGATTTTAAATCATTTTTCAAGCTGGTGTTATATAGTATTCTAATTTACTGAGGTAATGACTTTTGGGTTTTCAATAGCTGTGTGCCATAAAAATCAACATTAACAGAAATAAACACTTGAAATGGATCACTCTGTTTGTAATGACTCTCTAATATGAGTTTTCTATTGAAGAACTGAAATAAATTATCCCAGACTTTGCAGTTTAACCCCGACCTCTCATACATTGCCTCTCACAGCTCAGCAGTAAATCAAGCAGGCTCAGACACTGCTGAGCTGTGATTGTCAGAGATTTCTCATACTGTGCTGCAGAAGAACGAATGTGAATATCTTTGCAATAGAGGGATGCAGCGCAAAATGGAACAGGTCAGCAGAATCAGGCCCAGAGATTGTTTAAAGGTTATTGATTACATTTTTTGGAGCAAGGGACAGGCGCCGGGGACGATAATGCTGCAAGAGGAGGCGGCGCCCGGTGTGTACAGGCCCGGAGTGATGGCTGTGCTGCGTCTGGTTAGGAAGGAAAGACCCGCCTCCCGGACGGATTCATGGTATGAGGGGGCACATTTTATAAACGTTTATTTCAGCGTGTGCAGGCATCATAACTAAAAGAGCCACCTTGTCAGAATGCAGCATTTGTGCTGCACAAGGTGGCTCTTTTAGTTACAAACGCCTGAGGGGGGTGACAGGTTCCCTTTAAGCATATCCCTGATTTCTGTAATGGAAACGCGTTACAGACTTCATGCAGAATTAGCAACAATACTGAGGATTCATTCCAGGGTGGAAATTGAGTAGTTCATACTCTTACACTTTCACAGTTGAACTTAGATGATTTCTAGCTTGACTCTTATAATATTTTAACATCAGTGCTTAGTCCCAGTCAAAAATTGCTAATTATGTTTTTTTTTTTAAAAGAAATTTTGCATTTTGTTTTTTTATGTATTGTTAGTTTAATAGGGATAACCTGCTGCCAGATACCTCTGGCAATGGCTTTTCTCCTGGAGAAACAAAAGATTGACATGTTAAAATATATCTTTTTTCTCAAGGGCAAATGTCAGGGGCACTGTCAGACTGCCCGCATAAATATTACATTTTTAGCTTCTCCCAACTAAATTAATAAAAAATTGTAAAATGACTGAAGGATACATTAATCTTGGGAGTTTTCTTTTTAATGACCTCAAGACATCAAGGTTAAAGAAAGAGCCAGCACCTCCCAAACTTAGAGCAAATATATCTTACCATAATAAGAAGCAGGAAAGAACGCAAAGCACAAGTTGAGTGTATAGCTACAGAGGATATATTTATGGATCATCAAAGTCATAAATTGGCCTCTACAGTGTACTATTGTAAATAATTCATGAAATACTTTTTTAGTTAGCAGAACAGACAAATGTGCAAACTATGAATAAATAATTCATGTGAAGAAAAGAGCCACAATAAAGTTTGAAAGATATATATTTTTATCTTTCCAGTCTGCAATGTACGTACGGTACAAATTGTGTTCATTATTTTATTGAAACAAGCAAAAATAAATATTTTTTTCATTTATACAATAATCTCATCATTTTTAACTAGATGCAAGCAAAAAAAATGTTTTTTCATAAAAAAAAAAAAAATCTCAAAAGATGAGCATTTGTAGATAGTCCTAAGGAGTACTGTGGTATATCGGCATGTTATTGAATTGTACTAATGTAATTTTAGCTTATAATGCCCGATGCGCAGTGTTAACCGGCCACTGACCAGCAACATATTTGGTAGTCCGCAATCAATTAATAGTCTGTTTTCTCAGGGTGACCTGGCTTCAGATGTGCACCAATCAATCTATAAAAGACAGTTCAGGACAGGTAGACTGTCATTGTCTTTGGCAGCATGAATCTTGTTTTCAGCACAAAAGATCATTTCACTTGATAAACGGTCATTTTTGTTCTGCTCATTCAGCCTGTTTAGACTGCACAATTCACATGAAATAAGCATTCGTAAGAATGTTAATTCATGATAATTGTGCTATGAAAATAGACCTTTGGCTTTCCTTTTGGACCTTTTACATTTGTATATTTGGATTCATAAAATTTGATCCAGACTGAGTTGACTAGATAGGTAAGTGTCAGTACAGTGTGGGAAGACTAAGTGCAACACAAAGGGATGAGGGGAAGGAAGCCCAAACACTGGGGAAAGGGGGACTGGTGACCCCCTAGGCAGATTTAATAGCACCCTGCCTACCCTACTGTCCCTATATTGGGTCCACACCAATCGCCGAGCAGGAAGCCTAAGCCCTGTATATCCCTAGAGCTAGGCCCTGAATAGGGAGGGGGGATTTGCACTGGTCAGTCTCCACTGTACACTAAAGACTAGAAGGGAGACAAACAAGGGGGGAGAAACTTGAGCAGACTCCAGAGAGGTAATACCAAACGTCCTCTAAGAGCTCCAGAGAGGAAGTAAGCTGACTGTTATAGCTCCAAGCCTTCACAAGGGAAGATATGAATATCACCGATGGCTCCCTGAAGCAGACTGAGTCTATAAAGACCCATGTCCAGGTATGTCAAAGCCGAAGGCAGTATTCAGAGACCTTAAAACTACAAACTCTAAAAAAACTAACTCCAGAAACACAGTAAAATATAATCTGTAATGCTCTAATGTGGAACTTTTCAGTCTCTTGTTAGTGACAATGCCTTTGTGATGTTTCATCTCAATTATACAGAACATTGTTTCAAAGAGTGTCCCGGTCCTCTCCCCGATCAGGTGACCGCATTTGTGAATTGCCGGCTCCAACAGTATCTTCTGTGTGGAGCGGAGGTAATTTTCGCAATACAAGTTTGAGACACAGTACAAGGCTAGAGTAGAGTAAATCATAAGTAGCCCTTCTTTCTGAAACAGTGGCTAAAAATTAAATGGATGGGGGAAACTTTTAGAAATGAGGAACACTGGTAAAGAAGGCTTGTTGGAGGTTGGGGATTCTATACCTTTTTTGCTTGTGTTGAGTATTTTATTAATATTTCAAGACTCCCAAAATCTCACCTATATATTTCCAGCCAATAGGAGGCATCACTAAAGCTGTTATAGGATGAAGGAGAAGACTCCTATCTGTAGTTATCATTACCAGACCAGGTACCTGTATAGGAAATGACTCCTATTACCTGAGCGCTTCAGAACACAATGAACTATTTCCTATGCCATGAAAAATAGATATTGGCGTGCACACTGAGGTATTTCACTAACGGAGGTACCAATTGAGGGGATTGGTGGATCCCTCATAGACTATGTAGTATAAATATCAAATGCACACTCCTTATTGAATGCAAGCAAGATTTCCTTTATTAAAGTTCAAGACATAAGAGCAACCTTTGAGTGTCAACGCGTTTCGGCCAAGTTGGCCTTTTTCACAACAGTTGCATTCATTAGGTATTCTCTTCTAGATAGGCATTTTCTCTTCCCTGGTGGTGCAATTTAAGTTTGGAGAGTATTGTTCAAGAGATATCCATGAGTAGGTTGATGAATGTGAAAAGCCTGTATTTCGCCTGTTCCCGACCGGGTGGTAGCTTTAGTGTGTATTTCCTATACCAGTTCACAGACTGGTCATGACAAACTCAGCAAAGTGTACCTGTGTGTACATGTAGGCTGCCAAAGTGGTTTGTCAGAGAACACCCTGAGATCCACTTATTCACATAAGTAAAGCTTTGGGTTGATGTGGGTGCTTCCACTATAAATAAGCAAATGTTTTTTTGTTTCCTTTTTACTAAAACCTCTATATGATTTAGAGGGTCTTATACACCACATTTAGTTGAAAGAAAGATATATATTATATGTTAAACATGTAGCTTTATTTTGGTTTGTAGAACGATGTTTTTGATATTTACTTATTTACTTTGATACTATTTTATTTGTCCGTGAAGACATTTTAATGATTAACTTTACCTCTTGACAGACTTTTAAAGCCCTTATAAAAATGTTAAAGATCCCAAGGACACAAATGAAAGTCTGTTCCATGACTTTTTAATCACAATAAATCCATAAGTGCACAGGGAAGATATTTCAATTAAAATAAGATAAAAGGGATCAAGTGATATTAAAAGATATGGAAAAGCTTTAGCAAGCTATAAAGGGCATGACCGATAAAGGAATATGAAGCACAACTAGATAGATCCAAGCCAAATGATTCAAAGGCAAATCCTAGGGAATGCTGCTCGCAAACAAAAGTAACAGAATGGAAATAGGTGTACATGGTTAATAATACTGTAATCTGAGTTGGCTCAGCTGGATGACACAGTTCACTTCATGGAATACAGTTGGCTGTGAGCAAAGCCCCATAATTCACGGATTAAGCATGGAGCTGTCTATCAATATATTGACATCCCATCTGTTTCACATTAGTCGTTCCCGTCTGAGAAAATAAAATGTTAGACAGCAACATTGATTGTAAAGGCATTCTTGGAACATACACTTCGCAATGCAACTAAACCTTCATCCAATGAACAATCAAAAGGGTTGTTCATTTTAGTAAAGGTTAAGCTGTTACAAAATGTAAAGCATCCAGAATATAGTCAAGCACCTGACATTGCATAGCTATAAGAATACCAAGTAGTCAGGGATGACAGGAATTGGGAGTGCGCAGTAACAAAACACATGTTGCCAGACACGAAGGAGGAAATTAAATGTGAGACTTGCTAATTACTGGTCACCATGAAAAATAAACATTAAGACATTACTTTGCATTAGTTTTTTTTCAAGGAATTTTTCATCTGGAAAAGATGCCAGTTCAAAGAAGCAAATGTTCTGCCTGAGTGGCTGGCGCTGTTTGAATAACTATGGACATGGTGTAAGTTTCATTGCATTCCAGGTTTGGTAATCTGCTTTGCTCAAACTCAAATGACTTTAGCAAAATCCTCTATTTCATACCATGCCAGGATATCCTCCCATCTTTGGTATTAGCTTAGGCTACGTTCACATTTGCGTTGTGCGCCGCAGCGTCGGCGCCGCAGCGCACAACGCAAACAAAAACGCGGCAAAACGCACGCTAAAACGCTGCGTTTTGCGCCGCATGCGTCCTTTTTGGCCGAAAGTTGGACGCAGCAAAAATGCAACTTGCTGCGTCCTCTGCGGCCGGACGCGGGCGCCGCAGCGACGCATGCGGCGCAAAACGCAAGTGCGACGCATGTCCATGCGCCCCCATGTTAAATATAGGGGCGCATGACGCATGCTGCGCCGCTGCGGCGCCCGCCGCTGCGGCGCCCGCCGCTAATGTGAACGTAGCCTTAGATACATGGAAAATAGTGCACATAGTTGCATATTTATTTTAGCATTTGAAACACTTATTTTTAAGGGTGCATGTGTGTCAGAATCAGTACTGAAATATATTTGCCCTCGATCTCATGAACATGGCCATAGTTGTTCAAAGTTGCGGTACAACATTCAGAGACCTAATTGATAGTGTAAAGTCCTGTGTAGTAAATAAAAAGGAGTGTGATTCTCCAATACAGTAAAAGATTTGGACACCATGACTGTGAGTAGGATCAACCCTCCTTAGTTGTCCATATGGGAATGCAGGTCATAGAAAGTTGAAAACAATAATATATTTTTCTTTATATGTAAATGAGCTGTTAAGATCTATGGGTTGTACTTAGATCTCCCTGAGAGTCTGCTTCTACAGCTGACCGTATATACTCCAGTATAAGTCGAGATTTTCAGCCCATTTTTTGGGCTGAAAGTGCCCCTCTCGGCTTATACTCGAGTCATGGTCGGCGGGTGAGGGGGAGCGACGACGGTCACATACTCGCCTGCTCCTAGCGCGGTCCCTGCATGTCCCATGGTCTCCAGCAGCTTCTTCCCCGTTCAGCGGTCACGTGGTACCGCTCATTAAAGTAATAAATACCAGGGACCGCGACAGGAGCAGGTGAGTATTTAATATTCACCTTTCCTCGTTCCGCCGCCGCCCTGTCTTCCATGTCCTCTGCAGTGACTGTTCAGGTCAGAGGGCGCGATGACGAATTAGTGTGCGCTCCACCCTCTGCCTGAACAGTCACTGCGGAGACACGGACGCTGAGGAGCAGCGGGCAGCGACGAGAGGTGACTGTCATTTTTTTTTTTTTTTTTATTGCAGCAGCAGCATTATATGTGGCACATTGTTACATGGAGCATCTATGGGGCCATAATGAACTGCATGGAGCATTATATGTGGCACTTTTATATGGAGCATCTATGGGGCCATAATGAACTGCATGGAGCATTATATGTGGCACTTTTATATGGAGCATCTTATGGGGCCATAAAGAACTGCATGCAGCATTATATGTGGCACATTGTTATATGGAGCATCTTATGGGGCCATAATGAATTGTATGGAGCATTATACGTGGCAGATTGTTATATGGAGCATCTTATGGGGCCATAATGAACTGTATGGAGCATCTTATGGGACCATAAAGAACTATGCAGCATTATATGTGGCACATTGTTATATGGAGCATCTTATGGGGCCATAATGAACTGCATGGGGCATTATATGTGGCACATTGTTAAATGGATCATCTTATGGGGCCATAATGGACTGTATGGAGCATTATATGTGGCACATTGTTAAATGGATCATCTTATGGGGCCATAATGGACTGTATGGAGCATTATATGTGGCACATTGTTAAATGGATCATCTTATGGGGCTTTCTTCATTAGATCACGTAAAAGCAGATACACGTTTAGCATTTCTTTCAGCAAAAAACCCAGAAGTGTATGAAAAGTATCAATTATTAGCTCCAAGGGTGCACGCCACTCCATGTGCCCTAATAGAGCTTAATAAACAGGACTCTGCCACCACAAATGAAAGTAACTCCACTAACATCACACATTTCCCACTATAGTCTTAATTCTATTTCCCTTTGTTATATGCAGTTTTAGAAAAGTTTCTACTGGTTTTGGAAGAGATGTCAAGAATATTTTGTCAAGTCAAAGTATTTGAAAATTCATAGGTTTCAGAACCAAAAATATGTTTTTGCAAATATTTCCGAAGTTGAGGCAGGGTTCAATTGAAATTTTAAGGGCTCATACTCACTTGCGTAAAAAATACGGCGAGTCTCGTATTGTAACACCCGGCTCTGCCTCCGGCACTTGTGAGCGGAGCATGCAGCTCCATGTATTGCTATGCGGCCGCACGCTCCGCTCTGGAGTGCCGGCGGCAGAGCTGGGTTTTAACCTGCGAGACTCTGCCATATTTTACACAAGTGAGTATGAGCCCTTAAAGTTTTTGCTAGCCCATCTGAGAGGAGCATGATGTAGGGGCAGAGACCCTGATTGCAGCTATGTATCACTTGTTGGTCTGCATGCTACTATTTTTATAAGATCACTGTCTCTGCCGCAGATCTACCAGTTCTCTGAATGCTGCGCTGTGTATAACCCTGTCCACACCACTGATTGACAGCTTTCTGCCCACATACAGTGTACAGACACATAAAGCTGCCAATCATTCCTGGAGGAGGGGTTATCCAGAGTTGATGGATATGGAAGAATATATAGCAGCAAGTTTACTAGTCCTCCAGTGATAATCTCCTGCTGATAAATACAGTGATTTTATCAAAAGTACACTAAGCAGCTCAGAAAGTGACACATTGCTGGAGTCAGTGTTTGTCTCTATATTATGCTTCTCTCAGATTAGGTGGCAAGAACCCAGTGAGAGATTCCCTTTAACTCCCATATTTTATAATGCTTTGTATGGCATTTGTAATACTATCAGTGATTATTATCTGTGCTATTTAAAAATGCTAATTGAATAGGATCTTTTGAATTCTTGCTTTGAAAAAGTAGTCTGTCTGCTTGAAGTTCATGTAGAATATAATTGAGTCCATTGGTTGGAAACAAATGAATGTGTAGCGTTTCTTTATTCTAGATCCCATCAACTTGACTTATAAACCTTTTAATCACCTAGACTAAATTTCATAAAGGTACGGAATCATAACTTTTCAGAAATAGTGTATACAAGTTTCCTAAAATATAACGAGAACACCTGTGGTCTACTTCGTGCAGTAATGTCTTCCTGTGTAGACCTATGCGGATCTCTTCTTCCTTTTTCTGCTGTGTTCAATAGATAAATTGAAGAGGTGTTAGCAAGACTACAGATTTGCTTAGTCCATGTTCTCTTCTCTATGGGTTATTATATTTCCAATATTCAAAATGAATCAACTCTTAGGATGGATTATACGTGATGGGTCTCTACAAAAAAATGTGTTGATTATAGGAAACTTCCTTTAATGATGTATTTGGACATTTCATTCATCCACTTCTCAGTCTCATACATTCTGTCTTCAGAAGCTTATGTTTTAAAACATTTCTAATGGCCTTGTTTCTATTTGAAGGCATTTGGACACAAAAATTAATTTACCTTTTAAGCGCCATGTGCTTTTGAGTAATGTTGTAAATATTATATATTATATTGTATCCGTTATCTTGTATAATCTGATTCAAGATCATACTGGTAGCCATTTCCGCTATGCTCTGAGCAACAATGTCATTTTACTTTCAGGATTACAAGTTTACTTTGCAGTGCCTGGTGTAAAGATTATGTTATGGCCAAAAGTTTTGGGATTGACACAAATTTGTTTTCCGTGTTTTTAGATCTTTTGGTCAGATGTTTCTAAGGTTACTCAGGTACAATTTTATAAGCATTTCATAGATTTTTAAACTATCATTGATAAAGGTATAAAATGTATGCAAAGACTCAATATTTACGGTGTTAAATATGATTTTTCAATATTTCTGCAATTTGCCATGGCATTCTGGTTATTAACTTCTGGGCAAAATCTTGATTCATAGTAACCCATTCTTGCTTAATCAGTGCTTGGAATTCATCACAATTTTTGTGTTTTTCATTTCATTGACTTTTTGAGGATTTACCACAGGTTCTCAATGGGATTGAGATCTGCAGAGTTTCCTGATAATGGATCCAAAATTTCAATGTTTTGTTCCCCCAGCCGCTTAGTTATCACATTCACCTTGTGAAATTGTGCTCCATCATGCTGGGAAAAGCATTGTTCATCACCAAATTGTTCTTGTATCTTTGGGAGAAGTTGCTCTTGGAGGATGTTTAGCTACCATATTTTTTTTGGTAGTGTCCTTAATCAAAATTGTGAGTAGTTCTTGTATGAAAAGCAACCCCGCACATGATTAGTCTCCGGATACTTTACTTTGGGCATGACACAGGAATCATGGTAGAACTAACCTTTTCTTCTCTAGTCATTCTCCCAGATTTCCAAAATAGTCTGAAGGGGACTTCATCTCAGAAACTAACTTTTTCTCAGTACTTTTCAGGGTGTGTTTCCATGGTCAGTAAACACTGCAACCAGATGTTACAGCATAGTGAATGGTATTTCAAGAAATCCCATCTCCGCTATGCATGCATCTGCACAAGTGGCTTACCTGCGAAGACGGACATGCGGCGCATCTTTCCAGACTGCAGCATGTCTATCTTGCGGAGATGCTCAGATAAATCTCACCCATCCAATGTACTGGTTCTTTACAATGAACACATGCAGAATCACCTGCATTCAAAAGCCAGCAGCGTTTTGGACGCAGTGGACATGTGCTGCTGATTTATGATCGTGAGGACTTAGCCTTAGTCCAATCCACATATTTCCTGCAGAATATCAGTCTGCCTTCAATGTTTTTCTTGGAGAGAAGTGGCTTCTCTGCCATCCTCCTTGACAGCAAGCCAGCCTCCAAAAGCCTTCGCCTCACTGTGCGTGCAGATGCACCAACATCTACCTGAGTCCTGAACAAGCCTTGCACTGGTTTTAGTATCTCAATTCTCTTTAGGAGATAATTATGGCATTTATTGAACATTTTTCAACACCCTGAAGCCTTCTTCATATGAAATGAAGCTTTTTCTTTGACCATTTGTCAGATCATGAAAAACATCAATTTACATTTGCATTTCATCTGATCACTCTTTACAACACTTTTAATGCAAATTATGACTATAATAACTGAAATATCGAATTTTGGGAAAAATTAAATTTGGGTCAGTCTGAAAACTTTTGGCAACAACTGTACTCTTTCTATGTATCAAGAGGAAATTTGCAGAAGTAGCAGTTAGTAGACAATGAATGAAAACCATAATTTTTTTTTTTTTGCAAACTGTCTATAAAAACTAAAGTCTGTTTTGTGATATTTGTAGAATAATTTATTGGGATTGTCTTCATTGCATTGGGATTATCCATTACTATAAAAAAAAAAAGTTGTGGATTTATTTTTATAGTTGAAATACTGTTTAAGCATTTGACCTTCGTCCAATTATCTCAGTAGTTCTCACAGGAAAGAAGTATAGTGAAACCCAAAAATTAAAATGTGATTTGAATAATACAAATTGTCACCACATGTATCTTATTCAAAACCTGACTGATAAACAATGGTAATTTGGTTGCGTCCCTTGGGTAGTGTGGGGTATTAGTGATAATTGCTTAGGCGAGTTTTTTCTTTAGACATATTAGACTCTTCCACTAGTCAAAAATGAAAGTGGAAAATCGCTATAAGATTATTATGTGTGATTCTTGTGCCATTTATATATATTTTGATTTTAGGGTGATTGCTATTTAAAGAGTAATATTCTAGAAACGTAGGCCTACACTTCTAACAGTGCATAGCACACTATTTTCATCAGAAACTGTTTTTTTTTTTTTTTTTTTAACTTGCCCATATATGAAGCAAAGGTCATACATTAAACTTAATATATGGAAATAATCCAAAATTATCCTGCCACATGTTGGTTTCTGTGATAAATGGACACCAAAATCATAGCGGTCATATGACCTAAAAAGTTAAGGAAGCAACGAGAAAGCCTGTTTACACCTATAGCAGCCCCTTTTATGTAGAACCCAAGGGGATACAGTCTGGGAGACTGACTGTCTGAATGCCGGATAAACAGGTAATTTGTTCACAATCTGGATGCTCTGACAGACCATTAAAAAGGTTGCATGTCCAAGTTAGACTGTACATCTGGTAAGCATATCTAAGACATCTGTGTAAATAACTACTAAAGATATATAATTTTCTCATAAAGAATTTAACTTGGTGGATTGAATAAAACAAATACAGTTGATTTGACGAAAACAAATTTCAAAAGATACTCATGAAAAACCAAAAAAAAATTGCTTGTGTTGCTTATTTTTTTCGCAGATTTGAAGCAGTTTTAAATCTGCAGTTTGTCAGTTTTTGCAGCATTTTTCACTCATTCTAACGTATGGGAAAAAGAAACACAAAACACATTAAAAAGCACATCAAAATCTCACCTAGAAACGTAGCAAAAACTTTCAGCAAAGGGACATGTTTTTGATGCAGAAATGTCTGCAGCAAATGTTTGATTTACAGTGGGTACGGAAAGTATTCTGGAGCATGTTTAGAGAAGACTGGAGCAAGTTCAGAGAAGAGCGACCAGAATGGTGACCAGTCTGCAAAACATGTCCTATGAGGAACAGTTACAGGATTTGGAAATGTTTAGTTTGCAAAAAAGAAGACTGAGAGGAGACTTAATAGCTGTCTACAAATATCTCAAGGGCTGTCATATTGTAGAAGGATCATCTTTATTCTCATTTGTACAAGGAAAGACTAGAAGCAATGGGATGAAACTGAATGGGGAAGACACAGATTAGATATTAGAAAAAACGTTTTGACAGTTAGGATGATTATTGAGTGGAATAGGCTGCCACGAGAGGTGGCGAGTTCTCCTTCCATGGAAGTTTTCAAGCAGAGGCTGGACAGACATCTGTCTGGGATGATTTAGTGAATCCTGCTTTGAGCAGGGTTTGGACCAGATGACCCAGGAGGTCCCTTCCAACTCTACATTCCTATGATTCTATTCGGAGCCCTTTACATTTTTCACTCCTTTTTTTCATTGCAGTCATTTGGTAAATTCAAAAAAGCTCTTTTTTTCACATTAATGTACTCTCTGCACCCCATCTTGACTGAGTAAAAAACAAATGCAGACATTTTTGGAAATTTATTAAAATAAAAATCTGAAATATCACATGGTAATAGATATTCAGACCCTTTGCTCAGTATTGAGTAGAAGCACCCTTTTGGATAGTATAGCCATGAGTCTTCTGGAGAATGATGCAACAAGTTTTTCACACCTGGATTTGGGGATCCTCTGCCATTCTTCCTTGCAAATCCTCTCCAGTTCTGTCAGGTTGGATGGAGAACGTTGGTGGACAGCCATTTTCAGGTTTCTCCAGAGATGCTCAATTGGGTTCAGGTAAGGTCAGGGCCCTGGCTGGGCCAGTCAAGAATGGTCACAGAGTTGTTGTGAAGCCACTCCTTTGTTATTATATCTGTGTGCTTAGGGTCATTGTCTTGTTGGATGGTGAACCTTTGGCCAAGTCTGAGGTCCAGAGCACTCTGGAAGAGGTTTTCATCCAAGATATCTCTGTATTTGGCCGCATTCATGTTTCTGTCAATGGCAACCAGTCATCCTGTCCCTGCTGCTAGAAAACACCCTAACAGCATTATGCTGCCACCACCATGTTTAACTGTTGGGATTGTATTGGACAGGTGATGAGCAGTGCCTGGTTTTCCCCACACATACTGCTTAGAATTATCACCAAAAACGTCTATCTTCGTCTCATCAGCCCAGAGAATATTATTTCTCATAGTCTGGGAGTCCTTCATGTGTTTTTTTTTATTTTTAGCAAACTCTATGCGGGTTTTCATATGTCTTTCATTGAGGAGAGGCTTCCATTAGGCCACTCTGCCATAAAAGCCCTACTGGTGGAGGGCTGCAGTGATAGTTGACTTCGTGGAATTTTCTTCCATCTCCCTACTGCATCTCTGGAGCTCAGCCACTGTGATCTTGGGGTTCTTATTTACCTCTCTCACCAAGGCCCTTCTGATTGCTTAGTTTCGCTGGACAGCCAGGTCTAGGAAGATTTCTGTTGGTCCCAAACTTCCTCCATTTAAGGAGTATGGAGGCCACTGGGCTCTTAGGAGTGAGCAAAAGGTCTGAATACTTATGGCCATGTGATATTTCAATTTTTTTTTTTTTAATAAATATGCAAAAATTTCTACATTTGTTTTTTTTTCAGTCAAGATTGGGTGCAGAGTGTACATTAATGAGAAAAAAATGAACTTTTTTGAATTTACCAAACGGCTTCAATGAAACAAAGAGTGAAAAATTGAAAGAGGTCTGAATACTTACCGTCAGGGCTTTGGAGTTGGTAGGCTAAATCTCCAACTCCGACTCCTCAATTTCTATTACACCGACTCAGACACTAACTCCAACTCCATGACTCCGACTCCCTCATACATGGCTCATGTTTAAGCTTGTGACAAATTTACTGTGGTAAAATGGTAACATCAGGCTTTTAATCATTATTATGATACAATAATCAAGCCATTTAAATAGAACATGCCATATATTTATTAAAATACAACTTTAGAACAAAAAACTTTTTAATATTTACAGTATATTATACACTCTGCAGGAAGTGTATAAAAAAAAAGTTTTCAACAAAAACGTCCCGAATAACATTTGTGCAGTCTATGAATTTGTTCTGAGAAATAGTATCGCCTCTATCAGATCTTCCTTCATAGATGACTTCACATCTGACCTAATTATTTTAAGGCTAGAGAACAACCTCTCTACACCAAATTGGGTTGGTGCCAAAGCAGTAACCACATGGGCAACATCTCTTAACAATTTCAGGGTATAAAGGAATTGCCTCGTGCACAGTCAGTTTTGATGAATGATTGAACTCTTCTACTTCTTTGAGAGCAAGTGAAAAATGTAGCTGAAATATGGTCAATCTGTTTTCTATGGGAGTGGAATCTTTTTCCCTGCTTGCTCCATGTCATTCAAATACTTGTTGAAATCAAGCTTCTCATCTGATGAGGATGAAGGAACGGCAGCAGCAGCACTGGCAGGACCCGAGTCCTCTTGCTCTTGGCTGTCCTGTAGATCATCCTAACTGCTACCTCAATCAAAACTTCTTTTCGTTTAGTAAGCTGTTGATCATCCAGCAATATACGATGACTCTGGTCCACATAAACAGCTGCTAGAAGAGTTTTATTTTCTAATAGCAGTGTCTCTCTATGTTTCATTGAAGCAGCAATGCCATCTGCGATTAAACCTCCTCTTTGGGACAGGCAAAACAACAAGTTCTTCCACTAATTTATAAAAATGCCAGTAGTTAAATGCTCAGCTTGTAACATTTTAGGAACTGTAAATGGGTGACGAAGAAATTCCTTCAATTCAGCCATCTGTGTCCATTGACCTTCATGTAGTGTTACCTGAAGATTGGCCATATCTACAAGGAAGGGTGTCAGCTCAAGCAATCACTCAATCATTAAATAGGTGCTGCCCCACTGAATGGCTTGATCCACAATTGCCCCTTTTCCAGCATGTCTCTTCAAGATGGAATCAATTTTAGGGGTTCTGGAACCAATAGCCAATTTCCTCACTTTGATAATCAGAGTTCCAGCATGTCCCTCTTGCAGACTATATCTCTTATTGCCAGCTGCAGCTTGTGCACAACACAGCGCATGCGATGAATAGGAAAGAGGTGTGAAGCAGCTTCAACAAGATCATCTAATTGTAAAGAATAATTTTTCTGTTCTTCTGTAGTAATATCTGCTTGTTCCTCTGTCATGGGAACAGGACTGTGGCCTTCCATCTCCAACATACTGAATGTGAAATGTTCTTCTAGCTGCTGTTCTCCTTCATTTTTCTAATTCATCAGTTTAATTGTACTTCTCATGTTTGAGCAAGAACCTGTTTTTTTTTAGTTCATAATCTTGCAGAACTTTTTCCACTAAGGTGTGGAGAAACTGGCTGGAGTGAAGAGCTTTAGTATCTCTTACTGCCAGCATCTTAGTAACAATTTTTTTGTTGTCACAAACATGTCGAACATTGATAGCAAAATAGTTCACTCTGTGATGTGTGCAGGCATCCATTTTAAAAAATATAAAGCATCTCTTGAGACCCTTTAAAGTCCGGCTTTAAACTTCTTCCCAACAGTATCACGGACCTGCCTGTTGTGTTCCTTGGTCTTCATGATGCTCTCTGTGCTTCAAACAGAACCCTGAGACTATAACAGAGCAGGTGTATTTATATGAAGACTTGATAACACACAGGTGGATTATATTTATCATCATTAGGCATTTAGGACAACATTGGATCATTCAGAGATCCACAATGAACTTCTGGAGTGAGTTTGCTGCACTGAAAGTAAAGGGGCCGAATAATATTGCACGCCCCAGTTTTCAGTTTTTGAATTTCCACAAAAATGTAAAATAACCAATAAACTTCGTTCAACTTCACAATTGTGTTCCACTTGTTGCTGATTCTTCACCAAAAATTTACATTTGGTATGTTTGTTTGAAGCATGATATGTGGGAGAAGGTTGGAAAATGATATATATATATATATATATATATATATATATATATATATATATACACATTATATTAAAACTAGATGGTGGCCCATTTCTAACGTATCGGGTATTCTAGAATATGTAGGTAGTATATAGCACAGGCTACGTACTATATTGCACAGTGACGTAGTATATAACACAACCGACGTAGTGTATTGCACAGCTACGTAGTGTATTGCATAGGCACGTAGTATATTGGTCAGCCACGTAGTATATAGCAGAGCCACGTAGTATATAATATAGCCATGTAGTATATTGTAGAGCCAAGTAGTATATTGCACAGGCACGTAGTATATTGCACAGCCACGTAGTATATAACAGTCACGTAGTGTATTGCACAGCTATGTAGTGTATTGCACAGCTATGTAGTATATTGGTCAGCGACATAGTATATAGCAGAGCCACGTAGTATATAACATAGCCACGTAGTATATTGTAGAGGCACGTAGTATATTGCATAGCTACGTGGTATATTGCACAGCCACGTAGTATATTGCACAGTCGACGTAGTATATAACAGAACCGACACAGCCACATAGTATATTGCACAGCTACGTAGTATATAACAGAGCATGTAGTATATTGCACAGTCATATAGTATACTGGACAGTCATGTTGTATATTGCACAGTAACGTATATTGCCCAGCTATATAGTATATAACACAGAGATGTATATAACAGAGCCCACGCAGTATGTAACACAGCCAACGTAGTATATAGCAATGTGGGCACTGTATGCGTGGTTAAAAAACTTAAAATAAAAAATAAACATATACTCACCTTCCGAAGGCCCCTTGAAGTCCTGGCGCCTGTGTGCGGTGCACGCGGCAGCTTCCGGTCCCAGGGTTTGTATGAGCGCAGGACCTGTGATGACGTCGCAATCACATGACCGTGACATCATGGCAGGTCCTTCTCACATAGCATCCTTGGCACCGGAACCTGCCGCTTGCACTGCCGAGGACAGCACGCAACGTCGGAAGGTGAGAATAACCTTTTTTTTAATTATTATTATTTGTAACATTAGATCTTTTTACAATTGATGCTGCATATGTGCATATGCAGCATCAATAGTAAAAAGTTATTCACACAGGGTTAATAGCTGCGTTAACTGAGTGCGTTACACCGTGGCAAAACGCGGTCCATTAACGCTGCCATTAACCCTGTGTGAGGGCTGACTGGAGAGGATTATGAATCGGGCACTGCGGGGAGGAAGGAGCCACCATTTTGCCGCCGGACTGTGCCCGTCGCTGATTGGTCGTGGCTGTTTTCCCGCAACCAATCAGCGACTTGGGATTTCTGTTACAGACAGACAGAAAGACGGAAGTGACCCTTAGACAATTATATAGTGTGTGTGTGTGTGTGTATGTGTATATATATATATATATATATATATATATATATATATATACATATATCTCGTAATGTACTGCACTGTACCTTACATATCAGATTATATAGAGCCCTGTCTTTATTACATATTAAGGGAAAGCTCTGTTTCTTCTAACTTCTAATGAGCTAGCTGATGGACTAGTCTACTGGTCCCCGGCTGGTCCATCAACAGTCATTTTATGTTCTAACAAGAGATGACTATATAATAAAAGAGGGCACTGTAAATAACAAGAATACGCTATGTAAGGCATGGTGCTACATTTAACAAGACATACTTTGTAATAATTGGATAGCATGGTACATATCAGCAGTGGAAGCTACATAATAAGGGACTGCACCATATATAACTAGAGAGGATGGTACGTAATGAAGGACGATGCTTTATATAATAAAAGAGTAAACTTTGTAACGAAGTATGGCACTATACATAATAAATGAGAACACTATATACTAAGGTACCATGCGATGCATGATAAGTGAGTACACTATGTACCAAGGGACTGTGCTACATATAATAAGCGAGTACACTATGTACTAAGAGTCTGTGCTATACATAAAAAGTGAGTAATCTATGTACTAAGGGACTGTGCCATACATAATTAGGCTACATTTCTGTATGCATTTTCGGTGTTCTGCCTGCTTTTACAGACCCATTAAGCATGTGCTATTCTGATCCTCAAAATCAAATCAGATCAGGACATTCTGACTCTCACGGATCTCATTCTCAGATCCATGATTTTTACAGATGTGTGAATGGACCTATAAAACTCTGGACTCTACATTAGGATATGCAGCAGAATTTTTTCCTGCAAATCCTGAATGTTACCTGCAAATCCTGAATGTGTGCTTATTGCCTAAATCCCTTTCCTGTGTCCCCCATTCATCATAAGTCCTTGATAGCATCATAATGAATTTGGGGGTGGGAGAAGGCATTATCAGCTACTGAGCATCCTCCGCCACCTCCCAATTCATTACAATTCCCTGATAGCGCCTCCTCCAACCTTTCATTTGATTATAAAGTGACTTATGCACTTTAGCTCCTCCTCTCCCACTCCTCAATACATTTTAAGTCCCAGATAGTATCCCCCCATCTCACAATTCATTGTGATGCTATCAGGGACTCCGCACCCCTTCCACTACCCAACTCCTTTTACATCCGTATGTAATGTCCTCCTCCCCCTTGCCCTGTTTATAAGTTCATTGTAAGTCCCTCTTTCTCAAATCCCAATCCCCCACCCCCTCATTATCCTTGCCCCACCTGCATAATTGTCCTATCCCCCACAGCCCATCATTGTCCTCTCCCCCACCTCCATCATTGTCCTCTCCACCACCCATATAATTTTTCTCCCCCACCTCCATCATTGTCCTTTCTACCACCCCAATCATTGTTTTCCCCCACCTCCATTATTGCCCTCTCCCTCTCATTACCTTCTTCCCCCACCTCCATCATTGTCCTCTCCACCATCCACATCATTGTTCATTTCTCCCCCACACTGGTGAGTGGTCCAGGACACTGTTTAAAAAAAAAAAAAGAAAAAACACCACCACTCACCTCTCCGTCCGTTCCCCCGCAGCATAGTCATCGCCGGAACTGTCTGTGACACAGGCAGCGCATGTGTCATACAGAAATTTCCTGGCAGGAAGCAGAGGACGGATTCCTGCCAGTGTGCTCCGCTCCACTGACATTTTCCGCTGTAAGTAGCGGAGATGCAGGGATCGCTCCCTGCCTACAGCACATGAGTGCAATCTGGCCATGGGCCCCACGGAGTCTGTGGCTCTGAGAAACAGGCCAGAATGCCCTCAAAGGCATCAGCTGCACCAGCAATATGTCCACCCCTGCATATGACCATCAGTGTTGTTTTTGCAGTTATTCAGCCCAAGCGATCTCAGCGTTTTTGGTTGATTTTACACACAATTGTTTACCTTATACTGTATGTCCATGCGCTGTGATGGATATTGAACACTAGCCGCATGAATACAATTCTGAGGTGTTACTGTGTTTATGCCCCTCTGTCGAGGTTATGGTTTGCGTCATTAGACAACATCTTGTGACAGCTATTAACCAATGTAGTCCTTAAAAGTCAGAAGCCAGACTGCTTAATCGCAATAGACTAGCAATCGCATCATCTACCCATGGCCGCCATTGCCGAGATTTGCTGCTGCAACATGAAAAGGATGGACAATAGGTCATAGTAGAGGCATCTCCCCACCCTTACTGTAGATTGAAGCTCTCACGAGAAGGGTCGTCGTATTTTGTTTTATTCTGCTTTATTACTGTATTGTTAACATTGTTACCTATGACTGTTGTGTTTGAAACTGTTAAACTGTAAAGCGCTGCGGAATATGTTGGCGCTATATAAATAAAGATTACTATTATTATTATTATTATCCAATAGACACTCGGAATAGCATTGCGTTCCTATGGAGATGTCATGATGTTTAGATACTGGTCAGGAAGTGCTTTTGTGCACGTGTGAATCTGTAGGAGGTAAGAGTACCTTGTATAGAGGAGTGTTATCCTGTAGACATTTAGTGCCCATGCTATCTGAGGCTGTGCAGCACTCTGCACTCTTTTTTTCGGGATTATTGCCACTGCATTGCCCTGACTTATACCCTTTAGATGTTTATCTAATGGATCTTTTTTTCTCTTTTGCAAATATACTCCCCTGATAACAACTGCTATTGAGGCAGAAAGACGCAGGCAGGGCTGTTCTTTTAGGACATATCTTAAATGTTTATAGGTAATACCTGGGTACTGCCCTTGTCAAGGTGGGAGTCATAGCGGGCACGATTGGGGATATTAGATTACCAGTTCAAGCTCCTGGCCATATACTCCTGCTTAGGCATGTGACTCTGGTCCACTACAAGAATTGAGTGAGATCTAAACCTTTTTTTGCTGTCACTGTCATCACTGAGCACTTTATTATTGCATATATTCTATATTTGTGTGTTTTTAAGCAGAGCTCTTTTAGTCATATTCATTAAAAGTTAGGTTTTAACTATTTATCCTTGTACTCTTCTGCATATTAAGAGTAATATAATTTGATGCATTTTTGGTGTTACATTGATATGATTGAAATTGGAGTTAGTGAACTTTTTCTCTTAATTAGGTATTTCATATAAAGCAGCGGGTGGATTTTCTAGAAATGCTTTTCTCCTTTTATGAATAGCTATGTTTTGCATTTGTTTAATGTTGTCAAGCTTCGAGTGTTGAGCTGTTTTCAGTGTTGTTATGCAGGTAAAATCTCCTTGAATTTCTCCAATCACAGGCTTCAACAGAAGTGTTGTTACTTTTCTTACCTTGTTGACTCACTTGAAATGAGTGATTAGCTTTCCTTTTCAGAGAGTCGAGTAATTGGCAGAAATTCCCTTTTATTCGCTCTGTGATTGCAATGGCTGTAATCCTATTATTTAAATTCAATAGTTTTTGTACTTTCAGTGCTAGCTTTGGCAATGATTAAATAGCACTGTTACTGGACAGCTAACATAGAACATGGTAATGGCACAACATGTGAAGTGATTGGCCTCAAAGATTAAAGGAGAAAATTCTCTCCAACTAATGACCTTTGCTAGTATTTACATACAACTGAACTCATAGAACCAGATAAAATCATATCACCATGAACCAAGAGTGTTTGTTCTTGGAAGGGATGTTTGCCATGTGTTTCCTAATCTCCTATGTAATAGAGTAGTAAATGATGAATTTAATCTACAGTCCTCTGTATTGTCTATGACAGGTGATTTACTAAAAGTCTACCTCATAAGTAAATCATATCACTTAAGTACGTTAGGAAATTCACAGCTAAATATTGATTCATATAACAGATTAGACCAAGTTCACATGTTGCCGATTTTTTTTAATGTATTTCGCACAGCAAATCCGCAGCAATTTAAAGGACGATACAAATAAATGGGTTTTAAAAAATCACACACTATGGAAAAAATCTACACAAAGATGAAAGCGTGGTGCGGATTTCAAATCTACACAAAGATGCTTATTATCATGTGGATTTTCTTTGCAGTATTCACCCTATTCAATGTGCAATAAATGGAGTTGGTTGAAATCTGCAGCCAAATTTGCAGTATTAAGTGCTAATTCATTGCGGATTTGTCACGGAAATTTTACACAATGTGAAAACATAGCCTTAAGATTTCTTTAGAAGTCAATGGAACGTTTGCACATTACCAATAGCTAATATTTTGTTCATAAATCTGTTGTGTTAGAAAACTACAGAACGAAAAGTTCATGCCAAAAGTCTGACCCTACAGTCAGTATAATGCCATAGATATAAATACATAACTTATTAAGCAATGGTTTTGGCACAGTTTTGGTATAATGGCATATTGTTTAATTGTAAATGAAATATTAAAAATATGACTCAGTGGAGAAAAAAATAACCTTGTAATAGATATAACTTATATTTCCTCTTAGACTGGCCTACAGGTAATTCCTTACAGTTGGGTAAGGGTTGTTTCTACATGTAAAAGATGACACCCAATATTCATGGTTCATTCTTTGCAATTCAAGATATAATCTTTATCCTGTAAAATCAACAATTACTTCAGAGGGGTAAATATTACCTGAAATTAAAATTCCATGGTCAGTAAATAAGAATCTCCTAATACAAAGCAAATATAGGTTCTGTTTGGCTCTTGCAATATGAAGTTTTCTTAGCATGGCACATTCTTATCCTAGCTTTAGTACCGAATACAAGGAAATGTTTTTGAAGAAAAGCAAGGTGTGGATGCAGAGAAGGCGAAGGCTATTTCATGGTATGATGCTTGTGGACTCAACCTAATCTATTTTCATTCTGATGAGCCAGTGCAATGCTATGTAGTTTGTTTCAGCTGTGTGCATAAGTAATAAATTTGTATTCCTGCTTTTTCTCTATGCTATAATTGAAGGCTGTGTTCACCTTTCCGTTTGCACATTACGTTTATCTGTTCCATTGTTAGCAGCAAACAAATGGAATTCATGTACAAGAAGGATCCTTTGCACTACTGATGCAACTAGAAGCCGAGAGAACACATTGAATATTATGTGGACTGCCTGAGTGTAAGAAGGTGAAGGTGTTGCCCACATTTCCCCTTAAAGATATGTATATTGTTGTAATGCGTTATGATGTTCAAATTCTTAACAATCTATTGATAGTGATAGGTTGTGTTTCTGCCCAGCACTTGGTAGCCTACAGGGTTAATAGTTGAGAATAGGAAGGGGAGTGGCTAAAGTGAAGGGACAGCAGGGAGATTCCTGTCTGGAGTTAGATGGGCCTAACTTGCAGCAAGAGCAGACCACTAATCTGATTAATCAGCAGATCTGCATGAAGTGGGTGTTTCCGGAGTACATGGAGGCCAAAGCAATGGCTATCATGATCCGGAGTAGAGACAAATAAAAGTGTTGGAAGGAGTGAGTGAGTGATTCTAAGGATACGAGGCCTGGAACAGGATGCCTAGCTAGATGATATGGAATTACCTGACAGTTATCAATGGAGCAGTGCTGAGAAGGAAAGGGGGACGAAGACAGAGTGCTCCGTGTAGTAGTTTCAAGACTTTGGAATGCAAAGAAGCCAAGTAACAGCCATAGTGGCATAAGTAGCTCCTATAAGGGGAAAAGGATGCGGAACCGCGGGTTGAGAAATAGTACTCTCGTTTATCAGTTAGTGGTGTTTTTAGGGGTTAGGGAAGCTGTGTTTGGGGGTGATGAAGCTAGAAAGAGAGAGAATAATGAACAGAGAGAGGAACAGGAATGTGTATGAAGTTGTCATATGTTATAAAAGAAACGTCCACAGTTTTGCACAGACTGTCTACTCTACATACTTCCCCCATAAGTTATTGTTTAGTAAAAGACAGTTTATTTTTGAGTGGTGGTCTTCCTCATTGAACTTTGCAACATATGATACTGGCCAGCCGAAGTCAACAGCATCATGCAGTCTGCAAGGGCGTAGCGCTGCCACAGGTAAAGTCTACACACCCAGCCAGGACCATGGAAGACTAATTCTTCAACCACGTCTACTACCCCGCACCACGTTACAAAGGTTCCGCTTTGTCTCAGTTTCTATAATGGAGGAAAGCATACTGAATGCTGCGCTTTTTGTTCCATTGCTCTCATACAACCTCACCATCTACTGAATTTTTACTTCCCACACAAGAAGAACCAGAAATCCAATACTGCGCAAAACATTACAATGAGCTTTGTTTATTGCTCCTGATTAGTGATGAGCGAATATACTAGTTACTTGAGATTTCCCGAGCACGCCCGGGTGTCCCCCGAGTATTTTTTAGTGCTCAGAGATTTAGTTTTCTTCGCCGCAGCTGGATGATTTACAGCTACTAGCCTGCTTGATTACATGTGGGGATTCCCTAGCAACCAGGCAATCCCGCATGTACTTAGCCTGGCTAATAGCTGTAAATCTTTCAGCTGAGGCGATGAAAACTAAATCTCCGAGCACTAAAAAATACTAGGACACCCGAGTGTGCTTGGGAAATCTCGAGTAACGAGTATATTCGCTCATCACTACCCCTGATAGAAATGGCCCCAAGCTGAAGAATGTCTGATTGGAAGTTCGATTCATTTTTTTTCCTTGCAAGTGGGATTTGCCGTCCAAGTTCAGGTCAATTACTGCCATGGTATGACACTTTAAAAAGTCAGAAGTAAAGGTACCTTCACATTAAGCGACGCTGCAGCGATAGCGACAACGATGCCGATCGCTGCAGCATCGCTGTTTGATCGCTGGAGAGCTGTCACACAGACCGCTCTCCAGCGACCAACGCTGCCGAGGTCCCCGGGTAACCAGGGTAAACATCGGGTTACTAAGCGCAGGGCCGCGCTTAGTAACCCGATGTTTACCCTGGTTACCAGCGTAAAATGTAAAAAAAACAAACAGTACATACTTATATTCGCGTCCCCCGGCGTCCGCTTCCTGCCACTGACTGAGCGCCGGCCCTAACAGCAGAGCGGTGACGTCACCGCTGTGCTGTACTTTCACTTTCACTTTACGGCACTCAGTGTAAAACATCGCTGGTATCGTTGCTTTTGGTGTCAAACACGACGATACACGCCGATCTGACGACCAAATGAAGTTCTGAACTTTGTTCAACGACCAGCGATATCACAGCAGGATCCTGATCGCTGCTGCGTGTCAAACACAACGATATCGCTATCCAGGACGCTGCAACGTCACGGATCGCTAGCGATATTGTTTAGTGTGAAGGTACCTTTAGACTCTTAAAACCCTACTACAGTTATCACTTGTGCTATTGAAGTTTAGTAAAACTGGTGTATAATGAGTTTAAAAAATACAAGGCTGAGCATTAATCCATTGTAATCCTTTTTTTTAACTGGGCTGTGAGTTTAGTGTGAAATTACTACAACTAATCAGGCTAAGGCTTAATCACAATGTTCTAAAGTGTGTTTAGCTCATGTTTTGTTCTCTAATGACCGAGCTGAATGAAACCTATAGTTAATTCAGATTTAGTTTCCACTCCATTTTAAGTAAACACAGTATCCAAAGGTGATGGCAAACAATAGACTCTAGTATTTCAGAATGTGTTTTTTTGTTGCATACCACATGGTATTAGATTCCATAGTTACCTAACTTTAACTTAGGTAGCTGTCCAAAAATTAAATGATAAGCTGGTAATTCTTGTATAATAGAACAATAAATCACAATTTCCTTTTTTTCAGCAGAAATATAAAATGACACTGTTCCTCCAAAATTAACTAATTAACTAATGCAAAACATATTATTGGTGCTTAGGAGGATCTGAAAATTAGCACTCTGTATATATTTTAGATCTTTGTATTTCTATGACTTAAAGCGTAACTAAACATTGGCATGACTTCTCAGAATAATCTCTTATGTACCTAAGGAATAACAGTATCTATATATATATATATATATATATATATATATATATATATAGCATTGTGATTACTCGCTAATACCGCCCCTGCACAGTAGCTCCGCCCCCCACCAAATCACCACACATAATCCTGCCCCCCACCCCATTATTACACACAATCCCGCCCCGCACCACATTACCACACACAATCCCGCCCCCACCCCATTATTACACACAATCCCGCCCCCACCACATTACCACACACAATTCTGCCCATTACCACACATAATCCTGCCCCACACACAATCCTGCCCCCCACCACATTACCACACACAATCCGCACCACATCACCACACACAATCCCGCCCCCCCACATCACCACACATAATCCTGCCCCCAACACATCACCACACATAATCCCGCACCCACCCCATTACCACACATAATCCCGCCCCCCCACCACACCACACATAATCCCGCCCCCCCATAACCACACATAATCTCGCCCCCCACGCCATTACCACACACAATCCCGCCCCCCCACCACATCACACATAATCCCGCCCCCACCACATCACCACACATAATCTCGCCCCCCATAACCACACATAATCTCGCCCCCCACCCCATTACCACACATAATCTCGCCCCCCACCACATTACCACAAATAATCCCACCCCCACCACCACATTAATACACATAATCCCACCACATCACCACAGATAATCCTGCCCCCCACCACATTACCACACATAATCCCGCTACCCCACCACATTACCACACATAATCCTGCCCCTCACATTACCACACGAGGCTCTGTCCCCACACATTACCACACGAGGCTCTGTCCCCACACATTACTATACGAGGCTGCGTCCCCACACATTACCACACGAGGCTCTGTCCCCACACATTACCATACGAGGCTGTGTCCTCACACATTACCACACGAGGCTCCATCCTCACACATAACCATACGAGGCTGCATCCTAACACATTACCACATGAGGCTTCGTCCCCCCCACATTACCAGACGAGGCTGCGTCCCCACACATTACCACACGAGGCTCCGTCCCCACACATTACCACACGAGGCTCTGTCCCCCCACATTACCAGAAGAGTCTCCGTCCCCGCACATTACCACACGAGGCTCCGTCCCCACCCATTACCACATGAGGCTCCGCCCCCCCACGTTACCACACGCAGCACTTCCTTTCTATATAATTCAACCACTTCAGCCAAGGTAAATGTACATTTAATTGCATCCGCATTCTCCCAAACAAAATGAGCCAAGAAGAGTTGCCAGGTCCATCTCACAGGCCGCAGGAAAATCCGGACAACGATGCAGTAGCTGATCGACAACAACAATATCGACTAAATCGCAGGATTGGTTATTAGTATTATTCAGATTTTTAATGATTATTATTGTTATTAACTTCATTTTAAGTTAATTTACCACCTGCGTAAGCGCTATTGAATGTTGCAAAAAAAACACAACAATAAACACACTGGCGCAACTGTAAAATAAACCCAAGTGCTGCAGGTATTTAGGCAGATCCGTGCATAAGCTGCCAAAGAAACAAATAATCAACTTGAAATATTAAATACCGCGCTACGAGGGTGTAAGAACTAATTTGGCTACAACTTCAGATTGGTTCCCAATACACCATTTATTAACCATTTATTACACTGTGTTAAGTGAGTGACCTTAAGGTGTATTGGGAACCAATCTGAAGTTGTAGCCAAATTAGTTCTTACACCCTCGTAGCGCGGTATTTAATATTTCAAGTTGGCTATTGAATGTTGTCATTATTTACTTTAGTTTAATCACCAGCAGCGTTAATTAGATAGCAATGAGCGTGCCGAGCGTTAGCTGGCTGGAAACAGCTAGTTTCTATTATAAGACCAGTACCATCAATTGACTTGTGTGCATTTTTAAAAGCTTTCAATTTTGCATGCTCTGTTTCTAAGGGTTCATGCACACGACTGTATTTTCTGCCCAAATGCTATCCATTATAAAAACGAATCGTACTTAGACCGATGTTATTCAGTGGGGCAGAGCAGGTAAATTAAATTTTACAGTGAGCAAATCGTCTTGTGAAAAAAATTAAATTAGTGACATTTGCGTACATTACATCTGCAAACTGCGATGAGTGGCCACGTATGGCAACGTTCACATAGTCATTATTTGGTCATCATTTAAAATTAGTATTTGCAAACCATAATCATGAGTGGAACAATCTGAGGAAAAGTGCAATAGAAACACATCACCACTTCGGCATTTCACCCACTTCTTGTTTTTGCTTACAAACACTGATCTAAAATACTGACCAAATACTGAACATGTGACTGTGACCTAAGAATTCATTTCATTGAATGGGGCAAAAAACATCTGCCATGTAAGCATAACCTAAGTTCATCTCCAGTGTGAATGGGAACGAACTGCCTTGATGTCTCCCATACACAGCACACATAGAGGAGATCTCTCTGTTGCACACAATCAGAGATTCAGTAATAAATTAAAAAAACAACAGTGTGCCTGCTCCTGTTTTTATTTTAGGTTTTATTTGTTGATGGCCACTGCATAGATGGCACCTTCATAATATACTTACATTAACAACCATGGTATTATATTTTTGTTTACACCACGCCATCCATTGCTCATGCCACTTTGTCTTTTACCATTCATTTTGTACAACTCTATGATTAACATTTGACTATCTTTTAACCCATATTATCAAAATCCTTGCCAAAATGTGGACTCCGGCCCGCTATATAGGAGTGGCGATACGGTTGTCAAGTTAGAATAGTAAAATAGATGTGTAAAAACAGACACGCACAGTAAAATGTTTGTGTTTTTTATTTAGTTTCTGTTTTTTCAACAAAATATGAAATTCTAGGTAGGTACCTGACCAAAAGTTCCAGCAAACTGCAACAGGGCGCTGTATTGGCATAGTGTGTATAGATGTAAAAAAGAAAAAAAGAACTGTGTATGACAGTTGTGAAGCAGACTTTGTGAAGCAGACAGTTGCAGTTAAATATCTGGATTTTAGAGTATTATATTTTATATTTCTTAAAATACAATTATTCCCCATTCTAAAAATGGTTGCATAAAATTACAAAAACTAAATGCAGTCATTTGTGACTAGCTAGTACATACCGTCTGATTTATAGTTTTCTGAAAAATGTTGTTGCAACAGCTTTCTATGCTCACATACAAATACAATCCTTCCCTCAAAGGTTACTTTTCCTTTTTTTATTTGGTATTTCATTTTTTAGCCCTGTGACCTTAACAGCACAGTTTTACCAATTCAACTCCTTTTCATGTGCCCTATTAGGGTATGTGCCCTATTAGGGTATGTGCACACGTAGAATGATTCTCTGCGGATTTTTCCGCTGCGGATTTGATAAATCCGCAGGGCAAAAACTGTGCGTTTTTCCTGCGGATTTATTGCGGATTTACCGTGGTTTTTGTGTGGATTCCACTGCGGTTTTACACCTGCGGTTTTCTATTATGGATGTGTAAAACCGCTGCGGATTCCGCACAAAGAATTGACATGCTGCAGAATGTAAACCACTGCGTTTCCGCGTGTTTTTCTCCGCAGCATGTGCACTGCGGATTGCGTTACCCATAGGTTTACATTGTACTGTAAACACATGGGTAACAGCTGCGGACCCGCAGCTGTGGAAACACTGCGGATCCGCAGCAAAATCTGCAGCGTGTGCACATAGCCTAAGGAATATGTGGACTTAATAGACATAGGGTGTCTGTTCCTATTTCTATAGGGTCCTTCCTATTTCTACAGTGCACGGTTAATTAAGAAACAATGTGTATTTATAATTAAAACGCAGCAGGGCAGATGCCAGCTACACCATATCACTGATCAATCACACTGGCACTGCTGCTGGCACCTCCACTTTCTCTTGCTGCTTCTTGATCTCCATATTATTTCCAGGCTGCTATTCCAGTCTTCTTTATTGCTGCAGTTTTATAACACATTACTATAAACATAAGGATGAATGACCTCGGGGAGATCAAAACATCCAACACTGCGGAGACACCATCACGTGTTTCTCAACGCAGTGATCCAGAACACTGCTCCCATCCCTAAAGGGAAATATGCAAATGCATGTAGAAAAGCCACGGAGACACCATCACATGTTTCTCAACGCAAGCAATGAATAGCCAGGTCTTTCACCGGGAAGGAACAACCACGGGAAGGGCAGCATCCATGCATTTTCTACATGCATATAATACATTACTGTCTGGAATATCTGTCCAATGTTTTAGGACTTTATATTCCTGTCTCAATTTCTCAGCTGTGAGAACTGAGGTTTTCTCACTGTCCTAAATCACCCTAAAATGGCTGATGCACTCATTGCCTAGGCTTTTATTCAGGCTCTGATAGGATCTGTATAAAAGCCCAGGCAGGTAATATATCAGGCTCTTATATACAGGCTTGCTGGTTGCGTTATAACATATGATGTGTTAGCTGTTCTGCATTATATCGAAGCCTACATGGTTGCTCTTAAGGTCATATCAGCCTTCTGTGAGTAATGAAATCTACAATGTGTAAAAAGTTGGAAAGCATTTTTTGTAAATTGAATCGACTATGGTTCAAATTTGCAAGAAATTTAGAGGTCTATAATTTTTATTGTTCAACTGTGAGACAGAATCTAAAAATCTAAAACAGAAAATAACATTGTATGATTTTTAAATAATTAAATTGCATTTCATAGCATGAAATAAGTATTTGATGCAATAGAAAAACTGATGTTTGCAATTACAGAGGTCAGACGTTTCCTGTAGATCAAGTTTGCACACATTGCAGTGGGGATTTTGGTCCCACTACTCCATACAGATCCTCTCCAGATCATTTATGTTTCGAGCTGTTACTGGGCAACATTTAGTTTCAGCTCCCTCCAAAGATTTTCTATTGAGTTCAGGTCTAGGGACTGGCTAGGCCACTCCGGGACCTTGAAATGCTTCTTATGGAGCAACTCTAGTTGTCCTGGCTTTGTGTTTCTGGTCATTCTCATGCTGGAGACCAAGCCACGACCCATCTTTAATGCTCTTACTGAGGGAAGAAGGTTGTTGGGCAAAATCTCACGATATGTGACCCCATCTATCCTCCCTTCAATACGGTGCAGTTGTCTTGTCCCCTTTGCAGAAAAGCAACCCCAAAGTATGTTTCCCCCACCATGCTTCAAGGTTGAGATTGTTCTTGAGGTTGTACTCATCCTTCTTCCTCCAAACACGGCGAGTGCAGTTAATGGCAAAAAATTCTTTTTTAGTCTCATCTGACCACATAAACTCCCATTCTTCCTCTGGATCATGCAGATGGTCATTGTCGAACTTCAAATGGGCCTGGATATGTGCCGGTGTGAGCAAGGAGACCTTGCGTGCCTTTCAGGATTTTAATCTTTGACAGCGTAATGCTGGGACTATGGTCCCAGCTCTATTCTTGTTATTGACCAGGTCCTTGGCCAGGTAGTTTTGGGATCTTCTTGGAATCATCCTTGCCCTACAAGGCGAGACCTTGCATGGAGCCCCAGACCAATTATTTTTTAATAATTGTGCGAACAGTTGCCTTCTCACCAAGCTGCTCGCCTAATGTCCTGTAGCCCATCCCAGCCTTGTGCAGGTCTACAATTTTGTCCCCGGTGTCTTTAGACAGCTCTTTGGTCTTGACCATGGTGGAGAGGTTGGAGTGATTGATTTTGTGTGTGGACAGATGTCTTTTATGCAAGTAATGAGTTCAAACATGTGCAATTAATACAGGTAATGAGTAGTGTTGAGCATTCCGATGCTGCAAGTATCGGGTATCGGCCGATACTTGCTGTATCGGAATTTCCGATACCGAGATCCGATATTTTTGTAATATCGGATATCGGTATCGAAACAACATTAATGTAAAAAGGTGTAAAAGAAAGAATTAAAATAAAAAAAATCGCTATACTCACCTGTCCGACGCAGCCGGGACCTCGGCGATTGTAAGCGGCAGCGTTGTTTCTTTAAAATTCGCGCTTTTACTTGCTTACGTGAATTCCCGGCTTCTGATTGGTCAGGGCGGCCATGTTGCCGGGACTCGGACCAATCACAGCAAGCCGTGACGAAATTACGTCACGGCTTGCTGTGATTGGTCCGCGTCCCGGCAACATGGCCGCCATTAACCAATCACAAGCCGTGACGTCACGGGAGGCTGGACACGCGCTTATTTTGAAAAGCGCGCGTGTCCAGCCTCCCGTGACGTCACGGCTTGTGATTGGTCACGGCGCCATATTGCCGGGATGCGGACCAATCACAGCAAGCCGTGACGAAATTACGTCACGGCTTGCTGTGATTGGTCCGCGTCCCAGGAACATGGCCGCCATTAACCAATCACAAGCCGTGACGTCACGGGAGGCTGGACACGCGCTTATTTTGAAAAGCGCGCGTGTCCAGCCTCCCGTGACGTCACGGCTTGTGATTGGTCACGGCGCCATATTGCCGGGACGCGGACCAATCACAGCAAGCCGTGACGTAATTTCGTCACGGCTTGCTGTGATTGGTCCGAGTCCCGGCAACATGGCCGCCCTGACCAATCAGAAGCCGGGAATTCACGTAAGCAAGTAAAAGCGCGAATTTTAAAGAAACAACGCTGCCGCTTACAATCGCCGAGGTCCCGGCTGCGTCGGACAGGTGAGTATAGCGATATTTTTTATTTTAATTCTTTATTTTACACATTTATATGGTTCCCAGGGCCTGAAGGAGAGTTTCCTCTCCTTCAGACCCTGGGAACCATCAGGAATACCGTCCGATACCTGAGTCCCATTGACTTGTATTGGTATCGGGTATCGGTATCGGATTGGATCCGATATTTTGCCGGTATCGGCCGATACTTTCCGATACCGATACTTTCAAGTATCGGACGGTATCGCTCAACACTAGTAATGAGTGCATAGTAGGAGCTCTCCTTAAAGAAAAAGTAACAGGTCTGTAAGAGCCAAAATTCTTGCTGGTTGGTAGGTAACCATACTTATTTAATGCAATAAAATGCAATTTAATTATTTAAAATCATATAATGTAATTTTCTGGTTTTTATTTTTAGATTCTGTCTCTCACAACTAAAGGGTACCTACGATAAAATTAGAGACCTCTCCATTCTTTTTAGGTGGGAAAGCAGTGTATCAAATACTTATTTTCCCCACTGTATAGTCTATATAGTTTGTTGACCTCCATGATCATCCGTGGAGGACACTGACTGTCTTGTGGCACAAGACTGCAATCAATGTTGTTTGTAACACTCCAAGGGTATGTGCACACGTATCTGTGAGGGCTGCGGATTTTTCCACAGCGGATTTGATAAATCCGCAGTGCAAAACCGCTGCGGTTTTTCCTGCGTATTTATCACGGTTTCTATTGCGGATTCCGCTGTTGGTTTACACCTGCAGTTTTCTATTGGAGCAGGTGTAAAACCGCTGCGGATTCCGCACAAAGAATTGACATGCTGCGGAAAATAAACAGCTGCGTTTCCGCGTGTTTTTTTCCGCAGCATGTGCACTGCGGATTGCATTTCCTATAGGTTTACATGGTACTGTAAATGCATGGGAAACCGCTGCGGATCCGCAGCTGCCGAAATGCTCAAAATCCGAAGCGCGTGCACATACCCTTAAGGAAATCTATTCTGTATTTTACGCAGTTCTACTGGAACAACATCCTGTGAGTCTTGGCTACCAAAATATCCTATCGGAGGGCACCTCACTCATCAAAGGTCATTACTGTTGGGATAATGTTGTACTCACATATCTCTTTTCCCATCGTGCTCAATTACTGACTTGTATCTGTTTTTTTTCCATGTTGATTGGCCTGGTTGCCCTTTTTGGCACCATACATAGTGCTACTTTTTAACAGGGCTGTGGAGTTGGAGTTTGAGCACATTTTGGTGGAGTCGGAGTTGAAGTCAGTATAAAATGGACCAACTCTGTCTCATAAAATATATAATAAATTGGGTACAGTAGTTCAATGCAGTTTGTGGGGAATATTTTTATCATAAGTATTTGGGAAAGTTATGAAATGTCATATAAATGTCTTTCCTATTCCTGATCTAAGGTCTAGACTTTTAGCTGAGATGAATCTGTGCTGTAGCTTATATTCATGATAAGTAGTGAAGTGGACGAGGGCAAGGCCGCCCATGCATATCCATGATCTGGCCCAGCAAAACTTCCACACTCAGATTCTATCTTAACAAACGTATCTTTACTGTTAAACATTTTCTTAACACAGCGGAACACAATTGTAGACAATACAAAAAATGCCTATTCACAGAATTAACGTGTAATAACAAACTATCCCTCACTGTCCCTATCCACACGTTACCAGTTCCTTTACTCCAGGAGGTAATCTTCCCACGTCGCAGGCCTGTCTGTCACTGCAGGGAGACGCTCCAGCCGAGGAGAAAACAACAGGGAGTGAACAAAACTCTGTCTCTCAGGTCCAGACTGTAATCCTTGGGGGTTCAGCAGGTAAAGGTGGGGTGTTCGGCCTCTCAACAGAGGACCCGCTTACAGTTCATGGGCTCCAGGATCTGTGAAGATGTCACCGCTGAGTGCTCTGCAGTGTGGGAGCTGGGAACAATCTGGATGTCAGCTTCCAAGAGAGGGGAATCGTCCAGGCAATCTCCTATGTCGCATCTACAGGAGGCCACCAGCATACACAGACTTCTCTCTGCACAGAGAAGTTTCCCGGGCTCTCCTTCTCTCCCTCCTTCCTGGTCACATGACATAACAGGGGGGAGCTTAGCCAATACAGTTTGTTTCTCTGTAATCACATTCGGCATAGGTATAACTTCTGGCCACACGGGGGCAGTGTCTGTCACAGATTCTTCTATGTCAATGATAACAGAACAGTCACAGCTGGCCAGCTCATTACACGCCCCCCCACTTGAAGGTTGGCAGTCCCTGTCAACGACTGTCTCCAGGGCGGCGATGGCTGTGGAGGTTGTAGGACCCGGCTGTGAAAAGGGCCACACATATTGGTCTCTGTAGGACTGTCCCGGGGGCACTCCTGCGGTGGTCCTCGCTGTCCACCTAACGGGTGCTAGTCTCTCTCCCCGATCAGTCACTCCACTCTCCGCCCCAGTCGGTAAGTCAGTCAAGGAGGTAAGGGGTGCAGACGTGTCAGTCAGGCGAGCAGGGGTAGGGATGTTTTCCACTTCTACATCCCCGGTATCGGTGTCTCCCACAGTATTAGTGACATCCGTCTCTCTAGGCATTATAGGAGGGGAGTCAGGCTGAGAACGACAGGGGCGCAACATGTTACGGTGCAGGGTGCGGAGGCTGCCACTGTCTTCGCCTTGTACTTGGTAGACGGGGCCACCAGGGTACGGGTGTCCAATTATTCGATAGACTTCGGTCTCCCACTTGGGCCGGAGTTTTCCTTGTGGTTTCTTTATACGAACTAGGACCAGTTGACCCACACTCAGTAGGTCTTCTTGTACTGGAAGTGGATCAGCGTGAACCTGGTCCTGGATCTGCTGTTCCACCAGCCGGTAGACAGTTTCCATCCTTTGACGGTGTGCTTGTAGCCAGGAAGGATAGGTACCACAGGTGTCTTCATCAGGGTTAGACAGGTGTAGCTCATGGATGCCTTTGCCTGGGCGGCCAAAAAGGAGGGTGTAAGGCGTGTATCCGGTGACAGAATGGACTTGATTGTTATAGGCCCACAGCAGTTCTGGGAGGAATCGAGGCCAGTCGGGCTTTTTGTCTTCTGCTAAGGTTCGGATCAGTTGTAAGAGAGTCCGGTTGAAATGTTCACACGCGCCATTCCCTTGTGGATGATACGGGGTGGTCCTGGACTTCTTGATTCCATACATCTGCTGAAGTTCTTCAATGACTCGCCCTTCGAAACATGCCCCCTGATCCGAGTGCAGCCGCTCCGGACACCCGTAGACCCGAACGAAGTGTTGACAGATGGCCTGTGCAGCTGATTCGGCAGTCTGATCTTTGGTAGCAACAGCGACGGCGAATTTCGTGAAGTGGTCCACCATCACCAGACAGTACTGGTAGCCACTTTTCGCCGTTCCGATCAACAGATAGTCCACCATCAACAACTTGAGGGGCCTGGATGTGCTAATGGTCTGGACGGGTGCACGCTGCTCAGTAGACTTGTGGAGTTCACATGTACGACAGCTTAGGCAGACGTTTTCAACCAGCTTATGGAGTCCTGGGCAAAAAATGAATTGCTGGGTCCACCGGAGGGTCTTGTCTATGCCGAAGTGGCTGTTCCTTCTGTGGGCTTCAGCCACCATCTCATGGGCTAGCTGCACCGGGACGACAATCTGCAAACATTCTTCCAGCATATGGGATAAAAGGGCCCTGCGATACAAGACTCCATCCTTCACGATCAGCCGATCCCATTGGGCAAGTAGGGCAGAGGCCCTGGTTGATAGTCGGGCTCTTACTTCGGAGGGTGGTTTCTCTTGTGTCTTCACATACTGTTTCAGTAAGACGTGTTCAGGGTCTCGATCTTGAAGCTTGGCCCATTCTTGTTGGGACAGGGGGGACCCCACTACGGCTTCAATCCCGCCTACAGCATACTGGCGGCTATCTTCTATTTGTTTAGCTAGCCGGGCAAAGTCGGGCAGTTCATCTTCCTCCAACTCTGCATCCCGGTTCCCCACTGGCGGGGATGAGGTCACTCTGGAAAGGCTGTCAGCATTCTGATTCTCCTTCCCCGCTCTGTATTTAATTTTGTATTGGAATCTAGAGAGCCTTGCCATCCAGCGCTGTTCCATTGCCCCTAGTTTGGCATTTTCTAGGTGGGCAAGAGGATTGTTGTCTGTCACGACCAGCACCTCCGCTCCTGTCAGGTAGCCAGCAAATTTCTCTGTCATAGCCCAGGTCAGGGCCAGGAGTTCCAGGCGGAAAGAGCTGTAGTTGACGGGGTTCTTTTCGGTGTCACGGAGGGATCTACTGGCATAGGCTATTACGCGTTCCTTGTTATCTTGGACTTGGGAGAGGACCGCCCCGAGACCTTGAAGGCTGGCGTCGGTGTATAACTGGAACGGCAAGGTGTAGTCTGCAAATGCCAGAATAGGGGGTGATGTCAGAGCAGCTTGAAGCGCCCGGAAGGATTTTTCTTGGTCGGGCCCCCAGCTGATGCGTTGTCCTCTGGGACTGTTCGCGGTCCCTCGGAGGGTCTCATGCAGTGGTTCCGCAAGCCGGGCAAAGTCCTTGACAAATCGGCGGTAATAGCCCGCTAGCCCCAGGAAAGCCTGGACTTCTTTGATGGTAGTTGGCTGTGGCCACTCTTGGACAGCTGCTATCTTCTCTGGAGAGGGTTGGACACCTTCGGCCGAGATCCGGTGCCCCAGGTAATCGATCTCCTGCTGGAATAGACGGCACTTGCTGGGCTTCAACTTCAGGCCGTGTTTCTTCAAGCGCTGGAACACTTTGCCAAGCTTGTGAAGATGATCCTCGAAGGTGGCGGAGTATACCACGATGTCGTCAAGGTATATCAGCGTGAATTCGAAGTTGAAATCTCCCAGACAGCGTTCCATCAGTCTCTGAAAGGTCCCTGGTGCGTTACTCAACCCGAATGGCATCCGGTCAAACTCGTACAGGCCCATGGGAAGGATGAAGGCGGTCTTTTCTCTGTCCTTCTCACTCATGGGGACCTGCCAATATCCACTGGCCAAGTCTAGAGACGAAAAATATTTGGCCTTTTTCAGGGCGGTCAGTGACTCTTCGATCCGGGGGAGTGGATAGGAGTCCCGGATCGTGCAAGCGTTCAACCGATGGTAGTCTACGCAAAATCTCAGGGATCCATCTTTCTTTTTGACTATCACCACGGGTGCAGCCCATGGGCTCTGGCTCTCCCGCACCACTCCGGCATGTAGCATAGATTCTAAGAGGCTTTTCACCTCCTGGTATTGTTGAGGTGGTATTTGTCGGTACCTCTCGCGAATAGGGGCAGTATCACCCGTGGGAATCTCGTGTTGGATACTGGTGGTGTACCCGAAGTCGGTGTCATGCTTTGCAAAGGAGTCTTGGTGTTCTCGCAGTAGTTTCTCCATTTGAGACACTTCCTGTTTGGTGTACTGGGACGGGTCCAGTTGCACTTTTTCCAGTAGTTTTCGCCCAATGTCTTCATCATCTGCTTGAGCATTTATGGCTGAGACAGTTACCGTCCGGCCATCTTCTGTAGACGGGGTGAATTGTAAGGGTCCCATGGGGTTCACTTCTGTGGGTAGAGCATATACTCTGGCAAGTTGCGTGCCAGCCTCGAGAGCTACACCTACGTCTGCGGTGTTGTTTAGCCTGACAGGGACTCTTCCGTTCCTCACGACGGCTAGGGTGCGGGCGACTAGTGGGTTTAGCTTACCCCCACTTGGAGCCCTCGGCTCGATTAACACTTCAACTCCTTCAAATTGTCGGTTGGTGTTAAGAGGCAGGGAAATGACTGTCTCTTTTTCAGCGGGCAAAGTAATCCGAGTACAGCGGGGCACTTTAACGGCTGCTAGGGGTAGTTGTTCCTTTGCCATCTGTTGAAGTCCAACGGTCCGGATTACGCGCTGGAATGCCAGACGAGTCGGTTTATGTTTGGTAACTTTCTGCCAGTACTTGGGCCCTTTTCTTGTCAACAGCATAAGATCTAGGTCTTTCAAGATATTCATTCCAATTATTACTGGGGTCTCGGAGCCGAAGCCTTCCTTGACAATTCCTCGTTTCCCTAGGTTTTGTCCACAGGCCTTCGTATCCATCCAGGCGACTCCGGTTACTGGAATGGGTAGGTTATTAGCCGCAATTATCTTAATGGTGGTATCTGGATCACAAGCAGTTCTTGGTTTGAGGTACTTTTCATAAAACTGTTCAGAGATCGTGGTCACTTGCGACCCAGTGTCCATCAATCCTTGCACCGCAACTCCCTCCAGAAGGACTTCAAGTATAGGACTACTCGAGGCAAGAGTACTCCATTGCTGGTTCTGTTTTTCTACACCCCATTCTCTGTCCCCCCCTGCTGCTCGAACCTCAGCTGCAGGGGTGTCTAGTTTAACGGCGGCCATTGTGGTGAGACCTGGCGTGGGGGCTCTGCTTGTGGATGTAGCTGATATTCTGTTCGTCGTGGTAACTGATGGTTTGTTCGTTGAGGACAACGATTCGCCCTGTGGCGAGGGTCACCACATGACCAACACAGTCCCGCGGGACGGCTAGGTCGTATCCGCTGGTCTCTCTGTCGTTCTAGTGTTCACTGTGACACCTGTTGCTGTAAATCTGCTACCATCTGTTTCAGCTCCTCGGTGTCACTGTTGGGCTGTTTACTGTTTAATATGGATCTGCACGCAGCGCTTTGAGTCCCCACATCCATGACGGGTCCCCTAGAACGTTCTATGGCTTCCTGCTTAACTTCAGTGAAGGTGAGAGTCGGCGTCATCCGAATCAAGTTCTGTAGCGTACGGTTAAGATACTGGTCTCTCAGCCCTATAACGAATTGGTCTCTCAGTACCAGGTCACGAGGAGCTATAGTAGCCAGTTGTTCCCCTCTTGCACAGACTTGTTCAAGGAGTACCTGAAGGGCATTTGCATATTGGGGAATGTCCTCCCATTCAAGCTGTGTCCGTCTAAAGAACAGGTATCGCAGTGTTCCCTGGTACGTAGTAGGTCCATAGGTCTTTTCCAGCACCTGCACCAAATCCTCCAACACACGCTGCCCCCTGACCATCTCCAGTCTGACTGTCGTCCATGCCTCCCCCTCTAGCGTCAGTACCGCCATTTCTGCCAAGGTCTTAGGGTCAATATTATACATTTCTCCCAGTATCCGCACTTGTTCCGCCCACTCTGGTACGGGGTAGTTTCGCCCGCCAAATTTCCTGACCTGGTTTACAATGGACACCGGCGGCGGTTTCTGACTGTATACTGGGCCTGGGTGGGAATCCTACTGGGCACAGATCCTGCCGACTATGCCAGATGAAGTGGACGAGGGCAAGGCCGCCCATGCATATCCATGATCTGGCCCAGCAAAACTTCCACACTCAGATTCCATCTTAACAAACGTATTTTTACTGTTAAACATTTTCTTAACACAGCGGAACACAATTGTAGACAATACAAAAAATGCCTATTCACAGAATTAACGTGTAATAACAAACTATCCCTCACTGTCCCTATCCACACGTTACCAGTTCCTTTACTCCAGGAGGTAATCTTCCCACGTCGCAGGCCTGTCTGTCACTGCAGGGAGACGCTCCAGCCGAGGAGAAAACAACAGGGAGTGAACAAAACTCTGTCTCTCAGGTCCAGACTGTAATCCTTGGGGGTTCAGCAGGTAAAGGTGGGGTGTTCGGCCTCTCAACAGAGGACCCGCTTACAGTTCATGGGCTCCAGGATCTGTGAAGATGTCACCGCTGAGTGCTCTGCAGTGTGGGAGCTGGGAACAATCTGGATGTCAGCTTCCAAGAGAGGGGAATCGTCCAGGCAATCTCCTATGTCGCATCTACAGGAGGGCACCAGCATACACAGACTTCTCTCTGCACAGAGAAGTTTCCCGGGCTCTCCTTCTTCTCTCCCTCCTTCCTGGTCACATGACATAACAGGGGGGAGCTTAGCCAATACAGTTTGTTTCTCTGTAATCACATTCGGCATAGGTATAACTTCTGGCCACATGGGGGCAGTGTCTGTCACAGATTCTATGTCAATGATAACAGAACAGTCACAGCCGACCAGCTCATTACAAGTAGTGAAGCTCCTCCTCTACAGATAAGGGGAAAAATAACAAACACACAGGGAAAGAATGCCTGTATTTATCTCAGAATGTCTGGAGTGAACAGGAAAGCAGCATTAAGGCAAGTACTTCTTAAAGCATAGTTAAACTTTTAATAAACTGTGCATAAATCAATAGTCCAGTATATGTTGTCTCTGTATGCTTGATGTTTTAGCTTGTTTTTCCTCTTAGGCTGGTTTCACACTTGTGTTTTGATCTGCAGCGTTTTAGCGCTAAAAAACGCATGCGGTTTTTTTTTATACTTAACATTAAAAAACGCATGCTTTTTTTAGCATGCGCTTCGACGCGTTTTCGGCAATGCATGTGTTTTTTGACGCGTGCGTTTAGTTGCAGAAATGCAACCTGTAGTAATTTCTAGTGGCTTTTTTTGCCGCAAAAAAACGCATGCGTTTATTCGCGGCAAAAAAATGTATTGCTGTCTATGTAAACGCCTGCGTTTTTAAGCACATGCGTTTGCATGCATTTTTAAACGCATGCATTTCTATAGAAAAACACAAGAAAACACAAAAAAAACAAGAAAACCCTAACCCTTGGGTTACTAGGGATCCTAACCCTAACCCTAACGTTAGGATCCCTAGTAACCCTAGGGATCCTAACCCTAACCCTTGGGATCCTAACCCTAACCCTTAGGGTTAGGGTTAGGATCCTAACCCTTTGGGTTAGGGTTAGGATCCCTAGGGTAAGGGTTAGGGTTAGGATCCCAAGGGTTATGCTTTTGGTTAGGGGTAGGGGTAGGGTTAGGGTTAGGGTTTGGATCCCTAGGGTTAGGGGTAGGGTTAGGGTTTGGATCCCTTTATCACCTTGATGGTGGGGGTTGGCTTATCAGTGACCTGGTGACCAGGACATTCTTCTAATAAAAAGCTACCCCTAACCCTAACCCTAGGGATCCTAACCCTAAACCTAACCCTAACCCTATGTAATTCTATTAATAGTGGGTTTTCTAGTTGATTTTGATGATTGGCAGCTGTCACACACTTCTCTGCATGCGTTTCAAAAATGCAAACGCAGGAAAAAACGCATGTAAACGCGTCAAAACGCCACTTTTTTTTTTCTTCATGCAAAAACGCATGCGTCTAAAAAACGCAGTGTTTGCACACGTTTACATGCGTTTTTTCACCACATGCGGTTTTTTTTTAAAACGCTGCAGATCAAAACGCAAGTGTGAAACCAGCCTTAGCTCATGTTTGGAGAAATTAGCTGCCCTGATGACTTATATGCAATATACATAGAATATAAGGGGAAAAACTGTTTTCTAACATCTCAAATTCAGAAATACAGTAACAGGATCGATGAGGACATACAGTTAAGTCCATATATATTTGAACAGAGACAACATTTTTCTAATTTTGGTTATAGACATTAGCACAATGAATTTTAAACAAAACAATTCAGATGCAGTTGAAGTTCAGACTTTCAGCTTTCATTTGAGGGTATCCACATTAAAATTGGATGAAGAGTTTAGGAGTGGCACATGCTAAGGAGCTAAAACTCCTAAACCCTTCATCCAATTTTAATGTGGATACCCTCAAATGAAAGCTAAAAGTCTGAACTTCAACTGCATCTGAATTGTTTTGTTTAAAATTCATTGTGGTAATGTCTATAATCAAAATTAGAAAAATGTTGTCTCTGTCCAAATATATATGGACTTAACTGTATATATTTGTGTGTGTGTTCTGCAATTTGATTCAGCACAAACCTGCTCCCTCCCTCCTCCCCTCTTCATAGACTGTGAAGAAATGATGTGAAGCATTTAGTGAGATGTACCCTGAGACAAGCCTGACATTGAAAGTTCAGCATAAAGCTATCTAACATATTTTACAAACTTTATACTTATCATCTGTCCTATTGATTTATGCAAAGATTGTTTTATTTATATCCTAAATTATACAATGCATGATTCCCTATTCTTGCAAGAATTACAATATACCTTATTTTTTTTAACAGGACAAAATTGTTTTGAGAGTGAATTTACATAATTACAAAATGTCTAAGAAGCATCTTTTGAAGTCAGCTGTATTTGAACATTTTACTGTGACTCAAGATAAAAAACATTTTGTGTGTCAGTGTATAAGTGACCCAGATGAAAACAAATCCTGTGATACCAAAATCAGGCAGTGATAAAATTGCTCCTTCAAGAGCTTCCAATCTAAGAAGACATCACCCAGAAGTTTACAAAGCTGTGATTGAAAAAGATCACAGCAGCACCAAGAAACCAGAGACCAGCAATTCTTGCCAGGCAAAGGAGGAGGAAAGAGCATCTTAGGCTACTTTCACACTTCCGTCTTTCAGCTCCCATCACAATCCATCGATTTTTGAGAATGCAGGATAATGCAAAATAATTTGCAGGATCCTGCATTTTCCCATAGACTTGTATTGGCGACGGATCACGACGGATCACGACGGATGGCCACATGTCGCATCGGATCCGTCGTGTTTTGGTGGACCGTCTGGAAAAAATGTTCATTGTAATGTTTTTTGTCTGCGTCGGGAAAACGTGTAGCGATGGATCCTGCGGCATACGTCATTCAGTAGAATGGAAGCCTATGGACGCAGGATCCATCGCACACTGGAATCCAGCGACGGATGCAGTTTTTCTCTGAGCACGCCTGCAAGGATTTTCAAGTCCGGGAAAAATCTCTCTTTCTCTCTCTCTCTCTCTCTCTCTCTCTCTCTCTCTCTCTCGTCAGTTACAAGATATTTTGTAAGTGACAGTTACTGTAACAATGACAGAAGATGTGTTTAAAAGATAGCTAATGGAGCTTGTGAAGGACACCATTATCATTATTTGCACAACCAGCTTTTACAGCTCTTAATGGAGAAATCACCCACAAACTTGGTGTTTCTCTTGAAAGAGAAAGTATTAGAAAATTAGTGATAGAAGAAGCCCTTAAGCAAAAGGAAGATCTTAAAAAGACTCTCAAGAGACGCTTTGTGTTTCTTTAAATGGATGCCTGCACACGTCAGAGTGAACTATTTTGCTATCAAAGTTTGATATGTTTGTGACAACAAAAAAATTGTTGCTAAGATGCTGGCAGTAAAAGATACTTCAGCTTATCACAGCAGCCAGTTTCTCCATACCATAGTGGAAAAAGTTCTGCAAGATTATGAACTAAAAAAAACAGGTTCTTGCTAGTGTAACTGATAGTGCTGCAAACATGAGAAGTACAATTACTGATGAATGAAAATAATGAAGGTGAACAGTAGCTAGAAGAACATTTCACATTCAGTATGTTGGAGATGGAAGGCCACAGTCCTGTTCCCATAATGGAGGAACAAGCAGATACTACTACAGAAGAACAGCAAAATGATTCTTCACAGTTAGATGATCTTGTTGAAGCTTCTTCACACCTCTTTCCTGTTCATCACATACGCTGTGTTGTGCACACGCTGCAGCTGGCAATAAGAGATATAGTCTGCAAGAGGGACATGCTGGAACTTTGATTAGCAAAATGAGGAAATTGGCTATTGCTGACAGAACTGTTGTGAATTTGCTTTTTGCTCCCTCTAGTGGTTACTAGTTTTTTGACTCTGGTTTTTCTGTCATTCCTTTTATCCGCACCTGGGTCGTTAGTTAGGGGTGTTGCTATATAAGCTCCCTGGACCTTCAGTTCAATGCCTGGCAACGTAGTTATCAGAGCTAGTCTGCTGTGCTCTTGTCTACTGATCCTGGTTCCAGTTATATCAGCTAAGTCTGCCTTTTGCTTTTTGCTATTTGTTTTGGTTTTGTATTTTTGTCCAGCTTGTTCCTAATCTTTATCCTGACCTTTGCTGGAAGCTCTAGGGGGGCTGGTGTTCTCCCCCCGGACCGTTAGACGGTTCGGGGGTTCTTGAATTTCCAGTGTGGATTTTGATAGGGTTTTTGTTGACCATATAAGTTACCTTTCTTTATTCTGCTATCAGTAAGCGGGCCTCTCTGTGCTAAACCTGGTTCATTTCTGTGTTTGTCATTTCCTCTTATCTCACCGTCATTATTTGTGGGGGGCTTCTATCCAGCTTTGGGGTCCCCTTCTCTGGAGGCAAGAAAGGTCTTTGTTTTCCTCTACTAGGGGTAGCTAGATTCTCCGGCTGGCGCGTGTCATCTAGAATCAACGTAGGAATGATCCCCGGCTACTTCTAGTGTTGGCGTTAGGAGTAGATATATGGTCAACCCAGTTACCACTACCCTATGAGCTGGATTTTTGTATTCTGCAGACTTCCACGTTCCTCTGAGACCCTCGCCATTGGGGTCATAACAGTTTGCCAGGCCCATATTAAATGTTTAATGCATTGCAGAAGAGGGATTATAAGAAAGAAGATTCTGAGTTTTTTTTTTTCTTCTTCCCCTTTACCTCAGAGTGGCTATGCTTGCTGCAGACATGAATGTCCAGACCTTGATTACAAGTGTGGACCAGCTGGCTACTCGTGTGCAGGGCATACAAGACTATGTTATCAGAAATCCTAGGTCAGAACCTAAAATACCGATTCCTGAACTGTTTTCCGGAGACAGGTTTAAGTTTAGGAATTTCGTGAATAATTGTAAATTGTTTTTGTCCCTGAGACCCTGTTCATCTGGAGATTCTGCTCAGCAAGTAAAAATTGTTATTTCGTTCTTACGGGGCGACCCTCAGGATTGGGCTTTTTCGCTGGCGCCAGGAGATCCGGCATTGGCTGATCTTGATGCGTTTTTTCTGGCGCTCGGTTTACTTTATGAGGAACCCAATCTTGAGATTCAGGCAGAAAAGGCCTTGCTGGCTATGTCTCAGGGGCGAGACGAGGCTGAAGTGTATTGCCAAAAATTTCGGAAATGGTCCGTGCTGACACATTGGAACGAGTGTGCACTGACCGCTAATTTTAGAAATGGCCTTTCTGAAGCCATTAAGAATGTTATGGTGGGTTTTCCCATTCCCACAGGTCTGAATGATACCATGGCACTGGCTATTCAAATTGACCGGCGGTTGCGGGAGCGCAAAACCGCAAATTCCCTCATGGTGTTGTCTGAACAGACACCTAATTCGGTACAATGTGATAGAAAAACCGCAAATTCCCTCATGGTGTTGTCTGAACAGACACCTGATTTAATGCAATGTGATAGAATCCTGACTAGAAATGAGCGGAAAATTCATAGACGCCGGAATGGCTTGTGCTACTACTGTGGTGATTCTACACATGTTATCTCAGCATGCTCTAAACGTATAGCTAAGGTTGTTAGTCCTGTCACCGTTGGTAATTTGCAACCTAAATTTATTCTGTCTGTAACTTTGATTTGCTCACTGTCATCTTATCCTGTCATGGCGTTTGTAGATTCAGGTGCTGCCCTGAGTCTCATGGATCTCTCATTTGCTAAGCGCTGTGGTTTTACTCTTGAACCATTAGAAAATCCTATACCTCTTAGGGGTATTGATGCTACACCATTGGCAGCAAATAAACCGCAGTATTGGACACAGGTTACCATGTGCATGACTCCTGAACACCGCGAGGTGATACGTTTCCTGGTTTTACATAAAATGCATGATTTGGTTGTTTTAGGGCTGCCATGGTTACAGACCCATAATCCAGTCCTGGACTGGAAGGCTATGTCAGTCTCAAGTTGGGGCTGTCGTGGTATTCATGGGGATTCCCTGCCTGTGTCTATTGCTTCTTCTACGCCTTCGGAAGTTCCGGAGTATTTGTCTGATTATCAGGATGTCTTCAGTGAGTCTGAGTCCAGTGCACTGCCTCCTCATAGGGACTGTGACTGTGCTATAGATTTGATCCCAGGCAGTAAATTTCCTAAGGGAAGACTGTTTAATCTGTCGGTACCTGAACATACCGCTATGCGTTCATATATCAAGGAGTCTCTGGAGAAAGGACATATTCGTCCGTCTTCTTCCCCTCTTGGTGCGGGATTCTTTTTTGTGGCAAAAAAGGACGGATCTTTGAGACCTTGTATTGATTATCGGCTTTTAAATAAGATCACTGTCAAATTTCAGTATCCTTTACCGCTGTTGTCTGACTTGTTTGCCCGGATTAAGGGTGCCAAGTGGTTCACCAAGATAGACCTTCGTGGTGCGTACAACCTTGTGCGCATTAAGCAAGGTGATGAATGGAAAACCGCATTCAATACGCCCGAAGGTCATTTTGAGTACTTGGTGATGCCTTTTGGGCTCTCCAATGCGCCTTCAGTTTTTCAGTCCTTTATGCATGACATTTTCCGGAAGTATCTGGATAAATTTCTGATTGTTTATCTGGATGATATTTTGGTTTTTTCTGATAATTGGGATTCGCATGTGGAGCAGGTCAGGTTGGTCTTTAAAATTTTGCGTGAAAATTCTTTGTTTGTCAAGGGCTCAAAGTGTCTCTTTGGTGTACAGAAGGTTCCCTTTTTGGGATTCATTTTTTCCCCTTCTGCTGTGGAGATGGACCCAGTCAAGGTCCGAGCTATTCTTGATTGGACTCAGCCCTCGTCAGTTAAGAGTCTTCAGAAGTTCTTGGGCTTCGCTAACTTCTACCGTCGTTTTATCGCTAATTTTTCTAGCATTGTGAAACCTTTGACGGATATGACCAAGAAGGGCTCCGATGTAGCTAACTGGGCTCCTGCTGCCGTGGAGGCTTTCCAGGAGTTGAAACGCCGGTTTACTTCGGCGCCTGTTTTGTGCCAGCCTGACGTCTCACTTCCCTTTCAGGTTGAGGTGGATGCTTCGGAGATTGGGGCAGGGGCCGTTTTGTCGCAGAGAGGCCTTGGTTGCTCTGTTATGAAACCTTGTGCCTTTTTCTCTAGGAAGTTTTCGCCTGCCGAGCGAAATTATGATGTGGGCAATCGGGAGTTGTTGGCCATGAAATGGGCATTTGAGGAGTGGCGTCATTGGCTCGAGGGTGCTAAGCATCGTGTGGTGGTCTTGACTGATCACAAAAATCTGATGTATCTCGAGTCTGCTAAACGCCTTAATCCGAGACAGGCCCGCTGGTCATTGTTTTTCTCCCGCTTTGATTTTGTTGTCTCGTATTTACCAGGTTCAAAGAATGTGAAGGCCGATGCTCTTTCTAGGAGCTTTGTGCCTGATGCTCCTGGAGTCGCTGATCCTGTTGGTATTCTTAAAGATGGAGTTATCTTGTCAGCTATTTCTCCGGATCTGCGACGTGTGTTGCAGAGATTTCAGGCTGATAGGCCTGAGTCTTGTCCACCTGACAGACTGTTTGTCCCGGATAAGTGGACCAGCAGAGTCATTTCCGAGGTTCATTCCTCGGTGTTGGCAGGTCACCCGGGAATTTTTAGCACCAGAGATCTGGTGGCCAGGTCCTTTTGGTGGACTTCCTTGTCAAGGGATGTGCGGTCATTTGTGCAGTCCTGTGGGACTTGTGCTCGAGCTAAGCCTTGCTGTTCTCGTGCCAGCGGTTTGCTCTTGCCCTTGCCTGTCCCGAAGAGACCTTGGACACATATCTCCATGGATTTCATTTCTGATCTTCCGCTATCTCAGGGCATGTCCGTTATCTGGGTGATATGTGATCGCTTCTCCAAGATGGTCCATTTGGTTCCTTTGCCTAAGCTGCCTTCCTCTTCCGATCTGGTTCCTGTGTTTTTCCAGAACGTGGTTCGTTTGCACGGCATCCCTGAGAATATTGTGTCAGACAGAGGATCCCAGTTCGTTTCCAGGTTCTGGCGATCCTTTTGTAGTAGGATGGGCATTGATTTGTCGTTTTCGTCTGCTTTCCATCCTCAGACTAATGGACAGACGGAGCGAACCAATCAGACTTTGGAGGCTTATTTGAGGTGTTTTGTCTCTGCTGATCAGGACGATTGGGTGACATTCTTGCCGTTGGCTGAGTTTGCCCTTAATAATCGGGCTAGTTCCGCCACCTTGGTTTCGCCTTTTTTCTGCAACTCTGGTTTCCATCCTCGCTTTTCTTCGGGTCATGTGGAGCCTTCTGACTGTCCTGGGGTGGATTCTGTGGTGGATAGGTTGCAGCAGATCTGGAATCATGTGGTGGACAACTTGAAGTTGTCACAGGAGAAGGCTCAGCGCTTTGCCAACCGCCGCCGCGGTGTGGGTCCCCGACTACGCGTTGGGGATTTGGTATGGCTTTCTTCCCGCTTTGTTCCTATGAAGGTCTCCTCTCCCAAATTTAAACCTCGTTTTATTGGGCCTTACAAGATATTGGAAATCCTTAATCCTGTATCTTTTCGTCTGGATCTTCCTGTGTCGTTTGCTATTCACAATGTATTTCATAGGTCCTTGTTGCGGCGGTACATTGTGCCTGTAGTTCCTTCTGCTGAGCCTCCTGCTCCGGTGTTGGTTGAGGGCGAGTTGGAGTACGTGGTGGAGAAGATCTTGGATTCTCGCCTCTCCAGGCGGAGGCTTCAGTACCTGGTCAAGTGGAAGGGCTATGGTCAGGAGGATAATTCCTGGGTGGTCGCCTCTGATGTTCATGCGGCCGATTTAGTTCGTGCCTTTCATGCCGCTCATCCTGATCGCCCTGGTGGTCGTGGTGAGGGTTCGGTGACCCCTCACTAAGGGGGGGGTACTGTTGTGAATTTGCTTTTTGCTCCCTCTAGTGGTTACTAGTTTTTTGACTCTGGTTTTTCTGTCATTCCTTTTATCCGCACCTGGGTCGTTAGTTAGGGGTGTTGCTATATAAGCTCCCTGGACCTTCAGTTCAATGCCTGGCAACGTAGTTATCAGAGCTAGTCTGCTGTGCTCTTGTCTACTGATCCTGGTTCCAGTTATATCAGCTAAGTCTGCCTTTTGCTTTTTGCTATTTGTTTTGGTTTTGTATTTTTGTCCAGCTTGTTCCTAATCTTTATCCTGACCTTTGCTGGAAGCTCTAGGGGGGCTGGTGTTCTCCCCCCGGACCGTTAGACGGTTCGGGGGTTCTTGAATTTCCAGTGTGGATTTTGATAGGGTTTTTGTTGACCATATAAGTTACCTTTCTTTATTCTGCTATCAGTAAGCGGGCCTCTCTGTGCTAAACCTGGTTCATTTCTGTGTTTGTCATTTCCTCTTATCTCACCGTCATTATTTGTGGGGGGCTTCTATCCAGCTTTGGGGTCCCCTTCTCTGGAGGCAAGAAAGGTCTTTGTTTTCCTCTACTAGGGGTAGCTAGATTCTCCGGCTGGCGCGTGTCATCTAGAATCAACGTAGGAATGATCCCCGGCTACTTCTAGTGTTGGCGTTAGGAGTAGATATATGGTCAACCCAGTTACCACTACCCTATGAGCTGGATTTTTGTATTCTGCAGACTTCCACGTTCCTCTGAGACCCTCGCCATTGGGGTCATAACACAGAACCACTAAAATTGATTCCATCTTGAAGAGACATGCAGGAATAGGGGCAAATGTGGATCAAGCCACTCAGGTGGGGCAGCACCTATTTAATGATTGAGTGATTGCTTGAGCTGAAACTCTTCCTTGTAGATATGCCCAAACCCTCAGGTAACACTACATGAAGGTCAATGGACACAGGTGGCTGAATTGAAGGAATTTCTTCATCACCCATTTACAGTGACTAAAAAATTACAAGCTGAGAATTAACTCCTGGCATTTTTTATAAAGGAGTGGAAGAGCTTGTTGTTTTGCCTGTCCCAAAGAGGAGGTTTTATCGCAGATGGCACTGCTGCTTCAATGAAACGGAGAGAGACACTGCTATTAGAAAATAAAATTCTTCAGGCAGCTGTTTAGGTGGACCCAGGTCATCGTATATTGCTGGATGGTCAACAGCTACTAAAGGAAAAGAACCTCTGATTGAAGCAGCAGTTAGGATGAGTGGGTTACAGGATGGCCAAGAGCAAGAGGACTCGGGTCCTGCCAGTGCTGCTGCTGCCGTTCCTTCATCCTCATCAGATGAGGAGCTTGATTTTGCCAAGTATTTGGATGACATGGAGCAGGCAAAGCTTTGTCGCAGGGAAAAAGATTCCACTCCCATAGAAAACAGTTTGACCATATTTCAGCAACATTTTTCACTTGCTCTCAAAGTAGAAGAGTTCAATTGTTCATCAAAACTGACTGTGCACGAGGCAATTCCTTTACACCCTGAAACTGTTAGAGATGTCGCCCATGTGGTTACTGCTTTGCCACCAACCCAAGTTAGTGTAGAGAGGTTGTTCTCTAGCCTTAAAACAAAAAATTAGGTCAGATTTGAAGTCATCTATAAAGGAGGATCTGATGGAGGCGATACTATTTCTCAGAACAAATTCATAGACTGCACAAATGTTATTCAGTAAGTGTTTGTTGAAAACTTTATTTTTTTTTACACTTACTGAAGAGTGTATAATAAATTGTAAATATGAAAAAGTTTTTTTGTTCTAGAGCTGTACGTTGTATTGCAATAGATATAATGCATGTTCTATCTAAATAGCTTGATTATTGTATCGTAATAATGATTAATAGCCTGACGTTACCATTTTACCTCAGTAAATTTGTCACTTAAACTTAAATATGAGCCATGTATGAGGGAGTCAGTGTCATGGAAATTGAGGAGTCAGAGATTTAGCCTACCAACTCCCCAGCCCTGATTTTTAACTGTGTTCTTTTTTTGCTATTGCCCCATATTTTCTGTCATGCTCTCAATACCTACTAAGCAGTTTAGAAAAATTGAGTAGTCATTGTGGGGTTAATTATATCTCACATCATTTTTTTTTCTCTATTTGGTATTTTTTAAATATAGCTATTTTAATTTTTAAAAGGTTTCCCAGGTTAGCCATAGTGTAAGTACCGACTTCCTTCCTGTATTGTCTGTACAGAGAGTATATCAGAGCGAGTGTTTGTTACAATATTTGCTATGAATCAAATATCAAAGTTATCCTCATAGATTAATACAATCTCCAGAAAGATAGAGAAAACTCTAGGGGCCATCGAGTGACATGGAAATTACATACAAAGCCTTATATAAGTATACTAGATTGTGGCCCGATTCTAATGCATCGGGTATTCTAGAATATGCATGTTAGTTGGTTTCCTCCGTAGAACACGCTTGCGCAGAAGACAGCGAAATACTTCCGGGACACAGTGCATCGGCGCATGCGCACTAATGCTTTTCAGCTTTGCCCGCAGTTGGGCAAAGCATACTGCGCGTGCGCAAGGCAAGATTGCACGCGTGTTCTACGGAGGAAACCAACTCACATTCAAGACAATATTGCGGCCAGCGGGAAAGGAAGGTGTGAATGAAACCAGAGAAAACACCGCCCATCAGACCGGACACAGGGCCCGCCAAATTCAGGTGACAGAGTCCCTTTAACCTTCCTTTTTGTAACTCCTTCACTACAAAAAAGCTCATAATTCAATAATCAATCTGCTTATTTTGTCCCAGTCTATAAAGTAAAGCTGAGAAGTAATCTACAGAAAGTATGACGAGTCAGTCTAGTGTCTGCTCTAGTGACCAATATGAAAATTGAAATATGTTAAAATGTTTTTAATAAAAACCTGATTTTAAATAGTACATATTTTTTAAGGGGGCATGTCTTTAAATAACATATCCACTTTTAGCCTATTGTTGTGATTTGTGGTGTAAAGTTTTGTCATTTTCCCTTCATTCTGGAAAATAAGTTTAGAAACTATTACCTATTTGTAGTTTTTCCATTTTTTTTTGTTTGTTTTTGTTTTATAGCTGCCAATTAGAAATTACGGTAAACACACTCATATGATCTTGGTGATATGTTGCTAGGCATCATTTCTACTGCTGTTACGTTGATTAACTTTTTTAAACTTAGACTCTAGTGTGCAGGACATTTTAACAAAAAGTATATTCTTTGTTTTTGACGTATTTGAATTGTTGGCGCCTAATTTACTGCCCAAATGAATAAATAAATACATGAAATATATCTATTGGCTAACAAAATATATATATACAGTATGCTTGCCCAAGAATGGGTTATACAGTCTACTAGCTGTTGAGAATTTAAAATGTTTACACGAGCCACTTTCATTGATTCACTTGGACTGAGTACATGCCATCTGTTTCTAATTTTTTACATTTCAGTGAACTATTAAAATCATTAATATACTTTAAATCTTTGGGATTTAACAGTGTACTACTGAAGAATATTTAGCTTTGAGACTTTATCGAGTACCCTGTCAAGATCAATAGTATTGTTTATTTTAATGGAATGCAACAAGTGATGCGCTGCAGCAGTTTTGTTTTTTAGTGGTCAATGACTTTTGCAGTGTCATACTATAGTGAATGTTTTAGGATATGCTACATATATGCATGCATCTAAAAACTATAATCACAAAGTATTTACATAAAGCTATGCGTTCTAATAGCGCTAAAATCTTCAGGTGCTCGTTACTCGAGTCGAGCAAATTGTAATGTTCGGGTGATCGTTTCAAGTAATGAGCCTAATGGAAGTCAATGGGACACTGGAGCATTTTTCTGGCAGACTAGAGTGATCCGGGGAGGGGGGGTCAGAAAATTGCTGCAATGGATGGAAACACAGCTGAACTGGAATGAGAACAGCATAGGGAATTTCCTTGGACACATCTGTGACTCCCAAGTCACTGCTGGGAACAATGTTGTCAGATTATTATGCCACTTTTATGGACTGACAATAAAACATACAAAACCGAAGATAAAAATAATAATACGGGAAAAAAGGTTGGGAAACATTTTTTCCTGTATAATAATAATAATAATTATTATTATTATTATTATTTTCCTGTATAATGAATTGTATATAAGGCAAAAGAAAAAACCAAAAAACTCCGTCTCTCACCATATTTCCTCAACATATTTCCTGTTAGCAACAAATAAAAAAGACGTGGGGGTCCCGCCTACTTTAATAACCAGGTAAGGCAAAGCAGACAACTGCAGGCTATTAACACTGAAGGCAAGGAGTAGAAAGTCCACCAATAAAAGTATATAATTTTTTATTAAATCGTGACAACAGTAGACACATACTGTATATTACATGTATAAGGACATGATAAATAGTAGATAGATTCAGGAATGGTAAGTGGTCCACACACAAGTATAGGGCCAAGGAGTATGCATAACCTAGAAATATGATAAATATAATAAAGTGCTATTGCTGAGTAATGCAAAAGTATACAAGTAAATGCCTAATCAGTAGGGTTGAGCGACTTTCATTTTTTTAAGATCGAGTAGGGTTTTGGGAAACCCGATTTTGTCCAGAGTCGAGTCGAGTGCAGTCGGCCGATTATCGCTAAAAGTCGGGGATCGACCGAAACACGAAACCCAATGCAAGTCAATGGGGAAGCATAGTCGGCAGTGAGTGGAGGCCAGGAAAACACCTACAGTGCCCATTTTAATGCCAAAAACATCCATTCTTGTTTCTGAAGCTTGTCAATCTTAATTAACTTTATAATAATAGTTGGGCATAGGGAATTGGGGGTCATTTGGCAAAAGTTGTGGGGGGAGTAGGGCCGGCTCAAGTTTTTCGTGGGCCCAGGAAATGCGGACTACGTCACGGCGGTGTTGCAGGGAAAGGTAATTATTTAAAAGTTGCAAGTGCTGTGATCCTGAGCAAGCAGGGGGGGGGCCCACTCGTTCGCATTGCCACTGGCACAGGGCCCCTCAAAGTACGGCGGTGTGTTTGCATGGCGGGGGCGCCTCCCACCAGCAGCGACACTTTTGCGTACTCTGAGGGGCCCTGTGCCAGTGACGTCGCCAACGAGTATGCCCCCCCACCTGATGAAGGAACCTGCACTTTCATCTGCACCTTCCTCTTTGTCCCTGTGTAAGGTGGTATAACATGCGGGAAGGGGAACCTTACTTTCAGCAGGGACAGATTCTGGCTGTGTAGAGTACAAGGGGAATGTAGTGGTCTCGGTCAATGTACCAGCAGACTCATTTAGCAGTGGCTGGGCAATGGGCAGGATGAGGAGGAAACAGATATAGGGCCAAAGAATAAAGTAGGCTACATGCAGTTCAAAATTGGTAACAGGACTAAACAGGCGGCATTGCTTTGTTCAGTGGAGTAGCAAACCCAAGAGCAGCAGACACTGTTTCAAGGGCCTAACCACACTAGTAGGCCAAATGCAGTTTAATATCTGATAGTATAGGGCGAAAGCCAGAATGTGGAAGCTCAGCTTTGTTCAGTTGAGGACAACACCAGGGAGGGGCAGACACCTTTAGTAGGCCGGAAAAGCCTATTGCATTTTTTAAAATGGTAATTTGGAGCAGAAGGTTGAAGCTCAGCTTTATTTAGTTGAGGGCAACACCAGGGAGGGGCAGAAGCCGTTAGTAGGCCCTAACCACCATTTTTTTTTTAAAACCACTTAATGAGAGCCGGAAGGTTGAAGCTCAGCTTTATTTAGTTGAGGACAACACCAGGGAGGGGCAGAAGCCGTTAGTAGGCCCTAACCACCATTTTTTTTTTTTAAAACCACATAATGAGAGCCGGAAGGTTGAAGCTCAGCTTTATTTAGTTGAGGACAACACCAGGGAGGGGCAGAAGCCGTTAGTAGGCCCTAACCACCTTTTTTTTTTTAAAACCACATAATGAGAGCCGGAAGGTTGAAGCTCAGCTTTATTTAGTTGAGGACAACACCAGGGAGGGGCAGAAGCCGTTAGTAGGCCCTAACCACCATTTTTTTTTTTAAAACCACATAATGAGAGCCGGAAGGTTGAAGCTCAGCTTTATTTAGTTGAGGACAACACCAGGGAGGGGCAGAAGCCGTTAGTAGGCCCTAACCACCTTTTTTTTTTTTAAAACCACATAATGAGAGCCGGAAGGTTGAAGCTCAGCTTTATTTAGTTGAGGACAACACCAGGGAGGGGCAGAAGCCGTTAGTAGGCCCTAACCACCTTTTTTTTTTTTAAAACCACATAATGAGAGCCGGAAGGTTGAAGCTCAGCTTTATTTAGTTGAGGACAACACCAGGGAGGGGCAGAAGCCGTTAGTAGGCCCTAACCACCATTTTTTTTTTTAAAACCACATAATGAGAGCCGGAAGGTTGAAGCTCAGCTTTATTTAGTTGAGGACAACACCAGGGAGGGGCAGAAGCCGTTAGTAGGCCCTAACCACCATTTTTTTTTTTAAAACCACATAATGAGAGCCGGAAGGTTGAAGCTCAGCTTTATTTAGTTGAGGACAACACCAGGGAGGGGCAGAAGCCGTTAGTAGGCCCTAACCACCTTTTTTTTTTTTAAAACCACATAATGAGAGCCGGAAGGTTGAAGCTCAGCTTTATTTAGTTGAGGACAACACCAGGGAGGGGCAGAAGCCGTTAGTAGGCCCTAACCACCTTTTTTTTTTTTAAAACCACATAATGAGAGCCGGAAGGTTGAAGCTCAGCTTTATTTAGTTGAGGACAACACCAGGGAGGGGCAGAAGCCGTTAGTAGGCCCTAACCACCTTTTTTTTTTTTAAAACCACATAATGAGAGCCGGAAGGTTGAAGCTCAGCTTTATTTAGTTGAGGACAACACCAGGGAGGGGCAGAAGCCGTTAGTAGGCCCTAACCACCTTTTTTTTTTTTAAAACCACATAATGAGAGCCGGAAGGTTGAAGCTCAGCTTTATTTAGTTGAGGACAACACCAGGGAGGGGCAGAAGCCGTTAGTAGGCCCTAACCACCATTTTTTTTTTTAAAACCACATAATGAGAGCCGGAAGGTTGAAGCTCAGCTTTATTTAGTTGAGGACAACACCAGGGAGGGGCAGAAGCCGTTAGTAGGCCCTAACCACCTTTTTTTTTTTTAAAACCACATAATGAGAGCCGGAAGGTTGAAGCTCAGCTTTATTTAGTTGAGGACAACACCAGGGAGGGGCACACAGACAGACTCCTTTAGTAGGCCTGAAAAGCCTATTGCATTTTTCAAAATGGTAATTTGGAGCAGAAGGTTGAAGCTCAGCTTTATTTAGTTGAGGGCAACACCAGGGAGGGGCAGAAGCCGTTAGTAGGCCCTAACCAAAGTTGAAGGCCAAATGCAGTTTAATTTCTGATACTATAGGCCGAAAGCCAGAAGGTGGAAGTTCCGATTTAGACAGTGGAGCACAATTTGAATTAGGGACTGCAGACAGACTTAGTAGGCTGTCCCCTGTGGACCATGCATCCACCACATTAACCCATTGCGCCGTAATGGACACGTAATCTTCCGTGGCCATGCCTACAGGTCCATGCGTCTGTTGTCAGGTGCACCTTTGTACTCACAGATTGCCAGAGTGCATGGACAATGCGGTCTTCTACATGCTGGTGGAGGGTTGGGATGGCTTTTCTCGCAAAAGAAGTGTCGACTGGTTAGCTTGTAGCGTGGTACAGCGTAGTCCATCATGGCCTTATTAATAGTAAATAAAATATATAACTAGGCTCTATGAACTTTTAAATAGGTTCCAGGGGTACACGGGCAGCATTGGTGTGGTCAGTGGAGGAGTATTGCAAGTAGGGGCTGCAGACAGGCTATCAAAGGCCTAAAATAACAAACAGTAGGCAGTCATGGCAGTTTTACATCGGTTACATGGATACACAGGCAGGCACTCCAGGCAGCATTGTGGTCAGTGGAGGAGTATTGCAAGTAGGGGCCGCAGACAGGCTATCAAAGGCCTAAAATAACAAACAATAGGCTCATTGCAGTTTTACAGCGGTTACATGGATAGACGGGCAGGCAGCTTGGTGGTGGTGAGTGGAGGAGTATTTAAAGTAGGGACCGCAGACAGGCTTCAAAGGCCTAACATAAGAAAATGGGCTGGCTGTAGGCACTTTATAATTGGTTCCAGGGGTACACGGGCAGCAGTGGTCTGGTCAGTGGAGGAGTATTTAAAGTAGGGACCGCAGACAGGCTATCAAAGGCCTAAAATAACAAACAATAGGCTCATGGCAGTTTTACAGCGGTTACATGGATACACAGGCAGCTTGGTGGTGAGTGGAGGAGTATTTAAAGTAGGGACCGCAGACAGGCTATCAAAGGCCTAAAATAACAAACAATAGGCTCATGGCAGTTTCACAGCGGTTACATGGATACACGGGCAGGCAGCTTGGTGGTGGTGAGTGGAGGAGTATTTAAAGTAGGGACCGCAGAAAGGCTTCAAAGGCCTAACATAAGAAAATGGGCTGGCTGTAGGCACTTTATAATTGGTTCCAGGGGTACACGGGCAGCAGTGGTCTGGTCAGTGGAGGAGTATTTAAAGTAGGGACCGCAGACAGGCTTCAAAGGCCTAACATAAGAAAATGGGCTGGCTGTAGGCACTTTATAATTGGTTCCAGGGGTACACGGGCAGCAGTGGTCTGGTCAGTGGAGGAGTATTTAAAGTAGGGACCGCAGACAGGCTATCAAAGGCCTAACATAACAAACAATAGGCTCATGGCAGTTTCACAGCGGTTACATGGATACACGGGCAGGCAGCTTGGTGGTGAGTGGAGGAGTATTTAAAGTAGGGACCGCACACAGGCTATCAAAGGCCTAAAATAACAAACAATAGGCTCATGGCAGTTTCACAGCGGTTACATGGATACACGGGCAGGCAGCTTGGTGGTGAGTGGAGGAGTATTTAAAGTAGGGACCGCACACAGGCTATCAAAGGCCTAAAATAACAAACAATAGGCTCATGGCAGTTTCACAGCGGTTACATGGATACACGGGCAGGCAGCTTGGTGGTGGTGAGTGGAGGAGTATTTAAAGTAGGGACCGCAGACAGGCTTCAAAGGCCTAACATAAGAAAATGGGCTGGCTGTAGGCACTTTATAATTGGTTCCAGGGGTACACGGGCAGCAGTGGTCTGGTCAGTGGAGGAGTATTTAAAGTAGGGACCGCAGACAGGCTTCAAAGGCCTAACATAAGAAAATGGGCTGGCTGTAGGCACTTTATAATTGGTTCCAGGGGTACACGGGCAGCAGTGGTCTGGTCAGTGGAGGAGTATTTAAAGTAGGGACCGCAGACAGGCTATCAAAGGCCTAACATAACAAACAATAGGCTCATGGCAGTTTCACAGCGGTTACATGGATACACGGGCAGGCAGCTTGGTGGTCAGTGGAGGAGTATTTAAAGTAGGGACCGCAGACAGGCTATCAAAGGCCTAAAATAACAAACAATAGGCTCATGGCAGTTTTACAGCGGTTACATGGATACACAGGCAGCTTGGTGGTGAGTGGAGGAGTAGTGCAAGGAGTGTCTGTCCCAGTACTCCCAAAATATAAATAGATGTTAATGTCTCGCAAAACAACCAAAACAAAAAAAAAAGGTGGCATACTTAGGTACAGGGGTGGGCTCATCTACTGAGTTTCTGACATTGTAATTTGGCAGTAACTATTTAATGGTGCCAATATAGGACACAGACACAGACTACTTTAAGTTGCATCATAGATGTCTACAAATTTGTATTGTCAGTGCCAGACATTGAATGATGTCAGCGAATAGACTAAAGATTGGTGGAGCTGTGCGACATAATTTTGCACGTGGTAGAGCACATTTTGAGCTGGGGTAGGGGGGAACTCTCTTGAGGCCGGCGGGACCGCCCCAGGGCCCCTCATGTTACAACGGTGTGTCTGACGTTGGGTGCGCACCACCACCGCCAGAGACACTACATTGTACTATGAGGGACCCAGTAGCAATGCCGTCAACCAAAAGCGAGCACACCCACCTCTTCAGACAAACAGCAGTCTCACGGGTGCTTGCGCCAAGTCGCGATACCACGGCCCCGTGTGGGGAGTTTTGCCATTTAGGGAGGTGTAAACATGTCGTATGCTGTACAATCAGCTGCAGCAAATTAGACATTAGAAAAGTAATTCACAGGCAAGAGCTTTTCATAGGAAAGCTAGGTGTCGGCCGGGCAAGGTGGGGCAAAAGATTTCGAAATCCAGTTGTGGTTCATTTTAATGAATGTTAGATCGTCAACATTTTGGGTAGCCAGACGAGTCCTTTTTTCGGTTAATATTGAACCTGCAGCACTGAATACTCTTTCTGATAGGACACTTGCTGCCGGGCAAGCAAGCTCCTGCAATGCATATTCTGCCAATTCTGGCCAGGTGTCTAATTTGGAGGCCCAGTAATCAAATGGGAATGACGGTTGAGGGAGAACATCGATAAGGGATGAAAAATAGTTAGTAACCATACTGGACAAATGTTGTCTCCTGTCACTTTCAATTGATGCAGCAGTACCTGTCCTGTCTGCGGTCATAGCAAAATCACTCCACAACCTGGTCAGAAAACCCCTCTGTCCAACGCCACTTCTGATGTGTGCACCCCTAACACTCCTAGTCTGCTGCCCCCTGGAGCTTGTGTGAGAACGATCACGTGCGCTGTGTGCTGGGAATGCCTGAAGCAAACGGTCAACAAGAGTTGATTGTTTGGTTGCTAATATTAGTTCCAAGTTCTCATGTGGCATAATATTTTGCAATTTGCCTTTATAGCGTGGATCAAGGAGGCAGGCCAACCAGTAATCGTCATCGTTCATCATTTTCGTAATGCGTGTGTCCCTTTTTAGGATACGTAAGGCATAATCCGCCATGTGGGCCAAAGTTCCAGTTGTCAAATCTCCGGTTGTGATTGGTTGAGGGGCAGTTGCAGGCAAATCTACGTCACTTGTGTCCCTCAAAAAACCAGAACCCGGCCGTGACACGCAACCAATTTCCTGTGCCCCCGTGAAAGTTTCCGCATTAAAAATATACTCATCCCCATCATCCTCCTCGTCCTCCACCTCCTCTTCGCCCGCTACCTCGTCCTGTACACTGCCCTGACCAGACAATGGCTGACTGTCATCAAGGCTTCCCTCTTCCTCTGGTGCAGACGCCTGCTCCTTTATGTGCGTCAAACTTTGCATCAGCAGACGCATTAGGGGGATGCTCATGCTTATTACGGCGTTGTCTGCACTAACCAGCCGTGTGCATTCCTCAAAACACTGAAGGACTTGACACATGTCTTGTATCTTCGACCACTGCACACCTGACAACTCCATGTCTGCCATCCTACTGCCTGCCCGTGTATCCTCCCACAAATAAATAACAGCACGCCTCTGTTCGCACAGTCTCTGAAGCATGTGCAGTGTTGAGTTCCACCTTGTTGCAACGTCTATGATTAGGCGATGCTGGGGAAGGTTCAAAGACCGCTGATAGGTCTGCATACGGCTGGCGTGTACAGGCGAACGTCGGATATGTGAGCAAAGTGCACGCACTTTGAGGAGCAGGTCGGAGAACCCAGGATAAGTTTTCAATAAGCACTGCACCACCAGGTTTAAGGTGTGAGCCAGGCAAGGAATGTGTTTCAGTTGGGAAAGGGAGATGGCAGCCATGAAATTCCTTCCGTTATCACTCACTACCTTGCCTGCCTCAAGATCTACTGTGCCCAGCCACGACTGCGTTTCTTGTTGCAAGAACTCGGACAGAACTTCCGCGGTGTGTCTGTTGTCGCCCAAACACTTCATAGCCAATACAGCCTGCTGACGCTTGGCAGTAGCTGGCCCATAATGGGACAACTGGTGTGCAACAGTGTCATCTGCCGATGGAGTGGTTGGCCGACTGCGTTCTGTGGAAGAGCTGTAGCTTCTGCAGGAGGACGAGGAGGAGGAGGAGGGGGTGCGAACGCCTACAGCCAACTGTTTCCTAGACCGTGGGCTAGGCACAACTGTCCCTAAATTGATGTCGCCTGTGGACCCTGCATCCACCACATTCACCCAGTGTGCCGTGATGGACACATAACGTCCCTGGCCATGCCTACTGGTCCATGCATCTGTAGTCAGGTGCACCTTTGTACTCACAGATTGCCTAAGTGCATGGACGATGCGCTGTTTAACATGCTGGTGCAGGGCTGGGATGGCTTTTCTGGAAAAAAAGTGTCGACTAGGTAGCTCGTATCGTGGTTCAGCGTACTCCATCAGGGCTTTAAAAGCTTCGCTTTCAACTAAACGGTAGGGCATCATCTCTAACGAGATTAGTCTAGCTATGTGGGCGTTAAAACCCTGTGTACGCGGATGCGAGGATAAGTACTTCCTTTTTCTAACCAGAGTCTCATGTAGGGTGAGCTGGACTGGAGAGCAGGAGATCGTGGAACTTTCGGGTGTGCCGGTGTACATGGCAGACTGAGAGACGGTTGGAGACGGTATTGTTTCCGCCGGTGCCCTAGATGCAATATTTCCTCCTACTAAACTGGTGATTCCCTGACCCTGACTGCTTTTGGCTGGCAAAGAAACCTGCACAGATACTGCCGGTGGTGCGGAAAATGGTGGCCTTACAGTGACGGAAGGGATGTTGCGTTGCTGACTAGCTTCATTGGCCGAGGGTGCTACAACCTTAAGGGACGTTTGGTAGTTAGTCCAGGCTTGAAAATGCATGGTGGTTAAGTGTCTATGCATGCAACTAGTATTTAGACTTTTCAGATTCTGACCTCTGCTTAAGCTAGTTGAACATTTTTGACAGATGACTTTGCGCTGATCAGTTGGATGTTGTTTAAAAAAATGCCAGACTGCACTCTTCCTAGACTCGGATCCCTTTTCAGGGATTGCAGACTGAGCTTTAACCGGATGGCCACGCTGTCCTCCAACAGGTTTTGGCTTTGACACGCGTTTTGGGCCAGATACGGGCCCGGCAGATGGAACCTGTTGCGATGTTGATGCCTGCTGCGGCCCCTCCTCCACCTCCGCTTCTGAACTACTGCCGCCTGCACCCTGTTCCCCCAATGGCTGCCAATCGGGGTCAATAACTGGGTCATCTATTACCTCCTCTTCGAGCTCGTGTGCAACTTCGTCTGTGTCACTGTGTCGGTCGGTGGTATAGCGTTCGTGGCGGGGCAACATAGTCTCATCAGGGTCTGATTGTGGATCTGTACCCTGAGAGGGCAATGTGGTGGTCTGAGTCAAAGGAGCAGCATAGTACTCTGGCTGTGGCTGTGCATCAGTGCACTCCATGTCAGAATCTACTTGTAATGGGCATGGCCTGTTAAATGTTTCACTTTCTAAGCCAGGGACGGTATGTGTAAAGAGCTCCATGGAGTGACCCGTTGTGTCGCCTGCTGCATCCTTCTCTCTTGTTGTAGTTTTTGCTGAGGAGGACAAGGAAGCGACTTGTCCCTGACCGTGAACATCCACAAGCGACGCGCTGCTTTTACATTTACCAGTTTCGGAAGAGGAGGCAAAAGAGCTAGAGGCTGAGTCTGCAATGTAAGCCAAAACTTGCTGTTGCTGCTCAGCCTTTAAAAGCGGTTTTCCTACTCCCAGAAAAGAGAGCGTTCGAGGCCTTGTGTAGCCTGACGACGAAACTGGCTCCACAGCTCCAGACTTAGGTGGAATATTTTTATCCCCACGACCACCTGATGCTCCACTACCACTACCATCATTACCAGCTGACAATGAACGCCCACGACGACCTCTTGCACCAGACTTCCTCATTGTTTAAAAATCGTAACCAAACTAACTTTATTTGTTGCTGTCAAACAACTTACACGGTGAGCTATAACTTCAGTATGGTTTCAATATCCCTTAACAGGTTGGTGAGACCACAAGGAAAATCAGGCACAATGTTACACACTCTGTTTTCTGTGACACCAAATCACAGAGATGACACACACGCAGGACTGTCACTCAAGCACTAATGTCAATATTAATCTCCCACCTAATTTATTTTTTTTTTTTTCTCTGTGAGACTTTAGAAACCAAATAATATTTAAAAAAAAAACAAAAAAACAAGGCTTTCTATGGCCCACTGAATGAGAGATGGCACGCACAGGAGTGGCACACAAGCCCTGACTGAGGCCAATATTTTTCTCCCACTGATTGATGTAGTGTTTTTGTGTTGAGGTTGATTTTAAAACACAAATGAAGGAAAAAAATAAAAAGGCTTTCTATGGCCCACAATTAGAGAGAGAGGTGGCACACCCAGGAGTCAAGACTGGCACACAAGCTGAAATGGCAATATTACTCTCCCACTGTTTTTTTATGTATTTTTTTTTTATTTTCAGGGAGACTTTAGAAACCAAATAATATTAAAAAAACCAAAAAATAAATAGGCTTTCTATGGCCCACTGAATGAAAGGGAGAGAGGTGGCACACCCAGGAGTCAAGACTGGCACACAAGCTGAAAGGGCAATATTACTCTCCCACTGTTTTTTTATGTATTTTTTTTTTTTATTTTCAGGGAGACTTTAGAAACCAAATAATATTAAAAAAACCAAAAAATAAATAGGCTTTCTATGGCCCACAATTAGAGAGAGAGGTGGCACACCCAGGAGTCAAGACTGGCACACAAGCTGAAATGGCAATATTACTCTCCCACTGTTTTTTTATGTTTTTTTTTTTTATTTTCAGGGAGACTTTAGAAACCAAATAATATTAAAAAAAAACAAAAAAACAAGGCTTTCTATGGCCCACTGAATGAGAGGGAGAGAGGTGGCACACCCAGGAGTCAAGACTGGCACACAAGCTGAAATGGCAATATTACTCTCCCACTGTTTTTTTATGTATTTTTTTTTTTTATTTTCAGGGAGACTTTAGAAACCAAATAATATTAAAAAAACCAAAAAATAAATAGGCTTTCTATGGCCCACTGAATGAAAGGGAGAGAGGTGGCACACCCAGGAGTCAAGACTGGCACACAAGCTGAAAGGGCAATATTACTCTCCCACTGTTTTTTTATGTATTTTTTTTTTTTATTTTCAGGGAGACTTTAGAAACCAAATAATATTAAAAAAACCAAAAAATAAATAGGCTTTCTATGGCCCACAATTAGAGAGAGAGGTGGCACACCCAGGAGTCAAGACTGGCACACAAGCTGAAATGGCAATATTACTCTCCCACTGTTTTTTTATGTTTTTTTTTTTTATTTTCAGGGAGACTTTAGAAACCAAATAATATTAAAAAAAAAACAAAAAAACAAGGCTTTCTATGGCCCACTGAATGAGAGGGAGAGAGGTGGCACACCCAGGAGTCAAGACTGGCACACAAGCTGAAATGGCAATATTACTCTCCCACTGTTTTTTTATGTATTTTTTTTTTTTATTTTCAGGGAGACTTTAGAAACCAAATAATATTAAAAAAACCAAAAAATAAATAGGCTTTCTATGGCCCACTGAATGAAAGGGAGAGAGGTGGCACACCCAGGAGTCAAGACTGGCACACAAGCTGAAAGGGCAATATTACTCTCCCACTGTTTTTTTATGTATTTTTTTTTTTTATTTTCAGGGAGACTTTAGAAACCAAATAATATTAAAAAAACCAAAAAATAAATAGGCTTTCTATGGCCCACAATTAGAGAGAGAGGTGGCACACCCAGGAGTCAAGACTGGCACACAAGCTGAAATGGCAATATTACTCTCCCACTGTTTTTTTATGTTTTTTTTTTTTATTTTCAGGGAGACTTTAGAAACCAAATAATATTAAAAAAAAAACAAAAAAACAAGGCTTTCTATGGCCCACTGAATGAGAGGGAGAGAGGTGGCACACCCAGGAGTCAAGACTGGCACACAAGCTGAAATGGCAATATTACTCTCCCACTGTTTTTTTATGTATTTTTTTTTTTTATTTTCAGGGAGACTTTAGAAACCAAATAATATTAAAAAAACCAAAAAATAAATAGGCTTTCTATGGCCCACTGAATGAAAGGGAGAGAGGTGGCACACCCAGGAGTCAAGACTGGCACACAAGCTGAAAGGGCAATATTACTCTCCCACTGTTTTTTTATGTTTTTTTTTTTTTTTCAGGGAGACTTTAGAAACCAAATAATATTAAAAAAAAAAAATAGGCTTGCTATAGCCCACTGAATGAGAGATAGCACACACAGCAGTGGCACACAAGCCCTGACTGAGGCCAATATTTTTCTCCCACTGATTGATGTAGTGTTTTTGTGTTGAGGTAGATTTTAGAACACAAATCACGGAAAAAATAAATAGGCTTTCTATGGCCCACTGAATGAAAGGGAGAGAGGTGGCACACCCAGGAGTCAAGACTGGCACACAAGCTGAAAGGGCAATATTACTCTCCCACTGTTTTTTTATGTATTTTTTGTTTTTTCAGGGAGACTTTAGAAACCCAATAATATTTAAAAAAAAAAATAAATAGGCTTTCTATGGCCCACTGAATGAGAGGGAGAGAGGTGGCACACCCAGGAGTCAAGACTGGCACACAAGCTGAAAGGGCAATATTATTCTCCCACTGTTTTTTTAGGTTTTTTTTTTTTTTTTCAGGGAGAATTAGAAACCAAATAATATTAAAAAAAAAAAAAAAAAATAGGCTTGCTATAGCCCACTGAATGAGAGATAGCACACACAGCAGTGGCACACAAGCCCTGACTGAGGCCAATATTTTTCTCCCACTGATTGATGTACTGTTTTTGTGTTGAGGTAGATTTTAGAACACAAATCACGGAAAAAATAAATAGGCTTTCTATGGCCCACTCAGTGAGAGATGGCACACACAGGGATGGCACTGTAGCAGAAATGCCAATCTTAATCTCCCACAAAAAAAAAAAACAAAAAAAAAAAAAAAACTGTCCTACAATTACTATCTCCCTGCAGTAATGTAAGCCAGGTATGGCAGGCAGCAATAGGAGTGGACTGATGCACAAATTAAATAAAAAGTGTGGAAAAACAGAAAAGATAGCTGTGCAGAAAGGAAGGAACAAGAGGATATGTGCTTTGAAAAAAGCAGTTGGTTTCCACAGTGGCGTACACACAGCAATACAGCTATCACGGAGCCTTCTAGGGCAGCCCAATGAGCTACAGCGCTGAGGGGAAAAAAAAAAAAAAATAGCTTCCACAGTCCCTGCACACCGAAGGTGGTGTTGGACAGTGGAAATCGCTGCAGCACAAGCGGTTTGGTGGTTAGTGGACCCTGCCTAACGCTCTCCCTGCTTCTGATGAAGCGGCAGCAACCTGTCCCTAAGCTCAGATCAGCAGCAGTAAGATGGCGGTCGGCGGGAACGCCCCTTTATAGCCCCTGTGACGCCGCAGACAGCAAGCCAATCACTGCAATGCCCTTCTCTAAGATGGTGGGGACCAGGATCTATGTCATCACGCTGCCCACACTCTGCGTTCACCTTCATTGGCTGAGAAATGGCGCTTTTCGCGTCATTGAAACGCGACTTTGGCGCGAAAGTCGCGTACCGCATGGCCGACAAGCACAGGGGTCGGATCGGGTTTCATGAGACGCCGACTTAGCCAAAAGTCGGCGACTTTTGAAAATGATCGACCCGTTTCGCTCAACCCTACTAATCAGTATAGCAGTCCTAAGTGTATGTCTATATACCCTGCATACTACTTAGCAGATCAAAGGAGTGCTTCTAACTAAAGATCATAAAACACAATATTCCAGGTTACATGTTCTTACCTATATCTTCCCTTGTGGAATACCACACCAGCAGCCCCAATGCACATTTTGCTTTGGCTTCCTCGGGGGCTGTTACCTAGTTAGACGCACTCCTTTGCTCTGCTTTGAACTATGTAGACATACACTTAGGACTGCTATTCTGATCAGTTATTTACTTGTATACTTTTGTAAAGATTATATTTGCATTTACTAGTATGTGCCAATATTACTCAGCACTAGCACTTTATTGCATTTATTATATTTCTAGGTTATGCATTCTCCCTTCCCCTATACTTGTATGTGGACCTCATACCACTAATACCTGAATCTATCTACTATTTATCTATTTACTAACTGTTGTTACGATTTAATAAAAATTGATATACATTTATTGTTGGACTTTCTATTCCTTGTCTTCAGTAGTAGATTCCATGATTGCGTCTGGTTTTCTCATTGTAATAGGCCTCTCTGAGGCAGATGGGGGCCTTTTATACATTTGTGAACATAGTATGTTTTCTGTTCTGATGATATTGATTCAAAGGCTAATATTATTATGCACGGAAGAACCATGGTTATTGGCCCCTTCCCAGCCTTACAAATGCCAGCTGGCACATCACATTAGATGCGCCAATTATGGTGCCCTGTCTCAGCTGTTCACAATTACCCTGGTGTGGTGTCAATCGGTTTAATGGAATTAGAGCTTGGTGACAGCTATGATTAGTCAAAAATCAACCCATGTGGTTAGTAATGGATAGGTGTTTGTCAGACACCCCCATTACTAACCCAGAAAGGAAAAGGGAAAAAAAACAAAAATAGTTTATTCACGAATCACTCTCCAACAAATGGTGATAGCAACATCGAGGAGCATCGCACAGGGAGTGAGCTCCCTGTTTGCTTCCATCAGTACAATGAGATGTGATCGCATTGTGCTGATGGTCTCAATGGTGACCCATGGCCGCAGGCTCCTACAGGGAAGGTGGCCTGTGAGTGCCTGCTAAGAGCAGGAGCTGACACACCTCCTTCCCTACCTTTCAGGCGCTGCTCTGATGCTCTGCAGTGCATAAGCATTGTAGAGTATCGGATCAGCCATCTGTCACTGTACAATGTAAAAAAGTAAAAAAAATATTAAGTGTAAAAATATATAAAATACCCCCCCCCAAAAAAAAAAAGAAAACAAACAACTATATCCTATAAAACTGTCCCACTTGTTAACCAACACCGCAAAAACATCATCTTGTCCCCAAAAATCAAGCCGCCATAACGCTCCGTCAGCAGAAAAATAAGAGTTATAGCTCTCAGAATAAAGTGATGAAAAATGACTTTTTTTCTATGAAATAGTTTTTGTGTAAAAGTGCCAAAATATAAAAAAAAGATATAAATGTGGTATCGCTGTAAGCGTACTGACCCGAAGAGTAAAGCTGCCAAACCAATTTTACCACACAGGAAGCGGTATTTTTAAAAAAACAAACAAAAAACCCCCTGTATTTCTAGTTTTTGTTCCTTCTACTTCCCCAAAATTGGGACCAATAAAAATGTAACCTTGCCCCGCCAAAAAAAGCTGTTACATGACTGTCAGCCAAAATATGGAAAAAATTATAGCTGTCTAAATATGGCGGTGCACAATAAAAAGCGTATTTTAGTGTGTGACAGCAGACAAACATAAAAACCTGACATAAATCTGGTCTCGCTGTAATCACACTGACCCAAAGAGTAAAATCACCTAATCACTTACACCACACCAGGAACGGCATAAAAATAAATAAAACCAATTATTGACCTGCTGTTGATTTGTTCATTCTGCCTGCCAGAGATCGCAGTAAGGCTCAGCTCACATTTATTCTGCGTTTTATGCTGAGCTCTTACTCCAGGGTTTTCATGTAAATCTCTGAAATTCATGTATCAGTCGGAACCCCAGCTGAAGATTCCCTATAATGAGGCAGTGTGAGGAACTGTGGACGCCATTGGACCTTTTGATCCAGCAGTATCTGTCTTTTTAGGCGTGCAAAAAAGTGCAATCAACCACAGTTTTGTGCACTTCTGAAAAGAAGGATAACGCTGAACAGAGGCCAGACAGAGTCCAGACTAACTCTGCTGTCTCATTATAGGGAATGGATCTAGGGATTCATCTGTCACGTCACTCGGAGATTTAGATGGAAATCCCTAATTAAGTGCTCAGTGTAGAGTGCCAGATAAATGTGATCCCAAATGTTATGTGAAATGTTCCCAATAAAAGCTTCAACTCCATCCACAAAAAAAAGTAAGTCCCCACTCAGGTCTGTCACCTGTCAATGGAGATATAGGGGGCTTCCACTGGTACTGGTAGCACAAAGGCTCTGGAAAAGCCCCTCAAAAGAATTTCGGCAAATTCTGCACTCAAATCCAAATGCCCCTCTACCTTCTGATCCCCAGTGTGTCTAAACCACATTTAGCACCCACATGTTTGGCATTTTTTGTAGTGATGAGAGTCCGCCTATTTTACAGGTGCATGTCTCCAGAAGCATGAGCTGGTCATAATGTACTGGTCACAACAACATACTGGTCACTTCAACATACTGGTAACTACAATTCAATTTTCTATCAGCAACATCCACTACTTCTTGTTTCTGGAAAACACCCATGGAGTCAAAATCGTCACTACATCTGTAGATAAATTCCCAAAGCGGTATAATTTCCAAAATTCAGTCATTTGAGGAGGGAATCTACTTTTCTACCACTATCAATAAGCCCAGTAAGTGGCAGCAGTGGAACAAAAGTCTCTGCGATCGTTTCAAGACCGGCCTTCTTCAGTTCGGTCCTGATGAGATGTGTTTGAAGGCAGACTCTCCTGATTCATGAACAGGTGTATCTCACTTAATGAATCAGGAACATCAGACGAGTGGTGAACACCTCTGCATACGCCTCATCACAAATCCTACTCCAGGCCATGCTGGAGAAAGTGGTGTAGCAAATTCCATGGCTCGTCATGCATTTGATAAGCGTCACTTGCCACACCCTTGTCCCTGCGTCAGCTCTGCCCACTTTGTCGGAGCTTGGTGAAAATAGTGGGAGAATGCCAAAAGTCGCAAAATCTTTGATGAATCAGGCCCATTGTCCCCATCATATGCTGCTCTCAAAATTGGAAGCATAAATCCCTTTAAAGGAAATACACATTGCAAGGATTTATGATTTCTACTTTAATGGTAGGGCCTGGAGCCCATTATGATCCTAAGAATTGTTGATTTGGAGGTTGCACCATTTACTATTTGAGGATATGCTGCAGTTTTTTACACAGACAACAGTGGTCAAGAGCATCTGCTTGGTAAAAAGAATGGAGAGTTAAATGCCAGACTGGACCCCCATTAATCACAAAATTCTAGTAGTGGTATACCATCTTGTTATAAAATGAGACTAACTTCAGTCAAAGAAAAAAATAGAATAATAATATAAGAAGTAGTATAGTTCTCACTAGTGATTAGTCCCGTCTAATCTTGAAGCATTTGCATCTGTAAATTATAATATATCTACACCTATCCTTATTATCACTCATTTAGAAATAAATTTGTTAGTTGAGTCAAGCAGTACAATGGATTTCTGGCAGACTTTAAAAGGGACAGAAGATATGAAGAAAAGGCGTTCCGTATGACTCAGAAAACTATCAGAAAACGTTTTTTTCTTCCTGTTTCTATCGTGACTGTTCCATTGTGCAGCATATTTGATAAATTGCCATAAGCGTTGTATTGAAAATAATATATAGTATTGTTAAATAGGTTTTCAAGCTCCATCATCTGTGTATTTTAGATTATTAACCTGCTTTTAATTGTTCATGCACCTGTATCTCTAAAATACACAAATGCTGTGCTTATCACGTATCAAAATAGTGGACGTGTTTCCCTGTGACAACCAAGTGGTAGTGAGGCTTTAACCCCTTCACAACATGTGCCGTACATGTACTGTGCGTGTCGTGTCTCTCCCTTTGACGTGGGCTCTGACACTGAGCCCACATCTTTCCCGGCACATGTCAGCTGATTTGAACAGCTGACATGTGCCCCTAACAGCCATAGGTGGAATCACGATCAAATCACCCCCCTCCATTAACCACATTCAAAATAAAACACTTAAACAACAACAATTGTAAAAAAAACAATTAAAAAACACATATAGTATCGCAGCATTCAGAATTGCCCAATCTATCAAGATATAAAAAGAATGAATCCAATCGGTAAACGGCATAGTGAAAAATTAAGTAAAAACGCCAGAATTACCTTTTTTTTGGTCGCCGCAGCATTGCATTAAAATGCAAAAATGGGCGATCAAAGATTGTATCTACACCAAATAGGTATCAATAAAAACATCAGCTTGGCACACAAAAAATAAGCCCTGCCCCAGCCCCAGATCACAAAAAATGGAGATGCTACGGGTCTCGGGAAATGGCGTTTTTTTTTTTTACAAACATTGGATTTTTTTCACTGTTTCAATAGAAAAGAACCTATACATGTTTGATGTCTGTGAATTTGTAATGACCTGGAGAATCATGATGGTAGGTTAATTTTAGCATTTGTTGAACATGGTAAAAAAAAATACAAAAAAACTGTTGTAGAATTGCACACATTTTGCAATTTCACCGCACTTGGAATTTTTTTCACGTTTTCCAGTACATGATATGGTAAAATCAATGATGTTGTTAAAAAAAAAACAACTCGTCCCACAAAAAACAACAAGCCTTCATATGGCTGTATTGATGGAAAAAAAAAAAAAGCTATGGCTCTGAGAAGCAGGGGAGCAAAAAGCAAATGCAAAAACGAAGCTGGGCTGTGGTGTGAAGGGGTTACATTTGTCTTAAAGAATTATGTGAAATATATATTATTTTAACTATAATTTTTCTTTGTTTAACAGAGAGAATTTATTCGTAGACTAGAATAAAGAGGTAAGATCACATTCTTGCATATTACCTGCAAAATATATACTGTATATATTTTTTCATATAGAAGTCTGTGCTTCTTAAACTGTTTGTCCACCTCTGGGGACTTTTTTTTCTTAATACATTCAATTTTATAAAACAAACACTGCACCTTTTTGCTTTTACAGGCTTTTTCTCCCTGCACATTCAACTATGTGGTCCTAAATTAGCTGAGAGTATCTAAAAAAAGAGATAAAAGTTAGAAGCTCTTCCATCTGACCATCAGAATGAGCTCACTAATAAACTGTTAACCCATTCTGCAGCTAGCAATTGACAGTGCAACAGAGAGGCTGTAGCACGTGGCATTTTTAATACGAGCAAATCATAAAAATTATATTTAGCTCAAAATGTACATATGTAAGTAAGAAGAAAAAAATGCCCCCAAAGGTAGACAGTTGATCATGGTTTCTGACATCCAGTGAATACTTAATTTCTTTGATAATAACTTTGTTAGCCGGGTATATAAGTATTAGAAAATGCATGTAATTGAAAAAGATAATGGAATGTTTTCTCTAAATGTTCTCATTTGTGCTATTGTAAAAAAAAAAAAGTCGTCTGCTCCAAAATGTTTATACAAGTAAACACACGTCATTTTACATTTTAAGGCAAAATGTACTAAGTGGAGCCATACTATTGGTTTAAATATCCACTGGTTAGTTCTGGAGAAAACAATAAAAATTAATCCATGGCACTCGTCCTTCTACTTTAGTTCATATGCATTATTTCATGCACATACACCCCTTTCATGGTTATAATTTTTTTGTTTTCCAGCAGTACGAAATGACCCATGGCTTTCACCCTTCTGATTTTAGTTAATATATATTTATTCACACATACACTAGACATAAATAGACCTTTATGAACTAAAAGCAGAAGGGTGAGTAAAAATTACTATTAACCTGCAGATAAAGGGTTATCCTGCAAGTTAATGACATTCTGGAGCTGCCTGACTGCTGCACTGAATGGTTAGTCACTATAAGGAAATTACATTTATTTCTCCCAGCTTCCTCTGACTTTCAGTCATAGGGGTGGGCCAGCCCAGCATCAATCACCGCTCAGTACACATTGAGCACTGGTTGTAACCACTACCTAGTACTGACTGACAACCAGCTCAGCAGTGCATCAGTACAGAGTCAGCTGTCAGTCAGTGCTGGGTGCGGGGTTACAGCCACAGCTCACAGTATATTGAGCGTCAGGGCGGCCCCATACTAGCAAAATTTTCGGGGCCCCCTTGAAACTCCACACAGGCTCCAGCACTCGAACCTTCCACAGTCCCACCACCCTCTCTAGGAAAAACTCCGCTTCGGCACCATGTCCTCAGCAATCACACGTTAACAGTTCCCACCAGATCACATACAATGCCAACAGCTTTTATTTTGGCCAAAAGATTTTTTTAATCTGCCACCACGACAAGTTAGACTCTTTTTTTGGCAGAGCCCTACTCTACTCTATCCTATTAATCATTTGTTAAAATATCCAATACAATTTTTTTTTTAATTTTTAAAATTACCAATATTACATACAAGTGATAAATGCCACCACACCATGACCAGATCACATATTACCACTAGAGATGAGCGAATTTGGTCAGGTCAGATCTTATTCGGCAAGCTATAGTGCTTGGCAAATAAGCTGCAGAGGAACCCGACTTCCTGGATTGTGTTGGCTGACCAGCTGTTCAGCGCCACAGCTGCATGTGTCGTGGCCATTTCACAGTCACGACACATGCATGGAGAGCCTGTTTGTTGGGCTCATCTCTAATTACCACCACAGTGAACAAATAATACCACATACAGGGAATAAATACCGTCACACCAAGACCAGACAACATATTACCATCACATGGAGACCATTAATACCACATACAAGGAACAAATACTACCATAACAAGAGCAGGCTACATATTACCACCACAGTGACTGACAAATAGCACATACAAGGAACAAATACAGCCACACCATGACCAGATCACATATTACCACCATATAGTAACCGAATAATACCACATACAGGAGACAAATACCCCCACACCATGACCGGACCACATATTACCACCACATAGCGACCAAATAATACCACATACAGGGGACAAACCCCACCACACCATAACCTGATCACATATTACCACCACATAGGGACCAAATAATAGCACGTACAAGGACCAAATACCGCCACAACATGACCAGATCACATAATACCACCACATAGTGACAAATACTACAATACTGATGATTAAAGGAAACCTGTCAGCAGGATTGTCCATAGTAACCTTCTCCGTGTCAGGTCGGCACCGTTATAGTGAATAAAATGATACCTTGGTTGATGAAATCCGTCTTGTTGTTGTTAATCTTTATTTTCAGTTTTGTGTTAATGAGATTCTCTTACCCTAAGGCAGGGTTCATGCATGTGGTGCTCTGATTAGATATTCATAAGGCAAACTGCTGACAAGTCACTGATCCCTCACTGACCTGCCTCCTAGTTTGCATAATGAGTATACTAATGTATGTATTTGAAAAAAAAGCATGTCACTTAATCAAAATGGCAGCGCCTGTGACTAGTAGTGAGCGATACCTTCCGATATTTGAAAGTATCGGTATCGGATTGTATCGGCCGATATCCGAAAAATATTGGATATCGCCGATATCGATACCAATACAAGTCAATGGGACACAAATATCGAAAGTGATCCTGGATGGTTCCCAGGGTCTGAAGGAGAGGAAACTCTCCTTCAGGCCCTGGGATCCATATTCATGTGTAAAATAAAGAATAAAAATAAAAAATAGGGATATACTCACCCTCGGACGGGCCCTGGTTGTAACCGCTGCAACCGGCAGCCTCCGTTCCTAAGAATGAGCGAGAAGGACCTTTGATGACGTCGCGGTCACGTGAGCGGTCACGTGAGCGGTTACGCGACCAATCACAAGACCGCGACGTCATCGCGGGTCCTTCACTCGCTCATTCTTAGGAACGGAGGCTGCCGGTTGCAGCGGTTACAACCAGGGCGTGTCTGAGGGTGAGTATATCCTAATTTTTATTTTTATTCTTTATTTTACACATGAATATGCATCCTGATCCCGATTCCCGATATCGCAAAAATATCGTAACTCTGTATCGGAATTCCGATACCGCAAACGTCGGACGATACCCGATACTTGCGGTATCGGAATGCTCAACACTACCTGTGACACTTGCACACTTTCTCTCATCAGTTAGTGCCTTATCTTCCTGTGATTCAAAGGAAAAAAAAATCACCATCAATATGGCACCGTCTGGTGCGCCTGCGCATTAGCATCTATCATGTTCCGATAGATGCTACTGCGCAAGCGCCGCCGCCGGCTCCTTATTGCTGCAGCCAAAAAAAGTACACTACAACAAAATGGCGCTTGTGCAGTATCATCTCTCGATAGGAGATAGATGCTACTGCGCAAGCGCCTCTGCCAGCTTCTTGTTGCTGCAGTAAAAATAAAAAAATTTACACTACAACAAAATGGCGCCAGAGGCGACATATGCGCAGAAGCATCTATCGCTGTGATCGGTGTGCCTCCATAACTGAAAGCCAGAGGCTACTGGGAGGAATAAAGATTAGTGATGAGTAGTGTTGAGCATTCCGATACCGCAAGTATCGGGTATCGGCCGATATTTGCTGTATCGGAATTCCGATACCGAGTTCCGATATTTTTGTGATATCGGAAATCGGAATCGGAAGTTCCCAGTGTATGGTTCCCAGGGTCTGGAGGAGAGGAGACTCTCCTTCAGGCCCTGGGATCCATATTCATGTAAAAAATAAAGAATAAAAATAAAAAATATGGATATACTCACCCGTCCGGCGGACCCTGGGCCTTAGCGATGTAACCGGCAGCCTCCGTTCCTAAGAATGCAGTGTGTAGGACCTGCGATTACGTCGCGGCTTGTGATTGGTCGCGTGAGCGGTCACATGAGCGGTCACGTGACCAATCACAAGCCGCGACGTCATCGAAGGTCCTTCATGCTGCATTCTTAGGAACGGAGGCTGCCGGTTACATCGCTAAGGTCCAGGGTCCGCCGGAGGGGTGAGTATATCCATATTTTTTATTTTTATTCTTTATTTTGTACATGAATATGGATCCCAGGGCCTGAAGGAGAGTTTCCTCTCCTTCAGACCCTGGGAACCATCCAGGATACCTTCCGATACTTGTGTCCCATTGACTTGCATTGGTATCGGGTATCGGTATCGGCGATATCCGATATTTTTTGGATATCGGCCGATCCCATCCGATACCGATACCTTTGAGTATCGGAAGGTATCGCTCAACACTAGTGATGAGCGAATATACTCGTTACTCGAGATTTCCCGAGCACGCTCGGGGGTCCTCAAAGTATTTTTTAGTGCTCGGAAATTTAGTTTTTATTGCCGCAGCTGAATGAATTACATCTGTTAGCCAGCATAAGTACATGTGGGGGTTGCCTGGTTGCTAGGGAATCCCCACATGTAATCAAGCTGGCTAAGAGATCATTCAGCTGCGGCAATAAAAACTAAATTTACGAGCAATAAAAAGTACTCGGAGGACACCCGAGCAAGCTCGGGAAATCTCGAGTAACGAGTATATTCGTTTATCACTAATAAAGATCATTTCTGACCTGTAGCCAGGCTTTCAGTGTGGAATCCAGGCAGCTTCAGAATGCTATTAACCTGCAGATTAACCGTATTTCTGCAGGTCAAAAGCGTGTTTTGACATGAAATCACTTTAAAAGTCTTCCTAAATATGGTCATCTATATTAAAATACAAAGTTTGTTAATAATATTTGTAGTAAAGCATTATCTGCAATCTATTCTAAATGGTTATCTTTGCCATTTAAAGGGAACGATTCATAGTTCTGGCTGCATGAATCTAATGACAGGTTTCCTTTAAGAAATGTTGAAACTATCAATAGCTAGTCTTTTAAATGGAGGGATTTTTGATTGATGGAACTCATTGCAGAAGTTAGAGAGGATTGTTAACTTTTAATTCTAATCCCTTCAAAGTAACAATTGAATGCTGTAAGGATAAATAATATATGCCAGATCATCAATCAATAGAGTTCATGGAGTCCTTTCTTGAAAACTTAGGTCAGGTTAGCACAGGTGTATTTCACTGTCCATATATGGACCAAAAAACCTTGACTGACCTCAGGTCTTCCAACTTGCACCCTCATTTATGCCTAGGAGGTTGTAAGTTCGGGGGGGATCCCCAATCTGATTAGGTATTGCAGTCCGTATACAGACCGTGAAGCCTACCTGTATGAACCTGGCCTTAATATATATTATTATATATGCAGAAAATTACTTTTTATTTAAAGTATTTACGTAGCAGATGTGGGAGTTTGAGAAGAAATACACAATTATGTTTATTTTCTATGTACGGGATGGGTTATCATTATCAGATCAGTGCTGATATGTGTATGGTACTGGCATTGAACGGTACTGTAAGCACTGAATCTTGCAGCATCACTGATATTGATAGCCTGTATTGATAAAAATATTATCCCCTTCCCGACATGCGTCGTGTATACTTTGCTGTACATACAGCGTTTCCGCAAACCGCAGTACAAATATGATGCCATGATCGCTTGGGCTCACACGGAGCACTACCGCGATCAAATGTGGGTGTCAGCTCTATATAAGAGCTGATACCCTGCAGCAATGACCACGATAGAACCAATGGCGGGCGTTTAACCCCTGTGATGTCGCTGTCAATAGCAACAGCGACATTGCGGGGCATTGCAGAGGGAGTGAGCTCCCTCTGTGCTCCCATTGGCACAACGCAATGCTATCGCGTTATGCTGATGGTCTCCATGGTGAGCACGAGCTGACATGCCTTCTCCCTGCATATCAGACACTGATCTAATGCTTTGCAATGCAGACGCATTGCAGAGTATTAGATTAGCGATCTGAGCGATCTGTCAGTGTAAAGTTGATGTCCCATCCTGGGAAAACGTAGAAAAGTGAAAAAGAAGTTAATAAAAATTGTAAAAATATTAAAAAAAAAAAAATAAAAAAAAATCACAAAATAAAAAACAGAAAAAAGAAAAAAATCTTAATCTAATAAATACATTTATGTAAAATAAAAAAGAAAAAGTACACTTATTTGGTATTGCCGCATCCTGAGCGACCTATTCTATGAAACTGTTCCGCTAGTTAACTCCTTCAGTGAACACCATTAAAAAAATGAGAAAAAATGAGGCAAAAAACTATGCTTTATCCTCATACCGTCAAACAAAAAGTGAAATCAAATACAATCAAAAACACGAATGTAAATAAAAATTGTATCTCTGGAAACGTCATCTTGTTCTGCAAAAAACAAGCTGCGATACAGCTCCGTCAGCGGAAAAATAAAAGTTATAGCTCTCAGAATAAAGTGATGGAAAAATAATAATTTTTTTCTATTAAATAGTTTTTATTGTATAAAAGCGCCAAAACATAATAAATGTGGTATCGCTGTAATTGTAGTGACCCGAAGAGTTAAGCTGCCTTTATCAATTTTAGCACAAACGGAACGGCATTAAAATAAAAAACCCAAAAAGCAATTCCTGTATTGCTGGTTTTTGTTCATTCTGCCTCCCAAAAATCGGAATAGAAAGGGTTTTAATGTAATGTCATGTATCTGAAAATGATAGCAATAAAAACGTCAACTCGTCTCGCAAAAAACAAGCCCCTTATATGACTGTCAGCTGAAATATGGAAAAATTACAGCTATCAAAATATTGATATTCAAGTTTTTGCAATAAGTGTTTTTTAGAGTGTGACAGCAGCCAAGCATAAAAACCCGATATAAATCCAGTATCGCTGTAATCGTAATGCACTTTTATCCTGCGCTTACACTAGGGTTTCTGTGTAACTCTCTGAAATACTTGATTCGGATGGAACCCCCAATAGAAGATTCCTTATAATATGGCAGGTGGAGTTTCTGTGGAATGCCGTCTGGGCGTCTAAGATCCGGCGGTGTCCGTCTTTTTAGGTGAATAAAAAAGCGCAGTCCGCCACAGTTTTGTGCACCTCTGAAAAGGACATCGCTGAACAGAGGCCAAATGGAGTCCAGAGTAACTATGCTGCCTCATTATAGTGAATAGATCCCTCGGGATTTCATCAGAATCATGTCACTAGGAGATTTTGATGGAAATCCCAATATAAGTGCTCAGCATAGAGCGCTGGATAAATATGATTCCAGATGTTATGTAAAATGTTCCCAACTAAAGCTTTAACCCAATCCACAAAAAAAGCAAGTCCCTGCTCAGCTCCATCATCTTCTAACAGAAATATAGGGGGGTTCCATGTAGAAAGACTCTGGAAAAGCGCTATAACTCCTCGTCCTCCAAAAGAAATTCAGCAAATTCTGCACTCCCAGATCCAAATGCTCCCCTCCCTTCTGAGCCCCAGTGTGCTTAAAATACATTTAGGGTAAGTTCACACTAGGCTTCTTTCCAGCAGTTTTTTTTTCTGCAGCAAAATCCTATCTCTTGGCAGGAAAGAAGCTGCAGGAAAAAAAACATGTTTTCATTGCGTTTTCTGCTGCATATTTTTGTGCATGTTTTCTGCGTTTTTGGCATGCTAGATTTGTATCTTGTGCATGCTGATAAAGTTTAGTGCTGAAAAAAAGTCCTATTCTATAGAAATCAGGTTTTGTCGATTTTTTTTTTTCGTGCCAAAACCGGACACCTGGGTTTTTGCTCCAGCTCTTCAGCGTGTTTTCACCACCCATTCATGTCAATGGGTGAAAAACGCTAAAAAAATGCTAACAGAAGTGACATGCTCTATTGTCCAAACAACTTTGCAAAATACAAAATAATTATGGCAAAAAAACTTGAGGTGTGCGCATGAAATTTCTAAAGTCTCATTGTCTTTACTAGTACTGAAAAACGCAGCTGAAAAAACAACTAGTGTGAATTAACCCTTAGCCTCCACATGTTTGGCATTTCTGTAGCAATGACAGCCCACCTAAAATACAGGTTTATGTCTCCAGAAGCATGAGCTGGGCACCACAACGTTTTGGTGCTACAACATTCTTGTCACAAACCTGTCTCCATCCCTCCCAAGTCTCGCTGTATAGTTAAGCAGTACTATAAAGGCACATTTGAGGTATTTCCGTATTCAGCAGAAATTGTGGCACAAATTTTGGTGCCATTTTTACCCATTTCCCAGCTTGAAAATGTAAAATCTGGGGCTAATACTAAATTTTGATGGTAAAAATGTAATTATTTTTACTTCACTTCTCAATGGTATAAAAGTCTGTGACACTTGTGGTGTCAATATGATCACTGCACCCATAGATGAATTCATTAAGAGGTGAAGTTTGTAAAATGAAGTAACATATTGGGGGGTTCTGCTGTTCTGGCACTTCAGGGGCTATACCAATGTGGCATGACACCCTCAAACCAGTCCAGCAAAATCTGAACTTCAATATGGTGCTCCTTCCTATCTGAGCTTTGCACTGTGCCTCAAAAGTAGTCAACCACATATGGAGTGTTGTTGTACTCAAAAGAAATTGCACAAAAAAATTTGGGGTCCATTTTCCCCTGCTAACGTTGTGAAAATAAAAAATTTGAGGCTAAAATATTTTTGTGGGAAAAAAATGTTTTTTTTATTTTTATGGCTCAACGTTATAAACTTCTGTGACTCATCTATGGGTTTATGGTGCCCACCAAACATGTTAGTAAATTCCATGACTGGGTCTAGTTTCCAAAATGGGGACACTCATGGGGGGTGTCCACTGTTTAGGCACATCAGGCGCTCTACAAACGCGACATAAAACCCACAGAAAATTCCTTCAAAATCTATGTTCCAAAACATTACTCCATCCTTTCTGAGCCCTTTTGTGTGCCAAAATAGTAGTTTCCCCCCCACATATGGGGTATCTGTGTGCTCAGTCGAAATTGCACATCAAATTTTAGGATCCATTTTCTCCCGTTGCCCTTGTGAAAAGAAAATTTGGGTTTAAAAACATTTTTGTGGGGAACTTATTTATTTATTTTATTATTTTTTTATTTTCACCAACCACTCAAAGTTATAAACTTCTATTAATCACTCGGGGATTCACGATACTCGCCACACATCTAGATAAGTTCCCTGAGGGTTTAGTTTCCAAAATGGGGTCACATGTGGGGGTTTCCACTTTTTAGGCATATCAGGGGCTCAACATGGTATCCTCTAATGATTCAAGCAAATTTTACATTCAAAAAGTCAAATGGCACTCTTTCCCTTCCGAGCGCTTAGTAGTATTTCCCCACATATGTGGTATCTGCGTACTCCGGAGAGATTGCACAACAAATTGTATCTAAATAACTTTTTTGTGATAAAAAGTTAAATGTTAAAGCATTGGTGGTCATAAAAAAAAAAAAAAGGTTTTGTAAATTTTGTTGGAAAAAAATAAAAAATCACTGGTAAACTTTTAACCCTTATGACGTCCTAACAAAAAAAAATGTTTCAAAACTTTTGGTGATGTAAAGTGGATATGTGGGAAATGTTATATCACACAAAATAATTAATAAATAACACTGGCTTAAAGGGACTCTGTCACCTGAATTTGGAGGGATTAATTTTCAGCCATAGAGGCGGGGTTTTTGGGTGTTTGATTCACCCTTTCCTTACCCGCTGGCTGCATGCTGGCTGCAATATTGGATTGAAGTTCATTCTCTGTCCTCCGTAGTACATGCCTGCACAAGGCAATCTTGCCTTGCGCAGGCGTGTACTGTTGTGAACTCTGTTTTTAGGCTCCCTCTTGTGGTCACAAGTGGTACTGTGTGAGTGCTGGCTTTGGGCTCCCTCTGGTGGCTCTTTGTGTCATTCTGCAGGTCTGAGGCTGGATCAGCTGTCTCGTTATCTGTTAGCTGGTTTCCTATTTAGCTCACCTGGACTATTAGTTGTTGCCTGCTGTCGATGTATTCAGTGCTATTTTGATCTCTCCTGAATTCCCTCGCTATCAGTCTCGCCAAGAGAAGCTAAGTTTCTGTTTGGTTATTTTTTGCTCATCAGAGTTCAATGTGTTTCTTGGTTATTTATTTGTCCTTGTCCAGCTTGCTAATATGTGATTTCCTTACTTGCTGGTAGCTCTAGGGGGCTGAGTTTCTCCCCTCACACCGTTAGTTGGTGTGGGGGTTCTTGTATTCTCAGCGTGGATATTTTGTATAGGGTTTTTTACTGACCGCACAGTTCCCTGTCTGTCTTCTGCTATCTAGTATTAGTGGGCCTCATTTGCTGAATCTGTTTTCATTTCTGCGTTTGTAATTTCCCCTTACCTCACCGTTATTATTTGTTGGGGGCTTCCTATATCTTTGGGGTCATTTCTCTGAGGCAAGTGAGGTCTTACTTTCTCTATAGGGGTAGCAAGTTTCTTAGGCTGCGTCAAGACGTCCAGGAATTTAGGCACGTTCACCGGCTACCTTTAGTGTGTTTGGTTAGGATCAGGTTTTGCGGTCAGTCCAGTTACCACCTCCCTAGAGCTTGTTCTATGTTCAGTAACTTAGGTAGTCCTATCTGTGATCCTCAGCCACTAAGGATCATAACAGAACAGCAGGCCAAAAAGTGTTTAATGCATTGCAGAAGTGGGATAAGAGAAGTCCTGAGTACAATTTTTTTTTTCTCCCTTTGCTGCAGTCTGTCCAGCTTCTCTCATCCCCTTAATCTCTGGGTGGCTTTGAGTTCAGCTGCAGACGTGGATATTCAGAGTCTGACTTCTAGTGTGGATCATCTTGCTGCAAGGGTGCAAAGCATTCAGGATTTTGTTGTTCACAGTCCTATATCTGAGCCAAAAGTACCTATTCCTGAGTTGTTTTCTGGAGATAGATCTAGGTTTCTGAATTTTAAGAATAATTGTAAATTATTTCTTTCTTTGAGACCTCGTTCCTCTGGTGATTCCGCTCAGCAAGTTAGAATTATTATCTCCCTGTTACGTGGCGACCCTCAGGATTGGGCTTTCTCCCTGGTGCCAGGAGATCCTGCATTGCAGAATGTGGATGCGTTTTTTCTGGCGCTTGGATTGCTTTATGAGGAACCTAATCTTGAGAACCAGGCAGAAAAGGCCTTGCTAGCTCTCTCTCAGGGCCAGGATGAAGCTGAGGTATATTGTCAAAAATTTCGGAAATGGTCGGTGCTTACTCAATAGAATGAGTGTGCCCTGGCTGAAAATTTCAGAGAAGGTCTGTCTGAAGCCATTAAGAATGTTATGGTGGGGTTCCCCACGCCTGCAAGTCTGAATGACTCAATGGCTTTGGCCATTCAGATTGACCGGCGTTTGCGGGAGCGCAAATCTCCGCACCATCTGGCGGTGTTTTCTGAACAGAGACCTGAGTCTATGCAATGTGACCGAATTCTGACCAGAATTGAGCGGCAAAATCATAGACGTCAAAATGGGTTGTGCTTTTACTGTGGTGATTCAACTCATGTTATATCAGCATGCTCTAAGCGCGTTAAAAAAATCACTAAATCTGTCACCGTTGGTACTATACAGCCTAAATTCATTTTGTCTGTTACTTTAATTTGTTCTTTGTCATCCTACTCGGTTATGGCTTTTGTGGATTCAGGTGCTGCCCTGAACCTGATGGATTTGTCGTTTGCCAGGCGCTGTGGTTTGGTCCTGGTGCCTTTGGAATTCCCTATATTACTGAGGGGAATTGATGCTACACCATTGGCTGAGAATAAGCCTCAGTATTGGACTCAAGTGACCATGTGCATGACTCCTGTACATCAGGAGGTGATTCGCTTTCTTGTGCTGCATAATTTGCATGATGTTGTCGTTTTGGGTCTGCCATGGCTGCAGGTCCATAATCCATTTCTGGATTGGAAAGCTATGTCTGTGTCAAGTTGGGGTTGCCAGGGGATTCATGGCGATACTCCTTTGGTGTCAATTGCTTCTTCCACTCCTTCTGAGGTCCCTGAGTTTTTGTCGGACTACCAGGATGTATTTGATGAGCCCAGATCCGGTGCCCTGCCTCCTCACAGAGATTGTGATTGTGCTATAAATTTGATTCCTGGTAGTAAGTTCCCTAAGGGACGACTTATTAATTTGTCTGTACCAGAACATGCCGCGATGCGGAGTTATATAAAGGAGTCTTTAGAGAAGGGACATATTCGCCTGTCCTCCTCCCCTCTTGGTGCAGGATTCTTTTTTGTGGCCAAAAAGGATGGTTCTCTGAGACCTTGTATAGATTATCGTCTTCTAAATAAAATCAAGGTCAAATTTCAGTATCCTTTGCCATTATTATCTGATCTGTTTGCTCGGATTAAGTGTTCCAGTTGGTTCACCAAGATAGATCTTCGTGGTGCGTATAACCTTCTGCGTATTAAGCAGGGAGATGAATGTAAAACAGCATTTAATACGCCCGAAGGCCATTTTGAGTACTTGGTGATGCCTTTTGGACTCTCTAATGCTCCTTCTGTGTTCCAGTCCTTCATGCATGACATCTTCCGAGAATACCTGGATAAATTTATGATTGTGTATCTGCATGACATTTTGGTCTTTTCTGAGGACTGTGAGTCCCATGTAAAGCAGGTCAGGATGGTATTTCAGGTCCTGCGTGCTAATGCCTTATTTGTGAACGGCTCAAAATGTCTCTTCGGAGTACAGAAGGTTTCCTTTTTGGGTTTTATTTTTTCTCCTTCTACTATTGAGATGGACCCAGTCAAGGTCCAGGCTATTCATGACTGGACTCAGCCTACATCTGTTAAGAGTCTTCAGAAGTTCTTGGGTTTTGCTAATTTTTACCGTCGCTTCATTGCTAATTTTTCTGGCGTGGTTAAACCCTTGACGGATTTGACCAAGAAGGGTTCTGATGTGACTAATTGGTCTCCTGCGGCCGTGGAAGCCTTTCGGGAGCTGAAGTCCCGGTTTTCTTCAGCTCCAGTTTTATGTCAGCCTGATATCTCTCTTCCTTTTTAAGGTCGAGGTTGATGCTTCTGAGATTGGAGCAGGGGCTGTTTTGTCGCAGAGAAGCTCTGATTGCTCTGTGATGAAGCCTTGTGCTTTCTTTTCAAGAAAGTTTTCGCCTGCCGAGCGGAATTATGATGTTGGTAATCGGGAGTTGTTGGCTATGAAGTGGGCATTTGAGGAGTGGCGACATTGGCTCGAGGGAGCTAAGCATCGTGTGGTGGTCTTGACTGATCACAAAAATCTGATTTATCTCGTGTCTGCCAAGCGGCTGAATCCTAGACAGGCTCGTTGGTCGTTGTTTTTCTCCCGTTTCGATTTCGTGATCTCGTACCTGCCTGGTTCGAAGAACGTGAAGACTGATGCTCTTTCTAGGAGTTTTGTGCCTGACTCTCCGGGAGTTTCAGAGCCGGCTGGTATCCTCAGAGAGGGAGTGATTTTGTCTGCCATTTCCCCAGATTTGCGACGAGTGCTGCAGAGATTTCAGGCGGATAGACCTGACCGTTGCCCACCAGAGAGACTGTTTGTCCCAGATAGATGGACCAGCAGAGTTATTTCCGAGGTTCATTCTTCGGTGTTGGCAAGCCATCCTGGGATTTTTGGTACCAGAGATTTGGTGGCTAGGTCTTTCTGGTGGCCTTCCTTGTCGCGGGATGTGCGTTCCTTTGTGCAGTCCTGTGGGATTTGTGCTCGGGCTAAGCCTTGCTGTTCTCGTGCCAGCGGTTTGCTTTTGCCTTTGCCTGTCCCGAAGAGGCCTTGGACGCACATTTCCATGGATTTTATTTCAGATCTTCCAGTCTCTCAGAGAATGTCTGTCATCTGGGTGGTGTGTGATCGTTTTTCCAAAATGGTCCATTTGGTGCCCTTGCCTAAGTTGCCTTCCTCCTCCGATTTGGTTCCTCTATTTTTTCAGAATGTGGTTCGCTTGCACGGCATCCCTGAAAATATTGTCTGACAGAGGATCCCAGTTTGTGTCCAGATTTTGGCGGATCTTTTGTGCTAAGATGGGCATTGATTTGTCTTTTTCGTCGGCCTTCCATCCTCAGACGAATGGCCAAACCGAGCGAACTAATCAGACCTTGGAAACTTATTTAAGATGTTTTGTTTCTGCTGATCAGGATGATTGGGTGACCTTTTTTGCCATTGGCCGAGTTTGCCCTTAATAATCGGGCTAGTTCTGCTACTTTGGTTTCGCCTTTTTTCTGCAATTCTGGTTTTCATCCTCGTTTTTCCTCGGGTCAGGTTGAGCCTTCTGACTGTCCTGGGGTTGATTCTGTGGTGGATAGGTTGCAGCAGATTTGGAACCATGTGGTGGACAATTTGAAGTTGTCACAGGAGAAGGCTCAGCGCTTTGCAAACCGCCGTCGCGGTGTGGGTCCCCGACTTCGTGTTGGGGATTTGGTATGGCTGTCTTCTCGGTATGTTCCTATGAAGGTCTCCTCTCCTAAATTCAAGCCTCGCTTCATCGGTCCTTATAAGGTTTTGGAAATCCTTAACCCGGTGTCATTTCGTTTGGACCTCCCAGCGTCGTTTGCCATTCATAACGTGTTCCATAGGTCTTTGTTGCGGAGGTATGTGGTGCCTGTGGTTCCTTCTGTGGAGCCCCCTGCCCCGGTGCTGGTTGAGGGCGAATTGGAGTACGTGGTGGAGAAGATCTTGGATTCTCGTATTTCTAGACGGAGGCTTCAGTATTTGGTTAAGTGGAAGGGCTATGGTCAGGAGGATAATTCCTGGGTTGTCGCCTCTGATGTTCATGCGGCCAATTTGGTTCGTGCCTTCCATGTGGCTCATCCTGATCACCCTGGGGGTTTTGATGAGGGTTCGGTGACCCCTCCTCAAGGGGGGGTTACTGTTATGAACTCTGTTTTTAGGCTCCCTCTTGTGGTCACAAGTTGTACTGTGTGAGTGCTGGCTTTGGGCTCCCTCTGGTGGCTCTTTGTGTCATTCTGCAGGTCTGAGGCTGGATCAGCTGTCTCGTTATCTGTTAGCTGGTTTCCTATTTAGCTCACCTGGACTATTAGTTGTTGCCTGCTGTCGATGTATTCAGTGCTATTTTGATCTCTCCTGAATTCCCTCGCTATCAGTCTTGCCAAGAGAGGCTAAGTTTCTGTTTGGTTATTTTTTGCTCATCAGAGTTCAATGTGTTTCTTGGTTATTTATTTGTCCTTGTCCAGCTTGCTAATATGTGATTTCCTTGCTTGCTGGTAGCTCTACGGGGCTGAGTTTCTCCCCTCACACCGTTAGTTGGTGTGGGGGTTCTTGTATTCTCAGCGTGGATATTTTGTATAGGGTTTTTTACTGACCGCACAGTTCCCTGTCTGTCTTCTGCTATCTAGTATTAGTGGGCCTCATTTGCTGAATCTGTTTTCATTTCTGCGTTTGTAATTTCCCCTTACCTCACCGTTATTATTTGTTGGGGGCTTCCTATATCTTTGGGGTCATTTCTCTGAGGCAAGTGAGGTCTTACTTTCTCTATAGGGGTAGCAAGTTTCTTAGGCTGCGTCGAGACGTCCAGGAATTTAGGCACGTTCACCGGCTACCTTTAGTGTGTTTGGTTAGGATCAGGTTTTTCGGTCAGTCCAGTTACCACCTCCCTAGAGCTTGTTCTATGTTCAGTAACTTAGCTAGTCCTATCTGTGATCCTCAGCCACTAAGGATCATAACAGTGTACTATGGAGGGCAGAGAATGAACTTCAATCCAATATTGCAGCCAGCATGCAGCCAGCGGGTAAGGAAAGGGTGAATCAAACACCCGAAAACCCCGCCTCTATGGCTGAAAATTGTTCCCTCCAAATTCAGGTGACAGAGTCCCTTTAAGGGCATAAAAATTTAAAGTTTGAAAATTGCAAAATTTTCCAAATTTCTGATATTTTCACAAATAAATGCATGTCATATCGAACAAGTTTTACCACTATCATGAAGTTATGATCCGGTGACCTTGGAGCCGCATGAGAGACTTTCTCAGGAGTGGGTGGTACCTGTACTGACCGCAACCCTAAACTAACACCGCAACTAGAAGTAGCCGTGGGATGTACCTAACACGTCCTAGACACCTCAACACAGCCGGAGGACTAAATACCCCTATAGATGGAAATGGGAATTCTATCTTGCCTCAGAGCAGAACCCCAGAGGATAGGCAGCCCCCCCACAAATATTGACTGTGAGTATAAGAGGAAAAACACACACTGGCAGAAAAACAGGATTTAGCAAAAGAGGCACTTCTAGCTAAACAGAAAAGGATAGGACAGAATTCTAAGCGGTCAGTATTAAAATCCTAAAAATATCCACAGCAGATAATACAAATATACTACATCTAACTAAAGACATAGAAAGTATATCTGCATCTCCTGAGAATCCAGCATGACTGAAAAATCCAAACAAAGTCTAAGCTGGACAAAAACACAATGAATTGCACTGAATTGCAAAGCACACTGCATGTGTGCACAGAGACAAAAAAACAGACACTTATCTTAGCTGAATTGGCAGCAGGGCATGAGGAGCCAGAGAGAGATGCAATCCCTCCAAGTACAATGGACAACTGGCATTGACTCATGGATCCTGCACACCTAAATACCTAATAGAGCTGCAATCAGCAGAAACACCTGCCCTGGATTACAACCCCAAGACAACTGCACTACCACCAACAACCACCGGAGGGAGCCCAAGAGCAGAATTCACAACAGAAGTACAATATGCCACAAAACAGCAGTCTCCGAATCGGTGGGATTTAATGAAACGTTCCACAGTTATTACCTCATAATGTGACACTGGTCAGAATTGTAAAATTTGGCCTGGTCATGAAGGTGGAAACAGGCTTCGGGGTGAAGGAGTTAAAGCCCCCTTTAAGTTTTGTACTATCGCTCTCACAGAAAATAAGCACAATTGTGTATTACTAGAAATCAAAATAATTTAATTCAGTACTACGGCATGGGCAGGAACGGCTATAGCAACATGAAATGCTTGAGATTTATTTAGGTTATGAACAATCCTCTTCTTGATACTGTGACGGCTGTTTCTGTTCTGATGTCAGATGCCAGATGGAAGATGGATCTGTAGGCGGCACTAACAGTGGGGCCATATAGTTCCATTTTCACTTGTCAGTTGTTGCGTTGTATTACTGTGATCCTGGTTCACTTATTATTGGATTGAAGCTTTGTGCTCTGACTCGACTTCTATGCTTTGATTACTCTGCTGATTAACCTTTTGGATGTCCTTCTGGAGCTGATCCTGCCTCTTATCTTTGCCAAATTCTCTGGATTTGACCCAAGCTATCTTCTGACTAGGTATACAGTTGTGTGAAAAAGTGCTTGCCCCTTCCTGATTTCCTATTTTATTGTATGTTTGTCACACTGCCGGCGGCAGTGCTGGGTATTGAGGCGAGAGACTCGCGCTAGTTTCTCACATTGCAGTTGCAAGTGTTACACCGGTCTAAGGGCCATTATCCACAAATGCCAAAAACATGGAACAGTGGTGAGCCTTCCCAAAATGATCCCAAGAGTGCAGCAACGACTCATCCAAGAGGTCAAAAAAGACCCCACAACAACGTGAGGCCTTGCCTCAGTTAAGGTCCGTGTTCATGACTACACTATAAGAAAGAGACTGGGCAAAAATGGCCTGCACGGTAGAGTTCCACAATGAAAGCCACTGCTGAGCATTAAGAACATAAAAGTTCATCTCATTTTTCCAGAAAACATTTTGATGATCCCCAAGATTTTAGGAGAATACTCTGTGAACTGATGAGACAAAAGTTGAACTGTTTTGAATGTGTATACCCAATTACATCTGGCATAGAAATAGCAGAGCATTTCAGAAAAGGAACATCATTCCAACCGTTAAATATGGTGGTGGTAGTGTAATGGTCTGGGGCTGGTTTGCTGCTTCAGAACCTGGAAGACTTGCTGTGGTAAATAGAACCATGAATTCTGCAGTCTACCAAAAAATCCTAAAGGAGAATGTCCGGCCATCTGTTTGTGACCTCAAGCGCACTTCGATTATGCGGCAGTACAATGATCCATAACACACCAGCAAGTCCACCTCTGAACGGCTTAAGAAAATCAAAATTAAGACTTTGAGTGACCTAGTCAATGTCCTGGCCTTAATCTGATTGAGATGCTGTGGGATGACATTAAAAAGGCAGTTCATTCTTGGAAACCCTCCAATGTGGCTGAATTACAACAATTCTGAAAATATGAGTGGGCCACAATTCCTCCAGCAGAGCATTGTAAAAGACTCATTGCTAGTGTTGAGCATTCCGATACTGCAAGTATCGGGTATCGGCCGATACTTGCTGTATCGGAATTCCGATACCGAGATCCGATATTTTTGTGATATCGGGTATCGGTATCGAAACAACATTAATGTAAAAATGTGTAAAAGAGAGAATTAAAATAAAAAATATTGCTATACTCACCTCTCCGACGCAGCCTGCACCTTACCGAGGGAAGCGGCAGCGTTCTTTGTTTAAAATTCGCGCTTTTCTTTCATTTACGTGAGTCCCGGCTTGTGATTGGTTGCGTGCCGCCCATGTGACCGGGACGCAACCAATCACAGCAAGCCGTGACGTAATTTCAGGTCCTTCAGGATTTTAAAATTACGTTCCGGCGTTGTGATTGGTTGCGTCGCAGTCACATGGGCGACGCAACCAATTACAGCAAGCCGTGACGTAATTTCAGGTCCTTAAGGATTTTAAAATTACGTCCCGGCTTTGTGATTGGTTGCGTCGCAGTCACATGGGAGACGCAACCAATCACAAGCCGTGACGTCACGGGAGGCTGGACACGCGCGCATTTTAAAATGGGCGCGTGTCCAGCCTCCCGTGACGTCCCGGCTTGTGATTGGTTGCGCCGCGATCAACCAATCACAAGCCGGGAGGCTGGACACACGCGCATTTTAAAATTTTAAAATGCGCGCGTGTCCAGCCTCCCGGCTTGTGATTGGTTGATCGCGGCGCAACCAATCACAAGCCGGGACGTCACGGGAGGCTGGACACGCGCCCTTTTTAAAATTTTAAAATGCGCGCGTGTCCAGCCTCCCGGCTTGTGATTGGTTGATCGCGGCTCAACCAATCACAAGCCGGGACGTCACGGGAGGCTGGACACGCGCCCATTTTAAAAAGCGCGCGTGTCCAGCCTCCCGTGACGTCACGGCTTGTGATTGGTTAATGGCGGCCATGTTGCCGGGACGCGGACCAATCACAGCAAGCCGTGACGTAATTTCGTCACGGCTTGCTGTGATTGGTCCGCGTCCCGGCAACATGGGCGCCGTGACCAATCATAAGCCGGGACGTCACTGGAGGCTGGACACGCGCGCTTTTTAAAATGGGCGCGTGTCCAGCCTCCCGTGACGTCCCGGCTTGTGATTGGTGAATGGCGGCCATGTTGCCGGGACGCGGACCAATCACAGCAAGCCGTGACGTAATTTCGTCACGGCTTGCTGTGATTGGTCCGCGTCCCGGCAACATGGCCGCCCTGACCAATCAGAAGCCGGGACTTCACGTAACCAGGTAAAAGCGCGAATTTTAAACAAACAACGCTGCTGGTTCCCTCGCTGAGGTCCAGGCTGCGTCGGAGAGGTGAGTATAGCGATATTTTTTATTTTAATTCTTTCTTTTACACATTAATATGGATCCCAGGGCCTGAAGGAGAGTTTCCTCTCCTTCAGACCCTGTGAACCATCAGGAATACCGTCCGATACTTGAGTCCCATTGACTTGTATTGGTATCGGGTATCGGTATCGGATTGGATCCGATACTTTGCCGGTATCGGCCGATACTTTCCGATACCGATACTTTCAAGTATCGGACGGTATCGCTCAACACTACTCATTGCCAGTTATCGCTAACATTTGATTGCAGTTGTTGCTGCTAAGGGTGACCCAACCAGCTATTAGGTTTAGGGGACAATCACTTTTCACACAGGTCCCTGTAGGTTTGGATTTCTTTTTCTCTTAATAATAAAGACCTTAATTTGAAAACTGAATTTTGTGTTTACTTGCGTTATCTTTGTCTAAAATTTACATTTGTTTGGTGATCTTAAACATTTAACTGAGACAAACATTCAAAACAATAGGAAATCAGGAAGGAGGTAAACACTTTAACAAAACTGTATGTTGTATGTTTCTATTAGTGTACCGTATTCTCTGGCACTGACTTGGTTTGAGGACATCTCTTCTTCAACCCACTCCACTCGCAGCATCTATTTCATGGACTTAATCCAGGGATCTCTTCTGCAAAAGTCAGATCCCTGTATAGGGGAGGAAGGGTGTAAACCAGATTGCCTTAGGGACCTGTTAAATGAAGTGGCTTGAGCCAAGTTTGTTCACGGAAGCCCTATTAATTTGACGGATGTGCCACAACATCAGTCTGCAAAAGATTGAGAAAAGCAGTGACTACCTTTTTTAAACTTTTCTTGATGTGAAATTTTATGGCTCATCGGTAGGGAAATTATGGTTATGATTAGTTCAAATGAATAGGTGTCTTTGCTTGAAACATAATAATTAAATTGTGTAGTGCCAGAAAAAGCAAAGTCATGAGTTTAATTGTTTGAATATATTAAGCTTATTACAATAATATTATTATTTCTTTGGGCAAAGTTCCAGAAAGTGGAAAACAACGCAAACCACCTATGATGAAAGAACTAGACTGTTGTGACAAATCTTTGTTGTATGCTGCAGTCTCAGAGAATGTTTTATATTGCATATTTGTGCAACTGTATGGCAATAAAACAATTTACAGTGGAATCAAGAAGCAAGCAATAGAGCAGATATTGGTTTAGTAGAGTTGCATGTATTAATGATATGAAATCATAGGGCAGGTCTTTGGATGAGAACCAGACTAGACCTATACCTAGAGGCAGCTGTGGATTAAACACAGCTCATACCCTACTCAGCATGTTTGAGTTTGTCTGCAAATGGCATAGTGCCATTATACACTGCTCAAAAAATAAAGGGAACGCTTAAAGAACAGAATATAACTCCAAGTAAATCAAACTTCTGTGAAATCAAACTGTCCACTTAGGAAGCAACACTGTTTGACAATCCATTTCACATGCTGTTGTGCAAATGGAATAGACAACAGATGGAAATTATTGGCAATTATCAAGACACTCAATAAAGGAGTGGTTCTGCAGGTGGGGACCACAGACCACATCTCCGTACCAATGCTTTCTGGCTGATGTTTTGGTCACTTTTGAATGTTCCCTAATTTTCTGCGGTTGGTGCCCCCGCTCATCGAAGGCTGGCCCTATAGGCCCTACAAATACCCTATAATGCCAAAAAAGGTAGTGTCACAGATATGAACCCAAAACCAAAAATATCATAAAAAATTAGCAAAAATAGTATAAATAAATGAGAAAAAATCAGAAAAAATAAACTAAACAAAAAAACAAAAAAATGTTTTTTGCCCAAGCTGAAGACCCTAAATAGGCTGTTCATATGTCATATGTTTTTTTGAGGGGTATATAATATAAAAAGCAGATAGAAAACCCCAATCACTTCATTTACAATGATCTACAAACCAAAATTAGCATAAAAAATCAGCAAAAATAGTATAAATAAATAAGAAAAAAAATTAGAAAAAACAAACAAAACAAAAAAACACAAAAATTAGTATTTTTTGCCCAGGCTGAAACCCCCAAATTGGGTGTTCACATATCATATATTTTTTTTTTTTTTGGGAATATTAAGTATAAAAGACAGATAGAAAACCCCAATCACCTCATTTGCAATGATCTACAGATTTTAAAGCCAAAATAACAAAAAAATAAACAAAAGTTATATGAAAAACATATTATAAAAAATTATCAAAAACAAACAGAAAAAAAAAACTGAAGAGTAATTCAGTAACCAACAGCTTGGATGCCCCAATAGGGTATATAGACCAGGTGTAGCCTTTTGGGCCAATAGAAAAGGGAAGTATTATTGTCCCAATTATGCAAAAAAAACTCAATAATGGGAAACCACTCAAACGACCAAAAAGATATCTATATACGGTTCTCACACAATGGTGGGATGTCCATACAGAAAGCCCCCTTTAGTGTCAAGGCTAATTCAAAAAAGTCATTTCAAAAAGTGGAAACACCAGAGTATGATGCAATTCTTATCCCAAAAATATGGGAATATCATGTAAAAAAAGTCATTCTAATGGCAGTATCATATATAAGCCAGATAAAGCGTACTTGACACGGAGAAGAGATGAGGACATGGCCCGTCCAGTATGTTGAAATCCTTCAGTCTTGTTGTAAATCTAGATCCAACAATCATATAAGTAGCCACATATCATGCAGCAAAAGATAGTCATTAGGCCATATCAGGCATATCAGACATATCCGTGCGGCAACTATTGGCCATATCATATAAAGCAGTACCAGTCATTATGCCACATTCGGCACTTTACTCATCTGATTCACAGAGAATTTTTCACCAATACTGCAGATATTAATCCAGCCACCACGTCTCCAAGGTGTAATCATCAGGTCGAATCAATCCCTTTATTCATCTGATACAAAGGGAATCCTTTAGCCACGTTGTAAATACCAGTCCAGCCATCAGAACGTCTTCATCCAGGATATCGTCCCTTACAATGCCCAACGCGTTTCCCCCCCCGTGGGAGAACCGGGGGTTCATCAGGGGTACTGACCGTCCGAGCAGTACAGACGGTACCTTTACCGTTCTCTTTACCGTCTGTACTGCTCGGACGGTCAGTACCCCTGATGAACCCCCGGTTCTCCCACGGGGGGGGAAACGCGTTGGGCATTGTAAGGGACGATATCCTGGATGAAGACGTTCTGATGGCTGGACTGGTATTTACAACGTGGCTAAAGGATTCCCTTTGTATCAGATGAATAAAGGGATTGATTCGACCTGATGATTACACCTTGGAGACGTGGTGGCTGGATTAATATCTGCAGTATTGGTGAAAAATTCTCTGTGAATCAGATGAGTAAAGTGCCGAATGTGGCATAATGACTGGTACTGCTTTATATGATATGGCCAATAGTTGCCGCACGGATATGTCTGATATGCCTGATATGGCCTAATGACTATCTTTTGCTGCATGATATGTGGCTACTTATATGATTGTTGGATCTAGATTTACAACAAGACTGAAGGATTTCAACATACTGGACGGGCCATGTCCTCATCTCTTCTCCGTGTCAAGTACGCTTTATCTGGCTTATATATGATACTGCCATTAGAATGACTTTTTTTACATGATATTCCCATATTTTTGGGATAAGAATTGCATCATACTCTGGTGTTTCCACTTTTTGAAATGACTTTTTTGAATTAGCCTTGACACTAAAGGGGGCTTTCTGTATGGACATCCCACCATTGTGTGAGAACCGTATATAGATATCTTTTTGGTCGTTTGAGTGGTTTCCCATTATTGAGTTTTTTTTGCATAATTGGGACAATAATACTTCCCTTTTCTATTGGCCCAAAAGGCTACACCTGGTCTATATACCCTATTGGGGCATCCAAGCTGTTGGTTACTGAATTACTCTTCAGTTTTTTTTTTCTGTTTGTTTTTGATAATTTTTTATAATATGTTTTTCATATAACTTTTGTTTATTTTTTTGTTATTTTGGCTTTAAAATCTGTAGATCATTGCAAATGAGGTGATTGGGGTTTTCTATCTGTCTTTTATACTTAATATTCCCAAAAAAAAAAAAATATGATATGTGAACACCCAATTTGGGGGTTTCAGCCTGGGCAAAAAATACTAATTTTTGTGTTTTTTTGTTTTGTTTGTTTTTTCTAATTTTTTTTCTTATTTATTTATACTATTTTTGCTGATTTTTTATGCTAATTTTGGTTTGTAGATCATTGTAAATGAAGTGATTGGGGTTTTCTATCTGCTTTTTATATTATATACCCCTCAAAAAAACATATGACATATGAACAGCCTATTTAGGGTCTTCAGCTTGGGCAAAAAACATTTTTTTGTTTTTTTGTTTAGTTTATTTTTTCTGATTTTTTCTCATTTATTTATACTATTTTTGCTAATTTTTTATGATATTTTTGGTTTTGGGTTCATATCTGTGACACTACCTTTTTTGGCATTATATGGTATTTGTAGGGCCTATAGGGCCAGCCTTCGATGAGCGGGGGCACCAACCGCAGAAAATTAGGGTGCCTACCCCCGCAAATAGGTAGTGGATAAGAGTAGGGTTTTGACAGGGGTCAGCTAGTTCCCTTGTGACTTTTGTATTGTATTGTCCTCAAATTTTGGAACTGTTTATTTTAACTTTGAATATTAAAAGCTATATTTTAGGAATCCTTGTGTTTTTGGTTTGGTTTAGTTCTCTAGGATTCCATTGTTACAATTTTTTTTTTTGGTTTTCTCACTTTTGAATGTTGGTTGTGCTTGCACACTCGTGGTAGTATGTGACGAACTCTACAACCCACACGAGTGGTTGCGGTAGTGTAGCTCATCCAGGATGGCACATCAATGTGAGCTGTGGCAAGAAGATTTGCTGTGTCTGTCAGCGTAGTGTCCAGAGGCTGGACGCGCTACCAGGAGACAAGCCAGTACACCAGGAGACATGGAGGGGGCCGTAGGAGGGCTACAACCCAGCAGCAGGACCACTACCTCAGCCTTTGTGCAAGGAGGAACAGGAGGAGCACTGCCAGAGCCCTGCAAAATGACCTACACCCTGCAGGACGCTTGGCATTTGCCACAGAACACCAGGATTGGCAAATCCACCACTGGCGCCCTGTGCTCTTCACAGATGAAAGCAGGTTCACACTAAGCACTTGTGACAGACGTTACAGAGTCTGGAGACACCGTGGAGAGCGCTTTGCTGCCTGCAACATCCTCCAGCGTGACCAGTTTGACAGCGGGTGAGTAATGGTGTGGGGTGGCATTTCTTTGGAGGGCCGCACAGCCCTCAATGTGCTCACCAGAGGTAGGCTGACTGCCATTAGGTACCGAGATGAGAACCTCAGACCCCTTGTGAGACCATATGCTGGTGCGGTTGGCCCTGGGTTCCTCCTAATGCAGGACAATACCAGACGTCATGTGGCTGGAGTATATCAGCAGTTCCTGCAAGATGAAGGCATTGAAGCTATGGACTGGCCCACCCGTTCCCCAGACCTGAATCCGATTGAACACATCTGGGACATCATGTCTCGCACCATCCACCATTATCACGTTGCACCACACATTGTCCAGGAGTTGGCGGATGCTTTAGTCCATGTCTGGGAGGAGATCCCTCAGGAGACCATCTGCTGCCTCATCAGGAGCATGCCCAGGCATTGTAGGGAGGTCATGCAGGCACGAGAAGGCCACGCAAACTACTGAGCATCATTGTCTTGTTTTGAGGCATTTCCACTGAAGTTGGATCAGCCTGAAACTTCATTTTCCTCTTTGATTTTGAGCATCATTCCAACTCTAGACCTCTGTGGGATATTAGTTGTGATTTACGTCAATCATTTTTAGGTTTTGTTGTTCTCAACACATTCCACTATGTAATGAATTAAGATTTACAACTAGAATATTTCATTCAGTGATATCTAGGATGTTGGATTTTAGTGTTTAGTCCTTTATTTTTTTTGAGCAGCGTATATCAAGATCTATTTTGTCTAATTGTATTAAATGTACAATAATTTTCCGGGAAGTCTTTTAACGTGTGTGTGTGCATAGTGTGTAGTTTCTCTGGGTAGGCACCACTGATCCAGTATGTCTAGTGCTTCTAGCATTCTATTCTGGCGCAATGTATCTTCTATTCTAACTGGCTCTTATAGGGATGCAGTAATTTGGCTTTGCTCTAGAGGCCCCTTAAAGCTCAAGAACGTTTTTTTTGGCACCTGGAATAAACACAAGTACATAACTAGCAACAAATAGGGAAGGACTAAAGTACATGAGAGTACTGAGAGTACATGACCACGACTAAGGAGAGTTCTATGTCTGATCTGACAACATTTTTGCAACATTTTAGTATACCTGGAAACTGCTTGCTGTACTAATAAACTGGTGATTTTATACCCAAATGGCTGGACACCTTGGTTTGCTCCGTTTACGTGGACCACCTAGCATCACAATATGACCTCTGATCAGTAAACTTTAACCGATTGACAATTGTTTAACCTCTACACTCCTTTTAACAGCAGCAGTTAATGGGCCTTATTCCTCAGCGCTGCTTTTTAACTTTACTGAGAAATAAGTATATAGTGCCCCCAGAATCAGAAAATCTGCGGGGTCTCGGCTACCAAGGGTAGCCAAGAACCTGATTCGGGTCTGTTTTTACCGTCCCCTGTCATGTGATCACCATTATTCACTGAATAACGGCGATCACAAAAAAGTCTGATCGTATATTAATTTCTCTCATTCACACCATAATTATGCTTCATACTCTTAATAACACTAAAGCCACTATTCCAACCTCATTGCCATAATAAATATGACGTCATGACATTTGTACACGGAGCAGTAATTGCTTATAGCACCGAAGCAAATGGGCTTATTTAGTTTTTGGAATTATGAGGCTATGGAATGGCCAGTGTTTTAAGAGCATTTGCACATTGATGTGAATATTGTTTGACATTCTTCACTTTACATTTCGTATGTAATACATAGTGCCTAACAAGACGCTGAAAGGTTCCAGAAAGTAAACTCATGCTATTGGTAGTCCCATAAGACATTGGAGCAATCAAACTGAGCTCTGTTTATTTACTGAACTTATCATTCATTATACAAATCTGACTGTGCAGAATGGCCTTAAGGGTATGTGCACACGTCCGGATTTCTTGCAAAAATTTCCTGAAGAAAACCGGAAATTTTCTGCATGAAATCCGCATTTTTTTTTTCCGTTTTTTTTCGCATTCTGCAAGCGTAATTAGCTTGCAGAATGCTAAAGTTTTCCAAGCGATCTGTAGCATCGCTTGGAAAACTGACTGACAGGTTGGTCACACTTGTCAAACATAGCGTTTGACAAGTGTGATCATCTTTTTACTATAGATGCTGCCTATGCAGCATCTATAGTAAAAGATAGAATGTTTAAAAATAATAAAAAAAAGAAAAAAAATGGTTATACTCACCTGCAGGCGTCCGTTCCTATAGATGCCGGTGTGGTTCAGGACCTTCCATGACGTCGCGGTCACGTGAGCGGTCACATGACCGGTCTCGACCAATCACAAGACCGTGACGTCATCGTCACAAGACCGTGACGTGCAGGTCCTTCACCGCACACAAGCTATAGAAACCGAAGCGGCAGCATGCAGCGGAGAGGCGGGAAGACATCGAAGGTGAGTATAGGACTATTTTTTATTTTAATTCTTTTTTTTTGACCAATTATATGGTGCCCAGTCCGTGGAGGAGAGTCTCCTCTCCTCCACCCTGGGTACCAACCGCACATAATCTGCTTACTTCCCGCATGGTGTGCACAGCCCCGTGCGGGAAGTAAGCAGATCAATGCACTCCTAAGTGTGCGGAATCCCCGCAATTCCGCATTTTAATGAACATGTTGCTTTTTTTTCCGCGATGCGATTTTTTCGCGGAAAGAAAGGCTACATTTGCACAAAAAATGCGGAATACACTGAAAATAATGGGAGGCATATGTTAGCGTTTTTTTCGCATTTTTATCACGTTTTTATAGCGAAAAAACGCGAAAAAAACGCGAAAAATACTGAACGTGTGCACATGGCCTAAGAGTTTAGTGGAGTGCAGATGTCAAGTAACACTGGTAAGACTTTTTGTACAGTAGTTAAGGTAAACTAGAAAAGTTTGGATTACAAGATACTGTTTTTCTTGTCGTATTGGAAACTCACAAAAATGAAATTATAATTTACAGCCAATTGGTTCATTTTTTTCTTTTATTCCTATTTTATTGATTTTATAGTCCTTTATTATGTAAAAAAAACTTTAGAGTATAATAATAATCTGTAGTAATTATATATAAATGTATGATATTATGTAGACTTGAGTTAAATATTTGCCTGATTTTATTCATTTTTTTGAATAGTTAATGATAAAGGCATAACCTTTCTAGGTTAGTTATGAGCTAACATAAATATAAGACTAATTATAGGGGTCAGTGGTCTGCTGCTTGTCCCATTATTATGGCCAGGGCTGGTGCTGGGGCCCTGAGCAAGCGGGGTGCCCACTCGCCATCGGGGACACCAACGCTATGGGGGCCTGGTGCCTGTACCCACGAGTAGCCCCCCCACTTGCTCAGGCCTCGGCACTTGCAATACTTACCTATTACCTATTACCTATTACTTACCTATTCCACCACTGCGGCGTCTTCCATGTACTCTGACTGAGATGTTTCAGGTCAGAGGGTGCAACAACGTCAGATCTGTGCACCCTTTTCCTGAACAGACTCAGTGCAGAGAGCTGACGCTAAGGAGTCTGGAGCAGAGCATCGGCCAGGAAGGAGAGGTGAGTATTTAATTAATGTATTTTTTAAATGTTTGGAGCAATATATGGGGACCATCAGAAGGGGCCCATTATATATGGAACATTATGTGGGGCCCATCATACACTGGAGCATCATATATGGGGCCCAACATACACTGGAGCATCATATGTATTGGGCCCATCATACACTAGAGCATCAATATATGTGGCTTATACTGTATGAAGCAATATAAGTGGCTCATTATACTGTATGGAGCATTATATGGGGCCCTGTTCTGTATGGAGCAATGTATGGGCCCATTCTGTATGGAACAATATATGGAGTCCATCATAAACTGCATGGAGCAATATATGGGGTTCATTATTCTATATGGGGCGCTATGTGGTACCCATAATACTGTATGGAACAATATATGGGGCTCCTTATTTTGTATAGGCACTATGTGGTGCCCATAATACTGTATGGAGCAATATATGGGGCCCATTATTTTGTATGGAGCAATATATGGGGCTCATTATACTGTATGGTTCATTATGTGGGGCTCATTACTCTGTAGGGAGCATTATACGGTGCCCATAGTAGGGTATGGAGCAATATATGGGGCCCTTTATTCTGTATGGAACAATATATGGGGACCATTATTCTATATGGAGCAATATATGGGGCTCAAAAAAATAAAGGGAAAACTAAAATACCACATCCTAGATATCACTGAATGAAATATTTCACTTGCAAATCTTTATTCATTACGTAGTGGAATGTGTTGAGAACAATAAAACATAAAAATGATCAATGTAAAATCAAAATGAATATCCCATGGAGGTCTGGATTTGGAATGATACTCAGTCAAAGTGGAAAATCAAATTACAGGCTGATCCAACTTCAGTGGAAATGCCTCAAGACAAGGAAATAATGTTCAGTTGTGTGTGTGTGTGTGTTGCCTGGGGGTCTCCTGAGGGATCTCCTCCCAGGCCTGGACTAAAGCATCCGCCAACTCCTGGACAGTCTGTGGTGCAATGTGACGTTGGTGGATGGTGCGAGACATGATGTCCCAGATGTGTTCAGTCGGATTCAGGTCTGGGGAATGGGTGGGCCACTCCATAGCTTCAATGCCTTCATCTTGCAGAAACTGCTGACACACTCCAGCCACATGAGGTCTGGTATTGTCCTGCATTAGGAGGAACCCAGGGCCAACCGCACCAGCATATGGTCTCACGAGGGGTCTGAGGATCTCATCTCGGTACCTAATGGCAGTCAGGCTACCTCTTGCGAGCACATGGAGGGCTGTGCGGCCCTCGAAAGAAATGCCACCCCACACAATTACTGACCCACTGCCAAACCGGGCTCGTTGGATGATGTTGCAGGCAGCAGATCGCTCTCTACGGCATCTCCAGACTCTGTCACGTCTGTCACATGTGCTCAGTGTGAACCTGCTTTCATCTGTGAAGAGCACAGGGCACCAGTGGCGAATTTGCCAATCTTGGTGTTCTGTGGCAAGTACCAAGCATCCTGCATGGTGTTGGGCTGTGAGCACAACCCTCATCTGTGGACGTTCGGCACTCAGACCATCCTCATGTAGTTGGTTTCCAACCGTTTGTGCAGACACATGCACATTTGTGGCCTGCTGGAGTTCATTTTGCTGGGCTCTGGCAGTGCTCCTCCTGTTCCTCCTTGCACAAAGGCTGAGGTAGGGGTCCTGATGCTGGGTTGTTGTCCTCCTACAGCCCCCTCTGTCTCCTGGTGTACTGGCCTGTCTCTTGGTAGCGTGTCCAGCCTCTGGACACTACGCTGATAGTCACAGCAAATCTTTATGCCACAGCTCGCATTGATGTGCCATCCTGGATGAGCTGCACTACCTGAGCCACTTGTGTGGGTTCTAGAATCCGTCTCGTGCTTCTACGAGTGTGAAAGCACAACCAACATTCAAAAGTGACCTAAACATCAGCCAGAAAGCATTGGTACTGAGATGTGGTCTGTGGTCCCCACCTGCAGAACCACTCCTTTATTGAGTGTGTCTTGATAATTGCCAACAATTTCCATCTGTTGTCTTCCATTTGCAGAACAGCATGTGAATTGATTGTCAAACAGTGTTGCTTCCTAAGTGGACAGTTTGATTTCACAGAAGTTTGATTTACTTGGAGTTATAGTCTGTTGTTTAAGTGTTCCATTTTTTTGAGCAGTGTTTGTGGCTTATTATACTGTATGGAGCTTTATATGGGGCTTTTATTCTGTATGGAGCACTATGTGGTGCCCATAATACTCTATGGAGTACTATACTACCTGGTTTCTGAGCTATTGTACAATTTACAATAGATATCATGTAATGTAAGAAGTAAGTGAAAATCTTTGGCATTGTACTATACCTATATTTCTTATTTGTGCATCATGAATCGTGGTATGCGTTAAAGGGGCCCACTGAGACTCCTTCACTGGGACTCCTGAAAACATGGAGCCGACCCTGTTTGTGGCTCACCCACAGCTAGTGAAGTGGATTCTCTAAGGCGTAGGTCAGGATGAGCAGCATAGATTGGAGGCATTTAAGCAGCTTAGAGCAGCCAAGTTGGATATCCTGAACAGCACCTGAAGCAACGTGGAATAGCAAATCTGGATGGGAATTAAAATAAGGACAGCTGTTATGTGAAACTGAAGAGCTGAGAATGCTTGATGGCACCTTGGTTGTAGAACTGCAGAGAAAAAAATACTGGATAAGACTTTTATCATGGATTAGTAGAGCTGGATATGCTGGATGGCACCTTGAAACACACTTGTACTTGCAATAGCTGAGGCGAATATGCAAAAAAGGCACCTCGAAACATCAGAAAATCTAGTCAATTCACAAAAAAAGCAAGCTCTCACTCAGGTCTTTCATCTGTTAACAGAAATAGAGGGGGCTTCCATGTTACTGGTAGCACAAAGGCTCTGGGAAAGGGAAATGGCTCTTCACCCGCCAAAAGAAAAAATTCAGCAAATTCTGCGCATCCAAATGCACCCTCCCTTCTGAGCCCCACAGTATACCTAAGCTACATATTGCATCCACGTTTGGCATTTCTGAAGCAATGAGAGCCTGCTTAACTTATGGGTGCATGTCTCCAGAAGCATGAATTAAGGCATAACATACTGGTGACTACAACATACTGGTGACTACAACGTACTGGTCACTACAGCGTACTGGTCACTACAGCGTACTGGTCACTAAAACAGCAGTTTGCACCTTTCACTCGGCAACATTTATTGTTGTTGTTTCTGGAAATACCCATGGAGTAAAAATCATAGATAAATTCCCCAAGGGGTATAATTTCCAAAATGGGGTCACTTGAGAGGGGATTCTGCTCTTCTAGCAGTTAGGGGCTCTGTATATGGGGTCTGCAAACTGCTCTAGAAAAATCTGCGTTCCAGGAGGCAACTAGCGCGCTCCATTCCACCTGAGACCTCTCATTGTCCAGTATCTGTGGGGCGACTGCACGCCATATTACAGTCTCCAAACAGTCTCCCAAACACAGACACTACACATGCCAGTCCTCCTCTGACTAGTTCCCGTGTGCGTCCTGCACCGCTGTATCATAGTCTCTTTACTCACACAGCCGTACACAGCTGAGGATATCCTCCGGGCACCAGATCCACTTGTTTGCAATCGTTACACATGCCAGTCCTCTTTCGGACACAGGACATCCACCTCTGGTTCACCTCTGGGCACTGGACTGTCCACATTTGAGACCAGGTTACCATGGACGACTTGCATCGCTGTGTACACTGCGGGTGCCAGGCTATTCAGCTGCCATAGCTGCTGGCTTCACTAGCCTGTGCTGCTTCACACACACAGCCAGCGCTCTGCAGGCCTCTGCTCTGCATAACAGCACACACAAGACTGACACTGACGTTGCACTTGACACACCCATACCCCTTACTGAAGGGTTTTTAACAAACCTGTGGCTTTCAGCCACATGGAAAACGCGGACCAAAAATCTGTGACTGCCATGCACACCTATGGACTTCATCCGTCTCCATGCACAACCTGGGGAGAACACACATCCCTACCTGTGACACGAGTCGCTGCCTCAGTATGTATGTGTAAAGTGCATGCATGATTGTATATAAGAACTGCATGCAAACATGTATGCAGTGTGTGTATATACAGTATCTGTGTGCACTCTGTGTGTGTGTATATTTTCTGTGTGCAATGTGTATATACTGTATGCTTGTCGTGTGTATATGTACTATGTGTGTGTAGTGTGTACATATACTGTGTATACTGTATCTATAGTGTGTGTTTATATATACTGTATGTGTTTGCATATACTGTATGTGCAGTGTGTATATTTACTGTGTGTATACTGTATCTATACTGTGTGTTTGCAGTGTATATATACTGTATGTGTGGGCGGTGTTTTTATATACTGTGTGCAGGGTGTATGTTTATGCGCAATAGTGTCTGTATTCTGTATGTGTGTGTACTGTGTATGTATACTGTGTATGAATGTATGCGCATACTGTATCTACTGTTATGAGCTGGTGGTTTAGGAGCAACATGGGACGTGCTCTGGAGGAGGTGGTACCTGTACTGACCGCAGTTCCTGAGCTTAACACAACACTAGAAGTAGCCGTGGGATGTTCCTGTCACTCCCTAGACACCTCGTCACAGCCGGAGGACTAACTACCCCTAAAGATAGAAACAGGAAAGCTATCTTGCCTCAGAGAAAATCCCCAAAGGATAGGACAGCCCCCCACAAATATTGACTGTGAGTGGAGAGGGAAATGACATTCGCAGAATGAAACCAGGATGTAGCAAAGGAGGCCAGTCTAGCTAGATAGATAGAACAGGACAGAATGCTGTGCGGTCAGTATTAAAAACTAGAAAAATCCACCACAGAGTTTACAAAAATCTCCACACCTGACTAAAGGTGTGGAGGGTAAATCTGCTTCCCAGAGCTTCCAGCTTAACTGAATAAATCCATACTGACAAGCTGGACTAGAAAAAACATAGAAAGTGCAGAAAGATTAAGTCCACAACAAGTGGACTGCAAAAGAACAAAGCAAGGACTTATCTTTGCTGAACTGGTCAGAATATCAGGGAAATCCAAGCAGAGATGTGAATCCAACCAGGAACCATTGACAACTGGCACAGGCTGAAGGATAGAACCAGGCTAAATAGCCAAGCCAGAAAGACAATCAGTGGAAGCAGCTGCTGACTACTAAATCCAAGGAGCAGCAGTACCACTTACAACCACCGGAGGGAGCCCAAGAGCGGAATTAACAACAATCTACAGCGGGGAAAATATGCATTTGATACACTGACGATTTTGCACGTTTTCCCACCTACAAAGAATGGAGAGGTCTGTAATTTTTATTGTAGGTACACTCCAACTGTGAGAGACAGAATCTTAAAAAAAAAAAAAATCCAGAAAATCACATTGTATGTATAAATCGCTGCAGAATATGGTGGCGCTATGTAAGCAAGTAAAAATATATAGACAAAGTGAGAAATGCATACATATACCTGCAATACACACAGTATGTATATTATACGAATATTCATGACAGGGGTGTATATATAGAGATAAGGGGGCTTTCTTTGTGTATATATTAATTTTTAGAAGCTTATTACAGGTAATACAATAGATACTCTATCAGACTTTACACAGGATCTACAAACACACAGTATATGGTGGCTGATCGGCTCACTCAGCTGCACAGAGAGGTAGACACAGGTACACTGTCTCTTTAAATCTTCCTCTGGTTTATTATACATGCGGCATAACCTAGTGCAAAATGGAAATAAACTCGGCTCTTCGGGCAAAACAGGGCAATGAAAAAAAAGGGGTATACAGTCTCTGCAACTGCGGGGATTCGACCTCTCAGGATATAACAACAGGGTTCAGTACAGTTTAAAACAAAAGCACTTTTCTGAAGCTGCTGGCTCCAGACCATTGAACACTCAATGACTCAAAAGGCTGGCTATTTATATCCCAGACCACACCCTCGGTTGGAGATATGGAGAACAACCTCCAACCCACTCTATTGTTGTTCTTGTTTTAGAAATGGCTGCTTAACCCCACTCAACACTTAGTGTGCTGGAGCAAAACTTCTGGGTTTCAAATCACTGAAGCTAATAGGCTCAGTGAAACATATCTCTCCTCCAGTACTTTGCCAGTGACTTTGTCACATATCCCCCCCTCTGCTCAAAACATTGGTTTTGGTACATTCACTCACTAAACAGGGACGTTTGTACAGAGCTTCTGCATTACCATGTAGCTTCCGGAGTCTGTGCTAAAATCCTGGAGTGCTAGAAAAAGCCTAGTTACCCAGACATTCTTCCCCTTCCTTTCCGTAATCCATCTCAGGGGTGCATAATCTGACACTAGCCTGAACTTCCAGCCTAACAGTTATTACCTCAGCGTCTCAATTGCCCATTTGATGGCCAAGCACTCTTTCTCTACGATGGCATACCGTATATACTCGAGTATAAGCCGACCCGAGTATAAGCCAACCCCCTTAATTTTGCAACAAAAAACTGGGAAAACTTATTGACTCGAGTATAAGCCTAGGGTGGAAAATGCAGCAGCTACCAGTAAATGTGAAAAATAAAAATAGATACCAATAAAAGTAAAATTAATTGAGACATCAGTAGGTTAAGTGTTTTTGAATATCCATATTGAATCAGGAGCCCCATATAATGCTCCATACAGTTCATTATGGCCCCATAAGATGCTCCATATACAAATATGCCCCATATAATGCTCCATGCAGTTCTTTATGGCCCCATAGATGCCCCATATAATGCTCGATGCAGTTCTTTATGGCCCCATAAATGCCCCATATAATGCTCCATGCAGTTCTTTATGGCCCCATAGATGCCCCATATAATGCTCCATGCAGTTCTTTATGGCCCCGTAGATGCTCCATATAATGCTCCATGCAGTTCTTTATGGCCCCATAGATGCCCCATATAATGCTCCATGCAGTTCTTTATGGCCCCATAGATGCCCCATATAATGCTCCATGCAGTTCATTATGGCCCCATAAATGCCCCATATAATGCTCCAAGCAGTTCTTTATGGCCCCGTAGATGCTCCATATAATGCTCCATACAGTTCTTTATGGCCCCGTAGATGCCCCATATAATGCTCCATGCAGCTCTTTATGGCCCCATAGATGCCCCATATAATGATCCATGCAGTTCTTTATGGCCCCATAGATGCTCCATATAATGCTCCATGCAGTTCTTTATGGCCCCATAGATGCCCCATATAATGATCCATGCAGTTCTTTATGGCCCCATAAATGTCCCATATAATGCTCCATGCAGTTCTTTATGGCCCCATAGATGCCCCATATAATGATCCATGCAGTTCTTTATGGCCCCATAAATGCCCCATATAATGCTCCATGCAGTTCTTTATGGCCCCATAGATGCTCCATTGTTATGATCCTTAGTGGTTGAGGATCACAAATTACTCCAGCTAAGTAACAAACGTAGGACAAGCTCTAGGGAGGTGGCAAACTGGACTGACCGCAAATCTGAACCTATCCAAACACACTAGAAGTAGCCGGTGAACGTGCCTAAAAATCCTAGACATCTCGAGCCAGCCTGAGGAACTAACTACCCCTAGAGAGAAAGAAAGACCTCTCTTGCCTCCAGAGAAATAATCCCCAAAGATATAGAAGCCCCCAACAGATAATAATGGTGAGGTAAGAGGAAGGCACATACACAGGGGTGAAAGCAGATTCAGCAAATGAGGCCCACTAATACTAGATAGCAGAAAATAGAAAAGGGAATCTATGCGGTCAATAAAAAACCCTTACAAAATATCCACACTGAGATTTCAAGAACCCCCACACCAACTCACGGTGTGGGGGGAGAAACTCAGTCCCCTAGAGCAACCAGCAAGCGAGGAAATCACATTTTAGCGAGCTGGACTAAAAACATAATGAACACTGATAATCAAAAAATGATCAACCAAAAACTTAGCTTGTCTTGGAGAGACTGGGAGCAAGGTAGACACAAGGAATCTGAAGAGCACTGAATACATTGATAGCAGGCAAGGAACTGAGTATCCAGGTGAGCTAAATAAGAAACCAACCAAGGATAACGAACCAGCTGATGCTGCAACCTGCAGAAAGACAACACTACACAGTACCGCTTGTGACCACTAGAGGGAGCCCAAAAATAGAGTTCACAACAGTACCCCCCCTTGAGGAGGGTCACCGAACCCTCATCAAGACCCCCAGGGCGATCAGGATGAGCCGCGTGGAAGGCACGAACCAAATCGGCCGCATGAACAGGAATTATCCTCCTGACCATAGCCCTTCCACTTAACCAAATACTGAAGCCTCCGTCTAGAGATACGAGAATCCAAAATCTTCTCCATCACGTACTCCAATTCGCCCTCGACCAGCACCGGAGCAGGAGGCTCAACAGAAGGAACCACAGGTACCACATACCTCCGCAACAAAGACCTATGGAACACATTATGAATGGCAAACGATGCTGGGAGATCCAAACGAAAAGACACCGGGTTAAGGATTTCCAAGATCTTATAAGGACCGATGAAGCGAGGCTTGAATTTAGGAGAGGAGACCTTCATAGGAACAACTCCCGATTACCAACATCGTAATTCCGCTCGGCAGGCGAAAACTTTCTTGAAAAGAAAGCACATGGCTTCATCACAGAGCCATCAGAGCTTCTCTGCGACAAGACAGCCCCTGCTCCAATCTCAGAATCATCAACCTCGACCTGGAAGGGAAGAGAGACATCTGGCTGACATATAGCTGGAGCTGAAGAAAACCGGTGCTTCAGCTCCCGAAAGGCCTCCACGGCCGCAGGAGACCAATTAGTCACATCAGAACCCTTCTTGGCCAAATCCGTCAAAGGTTTAACCACGCTAGAAAAATTAGCGATGAAACAACGGTAAAAATTAGCAAAACCCAAGAACTTCTGAAGACTCTTAACAGACGTGGGCTGAGTCCAGTCATGAATAGCCTGGACCTTGATTGGGTCCATCTCCACAGTAGAAGGAGAAAAAATAAAACCCAAAAAGGATATAGAAGCCCCCAACAGATAATAACGGTGAGGTAAGAGGAAGGCACATACACAGGGGTGAAAGCAGATTCAGCAAATGAGGCCCACTAATACTAGATAGCAGAAAATAGAAAAGGGAATCTATGCGGTCAGTAAAAAACCCTTACAAAATATCCACACTGAGATTTCAAGAACCCCCACACCAACTCACGGTGTGGGGGGAGAAACTCAGTCCCCTGGAGCAACCAGCAAGCAAGGAAATCACATTTTAGCGAGCTGGACTAAAAACATAATGAACACTGATAATCAAAAAATGATCAACCAAAAACTTAGCTTGTCTTGGAGAGACTGGGAGCAAGGTAGACACAAGGAATCTGAAGAGCACTGAATACATTGATAGCAGGCAAGGAACTGAGTATCCAGGTGAGCTAAATAAGAAACCAACCAAGGATAACGAACCAGCTGATGCTGCAACCTGCAGAAAGACAACACTACACAGTATCGCTTGTGACCACTAGAGGGAGCCCAAAAATAGAGTTCACAACACTCCATATAATGCTCCATGCAGTTGTTTATGGCCCCAGGTAATGCTCCATATAATGCTCCATGCAGTTCATTATGGCCCCATATAATGCTCCATGCAGTTCTTTATGGCCCCATAAATGCCCCATATAATGCTCCATGCATTTCTTTATGGCCCCATAGATGCTCCATATAATGCTCCATGCAGTTCTTTATGGCCCCATGTAATGCTCCATGCAGTTCTTTATGGCCCCACAGATGCCCCATATAATGCTCCATGCAGTTCTTTATGGCCCCATAGATGCCCCATATAATGCTCCATGCAGTTATGGCCCCATAGATGCTCCATGCAGTTTTTTTATGGCCCCATAGATGCTCCATATAGCATTGTGCCACATGTAATGCTGCTGTTGCACTAAAAAAAATGACATACTCACCTCTCGTTGCTGCTCATCAGCGTCCCGTCTCTCCGCGCTGACTGTTCAGACAGAGGGCGGCGCGCACACTTAATACGTCATCACACCCTCTGACCTGAACAGTCACTGCAGAGGACATGGAAGACGGAGCGTCAATGGAACGAGGGAAGGTAAATATGAAATACTCACCTGCTCCTGGCGCTCCTGACGCGGTCCCTGCATGTCCCACGATCTTCGGGAGCTGCAGCTTCTTCCTGTAGTGAGCGATCACATGGTACCGCTCATTACAGTAATGAATATGCGAGTGGAGTCCATATTCATTACTTTAATGAGCGGTACCAGTGACAGCTGAACAGGGGAAGAAGCTGCTGCGCCCCAAGACCGTGGGACATGCAGGGACCGCGTCAGGAGTGCCGGAAGCAGGTGAGTATTTGACAGGCATCGCTCCCCCTCACCCGCCGACCCCCCCTCCTTCCATGACTCGAGTATAAGTCGTCCACAAACTCCTTAGTGAAGTCAGGTGCGATCAAGACCAGCTGTTTACATAGGGCAAGTTTCAACTCCTGCAATGTGATTTCCACTTCAGAGGACCATTTGGCCATCGACATCTTTGTGTTCCTAAGAATATCAGTCAGGGGGGTGACTATCATGGCAAAATTTGGGATAAATCACTGATAGTATCCCACAATTCCCAGAAATGCCCAAACTTGTTTCTTGGAGACTGGTTGCTGCCAATTTTGGATTGCCTCCACTTTATGTACTTATCTCGCCCCTTCTTTTGCCTTTTCTTTTTCCATGGTGCACTTCTTTGGGTTTATGGTCAACCCTGCCTTAGTGCATCCAGTACTGCCTGAACCTTCTGCAGGTAACGTGCCCAATCCAGGCTGAAGATCATGATGTTGTCTAGATAAGCTGGGCATACTTTTTGTGAGAGGCTAGGAGCCTGTCCGTGGCCCCCTGGAAGGTGGCTGGGGCTCCCTGCAGGCAGAACGGCATCCTAGTATACTGAAATCACCCATCAGTTGTTGAGAAGGCCATCTTCTCATTGGCACTGGGATACAGGAGAATTTGCCAGTACCCTTTCGTTAGGTCGAGGGTGGTGATACAGTTATATGAAAAAGTTTGGACACCCATATTAATCTTAAGCTTAATGTTTTATAAAAATTGTTTTTTTTGCAACAGCTATTTCAGTTTCATATATCTAATAACTGTTGGACACAGTAATGTTTCTGCCTTGAAATAAAGTTTATTGTACTAACAGAAAATGTGCAATCTGCATTCAAACAAAATTTGACAGGTGCATAAGTATGGGCACCGTTATCATTTTCTTGCTTTAAATACTCCTACCTACTTTTTACTGACTTACTAAAGCACTTTTTTTGGTTTTGTAACCTCATTGAGCTTTGAACTTCATAGCCAGGTGTATGCAATCATGAGAAAAGCTACTTAAAGTGGCCATTTGCAAGTTGTTCTCCTGTTTGAATCTCCTCTGAAGAGTGGCATCATGGGCTCCTCAAAACAACTGTCAAATGATCTGAAAACAAAGATTATTCAACATTGTTGTTCAGGGGAAGGATACAAAAAGCTGTCTCAGAGATTTAACCTGTTAATTTCCACTGTGAGGAACATAGTAAGGAAATGGAAGAACACAGGTACAGTTCTTGTTAAGGCCAGAAGTGGCAGGCCAAGAAAAACATCAGAAAGGCAGAGAAGAAGAATGGTGAGATCAGTCAAGGACAATCCTCAGACCACCTCCAGAGAGCTGCAGCATCAACTTGCTGCAGATGGTGTCACTGTGCATCGGTCAACTATACAACGCACTTTGCACAAGGAGAAGCTGTATGGGAGAGTGATGCGAAAGAAGCCGTTTCTGCAAGCACGCCACAAACAGTCGGCTGAGGTATGCAAAAGCACATTTGGAGAAGCCAATTTCTTTTTGGAAGAAGGTCCTGTGGACTGATGAAACCAAGATTGAGTTGTTTGGTCATACAAAAAGGCGTTATGCATGGCGGCAAAAAAAACAGCATTTCAAGAAAAACACTTGCTACCCACAGTAAAATTTAGTGGAGGTTCCATCATGCTTTGGGGCTGTGTGGCCAATGCCGGCACCGGGAATCTTGTTAAAGTTGAGGGACGCATGGATTCCTCTCAGTATCAGCAGATTATTAACAATAATGTTCATGAATCAGTGACAAAGTTGAAGTTACACAGGGGATGGATCTTTCAGCAAGACAATGATCCAAAACACAGCTCCAAATCTACTCAGGCATTCATGCAGAGGAACAATTACACTGTTCTGGAATAGCCATCCCAGTCCCCAGACCTGAATATCATTGAACATCTGTGGGATCATTTGAAGAGGGCTGTCCATGCTCGGCGACCATCAAACTTAACTGAACTGGAATTGTTTTGTAAAGAGGAATGGTCAAAAATACCTTCATCTAGGATCCAGGAACTCATTAAAAGCTACAGGAAGCGACTAGAGGCTGTTATTTTTGCAAAAGGAGGATCTACTAAATATTACTGTCACTTTTCTGGTGAGGTGCCCATACTTATGCACCTGTCAAATTTTGTTTGAATGCAGATTGCACATTTTCTGTTAGTACAATAAACCTCATTTCAAGGCAGAAACATTACTGTGTCCAACAGTTATTAGATAAATGAAACTGAAATAGCTGTTGCAAAAAAAAACAATTTTTCTAAAACATTAAGCTTAAGATTAATATGGGTGCCCAAACTTTTTCATATAACTGTATATCTGGCTGACCCTAGCCTCTCAATGAGCTCATCAACTCGGGGCATCAGACATGTGTCAAACTTGGACACCTCAGTTAGGTACTAATGTTTTAACTCAGGAAGAGTTCATAAATCAATTTTTTGTTGAATAACCCTGATTTTTATGCACAGCTTTAATGCGTCTTGGCATGCTTTCCACCAGTCTTTCACACTGCTTTTGGGTGACCTTATTCCACTTCTGGTACAAAAATTTAAGTACTTCTTTGTTTGATGGCTTGTGACTATCAATTGTCCTCTTGATTATGTTCCAGAGGTTTTCAATGGGGTTCAGGTCTGGAGAGTGGGCTGGCTGTGACAGGGATTTGATGTGGTGTCCTTCGTCCACACCTTGATTGACCTAGCTGTGTGGCATGGCGCATTGTCCTGCTGGAAAAAACAGTCCTAAGAGTTGCGGAACATTGCCTGAGCAGAAGGAATGAACTGTTTTCCAGAATAAGGCCGGAGTCGCACTACAGCGAGATACGGCCGAGTCTCGCAGGTTAAAACCAAGCTCTGGCACCGGCACTCCGGAGCGGAGCGTGCGGCTCCATGTATTGCTATGCGGCCACACGCTCCGCTCTGGAGTGCCGGTGCCAGAGCTTGGTTTTAACCTGCGAGACTCGGCCATATCTCACTTTGTGCGATCCCAGCCTAACCTTGTGTGCGGCTTGATTCATACGTCCTTGGCAAAGAGCAACCTGCCCAATTCCTGCCTTGCTGAAGCATCCCCAGATCATCACCAATCCTCCACCTAATTTCACAGTGGGTGCAAGACACTGTGGCTTGTACTCCTCTCCAGGTCTCTGTCTAACCATTAGACGACCGGTGTTGATCTGGGGATGCTTTAGCAAGGCTGGAATTGGGAAGGTTAATCTTTGCGAAGGACGTATAAATCAAGCCGCATACAAGGTTATCCTTGAAAAACAGTGGATGAATGACCACCACATCAAATCCCTGGCATGGCCAGCCCAATCTCCAGACCTGAACCCCATTGAAAGCCTAGCCATCACACAAAGAAGAACTGCTTACATTTTTGTACCAGGAGTGGCATAAGGTCACCCAAAAGAAGTGTGAAAGACTAGTGGAAAGCATGCCAAGACAAATGAAAGCTGTGATTAAAAATCATGGTTATTCCACAAAATACTGATTTCTGAACTCTTCCTGAGTTAAAACATAATTTTTTTTGTTTCTACATGGTTATGAACTAGTTTATTTTTGCATTATTTGAGGTCTGTAAGCAATGCTTTTTTGTTATTTTGACAATTGCTCATTTTCAGAAAATAAATACAAAATTTATTGCTTGGAATTTCGGAGACATGTTGTCAGTAGTTTATTGAATAAAAGAACAAATACATTTTAGTCAAAAGTATACCTATAAAGAGAAAAATCAGATAAACTGAACATTTTGCAGTGGTCTCTTAATTTTTGCCAGAGCTGTATGTACCTCCTGGCAACTCTGACTGAAAACAGGTCTCAGTTCCGCTGAAGCAATTCTCTGCACTGTTGGTTCTGGGCCAGTGACCGTATCTCTGACTCTGTGACATCCTCGACCTTGGCTTCAGGACTGGCACCCAGGCACGTTGCTTTCACTGGTTTCCTGTCTCGCCATGGTTTAATAAGGTTGATGTGGAACACCTGGAATGGCTTTCTTCTCCAAGGCTGGTGGACCTTGCAGTTGACGTCACTCAACTTTTTCACCACCTCATATGGCCCTTGCCACTTGGACAAGAACTTACTTTCCTCCGTTGGTATCAACGCCCGGTCTCCAGGGCTAAACTGTCTTAGTTTTGCTGACTGTAAACCATTGCCTTTGCCTCTTGTGCTTGAAGGAAGCTCTCCCTCACAATCTGCATCACCTTCGCGATCCTTTCCTGCATCAGGGCCACAGGTGTTACTGCCTCTTAGCGGGTCTCCTTTGCAATTTCCAGAAGTCCCCAATGGTGCCATATAGCAGCTTGAACGATGAGAACACCGTAGAGGCCGGTGAGGCTTCCCTAATGGAGAACAGTAGATACGGTAGTATGCAATCTAAGTTTCAATCATCCTTCTCCATGACCTTCTTAAGCATGGATTTCAATGTCAGGTTGAACCTTTCCTCTAGGCCATCCGTCTGGGGATGGTATACCGACTTACTGAGTTGGGTAATCTGGAGAGCCTTACACAACTTCCTCATCACTTTGAACATAAAAGGAGTGGCTTGGTCCATCAGCATCTCCTTTGGCAGGCCTGTCTGGAAGAAAATATGGACCAGCTCTTGGGCTATACTCCTGGAAAAGGAGTTTCTCAGTGGTATTGCCTGCGGGTACTGTGTTGCGTAGCCCATCAGCACCAGGATGTATTGGTGCCCCATGCTGGACTTTATTAAGGGCCCAACAAGGTCCATAACAATCCGGTTAAATAAGACGTCTATAATAGACAATGTCACTAGGGGACTGCCGAAGTGGGATACTGGAGCAGTTTGCTGATTGGTAGGGCAGTATTGGCAGAAATTACCCGTCTCGATGACATCCAGGCCAGTATAACCTCCGAAGGACCCGCTCTTGAGTTTTGTCTACTCCAGATGTACACCCAATACATGAAAATGGGCCAGGTCTAGTAACCTATGCCTATAGGAACTCGGTTCTAACAACTGCTCTATCACTTCCTCTCTGTTTAGTTACCTGATATAGCAACTCCTCATTTAAAGTGAAATGTGGAAACCTGATGTTGGCCACCGGCTCTTGAGGGTCCTCATTTGTCACAGTCACATTGTCAAATTCTCCTTTTTAAAGTAAGATCCTGCATTTGCACAGTCCCAAAATTCCCCCCAGAAACAACCAATTAAGTAATCTCTACCTCATTTGTCATGGTCTTGTCCTCATCACCAGCAAGGACACACAGGGGGAACTCATTCGCCTATGATTGCAATGGGGATTCATAATGGTTGAACCGGCTCCTGTCTGAGTCACTTTGTACCCCTGCCTTCTGTCATAAGTTCTAAAACAACTAAAGTCTCGCCCTATTATTTAGCAGGTCCTTAACCACTCTGACCTCATGGGACTCAGCCCCACAGTTTGTGTTCATAGTCACTCTTGCAATGGGGTAGTACTTGGCATCCCAGTGAATACAGTAGGTGCCCACATGTTTCCAGGGTATCAACAGGTGGGGGAGTATGGCCCTTATTAGGGTCACCAAACTCCCAGAGTCCAAGAGTCCTGACTCCCGTACCACATTTATTGTTACTAGACATGCCTGCCCTGACGCCCCTCACTAGGCTGATAGTCCACACTGCAGGCGGGGTAGGCATGGTACAAACAGCCCTTCCCCAATCTGCAGTTCATCTGTTTGTTGGACATAGGACAACAGGCTAGCAGATTTAGCCATGTTGTTTTTCGCTTTCTGTTGCCTTGACAGAAATGTCAGTTGGTATACTTCCCAACTTTTGAAGAAGGCAAAGAGGGAGAAAGGTAGTGGCACGCGGAGTGCGCTGCGGCAAATTTTAGGTTACCTTCCTGACCACACCCATTTCACAACTAGCCACACCCAGATCCATGCCCCAAACACACCCATTTAGCACTGCTGATCACACTGTTTCATAAACAATATTTATAAACAGAACAAAGTATACACAGTGTTCTATACTGTATAATGGCCACACATGATGCTCAATACTGTATAATGGCCCCACAGTGCTCCATACTGTATAATGGCCACACATAATGCTCCACATTGTATAATGGCCACACAGTGCTCCATACTGTATAATGGCCACACATGATGTTCCATACTGTATAATGGCCACACAGTGCTCCATACTGTATAATGGCCACACATGATGCTCCACATTGTATAATGGCCACACAGTGCTCCATACTGTATAATGGCCACACATGATGTTCCATACTGTATAATGGCCACACCGTGCTCCATATTGTATAATGGCCCCACATGATGTTCAATACTGTATAATTGCCACACAGTGCTCCATACTGTATAATGGCCACACATGATGCTCAATACTGTATAATGGCCACACAGCGCTCCATGCTGTATAATGGCCCCACATGATGCTCAATACTGTATAATGGCCACACAGTGCACCATACTGTATAATGGCCACACAGTGCTCCATACTGTATAATGGCGACACATGATGCTCCATCTACTATATAATTGTCTAAGGGTCACTTCTGTCTTTCTGTCTGTCTGTCTGTAATGGAAATCCCAAGTCGCTGATTGGTCGCGGCAAAACAGCCATGACCAATCAGTGACGGGCACAGTTCGGCGGCAAAATGGCCGCTCCTTACTCTCCGCAGTCAGTGCCCGCTCCATACTCCCCTCCAGTCAGCGCTCACATAGGGTTAATGACCGCGGTGTAACGCACTCCGTTAACGCTGCCATTAACCCTGTGTGACCAACTTTTTTTACTATTGATGTATAGTGAATATATGAATAGTAAAAAGATCTAATGTTAAAAATAATTAAAAAAATAAAAAATAGTTATATATTCACCGTCCGTCGGCCCCTCGGATCCAGAACAGGCCTTTCCCGCTCCTCGCAACACTCAGGTAACCGCTCCATGCATTGCGATCTCGTGAGATGATGACGTAGCGGTCTCGCGAGACCGCTGCAACATCATCTCGCCAGACCGCAATGCACTCTTGGGACCAGAGCGCGCGAGGAGCATTGGTAAACACTTCGCCTGGATCCGGGGGCCAATGGAAGGTGAGTATAGAAATATTTTTTATTTTAATTCTTTTTTTTTAACAGGGATATGATGCCCACATTGCTATATACTACGTGGGCTATGCAATATACTACGTGGGCTGTGCAATATACTATGTGGGCTGTGCAATATACTGCGTGGGCTGTGCAATATACTGCGTGGGCTGTGCAATATACTACGTGGGCTGTGCTATATACTACGTGGCTGTGTTATACACTACATGGGCTGTTATATACTACGTGGGCTGTGCTATATACTACGTGGGCTGTGTTATACACTACATGGGCTGTGTTATATACTACGTGGGCTGTGTTATATACTACGTGGGCTGTGTTATATACTACGTGGGCTGTGTTATACACTACGTTGGCTGTGTTATGTACTGCGTGCGTGGGCTGTTATATATTATGTGAGCTGTGTTATATGCTACGTGGGCTGTTATAAACTACGTGGCTGTGTTATATGCTACGTGGGCTGTTATAAACTACGTGGCTGTGTTATATGCTACGTGGGCTGTTAAACACTCCGTGGGCTTTTATATACTATGTGGCTGTGCTATATACTTTGTGGTATGTGCTATATACTCCGTGGGCTGTGCTATATACTCCGTGGGCTGTGCTATATACTCCGTGGGCTGTGCTATATACAATGTGGCTGTGCTATATACAATGTGGCTGTGCTATATACAATGTGGCTGTCCTATATACTACGTGGCTGTGCAATATACTACGTGGCTGTGCTATTTACTACGTGGGCTGTTATATACGACATGGCTGTGCTATATGCTACGTGGCCAGCCATGAACAATCAGTGACAGGCGCAGTCCGGCTGCGAATTGATGCAGGATTTGAACCACGCTTCGTTAATTGGTCACGGTTGGCCGAATCCTGTGTATTCAATGTATTATTCTAAAATCTTCATAAATAAACTTCATACATATTCTAGAATACCCGATGCGTTAGAATTGGGCTACCATCTAGTACTGTATAATGGCCACACAGTGCTCCATACTGCATAATGGCCACACAGTGCTCCATACTGTACAATGGCTGCACATGATGCTTAATATTGTATAATGGCCACACAGTGCTCAATACTGTATAATAGCCACACATGATGCTCCATACTGTATAATGGCCACGCAGTGCTCTATGCTGTATAATGGCCACACAGTGCTCCATGCTGTATAATGGCCCCACATGATGATGCCAGTGTTATGGAAATTTTTGGGTTGGATAAATTTATCCCTGTGTGTGCTGCGGCCGCTCCCAATAAGACTGAGTATTTTGAGCGCTCAAGGAATGAGACTGCAACATCATTGTGTCAATAACATTCCATCAATACTGATACTTTATTGTACATACATAGTTTTTATGATAGCATATAGAAAGGAGTGGTTAGGGGTTGTTAGGGGTGGTTAGGTAATTACCATATTGTCTAGCTCCTCTGTCATTGGTTATCTAAACATATATGGAATATTGTGATTAATGCTCATATGACTGCTGATTAAGCAACTAAAATGTAGCTCTGTATCTAGGACAAAGTTGAGACATTTGATCAGCACTTAATACATCTGGTGTTGTTCCGCTTTTGGGATGGAAAACCCCATACAATCTGTCTGGCCTATATCAGTTCATGTCAGCCATTTTAAACCATTGATTATAATGTATATATTATTATAGAGGAGTATACATGCAAGTGAGATCTACATGATATATATATTTCTATCACACCAGTGTACAGTTGGGGCTGTAGATGTGTCCCAACAGCTCTGCTTACAATACAGGCAAATATTTCACCACTTGTCACTGTCCACACTGCTGCCTCACAGATCCTGCACATTGCAATGTAGCCCAGCTCTGCGAAGTCTGCATGCACTCAGACAACACTACTATCTAATGGCTCCACTCCATAACTGCTGTAGTATATAAAGGATACATATATATACTGTTCCTATGACCAACAGGCTGCACTGGATTTCTCTAACTGCTGCCACTACTCCTGGTTATAATGCCTTGTACTGTAAGCACAGCAGAGCAGGGCCAGCTACATGTATGTGTGCAACATACACACACGTACCTCAGAATGTCCTCTCTCCCTCTCTGAAGAAACAACGGAGGGGGTGTGGCCTAATAAGGGGGCGTGTCAGCTGCTTCTCCTGCTGGCATTGCGGGAGAAGTAGAGTCCCATGTGGGACTGTGGGATACAGGCTCAAAGTCGGGACAGTCCCACAGTATGAGGGACGGATAAGAGCTATGCAGCTAGGTAGGAATCCACCTCTAGGACCACCTATCATCTGGAGAGCAAGTGCCATCTGATCCAGTTCCTTGAGTCAATCTCTAGTTGTCACATCCAGACATTGAATGAAAGTGTATAGATTTTCCTATTCTGCTGTATGGGTGTTTGCAGAAACAGCTGAGCTGCCTCACTTAGTTGTTTCCAAAACATTTATGCACATGAATAGAGAAAGCCACACAAAGTTAAATAATCATGTCATATTGTCTGGTCTTAAACTGTGTGGGGAGATAAAGAAATAATGTAGACTTGGCAAATGTACCCTGAAGTGGAGTGGGACTGAAAACGACAGAACAGAACACATCCTCGGTGACTAATTGTCTGTGAGGTTATTTGTAAAGAGGATTAAGCAGGTAACACAGCTGAAGTATTTTCTCTGGCAAAAAAAGTAAAGGTTTTGCCGGAGGTCTTTTCTTGTGCTTTAACGCTTCAGTTCCGTTGTTATCACTTGAGTGTTAACTGGTTTTCCCAAACATGTTTCCAATTTACATTAATTTTATGTCTGACAATTTTTTTTTATTTGTTAGAGTAAAATTACTCTGTCCTTTTTTAGATTTAATGTTCAATTAATAATTTAATAGATGTCAAAGAGGTATTGTTGCCAGTTATGTTAGATTCCAAAATAGTCTGCATGGAAACGTAAAGAACTTTAAAGTCATCAGTGTCTTACAGTGTGGTCTATCGGAATATGGAATATTATGAATGAGGAATACTGTTTAAGATGACCTTCATAAACATGTACAATTTGTCTTGGATGAAAAAGGTAGCGACAAGGTACCTGTAGTTTGATTATCAATATGTAGAATCATTCATTCTCCAAATAGAAGTCTTTCTGACTTCTTTGCCTCTTTAAAATTGAAAACTAATGTTTTTCATACAATTATCCTATAGAGTTAATATTCAACACTGGACTATGAGCACCATTACATATTACTGCTTTTAACTCTTAATAGTAGTGTACAAATGAATGTACAGTAATCTACAAATTACTCTTTACCCACAAAGAAAACCTTATTTTTTCAGTTATCTACAGCTATAAATATCATAATTTTAAGAGGTTCTATAGTTATCACAAAAAATATACCTAACCACAATACCAATACAACTTCGAAGTAGACTACAGGTCCATAGGAGTTTGGGTAATAATACCCACCAAACGCCATATCAGTGGATCTCGTGACACACACTGTCCAGTACCGCTGGCAATTATGGACTTATAGTTAGCAATAATTGAATGTTCTCTTGTGGTCAAAGTAACCAGTTCTTTCCAAATTTATGTCAGATTTGGACTCCACTGTTTCAATGATGCGTTGTCTCAGGTCAATTCACCAATGATACGTTGGTTTCCAGGAGCTCCAGATCTAACACACACTGACTTCTTTCTGTGGGGCTACTTCAAAGACTCCGTGTATCTGCCAACCTAGCCATAGCATTTGAGCACCCTGTGATAACGCATCACGTAATCAATGAAGTTTATCATCATTATGCTGGCACGCTTTTGGACAGGATTGGACTACTGCCTAGACAACAGTAACCACTTTGAACATTTATAGAGTATAGATAAATCCTGGATAGTGTGCCTTTTCAAGTTAATAAATATGGGCTACTTTTTCGCAATTATGAATTCTGAGACTATACTTTTGCACCATCTTATTTGAATCACCTTGAAAATAGAAAGCAACTTACACATACCATGTATAATTGTCTCAAGCGTATTGTGACTGTAACACAGACTTATAGATGTATCCTTCGGCACTTCCTGCAGCATGTTCTTTATTCAACAGTGGTAGAAGGAATGCCAAAACTGCCAAAGTGTGCCAACTGTCAGAAGCCCACCAGATTATAGAATTGAAAAATCAGGAATGTTTCCACAATACCTACATGGATTTAGCTTGAACTCTTGCCTTGGTGCAGTAGTCTCTATAAAATGACCTCCCTGTATCTGTCATTATCAAATAATTGTTTCTGTAGGATAGTTTAGGTTGTCCATTACTATAATTCACTTTTGGTTTTAGGGATCAGTACTTGGGTAAGGGTTAAGTGTCGATGTACTTGTCCGAACAAGCCAGTTAAAGCAAGCAGTTCACCCTTTCTAGAAGTTTGAGTAGTTAGTGCCGTGTATGTCTAATTTTATTGTACTTGGCACTAATTTTTAGTGCTGCAGTATTTAATAACTCATTAAAATAATTTCACACATAGCTGTCCAACTCTTCAAGCTGTTTACATTTTGACAAATGTATCTACTGCGTCACTTTTCTTTTAACATGTACCAACTGGTGAAATGGACTGCGTAATAATCTTATTTTACCTTCCACTTTCCATTCAATGTTTTATACAATTGTACAATTGTTTGACTTCTGCAAAAAAAATCAATGTAACATATACTTTTTTTACTAATGCTATTCACCAATGAATTATTATTCTTTTCAAAGAATATTGTACGTAATATATTTTGTTAAATAGTAACTACACTAATATATATGGTATATGTGTTTTCAATTACCTCGGCAGTGCATCCGGGACTTGCCATCACCTACCATCTATGTGGGTCCCTGTCGATCTTCCTTTGTGCTTCAGAGGACATAATGTGTCCAGCAGCTCCTATGCCAGTCCTTAGGCTCCAGACATGAGAGGAGCAACCACTAGGGATCCCAGTAATGCCTCCCACTGCCAGGAGCAAGCAACACATGCTGCCCCTCTCAACACACCGCACCTGAACTTGACTTTCACTATACATTTCACTTATTCTCTGTGAACTCCCTTCAACCAGGAAGTGCTCCCCTTTTGTATTAACACTAGTGCCCACTCAATAGGCTTGTCATATCATTAATTACTTTCTATGTCATAATACAGACAGCACAGTGGCTCAGTGGTTAGCACTGCAGATTTGTTGGGTTTCCTGGGTTCAAATCCAACCAAGAACAACATCTGCAAAGAGTTTGTATGTTTGTGTGAGTTTTCTCCAGGTTCTCCGGTTTCCTCCTACACTCCAAAGACATACTGATAGGGAAATTAGATTTTGAGTCTCAATGGGAACAGAGATGATGATAGTGTCTGTAAAGCTCTGTGGAATTAATGGCGCCATAAAAGTGAGTAAAATGAGTAAAAAATAATGCTAAACCTATTATCGTTATCCTATGTCTTATGCTATACTATACTAAAAATTTGCATTAACAATACACATGCTGTACATCACCATAATACATTACATAAGACACACATCACTTTACATATAAAACCACATGACAGTATTCACATGACGTTTTTTGTCTTCAGAGGCAAGAACAGGGTAAGGCAGTCCCCATCCCTACAAAATTGCACTTTCATTTTTATGATTAAGTAAAATTACTGAAGTATACCCATTGCTAGCATGTTGATTAGTGACTTTTGATTGTTTGCCTTCTGGAAGCTTGATCTTGTCTGTAGTGTGCCTTTCCTTGTAGTTGTTCTGCCTGCACAATAGTGTAATAGTAGGACATTACATTTTTTTATGGCCATGTGCCTCACCTATTGTTTAGTCATTGACATGACACAGTAAGTTGAATGTAGTCAAGACACAAATAGTCAAGACACAAATAGTCATTGTCCCTTTTATAGGGGCCATAGAGTTCTTTAGACCTAAAATATTGAAACTGCATCTCATTAGTATAGACCCCCTGACATGCATGATCATTAGAACTAAGGGGACTCCGGTATACCTCTGTTTATCTATGTCTATATATTTGGCTATTCTGAGTGACTTTACTTTAAAGACTTAGAGGTTTTCCTATCTGGAACATATATAGCTTGTACTTCACCATTTGTGACCGTGTGTGTCGTAAGGTCCGTTCTCAAAATAGATGCGCATTTATCTGTCTTTAATGGCAAGTCCTATCAATATGCTTATAAATGTTCCAGATGGGAGCATATGGCCACACAACAACCCATAGGAATCAAGGTTGCTGGACAGTCCATTAAAATAGGAGACAGCATCCTTAATAAGCTATTGATGTATTTGTGATTTTTGGGGGGGACCTGAAGGAGGTTGTACAGTTTATTAAGATTGTAATTGGCATTATTAAAGGTCACAGTAAATGCTACTAATGGCTACTAATGGGTTTATATTAATTCTGAGCTATAAACACATTTTAACTATAAACTTTATGATACATTTAGGTTTTCTTAATGTTTCCTGTCTGTGTTTTTTTGGCTAAGTTGTCCACTTAAAAAATAAACAAGGAGGTTGGCGACGTTGATCAGGTTGAAACATTCATTTTCCAGCTTTGGTTAAAAAAAAAAAGTTAGCATTTGTTGCAATGAGGCCTATTATCATTATTGAGCATTGAGGCCCAAGGTATACAACTAATAATACATAATAAAAATACATCCATATAGATCAACATAAAACCATCTACGGTATGTAAAGCTGAATATTGTAGACATAGCAGTTAGTATATTTCAACTTGTATTAGAATGTATATGACTAGAAAGGCTGCAAGTTGTGAAAATTATTGGCACTAATAAGGACCATAACTTTTAGTATTTTCTGAACGTTAGAAGTTTCATGTATCATGTGCTAACTTCGCGTTCAAGCTTGGAAGAAGGAACAAAAAGAGTCCTTCACTTTCTAGCAAAATAAGGACCCAAACATTACATGGGTCCCACTGACATGCCCTGGACTTTCCTTTGTTGGTTGCCATTAAGTTGCAGTTGACCATGTTGCAGTGGAGATACCACCTGGTTGCCTAAGTCATATTGTTATTCTGCATATTGATGCCTTTTATATTTGCCAATCTATCCTATATTATCTTTGTTCCACCTTGTTAATGCAGGTAATGAGTTGATTAGGCACATCTAACTGGTCTGCAGGAGCCAGAATTCTTAATGGTTGGTAGGGGATCAAATACTTATTTTTCACTGCAAAATGCAAATAAATTTATATAATGTATACAATGTGATTTTCTGGATTTGATATTCTATCTCTCAGTGCTAAAATTAACCTACGTGAGTAGGGTGTACTACTAGTGAGTTGTGAGGTCCCCTGTTCCCATTGTGGCCAGTGTCCTGAACCTGTATCCTTGGTCCCGGTGTGGCCAATCCTGATATAGCAGTATACTTACTGATGGTACCCTTTCACAATACTTTTCACAATTTACAGCTTTGCATTAGAAAAATATTTAAAATTGAGAGTCCTCAGTGGTTGATACCTTTTAATGGCTAATAAATTCTGAAAAAAACACATATTTATGCACAATAGAGCCCAGAAAAAATGCCATAGAATTAGACAGGTGACATGAAGCAGAACCACCATTATGTGAGAGTGATAAAATTTTTAGGTCCATAAATATTGGTACAGTTCATAGATAAGGAGTGTGAATGTTTTATTGTCCTCTGATTGGGGTCTGGTTCTATGTTGTGATGACCCCAAGGGTCTGAGGAGCAAATTCCTTAATTGATGTAAAAAGACCTATATCCATGCGACACATTCATTCCTGCACTGAGAGTGTCAAAGGTTATCATCAGCTTATATTCCCAGACTCTTCTGTCTCTCTGAGATTTGAAGTTACCTTTTAATACAAGTAATTTCATGTCCACTGGCTAACACGGTACCAAGATATATATCTTTCCTGTATCAGCTTTGCATTAGGCATTTGCTGTTTTTAATAGAACCAAGTCCAACAAGCGTTGACCTGCTCACAATTTGTAGTTATCTAACTTGTGTACTGTGGACTAGTCATACCCTGAGTGATACAGTTTGGGCCATGTATAGGGAACTGTCAAGTGCTTTGGATGAGCGTGTTGGAAAATCTCATTGCAGTTATGTGATAAGGCAATATTTCTTTGCTTCAGGCAAAAGTGGAAAAATATTATTTTTGTAATTTAACCATCTTTAATGTGCTTTAATAAATAGTGAGAAATAATGACGTGTATATATATATAAAAAGCATTGTCAAAATGTTTACTTGGCATTCTCTTTCATCACCACAACAATAGATATTTTATTGAAAACACAGATCTGTGGACATCAGTTAGATCTTACTGGCAAAATAATAAAGATAGTTCTGATAATGACTCACAGAACTCTGTGGTGGAATAAATACATACCATCGTAGACATGTCTATGCTCTTAGCGCACGTAAGAGGGTTAAGGCTGTAAGGTCACCTTCAAGTTTAAAAATGTTTAGAAAATCTCATATCAAACAGCTGTGGAACATCAGACAGCCACTCCAGATTGCACTAATTTAGTACTTTTCTAAGTCTTGAGAGAGCAACAACAAAGGCTCAAAACAGGATTTGTCTATAGTTATTTCTCACAAAACTCAAGATCTTTAGAAGACGAAAGTAAGAGCCAGCTGTACTCAATAGACCTCTATACGAAGTGATCTCATGTATTGTGACCTGCCTCCTGGCACTAGCAATTGGTAAATAACATTTCTAATTTTCAGAAAAAATGATATTGCTTGAAGGAGACTGGGCTATGAAAAGTGTGAGAAATTTCATGGGAACATGTGTTAGATTGCTCTTCATTAAACCTTGCAAGTTATTTTTGACTAGAGGCAATCCACCCTTACATGCCAGACTGACATTCCTTAATAGTCATTTCTATTTATTTGTGTAATTTTATATTTATTTAGGCAAATTATGACTTCTTTAATTTTATTTGGGCAGTAGCATTTGACAATAACACATTTTACAAGAGCATTTCCTAACCATAGCCATAATGATTTTGATGAAACCATAATTGAAAATATTTAAAGATAACTAATTTGTCTACAATTCCCAAATTGCCAGATTAACTTTTTAAAATGCAATCCACATTTAATGGATATGTTAGAGGATAATTAAAGACAGATTCATTCCAAGTGCTTTATCAATGTCCATAGACCTCCTACACGGAATATGTACTGGAAAAATAGATAAATAACAATATACATAAAGTGGGGTTTGCACTTTAGATAACCATGTATACAAGAAAGGTTCCATCATACTACAAGAAGGGTCTTTTGCTGGAAGCCCCGGTGAACAGCTAGTGGTGAAAACTGTCAGTAATTGTGCATTACTTGCCACCACAAAGTAAATGAAACATTTTTCAGTGCTTATTTAACCCCTTAGTGACAGAGCCAATTTGGCACTTAATGACTGAGCCAATTTTTACAATCCTGACCACTGTCACTTTATGAATTTTTTTTGTTAGGAAGTTATAAGGGTAAAAAGTTGACCAGCCATTTCTAATTTTTACACCAAAATTTACAAAACCATTTTGGAAACTAGACCCTTTAAGGAACTTGTCTAGATGTGTGGTGAGCATTTTAAACCCCCAGGTGCTTCACAGAAGTTTAAAACGTAGAGCCGTGAAAATAAAAAAATCACATTTTTTCTACAAAAATATATTCGCCCCCAAATTTTTATTTTCACGAGGGTAACAGGAGAAATTAGACCCCAAAAGATGTTGTGCAATTTGTTCTGAGTATGCCGATACCCCATATGTGGGGGTAAACCACAGTTTGGGCGCATGGCAGAGCTTGGAAGAGAAGGAGCGCCGTTTGACTTTTTCAAGGCAGAATTGGCTGGAATTGAGATCGGATGCCATGTCACATTTGGGGAGCCCCTGATGTGCTTAAACAGTAGAAACCCCCCACAATTGACCCCATTTTGGAAACTAGACCCATTAAGGAACTTATCTAGATGTGTGGTGAGCACTTGGAACCCCCAAGTGCTTCACAGAAATTTATAACGTAGAGCCGTGAAAATAAAAAATCCTTTTTTTTTCCTCAAAAATGATTTTTTTTGTAGGTCGCAATTTTTTATTTTCTCAAGGGTAACATAAGAAATTGGACCACAAAATTTGTTGTCCAGTTTGTCCTGAGTATGCTGATACCCCATATGTGGAGGGGACCACTGTTTGGGCACACATTTTGGCTCGGAAGGGAAGTAGTGACGTTTTAAAATGCAGACTTTGATGGAATGGTCTGCGGGCGTCATGTTGCATTGCCAGAGCCCCTGATATACCTATACAGTAGAAACCCCCCACAAATGACCCCATTTTGGAAACTAGACCCCCCAAAGAGTGTATATACATGTGTGGTGAGCACTATGAATCCCCAACTGCTTCACAGAAGTTTATAATGTAGAGCCATGAAAATAAAAAATCATATTTTTTTCCACAAAAATGACATTTTTTTTCCTGGAAAAAGATGGCGGCGCCCATCGGGAGCCACGAGGAGCATCGGGGGAGACGGGTGAGTATCGGGGGGCGATCGGGGACCCCATTTCTCTGTCCTCTGATGTGCGATCACATGGGAGGACAGAGAAATTAAATGGGAAATTGCGTTTTGTTTTGTTTTTTTTACAGCTGCCGGTAAACTGTTAGTTACCGGCAATCGCAACCCAGGGGACAGTAAAATCCGAACCGAATCATGTTCTCTGGGGTCTGGGCTACCCCCGACAACCGAGACCCCAGAGAAAATCCGACTCTGGGGGGCGCTATACACTTTTTCCACAGCGCCGTTAATTAACGGTGCTGTGGTTTAAGTACCCTTAACTGCCACCGTTAAAAGGCGTATCGGAGGTCATTAAGGGGTTAAATACATTTTCAATCCTTCAGAGCAAAACAGACGCTTTGCAGGCATTCTTAGCTCTACTACCTGAGGTGTCTATTTAAGCCATTGTCTCCAGTCAGTTAATTTTTGACCCTGGGTGTAGTTTGGTATAAAAAAAAATCAAATCAAACCAAACGGTGCTGTGGTTTAAGTACCCTTAACTGCCACCGTTAAAAGGCGTATCGGAGGTCATTAAGGGGTTAAATACATTTTCAATCCTTCAGAGCAAAACAGACGCTTTGCAGGCATTCTTAGCTCTACTACCTGAGGTGTCTATTTAAGCCGTTGTCTCCAGTCAGTTAATTTTTGACCCTGGGTGTAGTTTGGTATAAAAAAAAAATCAAATCAAACCATTCTTTACCTACTGTCCCAAGGTCCATCGACTCGTGTCCTCAGCTTCTTCCAATTTCTGGTATTGGCTGTACAACTAAGGTCACGTTGACAGCGTGGTAGTCAACCAGTGACCTCCGTGTCTCTGAGCAGCATATTAGGTCTACACCAGCAGAACCGCTGAGCTCACTGATTTTGCCCCACTGTTTACTTCAGCTCCAGAGCCTATGCCAGACATCAGGAGCAGTAATGGAGTCTCCAGGTGCCCCTTACCTGGGCACAGCGAGTACAGCGCGGTTTGTTTTTTTATAATAAACTACGCCCAGCGACGAAGCATAACTGTAAGTGGACACCCCGTTTAACTCAGAAATCCTTGAAAGGTTAAATGAAACAACCCATATAAATAACAATAATCATTAAACATAATTGGCAAATTTTAAACTGTGCTTATCGTAAAAAGATAAATAATGAAAGGGCATGTGTAATCAGAAATAGACCTATTGATAAAATCAGGTTTTTGAGCTAAATGCATTACTTTTTTTTAATTTTGGCAATGTTTTTTTCCATATTACAATGAGAATTTAAAATAAAAATTAGAAACGTCATTTTCGCAATGGCTGTGGGGGCTACTTTAGACTTATACTTTCTATTGTTTCGATAAATCCTCATGGACATTAACCGCAACAGACTGACTCAGACACTATGATTTGTATTAAAGCATCAAAATAAACCTTTCCATTGTTATTATGAAAGGAGAGGGGTAGGGAGGGCCGTGACATCACATATTGTGAATGGTGGATCCTGTGTAAGTGTTACCTGCCATTGCATTGTAATCCTGCCTCTGATGATAATGGAAATATAGAAAACTCTTCTTGAAAGAACATGAAGCATAACCCTAAATAAAGCTGAAAATTGCAAGATTACAAATTTAAATTTTTTAATTAAAATCCGTGATATAAAAAAAATTGTGAAACATTTATGGAAAAAATAAGTTACGGTACATAAAATTTGATTTAAACAACGGATCATTAATTATTTTATGATCCATTCCCTTTAATAGTTGTCATGTGCACTTTGATTAAGTCAAGTATTTACTCTGTACTCAGTAATTTGGGTTACCCTATGAATGGTGCAAGATATTCCTCCTTCTTTTAAATCTGTTAACGCTAGTTTTCGCTACAGTGTACAGAGCTCTTTTCTAATACATTGGTAGCCAATAACTTCTGTTTTAGTTTCTGATCTATTCAACATCACAGCCAACAACTGCAGGACTTCATACTTTTGTTTATTTGCGGGTCCGCTGCTCCCCAGGGTTGCCAATCGTCCGTAAAAATAGGGCAATTGTCTCCACGCATGCATGTTTTGGTTTTTTTAAGCCGGCGAAACCTGTACAGATTATTTTTACTGTAATAATCATCATTTTGCAGTTCACCGTGAATACGGTTATAGAAAAACATAGACTAAAGCAATGACCTGTAGAATATGTCCCTGATGTCTGTAGAGCTACATTTAGGCTTGTTCCTGTGGAGTCAGCATGTACCAAAATCTAATTAAGAACAAGAGGTATTAAAAACATGGTAAAACATTGGGCAAACCACACAAGAATATACATACAGAGTGCATTACAAAGCTGTTAAAAATGTGTGTGAAAATTAGGAAAGAAAATGAGTGATTCATCCAAAACCGCACTCTAGTCCATCCAAAGTAGACAATAATCTTCCTACGCTGTGACCACTTTGTAAGACTGTTTGACTTTTGGTAACCTGGACTTTACTTGGAAAATCAAAAATGACATGTGTGTGTAAATCAGCCAGAGTAGAAAGCTACAAAAATCAGTCTACATTATATAGGATCAAAAATTCTTACATTAATATTACTGTACATTCTATCAAAAGTACATAGTAAACTATCTAAGATTTAGTGCAAGCAAATGAGTTGATGTTTGCTTTCTATATACAGAGTAATGTCTATACTTCAATGTGCACATTTTTCTGATGCTAGAGCCATAACTTTGTTATTTCTTTTAATTTTTTCTGCTGACATACCCATATGGTGGCTAGTTTTTTTCTGTTAGTTGTAGTTTTGAATGATACCATACATTTTACCTTATAATGGACTGGAAAATGGGAAAAATAATTACATGTGCAGTGTGCCAGCTGTGAACAAAGTCCAGAGACGCTGCAACCTGGGCAGCACATTTAGGCCACACAGGTGGCTTACAGTATCACAAGCAACTTGCAGCCAGAAATCACCTGATTACCATACATTATTACAACCTACACCATAGCAGTCTGACTTTTCCTTGTGAAGGCCTCTTCATGGTGTTGCCCACATGCTCTCACCAGATTAAAAGAGTGGTGTATAGTGATCCATCCTGCAAGTGAAGTAAGTTATCACATACCAAACCTAAGACATCAAACAGTGTTTTACAAAGTTTGTAAAATTAAAAAAAAATAAATAAATTGCCATTTTCTGAGACCAGTAGCGTCTCCATTTTTCGGGATCTAGGGCCAGGTGAGGCTTATTTTTTGTATTTTTTGCGCACCAATCTGACGTTTTTATTGATACCATTTTGGTGTAGATATGATCTTTTGTTTGCCCGTTATTACATTTTAACCCCTTTCTGTCATTAGACGTACTATTCCGTCCATGTGGGGTGGGCCCTACTTCCCAAGGACGGAATAGTACGTCATACGCGATCGGCCGCGCTCACGGGGGAAGCGCGGCCGATCGCGGCCGGGTGTCAGCTGACTATCGCAGCTGACATCCGGCACTATGTGCCAGGAGTGGTCACGGACCGCCCCCGGCACATTAACCCCCGGCACACCGCGATCAAACATGATTGCGGTGTGCCGGCGGTATAGGGAAGCATCGCGCAGGGAGGGGGCTCCCTGCGGGCTTCCCTGAGACCCCCGGAGCAACGCGATGTGATCGTGTTGCTCCGAGGGTCTCCTACCTCCCTCCTCGCCGCAGGTTTTGGATCCAAGATGGCCGCGGCATCCGGGTCCTGCAGGGAGGGAGGTGGCTTACCAAGTGTCTGCTCAGAGCAGGCACTGGTAAGCCTGCACCGATGTAAGTGAGATCGGTGATCTGAGAGTGCTGTGCACACTATCAGATCATCGATCTGTAATGTCCCCCCCGGGACAAAGTAAAAAAGTAAAAAAAAAACGTCCACATGTGTAAAAAAAAAAATAAAAAAAAAATTCCTAAATAAATAAATGTAAAAAAAAATTATTCCCATAAATACATTTTTTTATCTAAATAAAAAAAAAGAAAAGAAACAATAAAAGTACACATATTTAGTATTGCCGCGTCCGTAACGACCCCACCTATAAAACTATATCACTAGTTAACCCCTTCAGTGAACACCGTAAAAAAAAAAAAAAAAAAACGAGGCAAAAAACAACGCTTTATTCTCATACCGCCAAACAAAAAGTGGAATAACACGCGATCAAAAAGACGGATATAAATAACCATGGTACCGCTGAAAACATCATCTTGTCCCGCAAAAAACGAGCCGCCATACACCATCATGAGCAAAAAAATAAAAGAGTTATAGTCCTCAGAATAAAGCGATGCCAAAATAATTATTTTTTCTATAAAATAGCTTTTATCGTATAGAAGCGCCAAAACAAAAAAAAATTATATAAATGAGATATCGCTGTAATCGTACTGACCCGAAGAATAAAACTGCTTTATCAATTTTACCAAACGCGGAACGGTATAAACGCCTCCCCCAAAAGAAATTCATGAATAGCTGGTTTTTGGTCATTCTGCCTCACAAAAATCGGAATAAAAAGCGATCAAAGAAATATCCCGTGCCCGAACATGTTACCAATAAAAACGTCAACTCGTCCCACAAAAAACAAGACCTCACATGACTCTGTGGTCTCAAATATGGAAAAATTATAGCTCTCAAAATGTGGTAACGCAAAAAATATTTTTTGCAATAAAAAGCGTCTTTCAGTGTGTGACGGCTGCCAATCATAAAAATCCGCTAAATAACCCGCTATAAAAGTAAATCAAACCCCCCTTCATCACCCGCTTAGTTAGGGAAAAATTAAAAAAATGTAAAAAATGTATTTATTTCCATTTTCCCAATAGGGTTAGGGCTAGGGTTAGGGTTAGGGCTAGAGTTGGGGCTAAAGTTAGGGTTAGGGTTTGGATTACATTTACGGTTGGGAATAGGGTTGGGATTAGGGTTAGGGGTGTGTCTGGGTTAGAGGTGTGGTTAGGGTTACCGTTGGGATTAGGGTTAGGGGTGTGTTTGGATTAGGGTTTCAGTTATAATTGGGGGGTTTCCACTGTTTAGGCAAATCAGGGGCTCTCCAAACGTGACATGGCGTCCGATTTCAATTCCAGCCAATTCTGCGTTGAAAAAGTAAAACTGTGCTTCTTCCCTTCCAAGCTCTCCCGTGCGCCCAAACAGGGGTTTACCCCAACATATGGGGTATCAGCGTACTCGGAACACATTGGAGAACAACTTTTGGGGTCCAATTTCTCCTGTTACCCTTGGGAAAATACAAAACTAGGGGCTAAAAAATAATTTTTGTGGAAAAAATTTTTTTTTTTATTTGCATGGATCTGCGTTATAAACTGTAGTGAAACACTTGGGGGTTCAAAGCTCTCACAACACATCTAGATGAGTTCCTTAGGGGTTCTACTTTCCAAAATGGTGTCACTTGTGGGGGGTTTCTACTGTTTAGGTACATTAGGGGCTCTGCAAACGCAATGTGACGCCTGCAGACCATTCCATCTAAGTCTGCATTCCAAATGGCGCTCCTTCCTTTCCGAGCCCTCCCATGCGCCCAAACGGTGGTTCTCCCCCACATATGGGGTATCAGCGTACTCAAGACAAATTGGACAACAACTTTTGGGGTCCAATTTCTCCTGTTACCATTGGGAAAATACAAAACTGGGGGCTAAAAAATAATTTTTTGGGGACATTTTTTATTTTTTTTATCTTCACCGCTCTGCGTTATAAACTGTAGTGAAACATTTGGGGGTTCAAAGTTCTCACAACACAACTAGATAAGTTCCTTGGGGGGTCTAGTTTCCAATATTGGGTCACTTGTGGGGGGTTTATACTGTTTAGGTACATTAGGGGCTCTGCAAACGCAATGTGACGCCTGTAGACCAATCCATCTAAGTCTGCATTGCAAATGATGATCCTTCCCTTCCGAGCTCTGCCATGCGCTCAAACGGTGGTTCTCCCCCAGATATCAGGTATCAGCGTACTCAGGACAAATTGGACAACAATATATAGGGTCCAATTTCTCCTGTTACCCTTGGAAAAATACAAAACTGGGGGCTAAAAAATAATTTTTGTGGAAAAAAAAATATTTTTTATTTGCACGGCTCTGCGTTATAAACTGTAGTGAAACACTTGGGGGTTCAAAGCTCTCACAACACATCTAGATGAGTTCCTTAGGGGGTCTACTTTCCAAAATGGTGTCACTTGTGGGGGGGTTTTACTGTTTAGGTACATTAGGGGCTCTGCAAACGCAATGTGATGCCTGCAGACCATTCCATCTAAGTCTGCATTCCAAATGGCGCTCCATCCCTTCCGAGCCCTCCCATGTGCCCAAACGGTGGTTCCCCCCCACATATGGGGTATCAGCGTACTCAGGACAAATTGGACAACAACTATTGGGGTCCAATTTCTCCTGTTACCCTCGGGAAAATACAAAACTGGGGGCTAAAAAATAATTTTTGTGGGAAAAAAATTTTGTTTTATTTTTACGGCTCTGCATTATAAACTTCTGTGAACCACTTGGTGGGTCAAAGTGCTCACCACACATCTAGATAAGTTCCTTAGGGGGTCTACTTTCCAAAATGGTGTCACTTGTGGGGGGTAGTGAAAAGTCAAACGGCGCTCCTTTGCTTCCGAGCTCTGTCATGCGCCCAAACAGTGGTTTACCCCTACATATGGAGTATCGGCGTACTCAGGACAAATTGTATAACATCTTTTGGGGTCCATTTTTTCCTGTTACCCTTGGTAAAATAAAACAAATTGGAGCTGAAGTAAATTTTGTGTGAAAAAAAGTTAAATGTTCATTTTTATTTAAACATTCCAAAAATTCCTGTGAAACACCTGAAGGGTTAATAAACTTTTTGAATGTGGTTTTGAGCACCTTGAGGGGTGTAGTTTTTAGAATGGTGTCACACTTGGGTATTTTCTATCATATAGACCCCTCAAAATGACTTCAAATGAGATGTGGTCCCTAAAAAAAATGGTGTTGTAAAAATGAGAAATTGCTGGTCAACTTTTAACCCTTATAACTCCCTAACAAAAAAAAATTTTGGTTCCAAAATGGTGCTGATGTAAAGTAGACATGTGGGAAATGTTACTTATTAAGTATTTTGTGTGACATATCACTGTGATTTAATTGCATAAAAATTGAAATTTGGAAAATTGCGAAATTTTCAAAATTTTCGCCAAATTTCCATTTTTTTCACAAATAAACGCAGGTAATATCAAATAAATTTTACCACTATCATGAAGTACAATATGTCACGAGAAAACAATGTCAGAATCACCAGGATCCGTTGAAGCGTTCCAGAGTTATAACCTCATAAAGGGACAGTGGTCAGAATTGTAAAAATTGGCCCGGTCCATAACGTGCAAACCACCCTTGGGGGTGAAGGGGTTAATGCAATGTTGCAGTGACCAAAAAAACGTAGTTCTGGCGTTTTGATTTATTTGCTCGCTATGCCATTTACCGATTGGATTGATTTTTTTTTTTAACATTGATGGATCAGGCGATTTCTGAACGCGGTGATACCAAATATGTGTGTATTTGATTTGTATTTTGAGTGGGGCTAAAGGGGGGGGGCGATTTGATTTTTTTTTTTTTTTTTTTATATTTTTAGAAACTTTTTTTTTCTTTTTACTTGCTTCAATAGTCTGCATGGGAGACTAGAAGCTGCGCTTGTCCGATCGGCTCTGCTACATGTTAAATGCCACTTTTAGCATTTGACAGCGGCATTTAACATGTTAACAGCCACGGGTGAGTCGCGATTCCACCCGTGGATATTCAGGGCACATGTCAGCTGATCAGATCAGCTGTCATATGCTGGAAAAAGTGCGGGCTCGTATCCGGAGCCCTCACTAAACGGGGAGGCGTCCAATGAGGGACTGTGTCTGCTATTAGACGTTAAGGGGTTAAAAACTTATGAAATGCTTATAACTGTACTTCAGTAACCATAGAAGCATCTGACTAAACGAATTTAAACGATTGGCATCGCAAACTTTGTGACAACTAAAAATGTGTGTCAGTCTCTGCCTTTGGCCCTGACTGTACATACAGAATAGGTGTTCACTTTCATTGTAATTCTGTCGTTGTCCGTTCTACTGAATGTGAAATATCAGTTTATCAGATGATCAGTGATTAGGGTGAAAACAACAAGATTCTAAGATTTCTATTTTGTTAAATACAGATGGTAATGAGGAAAATGGATGAAAAATTATGTGCAAACACGTTTATCATAAGAATTTGATTCAAAGACAACCTGTGTGCATGTTGTTATATATTGTGGGGATATAGCTCTATATATCACACATCAGTTTTTTGCCATTCGTCACAATCCGTTGGTTCGACTGATCCGTCGCAGATTGTGAAAAACTGATGTGACGGATCGGAGCATGCTCAGTTAAAAAAAAAAAAAACAGAATCCATTGCCGGATTCCGTCATTTGATGGATCCGGCTCCATAGGCTTCCATTCCAGCAAAAGACCTTCACCGTCCGTTTTTTCGACATACATAAAAAACGTTACTTTGTCTGATGTTTCCGGCTGCCGGACAAACAATTTTCGACGGATCCGGCAAACGACGGATGAAACGTGAGGCCATCCGTCGCTAATGCAAGTCTATGAGAAAAAAACGGATCCGGCGGCATCCGTCACCGGATCCGTTTTTTTAAAAATTCAACGTATTGGGATTGATGGCCAAAATCTGATATGTGAAAGGGGCCTAATATCCCTGATTAAAAATGGTACTTTTTTTTTTTGTAGAGATTTGATATACCAGTCTAGATTCTTCCAAGTGCAACATACTTCAAGTATGGCTTCTATTGTAGACTTCTCATGAGTGGGATATTAGATTTACAGCCATACAACTAATTCTGTATGTACAATCATGCTGATGGGTTCCAATTAAAGAGTAGGTCATTTTCTGATTACATATTTTCATTCAAAATATAGTACGTACCACACATTGCAATCATAATGTAGATTAAAGCAATAGCTAACACATTGCAATCATAATGCAGATTAAAGCAATAGCTAACCCGAAAAGTGGCTGTAAGGGCAAGTTTTAAACTTTGACCTCTATGTATCCATGTAGCCATATACAGGGATAGTTGTGGTGTAATTTGGTGACATGCCCTCACGCTGATTTCTGTGGGTCATATCAGAGCGACTTGTACTAAACCTTCGGAATCCACTGTCATCAATATCATTCATACAAGAAAGCAAATACATTCTCCCTCTTGATACTTCTCTTTCCAATTTTATCCAGACGTGTTGTTACATTGTGAAACTAGAAATGTCCAATGGGAAAACACACATTTTGTATAGTGCAACGTAGTAATTTTTTAAATAGAAAATCTGTGCTGTACACATATTCCTTTACCAAGCAACTATTAAATTGTTACTACAAGTCGCTGCTGCGCCTATTTACATTCATGCTTGGGGTAGAACCATAAGCCTCTTTGCATGTCCGAAATAAGAGCTGTGAAAAGAGTCTCAGAAATCAGACTGGTAACCCCATAAATCAATGTAACCCCACACCTGTGAGAAAATTACAGATATCAACATTACCGCCGCTATAAAACGCTTCAGTGCTAAGGAACACTCTTTTCTTCATTTTTTTTTTGAGCTGGGTGCAATATAAAGCTAAAACTTTTATCTAGCTGTGTAAAAAATTGCAGTAAAAGGTTTCTTATAAAACACCTGCAGTGTTATTCCTAATGTAGTAGCTAACACTACGCTTTCTATTAGGTTCCTCTTGACTTTTAAGTAACCACTATGTATATAAAATGGACACTTAATACAGCCACACAAGTTTTAGTTTCACAAAAGGTATACTGTGTGTTTGAGGTCATCAGTTTCACATTAAACCTAATGGTGACATCACAGTTTGCCAAGTGTGAGAATATTCATTACTTCTCATCAAAAAAATGTACATTACAATTTGCCGTATAGAATAATAGCAAAGACTTAGTAGGGAAATAAACAAACTGTCCTTTACTTACCTTGCTGGGGTCCGGTGCATGGCTCTGAAAGTTAGCACTGCAGACAAAAAAAGACAATGAGCTCACTGATTGGCTGCCCTGACACTGCGTCAGCCAATCGGTGAGCTCAGCTGCTTTTAGTGGCTTGTGGCATCTACATTGGCAAAGCTGTTGAGCTCACTTGTCTGCTGGGCTGTCGACATGACAGGGCTACAAAGATCAACAGCTACAAGGAGCAGCCACCAAGACTCAGCGCAAGGTTCTCTTTGTTTTTTTTTAACACTAAGGAAAATTATAAAGACAAAACTTACAAGAAACATTTTTTGAAATGAGGAAATAACTTTAATCGGGCTTTAGCACAGAGGCATACATTGTTTACAATTTCCTTTATGTACAATTTAGAAGAAGTGTCATATTCATATTATTTTACCATATAAACTACAATTTTAAAAAGTACATTTCCCTAAAAAGTGCCCAGTGAGATGTTTGGTGTCTAGTCACATGCCTTCAATCAGCACTAACTTGACGTAGTGCAGGGTGCTAGGCAAGTGGCTTTTTGTCAACGCTTCACTTAACATCACTTCTGTCATCTTTTATGATCTGAGAAGGTCTTCATCTTTAGTCTTTCCGGTGGGATGATGTATTGTCCATCACTTAAGTGACAAAGCAGTCGGTGTCCTCATCGATCATCCAACTGATTATGGAGATGCCATTACTTTCAGTCCAGTTACGGTCATCAGAGAAACTTCAATGGTGAAAAGAATTGAGCTGTAAATAACACCTAACTCTATAATTTATAACATGCTTGGTCACATTTTGAATAGTCCTGAAAAACCCTCTTTAGCCTCTTCACGACATATAACATAAACTTACGTCATATGTTATGTCCCTCTGTCTTTGATGCAGACTCGAAAGTCAAGACCAGATCTTTCCTTGCACATTATGGCTGATTTAATCAGCCATCATGTATCTCTAATAGCCATGGGTGGAGTGGAGATGTGCATGCAGCTGTTGACCTGTTAAATCTCACTGTCAATCTCTGACAGTGGCACCAGCAGTGGGGCATGCCATTCCATGCTCCCATCAGCGCACCTGTGACTTGATTGGGCGGTGCCGATGGTTTATCATGAAATCCAGGGGTCTAGTGAAGACCCTCATGTATGTCATTTCAATACTCCTGTGAGCACCAGCCCGTGGCAGTGCCTCTGCATTGCTATGTATATAGCACAAGCGGTTAGATGATCACAGCTTCAAGTTCCCTAAGAGGACTATTAAATTCAATAAAAATTGAAAAGCAAACGTTTTTAAAAATATGAAAAAAAGCAAAAGTTCAAAGCATCCCCCTTTTTTGCCCATAAAAAAATAAATAAAATACACATATTTAGTATTGCTGCAATCGTAAAAATATAAAATAAATCTGATCACTAATGGGAAAAAAAAATAAAAATGTCAGAATTATTTTTTTTGGCCTTCACAACATTGCAGTAAAATGCAATAAGAAGCGATCAAAACATAGTATCTACCCCATAATGTATCCGTAAAAATGTCAGCTCAAGGTTAAAAAAAAAAATAAGCCCTCACACAGCCCCATATACTGAAAAATGAAAGCGTTACGGGTCTTGGAAAATGGTGACAGGCAAAAAAAATGTCAGAAATGTCAGAAAGTGACGACAAGCTCTGTACGATGTTTTAGTGCTGTAAGACATAGTCTACAGTAGGGTTGAGCGAAACGGGTCGGCAATTTTCAGAAGTCGCCGACTTTTGGCAAAGTCGGGTTTCATGAAACCCGACCCGACCCCTGTGTGGGGTCGGCCATGAAGTCGGCGATCTTCTGAATCTGGAATGAGAATTCCGATACCGATTCCCGATATGTTTAAGATATCGGGAATTGGTATCGGAATTCAGATTTAAGTGTAAAATAAAGAATTAAAATAAAAAATATCGCTATACTTACCCTCTGACGGGCCCTGGTACTAACCGGGAACCTTCCTTCCTTAGAATCAGCCTTCCAGAACCTTGCGGTGACGTCGCGGTGACGTCGCGGCTTGTGATTGGTCGTGCGGCCGCCCATGTGACCGCTCGCGCGACCAATCACAAGCCGCGACGTCACCGTGACGTCACCGAAGGTCCTGGAAGGGCTGATTCTTAGGAAGGAAGGCTGCCGGAACGAAGCCGAGGGTGAGTATATTCCTATTAGGTATATACTCACCCTCGGACACACCCTGCTTCTTTCCGGCAGCCTTCCTTCCTAAGAATCAGCCCTTCCAGGACCTTCGGTGACGTCGCGGCTTGTGATTGGTCGCGCGAGCGGTCACATGGGCGGCCGCGCGACCAATCACAAGCCGCGACGTCACCGCAAGGTCCTGGAAGGCTGATTCTAAGGAAGGAAGGTTCCCGGTTAGTACCAGGGCCCGTCAGAGGGTAAGTATAGCGATATTTTTTATTTTAGTTCTTTATTTTACACTTAAATATGGATCCCAGGGCCTGAAGGAGAGTTTCCGCTCCTTCAGACCCTGGGAACCATTGGAAACCCAATGCACTGCATTGGGTTTCGAGTTTCGGCCGACCCCGACCCCGACTTTTTTTATAGGATCGGCCGATTTCACTCGACCCGACTTTCGTGAAACCCGACCCGATCCTATAAAAGTAAAGGTCGCTCAACCCTAGTCTACAGTATATATAATTGAGAGTCAGAGGAAACCTAAGCAAACACATGGAGAACATACCATACAAGCTCCATGCAGATGTCCTTGGAATCCCAGTACTAACCACTGAGCCACCATGCTGTCACTGTGTCTAAATTCTACTGCCATTAATTTTCTCATTGAACTTTTTAATTGTGATTTCTGAGCTCCGTTCATCCTTTGGACCAAGTGAATCTGACTTCGAATAATTCTAAGAATACAGTGTTGGCACCCTTGAAATCATTCCAGAAAATAAAGTATTTCACCCATCACACAACAATTTTGTCTGGCCCATTTTTGGGTCTTCTGTGAAATTATGTTCAATTTGCCTTTTTATCTCAGTTTTTTTAATGTTCTTCCAATAAACACAAAGGAAATAACCACGTGTATAACAAAACATGTGTAATTGCAATAGTTTTCGGGGAGAAATACTTCATTTTCTGGAAATTTCAAGGGTGCCAACACTTTCGGTCATGACTGTATACTTATTGGAAGTCATTTTCTCTATACATTCCTATGAAAGCTATGCTCTTAGTCTTGCATGGAGAGAAAAATTAATGGCACTATTATTTATCTTATTCACATAACAAATGAGGGAATATTGTTTCCGGAGAGCTTCTTCAATGTGAGCTTAGTGATTTCTATGTATTTTCCTTAATTGGGTTATCTGGTCATTTTACGATTGCCTAGTTAGTTCATAGCCCGAGAATTCGACTGGACAGTTTTTGACCTACAATATTTTTTTTTTACTTTTGAAAATCTATATTTTCTCCGAGAGCCACCCATCTTGAGCTCCGTCTGTGGTTTGTAGCTATTGGAATCTAGAGTAGCAGCTGGAAAAAAGCTGAATATTTGCTATGGACCTACACCCTGGCCTGAATGATGAAGTTGCTGCAGCTTTTTGTAACTTTTGTATGTGTTGTAAGGGGGGACCTACTCGATCCAAAGCCAAGTTATTGTGCTAAGAAGCAGGGAAACCTGAGAAGGAGACACAGCTTTCCTGCAAGTAACAGATGGTTACTGTTTAAGTAAAGGCATAACCCTGTCCCTACACCACATGTAATGCTTGGGGGGAGGAGGTTTCGGTGAGAGGGAACCACTGATTGGAGCATTCTCATATCCTACTTAATCATAGTCATATGGGAGGCTTTTTCAAGCATAGAGAGAGATGGCTGTTGAAATTTGTAGCGTGCTGGAATCTTGCAAGGAAGCCGTGCAGTGTGGTAAGTTTCTGCGGTGTGTTCTGTGATTTAATGAATAGCGCCTTTCCATTTCTGCCAACCCTGCAGAAAATGTGGTCAAGGGATTTATTATGGAACATACCAAAGGTTGGCACATAGCTAATTATACCTAACTGAAAGCCGTGAGCCGGAGAAAAGGTGCATTTATTCTTCACACTCACATGACTGGCAGCTTTCCCCATACAGATAATTGTCTCCTTAGAATAGGGACGAGATAAAGGTGATGTTCTGATATCATGGGGCTGTTTTACTCCTAAACCCCGTATTCTCGCTCGTTACCTATGTCTATATAGCATTTGTTCTAGCGTATTGATAAATCGTTTGTATTATTGTTTTCTCCACGCAGATTTATTTCGCACATTGATGTTGATAGCATTTCATTCATGAGTACTAAGCATATAGGGAACACGGATCGCTTGTAAATTAATTTAGATTTTTGGATTCTGATTCTAAATTTGAGATTTTTAAGAAAAGTGGATATTTAGGATGTTTTGATGACTGATAACTGGGAAAATGTGTCCGTACATAAAGGGTCTTTCTTCTGGCCTATGTGGGTGATTGCTGCGGTGGCGTTCATGGCACAGTGCTCAAACGTTTTAATGTATTATCCAATTACTGGAGCACAAACAATCTATCCAGAGGCCCCGTATCAGGCATTACACCTTGTTCCTCTAGAAGAAAACAAGAGCAGGACTATGTTACTGTAGTCTACTTAGTCTACAGAGATTCTGGACACAAAATCAGCATCAATTACTCCCTTCAATTTCCTGTTGTTTATCACTATTCAGCCCCTTCAGGTGTGCTTTTCTGGGAAGATCTTGAGAACTTTTTACATGTGATATATACATGAGGCAGGTAGTATTTTTTTTTTTTTACTTTCTTCAGTACATAAGTGATCTTGTAGTTTTATGAACTAGTATTCTGTTGCAATTTTTTACGTCATATTTGTTTATTTTCATTGATGTTTCAGTACGTTACCACCTTTGAATAATATAAGTTATGTAATGTCTTGCATCATGATGGGTTTCTTTTTGCTCTCCTTCCTTATTTTTCAGTTTGTACAGTGTAAACAATGCCAGTGACAACCTGGAAACTGTCCACTGGCTGCTGTCGATTGATCGATTATTCTCATTCTGCTTCTTTTACGTTTAGTACTTTAAAGGGTTGGTCTGAAAGTAACATTTACTTTAATCCTAAATTTCTATCTGATCTTCATTCTTATATAATTTAATTATTTAATCATTAAAAGTCCCTATTGGTCCCACACTACTACATTTTAATTTTTTTGCACTACCTCCTTTGTGATGATGCTTTGCTTGAGAATTCCAATGTATGCTGGGATACTCAAATTAGTCATGATCAGAGGCAGAGGCTGCAGTTGCTGCCCCCACCCTGAAATGGAGTCATGGAGTCATGGGTTACGACTGTTTCTGGGGCTAGGCTGTCCCTGCCATACTGAGTATGCATAGGTTGTCCATTCCAATGGATGCTCAATAAGAGCTTGTCACTGTGCGATATTCTTCTGTCTCTGGCTCTGATGAGAAGTGACGAGTTGGCAAGAGAGCGCATGGTCAGCAAAGTGAGAACGAGTGGGCAGACATCAGCGCCACCCCTGCATGTGATGGGGACCACCCCTTTAAGTGCACATTGATGTGCTGCTATAAGTGTGCATCTCTATCATTTTGCTAGAATTAGATATTCATATGGCAGTTTGGAAATCTTCAGTAGTCATGTGTTAGTAAGCATCATCTATTAGTGTAATTGAGCAAACAAGCATTAACAGAGGCCAAAATATGAATAAACATACAGTACAGTCCAAAAGTTTCAACAGATCCTTCTCATTTAAAGATTTTTCTGTATTTTCATGACTATGAAAATTGTACACTCACACTGAAGGCATCAAAACTATGAATTAACACATGTGAAATTATATACTTAACAAAAAAGTGTGAAACAACTGAAATTATGTCTTATATACTAGGTTCTTCAAAGTAGCCACCTTTTGCTTTGATGACTGCTTTGCACACTCTTGGCATTCTCTTGATGAGCTTCAAGAGGTAGACTGTTATGGACCTGGTGGTTAGGAGCACCCGGAATGACCTGATGAGTAAACTAGAAATCGGAACAAGCTCTGGGAAAGTGGGAACTCTGCTGACCGCAAACACTACTCCTATCACACACACTAGAAATAGCCGTGGAGCGTACCTAACTCTCCCTAGACGCCTCTTCACAGCCTAAGAGCTAACTACCCCTAAAGATAGAAATAGAAGCCTAACCTTGCCTCAGAGAAATTCCCCAAAGGTAAAGGCAGCCCCCCACATATATTGACTGTGAGTTAAGAGGAAAGTCACAAACACAGGAATGAAACAGGTTTTAGCAAAGGAGGCCAGACTTCACTAATTTAGTCAGAGGATAGAAAAGTGAACTATGCGGTCAGCACAAAGACTACAAAAAACCACGCAGAGTAAGCAAAAAGACTCCCCACACCGACTCACGGTGTGGAGGTGCCACTCTGCACCCCAGAGCTTCCAGCTAGCAAGGGAATATCATGATAGCAAGCTGGACTAGAAATAGCAGTACTAAGAAATATATTCAGGAAGCAGTAACAAAAAATGAACTAGCAAAGACTTAGCTTCTGCTGGAGTAGACAGGTCCTCAGAGAAGTCCAAGAGAGGTCTGAACAATACTGAACCATTGACAGCTGGCATGAAGTAACGATCTGAGTGGAGTTAAATAGGGAAGCCAGCATAGCAATAAACGAGAGCAGCTGACAAAGCCAACCTCAGTGACCAGCAGTTCCGCTCAAAGCCACCAGAGGGAGTCCAAGAGCAGAACTAACCAAAGTACCATTCATGACCACAGGAGGGAGTCCGAGAACAGAATTCACAACAGTACCCCCCCCCCTTGAGGAGGGATCACCAAACCCTCACCAGGGCCCCCAGGCCGATCAGGAAGAGCCAAATGAAAGGCACGAACTAAATCGGCAGTGTGGACATCGGAGGCAACAACCCAGGAATTATCCTCCTGACCATAGCCCTTCCACTTAACCAGGTACTGAAGCTTCCGTCTCGAAATACGAGAATCCAAAACTTTTTCCACCACATACTCCAACTCCCCCTCAACCAACACCAGGGCAGGAGGATCAACAGAGGGAACCATAGGCGCCACGTACCTCCGCAACAACGACCTATGGAACACATTATGGATGGCAAAAGAAGCTGGAAGGACCAAACGAAATGACACAGGGTTGAGAATTTCAGAAATCTTATAAGGACCAATGAAACGATGCTTAAACTTAGGAGAAGAAACCTTCATAGGAACATAACGAGACGACAACCAAACCAAATCCCCAACACGAAGTCGGGGACCAACACAACGACGGCGGTTAGCGAAACGTTGAGCCTTCTCCTGGGATAACGTCAGATTGTCCACTACATGAGTCCAAATTTGCTGCAACCTGTCCACCACAGAATCCACACCAGGACAGTCAGAAGGCTCAACCTGCCCCGAAGAAAAACGAGGATGAAAACCAGAATTGCAAAAAAAAGACGAAACCAAAGTAGCCGAACTAGCCCGATTATTAAGGGCGAACTCAGCCAATGGCAAGAAGGTCACCCAATCATCCTGATCAGCAGAAACAAAGCATCTCAGATAGGTTTCCAAAGTCTGGTTGGTTCGTTCGGTTTGGCCATTTGTTTGAGGATGGAAAGCCGAAGAAAAAGACAAATCAATGCCCATCTTAGCACAAAAGGACCGCCAAAACCTAGAGACAAACTGGGAACCTCTGTCCGACACAATGTTCTCCGGATTGCCATGCAAACGAACCACATGTTGAAAAAATAATGGCAACAAATCAGAGGAGGAAGGTAATTTAGGCAAGGGTACCAAATGGACCATCTTAGAAAAGCGATCACAAACCACCCAGATGACAGACATCCTCTGAGAGACAGGAAGATCTGAAATAAAATCCATGGAAACATGCTTCCAAGGCCTTTTCGGGACTGGCAAGGGCAAAAGCAACCCACTGGCACGAGAACAGCAGGGCTTAGCCCGAGCACAAGTCCCACAGGACTGCACAAAAGAACGCACATCCCGAGACAAGGAAGGCCACCAAAAGGACCTAGCCACCAAATCTCTGGTCCCAAAAATCCCAGGATGACCAGCCAACACTGAAGAATGAACCTCAGAAATAACTCTGCTAGTCCATCTATCAGGGACAAATAGTTTCTCCGCTGGACAACGGTCAGGTCTATCAGCCTGAAACTCCTGCAGCACCCGCCGCAAATCAGGGGAGATGGCAGACAAAATTACCCCCTCTTTGAGAATACCAGCCGGCTCAGGGACTCCCGGAGAATCAGGCACAAAACTCCTAGAAAGGGCATCCGCCTTCACATTCTTAGAACCTGGAAGGTATGAGACCACAAAATCGAAACGGGAGAAAAACAGCGACCATCGAGCCTGTCTAGGATTCAACCGCTTGGCAGACTTGAGATAAGTCAGATTTTTGTGATCCGTCAAGACCACCACGCGGTGCTTGGCTCCCTCAAGCCAATGTCGCCACTCCTCGAATGCCCACTTCATAGCTAGCAGCTCCCGGTTGCCAACATCATAATTACGCTCAGCAGGCGAAAACTTTCTAGAAAAGAAGGCACATGGCTTCATCACAGAGCCATCAGAACTTCTTTGAGACAAAACCGCCCCTGCTCCAATCTCAGAATCATCAACCTCGACCTGAAAAGGGAGCGAAACATCTGGCTGACGCAACACAGGGGCCGAAGAAAAACGACGTTTCAGCTCCTGAAAAGCCTCAACGGCCGCAGAGGACCAATTCACCACATCAGCACCTTTCTTTGTCAAATCAGTCAAAGGTTTAAGCACACTAGAAAAATTAGCGATGAAGCAACGGTAAAAATTAGCAAAGCCCAGGAATTTCTGGAGGCTCTTCACAGATGTAGGTTGAGTCAAATCATAAATGGCCTGAGCTTTAACAGGGTCCATCTCGATAGTAGAAGGGGAAAAAATGAAGCCCAAAAAGGAAACCTTCTGAACTCCGAAGAGACACTTAGACCCCTTCACAAACAAGGAATTAGCACGAAGGACCTGGAATACCATTCTGACCTGTTTCACATGAGACTCCCAATCATCCGAAAAGACCAAAATATCATCCAAATATACAATTATGAATCTATCCAGATACTTTCGGAAGATGTCATGCATAAAGGACTGAAACACAGATGGAGCATTTGAAAGCCCGAATATCATTACCAGGTACTCAAAATGGCCCTCGGGCGTATTAAATGCTGTTTTCTATTCATCGCCCTGTTTAATACGCACAAGGTTATACGCCCCTCGAAGATCTATCTCGGTGAACCAACTAGCCCCCTTAATCCGAGCAAACAAATCAGACAGCAGAGGCAAAGGGTACTGAAATTTGACCGTGATCTTATTGAGAAGGCGGTAATCTATACAGGGTCTCAGAGAACCATCCTTCTTGGCCACAAAAAAGAACCCTGCTCCCAACGGTGATGAAGACGGGCGAATATACCCTTTCTCCAAGGACTCCTTTATATAACTCCACATAGCGGCGTGCTCTGGCACAGATAAATTGAAAAGTCGGCCCTTAGGAAACTTACTACCAGGAATCAAATTTATAGCACAATCACAATCCCTATGAGGGGGTAGGACACTGGATTTGGGCTCATCAAATACATCCTGGTAATCCGACAGAAACTCAGGGACTTCAGAAGGAGTGGAAGCAGAAATTGACACCAACGGAACATCGCCATGTACCCCTTGACAACCCCAGCTAGACACAGACATTGATTTCCAATCCAATACTGGATTATGAACCTGTAGCCAAGGCAAACCCAACACGACCACATCATGCAAATTATGCAATACCAAAAAGCGAATATCTTCCTGATGTGCAGGAGTGCACATGGTCAACTGAGTTTAGTACTGAGGTATATTCTTGGCCAACGGCGTGGCATCAATTCCCCTTAATGGAATAGGATACTGCAAAGGCTCCAAGAAAAAACCACAGCACCTGGCAAACTCCAAGTCCATCAAATTCAGGGCAGCGCCTGAATCCACAAATGCCATAACCGAGTAGGATAACAAAGAGCAAATCAGAGTAACAGACAAAAGAAATTTAGGCTGTACAGTACCAATGGTGACAGACCTAGCGAACCGCTTACTGCGCTTAGGACAATCAGAGATAGCATGAGTGGGGTCACCACAGTAAAAACACAGCCTATTCTGACGTCTGTGTTCTTGCCGTTCAGTTCTGGTCAAAGTTCTATCACATTGCATAAGCTCAGGCCTCTGCTCAGAGGACACCGCCAAATGGTGCACAATTTTGCGCTCACGCAAACGCCGATCAATTTGGATGGCCAAGGACAATGATTCATTCAGACCAGCAGGCGTGGAGAATCCCACCATAACATCCTTAAGGGCTTCAGAAAGGCCCTTTCTAAAAATTGCTGCCAGGGCACACTCATTCCATTGAGTAAGCACAGACCATTTTCTAAACTTCTGACAATATATCTCCGCTTCATCCTGACCCTGACACAAAGCTAGCAAGATTTTCTCTGCCTGATCCACTGAATTCGGTTCGTCATAAAGCAATACAAGTGCCAGAAAAAACGCATCTACATTAAGCAATGCAGGATCTCCTGGCGCAAGGGAGAATGCCCAGTCTTGAGGGTCGCCACGCAACAAAGAAATAATAATTTTTACTTGCTGAATGGGGTCACCAGAGGAGCGGGGTTTCAAAGCAAGAAACAGTTTACAATTATTTTTGAAATTAAGAAACTTAGATCTATCCCCAGAAAACAAATCAGGAATTGGAATTCTAGGCTCTAACATCAGATTCTGAACTACATAATCTTGAATGCTTTGTACTCTTGCAGTGAGAAGATCCACACAAGAGGACAGACCTTGAATATCCATATCTACACCTGAGTCCTGAACCACCCAGAGATTAAGGGGAAAAGAGAGACAAAACACACTGCAAAGAAAAAAAAATGGGTTCAGAACTTCTCTTATCCCTCTTTTGAGATGCATTAACAGTTTGATGGCCAGCTGTACTGTTATGGACCTGGTGGTTAGGAGCACCCGGAATGACCTGATGAGTAAACTAGAAATCGGATCAAGCTCTGGGAAAGTGGGAACTCTGCTGACCGCAAACACTACTCCTATCACACACACTAGAAATAGCCGTGGAGCGTACCTAACTCTCCCTAGACGCCTCTTCACAGCCTAAGAGCTAACTACCCCTAAAGATAGAAATAGAAGCCTAACCTTGCCTCCCCAAAGGTAAAGGCAGCCCTCCACATATATTGACTGTGAGTTAAGAGGAAAGTCACAAACACAGGAATGAAACAGGTTTTAGCAAAGGAGGCCAGACTTCACTAATTTAGTCAGAGGATAGATAAGTGAACTATGCGGTCAGCACAAAGACTACAAAAAACCACGCAGAGTAAGCAAAAACCACTGCACCCCAGAGCTTCCATCTAGCAAGGGAATATCATGATAGCAAGCTGGACTAGAAATAGCAGTACTAAGAAATATATTCAGGAAGCAGTAACAAAAAATGAACTAGCAAAGACTTAGCTTCTGCTGGAGTAGACAGGTCCTCAGAGAAGTCCAAGAGAGGTCTGAACCAATACTGAACCATTGACAGCTGGCGTGAAGTAACGATCTGAGTGGAGTTAAATAGGGAAGCCAGCATAGCAATAAACGAGAGCATCTGACAAAGCCAACCTCAGTGACCAGCAGTTCCGCTCAAAGCCACCAGAGGGAGTCCAAGAGCAGAACTAACCAAAGTACCATTCATGACCACAGGAGGGAGTCCGAGAACGGAATTCACAACAGTAGTCACCGGGAATGGTTTTCACTTCACAGGTGTGCCCTGTCAGGTTTAATAAGTGGGACTTCTTGCCTTATAAATGGGGTTGGGACTATCCGTTGTATTGTGCGGAAGTCTGGTGGATACACAGCTGATAGTCCTACTGAATAGACTGTTAGCTGCTATTTTCTTGCCATAATACAAATTCTAAGTAAAGAAAAATGAGAGGCCATCATTACTTTAAGAAATGAAGGTCAGTCAGTCTGAAAAATTGGGCAAACTTTGAAAGTGTCCCCAAGTGCAGTGGCAAAAACCATCAAGCGCTACAAAGAAACTGGCTCACATGAGGACCGCCCCAGGAAAGGAAGACCAAGAGTCACCTCTGCTTCTGAGGATAAGTTTATCCGAGTCACCAGCCTCAAAAATCGCAGGTTAACAGCAGCTCAGATTAGAGACCAAGTCAATGCCACACAGAGTTCTAGCAGCAGACACCTCTCTACAACAACTGTTAAGAGGAGACTTTGCGCAGCAGGCCTTCATGGTAAAATAGCTGCTAGGAAACCACTGCTAAGGACAGGCATCAAGCAGAAGAGACTTGTTTAGGCTAAAGAACACAAGGAATGGACATTAGACCAGTGGAAATCTGTGCTTTGGTCTGATGAGTCCAAATTTGAGATCTTTGGTTCCAACAACAGTGTCTTTATGCAACGCAGAAAAGGTGAATGGATGGACTCTACATGCCTGGTTCCCACCGTGAAGCATGGAGGAGGAGGTGTGATGGTGTGGGAGTGCTTTGCTTGTGACACTGTTGGGGATTTATTCAAAATTGAAGGCATAGTGAACCAGCATGGCTACCACAGCATCTTGCAGCGGCATGCTATTCCATCCGGTTTGCGTTTAGTTGGACCATCATTTATTTTTCAACAGGACAATGACCCCAAACACACCTCCAGGCTGTGTAAGGGCTATTTTACCAACAAGGAGAGTGATGGGGTGCTACGCCAGGTGACCTGGCCTCCACAGTCACCACACCTGAACCCAAATCAAGATGGTTTGGGGTGAGCTGGACCGCAGAGTGAAGGCAAAAGGGCCAACAAGTGCTAAGCATCTCTGAGTACTCCTTCAAGATTTTTGGAAGACCATTCCCGGTGACTACCTCTTGAAGCTCATCAAGAGAATGCCAAGAGTGTGCAAAGCAGTCATCAAAGCAAAAGGTGGCTACTTTGAAGAACCTAGAATATAAGACATAATTTCAGTTGTTACACACTTTTTTGTTAAGTATATAATTCCACATGTGTTAATTCATAGTTTTGATGCCTTCAGTGTGAATGTACAATTTTCATAGTCATGAAAATACAGAAAAATCTTAAAATGAGAAGGTATGTCCAAACTTTTGGTCTGTACTGTATTTTAAGACCTATCAAGCAACGGGAGATCCTTTTATGTATTGCCGAGGCTGAACTCAGATATTTGCGTCCAATGGTCGGCGAACTGTGGTACAAAGATCGGTGGCAGCTATCCTCTCCTGATAATTGCCTACGTCGCTGTCAAGTTCAGGTCAGGAGCACCACGGTCAGTCCGTACATGGCAGACCGTACTTGTTCTTGGACATCTGAATTCGGCCTTTGAGTAAAGGACATTAAAAGATGCTAAATGTACTATTTTAAGAATTATGCTTATGTTATAAGGAACCTGTCACAATGTTCATGCTGTCCTCATCATGAACATTTACGTTTTACGCTGAAATGCTATGACATATCAGAAAAAAATGTTAGTTGAAAACAGGGCTGGGGACAAGGTGACTAGATATGGTTATGACTAGTCTGGCTGAAGCGCCGCAAAATTTTGCAGGAATATATACACTTTTGTAATAAGGAAGCCGGTCTCTGGTCCATGCAGTCTGTGGTTTGGACAGCATGAATTGTGACAGATTCCCTTTAAGTTTCAGTCTAGCACTCGATAAAGGGGTTCTCCAACAATAAGGCATGGTATTTGGTGTTCTATATCCTGATAATTCTTTTTCCTGTTTCTACGCAATAAAAGATTGATCATCATAAAAATGATGCCTCTCTGTTTGGTTTCATAGAACCTTATAGGGTTTGAATGTTTTGACTACATTAATGATTTTGATCCCATGGTAAGAGAGATCCACATGGTATCATATCTCTACAGAGCCATGAATGGATGCACTTCAGTTTGTAAAAAAACAATCACCACTTTTCCTTTCTTCAATGAGTCAATGACATCAGCTCTCTGCATTAAATGGCTTGTCCCGTCATAACATTGATGACTTTTCCATTTCCTCACAAGTAACCCTGATTTCTGACAGTCACTCTTCTATTTCCCCACCATTTTATGATTATAGTTTGCTAAGAACTCATAACTGTTGGGACACGAATTATCTCATGTCTATATCTATCAATTTTAAAATAAGTCCTGTATAATCTGAAATAATAAACATACTGTGTAGTGCACTTTTTTTTAAAGGGAACCTTTCATCAGGAATGTGCGCAGTAACCTACCGACAGTGTCAGGCCGGCGCGGTTATACTGATTAGTGATACCTTGGTTGATGAAATCCATCTTGTGGTTGTTCTTTAATCTTTATTTTCAGTTTTGTGCTAATGATATGCTCGTGCCCTAAGGCGGGGCTGGAGGGGGGTCTTCATGTGGTGGTCTGGTTAGGTATTCATAATGCAGCCTGCTGACAGGTCACTGATCCCTTCGTGACCTGCTCTCTAGTTTGCATAATGAATATCTGTATATACTAAAAAAAAAAAAAAAAAAAAAAACGGTTCTGCAGGCAGGTGCCAGCTCTGCAGCATATTCACATGTTTAGTGTTCCAATGATACATTTTATTCATGTTATTCAGCTTGGAGGAAAAATAAATACAATCAGTTTTAAGTATATACAGATATTCATTATTCAAACTAGGGGGCAGGTCAGTGAGGAATTGGTGACCTGTCTGCATTATGAATATATAATCAGAGCATCACATACCCCAGCCTCACCTTAGGGCACAAGCATATCATTAGCACAAAATTGAAAATAAAGATTAAAGAACAACCATAAGACGGATTTAATCAACCAAGGTATCATTTTAATCAGTATAACGGTGTCAACCTTGATAGTGTGTATAGGTTACTGTGCACAATCCTGCTGACAGGTTCCCTTAAGGTAAATTAGTATTTTTCTGAGAACTCCTTTAATGGAAATCTGTCAGCAAGGTTTTTTCTGTGTAATCTGAGGACACCACGATGTAGGGATTGAGAGCCTGATTTCAATGATGTGTCACTTACTAGGCTGTGAGTTGCTGTTGCAATAAAATCAGTGTATTATCACTTCAGGACAAGGTGTCTTGTGCCTCCTAGTCAACTGCTCTGTGTAACGCAACCCCCACCACTGATTTGCATCTTTCTGACAAAGTACAGTATAAACAGAAAGTCATCAGTCGGTCATATGGGCGGGGTTATACAGCGCTCAGCATTTAGAGAACTGCTAGATCTGCAGCACAGAAAACAGTGATTGTATAAAAATGACAGAATGCAGGACCGCAAGCGACACATCATTGGAATCCAGGTCTCGGCAGCATTACTTCCCTAAAAGAACCTTCACCGAGTTCCACCAGTCCGTTATTTGCTAGGACTGCAGTGGTGAAGTACTGGTCATGCACATGTCAACTGTAACTAATCACTAAACACATCAGTCTCAGGCAAGCAAAACCACTAAGGCTATGTGCCCGCAATCGGGAAGTAGCAGCGCTTTTGACCTATGATCGGATCCAACCAACCAGTAAATTAAATCAGAAATTCTTTCCACAAAAAATGATACATTAAAACACACAATTGTTTCACCCAGTCCAGGTACTAAGCACGTGGAAATAGGTTGGCATCACGCAGCACACAGAGTAGTAATACAGTGCAGAGCAGCTGACGAGATGGACAGATAGGCACTAAACACTTTTCCTGCCATGTAAGCTCAAGATTTGTTTTTCTTTCAGTATGACAGAATAATATTTAGGATGTGATAGGAGTCCTCAGTAATTGGACCCACTCCGAAAAAAGTAGCAATTTGTACCAGATGCTGCAATCTGCTTTATTTCTCACATTTCGAAGAACGGTCTCTTAGTTGTAATGAAGTAAATACATCTGCATTAATGAATCTTAGGATGTTCTGTAAATTCCATGCTTCTGAATTTCAAGTAACAATTTACCTTTTTACCTATACAATGCAGAATGACATTTTCAGCAATTTCCTAATGAACTTATAAGGTGAATTGCACAAGTTGGAGTTTGGCAGTTGCTCCTGGGAAATGAAATTGCTCACGGCTGCTCTCCCTGGTGCTGTCACTAGGCCTTTTATTGCAGAACACAGGTGTAATTATTCAGTTAAATGATGTATCTTAGGGATTGATGTGAATATGGTAATCTTTGGTCTCTTTCTGGACAACTCATTTCATATGTGAACATAAACTGATTGATGTAGGAAAGCTTCTTAGGCCGGGTGCACACGATCCGGAAGTGGGAGTGCATTGGACGCAGCGCATGTTATCTGTCCATAGCTCTGCCATCTATTGAACACAGATGAATCCGCATGTATTCACTGAACCGTGTTGCTTTATTGGTGAAATTTCTCTTGCAGAGACTCACGTCCGCAAAAGAAATTGACATGCTGCAGTCTGGAGAGATGCGCTGCATGTCCGTGGGTGATCCGCAGGCATCTGTGGATATGGGATTTCTTAAAATTCCATACACTATGTTGTAACATCCGAATGCTGTGGGTTGGACGCTGCATAAGTACACAGCGTCAAACTCACAAACTCCGGATTGTCTGCACATACCCTCATTCTTCCCTAAAACGCGTCGTCCAGCTATGCATTCCCTCTACAGTAGTTGTATGGCTTGTCTGCCAGCGAGAGAGCTGCTGCATAGTGCCTAAGCAATGGAAACCTCTATCACATCCATATGACCAGATAGGCATTACCCTGATCAGACAACCCTTTTATGTATTTATTGACTCTTAAATGACAGTCAAAGCAGCTATGTCAATGGTTTTGATTAAAGATGTTCTACCATTGTGTTTCTACAGCTCCTATACAGACATATGTGTCATTATGGTAACAAATTGCAAATAAGGTGTAGTCTCATCCTAGCCATAATGGCATCAATCTTCTCTTTACTTTTTGCTAATATAGGGTAACAACTAAGTATGTGCAATCATCGTCGGCTCCCTTCTTATTCGGCTCTCTATAGAGCTTGCTAAAGAGGCTGCATCAGGAACCCGGATACCTGGAGCACTCCTGATAATCAGCTGTCCAGTGTCGTAGCTGCATGTGTCACGGCTGTTTCTCTGTCACAACACATGCATGGAGAACGTGGGGGATGTAACTGTCACACAGCCGTGACACATGCAGCTGCGACACCGGACAGCTGATTATTGGGAGCGCTCCAGGTATACAGGTTACTGATGCAGCTTCTTCGGTAAGCGCTATAGTGAGCCGAATAAGGCGGGAGCTGGTGATATTCGCTCATCTCTAGTAGCATGAAGTGGAGAACATACGAAAACTATAGAGTCAGACAGTGCAAGAGTCATTTGTAGTCTGTTATCGTGTAGACAGACATGCATACGGGTATGCGTTGCATTAAAAAATGATTGTGGCATCATTTTTTATCATCCGTAAAATATATAATATACAACAGTTGTTTTATTTTTCATTTTAGATGTTTTGGAAAAAATAAAAAGTAGTAATAAGATGGTCTTAAAATAATTTACTGCTTAGGGAAAAAGGAACTCTAGCAGGAAAATGAGTCCTAGATCCAATTGCCCTGTATAGTAAACGTCTCTGATTGCTGTAAACATTGTATGCTGTTCGTGTGATTGATTACATTCTGGAAATAATTATGTAGAATTGTTTATTGTAATTTATCAAATCAGTAGTTGGATATATATCATACAGCCAATTTATACAGTTTCCATCTACTGTACACTCAATACCAGTTTGGAGTACGTTCTGTTTAGATTCATGATGGTGGAAACTATTCATAAAAGCTATCAGATTATTGTGTGGTTGTTATACAGATGTGGCTGTAGTAAAGCCCTCCACCCCATCTGGCTGGCTTCAAAAAATTGAAAAGGTGACTTGTCTTTAAAGTAAATCTGTTACTAGGTTTTTGTAATCTGAGACCAGTATGATGTGCTGAAACCCTGATTCCAGGGATGTATCACTTGCCGGTCTGCATGCTGTCCTCTTTTATAAAATCACAGTTTTCTCCTCTGCCCATTTAGCAGTCCTCAGAATGCAGAGACCTGTATAACCCCACCCACATTGCTGATTGTGTAAACTGTATATTGGCAAAAAAATACTTATCAGTGGTGGGCGCGTGGTTGCACAGAGCAGTTGACTAATGCATGAGACACTTAATCCTGCAGTGATAATCTTCTGTTGATTAAACACTGATTTTATTGGTGCAGCAACACACAGTCAAGTAAGTGACACATTACCGGATTCAGGGTTACGACCAGCCCTACATCATGCTGCTCACAGATTACATAGCAAAATCCCGATGACAGATTCCCTTTTAACTTTCTTTTTTTTTAATTTAGGGATTACCTATGAGTTATCAGTTCCAAGCTATTGGCCTTTATTGCTTCTCCCTGTAAGGATATTATATACCGTATATACTCGAGTATAAGCTGAGACCTCTAATTTTGCCACAAAAAGCTGGGAAAACTTAATGACTCGAGTATAAGCCTAGGATGGGAAATGCAGCAGCTACCAGTAAATGTCAAAAGTAAAAATAGATACCAATAAAAGTAAAATTAATTCAGACATCAGTAGGTTAAGTGTTTTTGAATATCCATATTGAATCAGGAGCCCCATATAATGCTCCATACTGTTCATGATGGGCCCCATAAGATGCTCCATATTAAAATAAGCCCCATATAATCCTGCATAAAGGTTAATAATGGCCCCATAAGATGCTCCATATTAAAATAAGCCCCATATAATCCTGCATAAAGGTTAATAATGGCCCCATAAGATGCTCCATATTAAAATAAGCCCCATATAATCCTGCATAAAGGTTAATAATGGCCCCATAAGATGCTCCATATTAAAATATACCCCATATAATAGTGCATAAAGGTTAATAATGGCCCCCTAAGATGCTCCATAGACACATTTGCCCAATATAATGCTGCACAAACGTTGATTATGACCCCATAAGATGCTCCATAAAGATATTTGCACCATATAGTGCTGCACAAACGTTGATTATGGCCCCATAAGATGCTCCATAAAGATATTTGCCCCATATAATCCTGCACAAACGTTGATTATGGCCCCATAAGATGCTCCATACAGACACTTGCCCCATTTGCTGTTGCTGCGATAAAAAAAAACACATAAACACCTCTCCGTCTCTCAGGCCCCCGGCACTTTCAATATTCACCTGCTCCTCGTTCCGGGCGCTGCTCCATCTTCAGCGTCTTCTGCACTGACGTTCAGGCAGAGGGCGCGCACTAACCACGTCATCGTGCCCTCTGACCTGAGCGTCACTGCAGAAGACGCTGAAGACAGAGCGGCGCTGGAACGAGTAGCAGGTGAATATTGCACAGCGCTGCGCTCTCCTCCCCGTTATACTCACCTGCTCCTGGCACGGTGCAGTCTCTGCTTCCCCGGCGCCGCAGCTTCTTCTTATATTGAGCGGTCACCGTTAAGGCTCATTACAGTAATGAATATGTGGCTCCACCCCTATGGTGGTACCATATGACCGCTCAGTACAGGAAGAAGCTGTGGTGCCGGGGAAGCAGGGACCACGCCAGGAGTAGGTGAGTATAATTAGACAGCCCCTGCTCCCCCTCCCCTGCCGACCCCTGGGTATGACTCGAGTATAAGCCGAGAAAAAAAAATGGGCTGAAAATCTCGGCTTATACTCGAGTATATATGGTAGTTACATTGCTAATAGGCTTATTTCTTGAGCTCAGTTGACTTGTATAATAGCACTTGTTAATTTCTTCATTTATGAAATATGCCTTAATGTTTGAATTTTAGCATACCTCCCAACTTTTGGAAAACAGAAAGAGGGACATTCCATGTGGCGTGCATAGTGCAGCTTGGCAAATTTTGGCCATACCCCAACCTACGCCCATTTACCATTTCTTTCTCCCCTGGCAGGAGGAGATATCACATGGATGGTGGCAGTAAGGGGCATTCAGCAGACTCTGGAGACTGCATGGGGGTAGACCGAAATCCGGGACTGGCCTCTGTATCCAGGGGACTCTGGTCCAGCGTCCAGGTCATTGCTATCTGGCAGCTTGATGGGAGGCTGGGAATCTCTAACCTTCTGGTGTCCCCGAAATGGCTTTTGATGAGCCAGGGTTGGTGCGTCATCATCTGTGCATCCTGCTCATCTCTAGTTGGGACCTGTGCATTTATTTTTTGTTGATTCATTCACAGTCGGAGCCACCAGAACTTTCTCACCTTTGTGTAGCTTTACGAGAGGACATCTGGCTTTTTTGTGTCTGTAGGCCATGTTTACACATTGCAGAAATACTGTTTTTTTTGTTTTCCGCAGGATCCGAACCGAACTACTCAAAAGCAATTGTTTCCCACTTATTTGATGCATTCACATTTTTAATGTGTTTTTATAGCACAGAAAAGTTTTTAATTCTAAATTTAAAATGGTAACTTCCATTTTTTACATATTTTGTTTTAGGCTCCACATAGAAGACAAAATAAAAAAAAAATCACCAAAACCATACTGTTCAGCAGCGTCTTTTGACGCACAGTTGGCGCAGTTCTCCTAAAATCACATCCACTTTGCTAGGACAGTTAAACAGCAGAATTTCTGTGCAAAAGAAGCAGCAGAAAATATGCAACATTTACGCTACATGTGAACAAGGTCTAAATTGTTAAAGAAGCGATTCCATGAAATCTCCGCCCTCGGTTCAACTAAAGACGTTGCAGTTTTGATGTATTTTTTCGCTATAGGCTTTTTCTAAAAAAAAAAAAAAAAAAAAAAAAAAAAACGCATGAAGTTTTTCTGTACTATTAAAAAGCATTAAAAACTCTACTTCATATCTGCACCAAAATCGCATCAAATAAGCGGGAAAAGGCATGAAAATAAATGCAGCAAACACACAATATTCAGAGAAGATTGTTATTTTGTTGTGTGGTTAGAATGAAGCATTTGCGCTACTTGTGAACATGGCTTCAGCATTAGTTTCATTACATTTTTTATGGCTTTAATAGCAAAATATGTCATTTTCGGATTCCCCTAAAACAATCTTATTGCTGTGTTTTGCGGGTCGTTAACGATTAAAGGGACACCAAACATATCGGTGTTATTTGCCAATTTGTGATGTTTATTATTAAAAAAAAACATAAAAAATTACAATATTTTTTTCATTATCAAGTTTTTTTATTACTATTTTTTAGTAATTTTATAGGATAAAGAAAAATCTCTTATCCCTGTATAATAAAAATCCACTGCTGTGTACAATGTACAGTGTCTCTGTCTCAGTATAATCTGCCTATGGAGTCACAGCCTGCAGTACAGATCAAGTACACCAAATTTTCCCTGTTATTTTATCAAAGTTTGTGGCTCAGTAGCTTAGGCTCCTGCCTGTAATGTTGAGATTGTGGGTTCAAGAACTGGGGAGACTCACAAAAATAGAGAAAAAGACACTAATGTAATTGCTGCTTATTATTTTTACCACTTTTATAGGAATAAAAAAAAGTATTTTTCTTCACCTCAGTATACAGGGACCATAGAAATGAATTGTTATATAACATTGTATTTCTATGGACATGTATAATCTGCTCATGGGTTCAATGTCTGCAACAGAGGTCAAGATTACCAGATTTTCCTATCTACATCATTGTAAGCTGTGGCTTGAACATGGAGATGCACGTTCGAGTCCTGGGGAGATTTGGACACAGGAAGAAGAAGCAGTGATTGTTTAATTTATGCACTGAGCAGAGAGAAGCAGCCCTGCCCTCCAAGGAGGAGGAGCTACAGAGCAATGAAGACGTCAGAGAGAGGTGAGTATCAGAAGCCAGGACAATTTGATGGCTCTTGTTCACTGAATCTGGGTCAGATGGGAGCTATGATTTTAGTGCAGTCTCAATAGCTCTACATTTACTTGAGTTTTACATAAGATAAAGCTTCTTGTGTTGGCATGTGACTAGTGTTGTGGTGATGAGGACTGATTTAAGTATCAATGCCTGCTCCCTTCACTTATATGGCTGAAACATACACAAAGAGAGTACTTTGTGTGACAAATAACCGGTCACATGGTGACAACGGAAGCTCTCTACTGTGTCAAACTCACTGGAGCAGTGAAGCTGCTAGGATAGCAAGAGAGTCATTGAAGCTTGAACACATTGGAAAAATAAAGTATATCAATAATTTATACATCCTACACTGACAAGCAAAAGAGTAACAATGTTTTGAACTTTTGAATTTCAGGCTCCATATTTCACCATCTACCACTGCTTTAAACTTTTGACTGCCACCATTCAATAGACTATCATCCTGGCTCTCTTATACATAAATTTGACTTGCAACTATTTAGCAAATGATCAGTTATGCCAATTTTTGTCATGTCACTGCATTGTTACTGTTTTGCTACTGGTAGTGGAGAAATCTTTTTCTTCCTGTATACTACAAATTACAACCTGTAATTCCCTAATAGTTCAGTGTGTCAGGGTCAACAAGTCAGATCATCACAAGATCGATCAGTTCTGGCGCGACAAACACAGCAGTGGAGGTGGCTCGTTTTCTTCGTAATAGTGAGAACACAGATGCTGATGCAAGCACCATTACACAAGTCTGGAATTGTAGCCTGAATAAAGGTGAAGAAGCTCCACTTCAATATCGTCATAGGAAGACGCTCGATGCAGTAGTGGATGGTGAGATATGGAGCCCGAAAGTCAAAAGTTCAAAACGTTGTTGTTCTTTTGCTCGTCAGTGTATATACATTTAATAACATTTAAAACCCAATCAGTGGCGTGCCACAAATTGTAGCAGACTTTGTTAGTGCTATGGTACCTATGAGTTGGGTGGGACTGATTCTGAACAGGATGCAGATTCAGTTGAATACAGTAGTGGAACAGGGTACTGCCAGTCTCTTCTCCACCATTCAGCCTGTGCATCTGTGTCTCAGTGCTGCAGGTGTGATGACATGACTAGATTGCGGATGCTGCATTGAGCAGTCCACATAGCAGAGACCAGAGCAGTGTAAAGGAGAAATGGGGCTGGGTGAGTTTTCTTTATTTTGTTAGTACTGTTGAACATTTTTATGTGTGGAAAAATTATAGGGCATAAGACTGGGGTACACCGTGAAGGCATCATACCGGAATGGGGACACTGCGGACATTGCACTGTTTTGGGGGGCATTGTAGCGACTTTGTACTGTTTTGGGAGTAAAGCGGGCACTGTGGGGACATCATATTGTGTTTGGGGACTGTGGGGATATTATACTATGTTGGGGGGCATCATCCTGTGTTGGGTGCACTGTTCAGAAATCATACTGTGTGCCGGTGAACTGTGGGGATATCACACTGTGGAGTTCAATGTGAAGTCATCATACTGTGGGGCGGTCACGGTGGGCACCATACTGTGTTTGGGAGTATAGTAGGGGCATCATACTGTGCTGGCAGCACTGGGATGGCTTCATACTGTGATGGGGATGCGCTCTAAGCACATTGCACTGTTTTGGGGTAATGGTTGACACGTACTGTTTTGGGGTAATGGTCGATGCATTTTACTGTTTTGGGAGCATCGGGGCATCATACTATATTGGGGCACTGTGATGATATCATACTGCGTTGGAGGCACTGTAGGGATATTATACTATGTTGGGGGCATTCTCCTGTGATTGGGGCACTCTGGGCCCATAGCGCAGTTTGTGGGGCATTGTGGAGACATTGTACTGTTTTGGGAGCACAAGGGGCATCGTTTTGTGTTTGGGCACTGTGGGGACACCATTTTGTGTTATTCTGTGATTTAATACTAGGTTGTGGAAATCATACTGTGTTGGGGGCATCATACTTGCTGGGGTTAGTGTGGCAGCATCATACTGTGTGAGATGGGGGCATTTTTGGATATGATATACTGGATGAAGGGGTATCATACTGTATGAGGGCCACTAAAGGGCTATTGTAGTGAGTGAAACCACTAAGGGGCTTCAATAGTGTCACTATTTTTGTGTATGTGCTGCATATCATTTCCCACTCTGTTTTTGAAAGTTTTGAGGATTGGCCGCCTGTGATTGTTGCACCTATGCAGTATGACCCTGCCTATTTTATTTAATATTTTTTTTGTTGGGGGAGGGATGCAAATTTGCATTTTGCCATAGAGCGCTGTGATTTCTATGTACGCCTCTGAACTCAGTGTAACATATTAATGAGTTTTTAAGAAAGACAGTTTTATTTGATTAGCAATTTTTTATACATGTCACCAATTTATAAATGTTTCCTCACTCTATAGAAATGTACCCCCTTGCTAATAGATTTCAGCACAAATAAACCGTCCGTTCTCCTAAAAATGTTTAATGTAAAAATAAACACTAATGCGATAAGTTAAAAGTAGAGATCTGTTTATTGGTAGTCAGATGCAAGGTAGACATTTTGAGGTTGACATAGACATACCAAGGTCTAGAGGTTTGTTGATTTTCTTCAATGGTTTTACTTACATCCAAGCATGTTTTCTCAGCATGACTCCACACATATTGTATTTCTTACAGATTTCGGGCAAATCAGGTTATTTATTGCCAGGTAAATGGAAAACTCCATATGTCACTGCAGCTGAAAGCATTCCATAGAAACAGGCAGGTTGCGACTCTGAGGCCGGCAGTGTGTGCCAGGTTAGGAGGAGGCCAAGGTGGGATATAGAAATAACCTGCCAGTTGTAATCTTCAGAACCTTTAGGTAAACAAAGCTGGAATGAAAACAAAGTTGTTTTTTTTCTTTGGAAACCTGTACGGGGTCCAATGATAACATTCCTTACTGAGCTGTATGCACCCTGTGAGAAAGACACCACAGTGTAATAGATTAGAGCCACAGACCGGCCTCAGTACTCACTTTGTACATGTAGAGCGCAGCAAGTCAGATGGCCTCATTCTGTATTTTTACATCGTTCCCATAAAAAAGCAACAGTTGGAAAAAAATAACTAGCATAACAGTAGTAAATTACAATAATGGCTTGTATGTTTTCCACTAGTGATGGTCTCTTGTTATGGGCATAACATTGACACCTACAATGTGTCTATTCATAGGACATTTGCTAGTAGACTGTAGAAATAACATGGCAATCTTTTTGTTGACGCTCAATGGTCACATCTAATGGTTTGAGACATAACCTGAAAAATGGAAATGTAATAAATCACTTGTCTGGTCTTGTGTGGAACCTCTGCAGTCACTGTATGTGACTGCAAGACTTCTTAATCCTTAAATCATGCACACTGTCAGTATCTCTGTTGTTGCCAGTGAGAGCTGACGGTCAGGTGAGCTCAAGTTTGTGATTTGCATATTTCCACCCACATTCCAACTAGAAGTGCTTGGCATCGCTCAGCATGTCTAGTCGGCATGTGACCGCATATATGCAAATTGCATACTTGTAATCACGTGACCACCTGCTCTTAGTAGCAACACCAAAGAGTATGGCAGGATTCAGAAGTCTGCAGTGATATAGTGTGACTGCAGGCTCTCACCACAAGACCAGACAATACCTTTAAAGTCTACCATTTCTAACTAATAACACCTTAAAAAGTAAACCTCACCAGTCACTGGCTGACCTTTTGAAGCCACAGGATGATGATTTTATTAAATATAACTTAAGGATGGACAAAAGTTCCCTGATACAGACTACAGGAACTGACTTTCTAGCAATAGTCTTGGCAAGCAGAGCAATACCCCACTTTGATTTGAACCAGTGCTGCCATGTCCTTTGATAAGCAGTTACCGATCATTAGAGGCATCACATCATTAAAGCTGTAACAGTTTAGGAAAAGACGCAGCATGAAAGCCCTGCTACCAGGAGGAAATGTGCTTTATTTCCCCCGTGACCTCATAGGGGTGTCGCTGGCACAGTTTGTTACAGCTCCGCACATAGTGATTGGTGGCTGCAATTACGCCCCGGCACTGACTGACATCGGGCCTTAATGTGCTGAGCCTGTGGTTAGTCAGTCCCGGAGGTGTTGTTACAGCCATCACCCGCTCTCATATGACTGAAAGAGCAAGGCTGCAATGGGGAATAAAGTTAATTTCCTCCCGACAGTGGGGCTTTCAGTGCGACAGTCGCATGGTGTCAGAACATTATTAACCTGCAGATAAACCCCATATCTACAGGTTAATAGTGTTCTTCTAATGTGACATGTTCCCTTTAAATCAGGGGTGGGGAATCTTTTTTTTTTTTTTCTGCCAAAGGCCATTTGGATATTTATACCATCCTTCGGGGGCCGTACAAACTCCGCCCACAAAGTACATCCTGACTCTGGCACTGGTGTTAGGACGTAATCTTTCATTGCATGCCCTTCAGTGTTCAGTAGTGAACACTACGCGTGTGTGCTAACAGAGCAAGAAGAAATTAATGAGCTTGTGACAATCAAAATACAGCTCCTTGCCCAAGAATGTGGTCCCTGAGAATCTGCCCGGGGGTCTGATAAAAGGTCAGCTAGGGCCGTAAATGGCCCTGGGGTCTGAGGTTCCCCACCACTGCTTTAAATAAAAGTGCGATAACATACAAGATCATATGCTTTCACTAAGAGGGCCGCAGGGTAGGGCTGCATGCCAGGATACCACAACCTGGAAGTTAAGACCCAGTTTTTGTCAGAAAGTCAGGTCCCTTAGCCGGATAATAGGGATACCTTTGTGCATTTTTAATAATAAGTTAGTAAAATCATCAATCTGTTGCGTCTCACTGTTATTTTGCATAAAAAGGGCATTCATGGAATGGGGATAAGTAGTTTTTAACCAGGCCCTGTAAGGCCTCCATTGTCATGATTATTAAAAGAATTGTCCCATCTTAGACATTTATAGCTTATCTAAAGGAAATGCCATAATAAATATCCAAAAGATGCAGGTCCCTTCATCTATCTTGAGAACGAGGCCCCATCGTGCTCCGTCTGGAATGATGTGCTGATCTCTCTATTTATTGCAGTAGGAGTTGTCAAACATTTGGGGGAATTTTCATAACTTCCTTACAAATCAATGAAGTGAGCTATTCATCTGCAGCCACCTGCCCTCTGACAGTGGAGTGCAATCAAGGCCTTGGTGGTGAGACAGATGCGGGTCCAAGTGGTGGGGACAACTTTTATAAGACATTTACGTTATGTTGTATCCTGTAAATATGCGATAAATGTCCATTCTGGAGCATCTTTTCTTAAAATTCTGTGTTGTGATATTCCTTTGTTATTTGACCTAGAAATTCATGAATAACTTGACAACTGGGTGTTACCAGTTTCAAAATTGTCCCTACAGAGTCTGACACTGTTTGTATAGTGCTGAAAGAGTCAGATTATGTTTAGGCGAGCCCTGGAGGAATGGTAACACCTGGATATTTTATTCACACATCTCCTGGAGGAGTAATGGAGGAATAGGTTAATGAATAATTATAAGAATGCTCCAGAATGAAGTTTTTATCGGGAAAGCAAGTATTTACTAATATAGACATACCATGAAAACTGGGAAATCTTTCCTGTGTTCTAGCTGACATTGCTAATATATGATCTCCTACCCTAAGGCTGTATGCACATGTTCAGGATTTTTCGCGTTTTTTTCGCTATAAAAACACGATAAAAACGCTTAAAAAATCGCATACGTATGCATCCCATCATTTATAATGCATTCCTCAATTTTTGTGCATATGTTGCGTTTTTTTCCGTGAAAAAAACACATCACAGTAAAAAAACGCAGCATGTTCATTAATTTTGCGGATTTTTTGCAGATTTCCCACTTTAGTATTGCATTGGGAACCTCCGGAAAAAAACACACAAAATCCGCAAAAAAAGCGCAAAAAAAAACGCATGCGGATTTCTTGCAAAAAATGTCCGTTTTTGTTCAGGAAATTTCTGCAAGAAATCCTGACGTGTGCACATAGCCTTATGAAATAAAACATTACTGGTAGATTTCCTGACTCTTTCTTCCTTGAATTATAAACAATAAAAGTGTTGGGTTTCCTTACGTATTTTTTTTTCTTCAATGGAATAAAAGCAGTCCCAACAAAGTAGGACCTAGAGAGGGATTTTGACTAATTGTAACACTTACTGGTAATTGTACTAAGTGGAGGTCCTCAGAAACACGTTCAGCCAGCAGCTCTGTGTGGTCCTGCCCCGGCCAAACCACCGTGTTTACACGGCTGTCGATATAAATGAGAAGAAGGCTTGTGGAGATGGCTGCTGGCTGTGTGAGATGCTTCATCCCCTACACCTTTGATACCATGTTCAAATATGCATCTTGTAGAGTGGTAATGACAGCTTTTGACCTTGTTCAATAAGATAATTTGGAACGAAAAATAGAAAAAACATTTCATTTTTTTTTATATCAGCAAATGCTTCTGGGATTTTCCAGTCTTGATACATTGCTTCTGAATTCTCCAGATTTCGCATTTATTCACCTAGGCTTGATTTCTTTGTGTAATAATATGTTTATTTTAGTGTTATTAGATTGCAATACGGATAGGTTTTCTTTTATTTTAATAATTCCAGTCTATTTAGACGTCATTGAGATGTGAGTGATTTTTCATGAATGCAGATGTCTGAATGTCAATAGTGTTTTTCATGCTATTTTCATCAGTTTGATCAGTGTATACGTTTTTTTCCATCAGTGTTTCATAAAAAAAAATTACAAAACTTCTGTCTATTGCAGTGCTATTATTGGCCAGCACACCGATGACATCCGTTTGATGTCTGTGATTTTCACTGACCCATAGACTTGTATGCGTAATTTTGATGCATGGAACATATCAAAAACAGACATGCCTCAGTGATTTTTTTGCGGACATTGTCTGCAGAAAAATATGGACATGCGAACAGGCCTATGGACTATGATAGATGCGTGTTCCGTCTGTGAAAACCACGAATAGAACACATACTTGAAAAATGGATGTCTGAATTAGGCTGGTTTCACACTTGCGTTTTTATCTGCATGCGTTTTTTCAAAAAAACGCATGTGTGAAAAACGCATGTAAACACGGTAAAACGCATGCGTTTTTTAGACGCATGCGTTTTTATAGAAAAACAAGAAAACACAAGAAAACACAAGAAAAAACAAGAAAACCCTAACCCTACCCCTACCCCTAACCCTAACCCTAAACGTGACTGAAATACGTGGCACTGAAATACGTGCAACTGAAATACGTGGTACTTAAATACGTGGCACTTAAATACGTGGCACGTGGCACTTAAATACGTGGCATGTGGCACTTAAATACGTGGCACGTGGCACTTAAATACGTGGCACGTGGCACTTAAATACGTGGCACGTGGCACTTAAATATGTGCCACGTGGCACTTAAATACGTGGCACGTGGCACTTAAATACGTGGCATGTGGCACTTAAATACGTGGCATGTGGCACTTAAATACGTGGCACGTGGTACTTAAATATGTGCCACGTGGCACTTAAATACGTGGCACGTGGCACTTAAATACGTGGCACGTGGCACTTAAATACGTGGCACTTAAATACGTGGCACGTGGCACTTAAATATGTGGCACTTAAATACGTGGCACGTGGCACTTAAATATGTGCCACGTGGCACTTAAATACGTGGCACGTGGCACTTAAATACGTGGCACGTGGCACTTAAATACGTGGCACGTGGCACTTAAATATGTGCCATGTGGCACTTAAATACGTGGCACGTGGCACGTGGCACTTTAATACGTGGCACGTGGCACTTAAATATGTGGCACGTGGCACTTAAATACGTGGCACGTGGCACTTAAATACGTGGCATGTGGCACTTAAATACGTGGCACGTGGCACTTAAATACGTGGCACTTAAATATGTGCCACGTGGCACTTAAATACGTGGCACTTTAATACGTGGCACGTGGCACTTAAATATGTGGCACGTGGCACTTAAATACGTGGCACTGAAATACGTGATACGTGGCACTTAAATACGTGGCAATATGACTGTCAGAAAATGTTCATTAAACGGTTAGGGGTGAGGTTAGGGGTAGAGTTAGGGTTAGGGTTTGGATCCCTTTATCACCTTGATGGTGGTGGGTGGCTTTTCAGTGTGTTTTCTGTTTTTTTTCTATAAAAAAGCATGCGTTTTTAGCGCAAACAAACGCATGTGCTTAAAAACGCATGCGTTTACATAGACAGCAATGCATTTTTTTGCCGCGAAAAAACGCATGCGTTTTTTCGCGGCAAAAAAACGCGCAAGAAAATACTGCAGGTAGCATTTTTGAAAATGAACGCATGCAGACAAAAAACGCATGCGTTTGAAAACGCGACCAAACGCATGTGCAAAAAAACGCATGCGTTTTCAATGTTAAATATAGGGGAAAAAAACGCATGCGTTTTTTGTGCAAAAAACGCTGCAGACAAAAACGCAAGTGTGAAACCAGCCTAAGACCTTAGGGTAAGAAATTGTAGTGATGATTGGATTGCTGGTATATCTTTTTTGTGCAGGTGCAGTTTTAATTTATCCCCATTCCCACTTTAAAATTCAAGTTTCTATTCATACTAGAGCCATGAGGAACGGTATATATTTTTAATGAATCCCAATGACCCCATTTACAGAGGATTAGGGTCAATCAGGTTTTCTCTGAAGTTCCAGCACACATTGTGACGTCATGACCTTTCGTGCTTGCGCAGAACCCTCCTAGGCCTCATCAGGGGCAGTGGTCCAAGTCCAGTGTGAGCAGGGATTTCATTTCAAGCGGCGACAATCAGATGTAGCGCGGATTGGACCGATGACACAGTGGAGACCCCAAAACATATTAAGAGACATTATATTGGCAGAAAATGTGCTCTCTACAAATTAAATTTCTTGGGCAAATCCGTACAAGCAGGCAAATTCAAATTTTGCCTGATCCACTCATCTCTAGTGGCCATATTTGTTGCGACACAATTTGTTAAAGCAGATATCTGCATTTAAAATGAAGACAATATAAGACTTACAAGACCTTATAAGTGCTTTACTCGTACAGATGCTTTAGACCAGGGGTGTCAAACTGCATTCCTCGACGGCCTCAAACCATGCGTGTTTTCAAGATTTCCTTCTCATTGCACCAGGTGCTGGAATCATTCTGTGCAGGTGATTAAATGATCACCTGTGCAATACAAGGAAATCCTGAAAACATGACCTGTTTGCAGCCCTTGAGGAATGCAGTTTGACACCCCTGCTTTAGACTAAACTCCAGTCCTCAGGGCCCCCAACAGGTCATGTTTTCAGGATTTCCTTAAGGTACCGTTACACTAAACGACTTACCAACGATCACGACCAGTGATGCGATCGTTGGTAAGTCGTTGTGTGGTCGCTGGGGAGCTGTCACACAGACAGCTCTCTCCAGCGACCAACGATCAGGGGAACGACTTCGGCATCGTTGAAACTGTCTTCAACGATGCCGAAGTCCCCCTGCAGCACCCGGGTAACCAGGGTAAACATCGGGTTACTAAGCGCAGGGCCGCGCTTAGTAACCCGATATTTACCCTGGTTACCATTGTAAAAGTAAAAAAAAGCACTACATACTCACCTTCTGATGTCTGTCACGTCCCCTGCCGGCGGCTAACCTGCACTGAATGTGTCAGCGCCGGCAGCAGCGGTGACCTCACCGCTGTGCTCTGCTTTACGGCCGGCCGGCGCTGACACATTCAGTGCAGGGAAGCCACCGGCGGGGGACGTGACAGACATCAGAAGGTGAGTATGTAGTGTTTTTTTTTTACTTTTACAATGGTAACCAGGGTCAATATCGGGTTACTAAGCGTGGCCCTGCGCTTAGTAACCCGATATTTACCCTGGTTACAAGTGAACACATCGCTGGATCGGTGTCACACACACCGATCCAGCGATGACAGCGGGTCATCAGCGACAAAATAAAGTTCTGGACTTCTAGCTCCGACCAGCGATATCACAGTGGGATCCAGATCGCTGCTGCGTGTCAAACACAACGAGATCGCTATCCAGGACGCTGCAACGTCACGGATCGTCGTCGTTCTCGCTGCAAAGTCGCTTAGTGTGAAGGTACCTTTAGTATTGCACAGGTGATGGGATTATTATTAAGGCATCAGGCACTGCCACAGGATTTCTCCCCTGTACAATGCAGAGGAAATTCTGAAAACATGATGTGTTAGGGCTGTGAGGACAAGGTTTGGACTACACTGTTTTAGACAAATTTAAAAACTGCAACTTTAAATAAATGTCACATGATTTTGCTCATCTCGCTTCAAGCTCTTTCTATACTAAGGTCTGTGGCAGAGGTTTCACTTTGGCTCATATTTAGACAAACTTGCGAGTTTTTAAAGAATTTGCATTGAAAATTCGTGAAAAAATGATTTGCAGGTTATCTTAAGTCATTTTTTTGTTTTATGGTATTTGTTGTCATTTTCTGTGTCAAATTCTTCTAACTGGTGAATGCGGGTTATGAATTTTACGCAAAGTCAAAAGTAGTCTTTATCCTTTTTTATTATTATTATTATTATTATTATTATTATTATTATTTATTTATATAGCACCATTAATTCCATGGTGCTGTACATGAGAAAGGTGTTACATACAGGGTTAGGCTGGCCTCACACTCAGCGTATGGAAATACGGTCCGTTTTTTACGACCGTAATACGCAGAAAAGTCCCCAAAATAGTGATCCGTATGTCATCCGTAGGCAGGGTGTGTCAGCGTATTTTGCGCATGGCATCCTCCGTATGTAATCCGTATGGCATCCGTACTGCGATATTTTCTCGCAGGCTTGCAAAACCGACATCTAATGGATTTATGTGCTCAAATGTTCGTTAAAACATATATACAGTATGTAGATATATATATATATATATATATATATATATATATATATATATATGTCATTGAGACACATATACATATATATATATATATATATATATATATATATATATATATATATATATATATATATATATACTGTATTTAAATTTAATTCAGTGCGATATATGTGAAAAGCCGGTAATTCAATTGCCGGCTTTTCATTTCTCCTTCACAAACCCGACAGGATATGAGACATGGTTTACATACAGTAAACCATCTCATATCCCCTTTTTTTTTTTGCATATTCCACACTACTAATGTTAGTAGTGTGTATGTACAAAATTTGGGTGCTGTAGCTGCTAAAATAAAGGGTTAAATGGCGGAAAAAATTGTCGTGGGCTCCCACGCAATTTTCTCCGCCAGAGTGGTAAAGCCAGTGACTGAGGGCAGATATTAATAGCCAGTAGAGGGTCCATGGTTATTGCCCCCCCCCTGGCTACAAACATCTGCCCCCAGCCACCCCAGAAAAGGCACATCTGGAAGATGCGCCTATTCTGGCACTTGGCCACTCTCTTCCCACTCCCGTGTAGCGGTGGGATATGGGGTAATGAAGGGTTAATGTCACCTTGCTATTGGAAGGTGACATTAAGCCAGATTAATAATGGAGAGGCGTCAATTATGACACCTATCTATTATTAATCCAATTGTATGAAAGGGTTAAAAAAACACACACACATTATTAAAAAATATTTTAATGAAATAAACACACAGGTTGTTTTAATATTTTATTGCTCTCTCAATCCACCTGAAGACCCTCGCTCTGAAAAATAATAAACCAACAATATACATACCTTCAGATGATCTGTCACGTCCCACGAAGTAAATCCATCTGAAGGGGTTAAATCATTTTACAGCCAGGAGCTGTGCTAAAGCACTCACTCGTGCCTGTAAACCCCGGGTGCTGAATGGAAAGCAGGATGATCTGTACTTACCTTGAGTTGCGGTGAGGCGCCCTCTGCTGGATGTCCTCATGAACTGGAGCCTTGGAAAAGTTCCCACGCTCGAGTTCATATGAGGACATCCAGCCGGCCTTATAAATATTGTTTACAGTAAACAAGTTTACAGTGACAGACTGGTACAGAGGGGAGGGGACCCTGTTCTTGCGGACTTACATCCTTTTTAATTACTTTTTAGAACGAAAAGTTGCACATTTCACAAAATGGCACAGAAATGGTACAAAAATAATTTACTTAAATCTAGAAACCCTAAACTCTGTCTGTAATGGTGAGCAAAATAATATCAGATGAGCACAATCAAAATGGTCTTCAAAAAAGGCGTAAATGAAAATATGAATGTGGTGCAAAACACTAAAAGCTGATCAAAAAACAGGCATAAGTGCAATAATGAATCCGCTCCAAAGAGCCTTTTTGATGATGTTCAGGGAGATAAGAAGTGTCAATTTTGAAACTGTCAAACTCCTTAGGCAAATTTAGCTGCTATCAAACTCCCAATCTTTTTGTTCTCCTGAGGAATAGGCAGCCACCAGAGTTTTCTGTCCTCGTTTTTTTTCCTCTCACCCTATTGAAAATAATTAATCCCTCAGACAAACTGAGCATTCACATGTACTGGGGAGTTGGACCAGACAGCTGAATGTAGTTATCTAACCGAATGAGCACCTTTACTGCTCTCCACTGTGTCCTAGAGATGAGTGTCTAAATTACAAGGCACAGCCATAAATGAATAGGTTTCCATTTGGCTTGTTCAAATCAATGTAAAGGTAGGGGATCAAAAGGAGCAAATTAATGAAACAGGAAACATAGGCACAAAAAAGATGAAAGCACTTATTTTCTCATTAACCAAAAAATCTGTCCAGTTAAAAGGAGGAGGAAGTTGCTTCAATATGTCTCTATGTATGAATTATATTAAAAATTGAGAGTCCACAGTGGTTGATATCTTTTAACGGTTAACTGAAAAGATGGTAACAAATATAGTGACTTGTAAAAGTTTTGTATTTCTTTTTTTGTATATTATAATGTAAACGTTTTGGCACCCTTGGTCAAAATTACTGTTGTTGTGAACAGTTTAGAAAGTTGAAAATGAAATGATCTCTAAAAGGGGCTAAAGTTATAGATGACACATTTCCCTTGTATTTTAGAAATATATATGGTACTAGATGGTAGCCCGATTCTAACGCATGGGTATTCTAGAATATGTATGTAGTTTATTTATGAAGATTTTAGAATAATACATTGAATACACAGGATTCGGCTGGCCGCGACCAATTAGCGAAGCTTGGTTCAAATCCCGTGCCAATTCACGGCCGGACTGCGCCTGCCGCTGATTGTTCGCAGCCGGCCACGTAGTATATAGCACAGCCCACGGAGTATATAGCACAGCCCACGGAGTATATAGCACAGCCCACGGAGTATATAGCACAGCCCACGGAGTATATAGCACAGCCACGTAGTATGTAACACAGCCCACATAGCATATAACAACCCACGCACGCAGTATATAACACAGCCCACGTAGTGTATAACACAGGCCAAGTAGTATATAACAGCCCATGTAGTGTATAACACAGCCCATGTAGTATATAGCACAGTCCACATAGTATATAGCACAGCCACGTAGTATATTGCACAGCCACGCAGTATATTGCAGTCACGTATATTGCACAGCCACGTACTATATTGCACAGCCCACGTAGTATATTGCACAGCCACGTAGTATATTGCACAGCCACGTAGTATATTGCACAGCCACGTAGTATATTGCACGGCCCACGTAGTATATTGCACGGCCCACGTAGCATATTGCACGGCCCACGTAGTATATTGCACGGCCCACGTAGCATATTGCACGGCCCACGTAGCATATTGCACGGCCCACGTAGTATATTGCACAGCCACGTAGTATATTGCACAGCCACGTAGTATATTGCATGGCCCACGTAGTATATTGCACGGCCCACGTAGTATATTGCACGGCCCACGTAGTATATTGCACGGCCCACATAGTATATTGCACGGCCCACGTAGTATACTGCACGGCCCACGTAGCATATTGCACGGCCCACGTAGTATATAGCACAGCCCACGTAGTGTATTGCACGGCCCACGTAGCGTATTGCACAGCCCACGTAGCATATTGCACGGCCCACGTAGTATATTGCATGGCCCACGTAGTATATTGCACGGCCCACGTAGTATATAGCAATGTGGGCATCATATTCCTGTTAAAACATAAATAATGAAAATAAAGAATAGTTATATACTCACCTTCCGTTGGTCCCCGGATCCAGGCAAAGCGTTTACCGATGATCCTCGCGCGCTCCGCTCCCAAGAGTGCATTGCGGTCTCGCAAGATGATGATGTAGTGGTCTCGCGAGACCGCTACGTCATCATTGTGCGAGATTGCAATGCATGGAGCGGTCATCGGAGCGTCGCGAGGAGCGGGAAAGGCCTGTTCCTGATCCGGGGGGCCGACGGACGGTGAGTATATAACTATTTTTTTTTAATTTTTTTTTAACATTAGATCTTTTTACTATTGATGCTGCATAGGTTGGTTACACAGGGTTAATAGCGTTAATGGAGTGCGTTACACCGCGGCATAACGCGGTCCGCTAACGCTGCCATTAACCCTGTGTGAGCGGGGATTATGGAGCGGGCACTGACTGCAGGGAGTGAGGAGCGGCCATTTTGCCGCCGGACTGTGCCCATCGCTGATTGGTCGTGGCTGTTTTACCGCGACCAATCAGCGACTTGGGATTTCCGTGACAGGCAGACAGACAGACAGACAGACTGAAGTGACCGTTAGACAATTATATAGTAGATACACACACACACACACATTTATTTTTTTTCTAAAATATATATATATATATATATATATATATATATATATATATATATATATATATATATATATATATGTGTATATATATATATATATATATATATATACACTCACCGGCCACTTTATTAGGTACACCATGCTAGTAACGGGTTGGACCCCCTTTTGCCTTCAGAACTGCCTCAATTCTTCGTGGCATAGATTCAACAAGGTGCTGGAAGCATTCCTCAGAGATTTTGGTCCATATTGACATGATGGCATCACACAGTTGCCGCAGATTTGTCGGCTGCACATCCCAAAGATGCTCCATACAAGGCAGGATGGATCCATGCTTTCATGTTGTTTACGCCAAATTCTGACCCTACCATCCGAATGTCGCAGCAGAAATCGAGACTCATCAGACCAAGCAACGTTTTTCCAATCTTCTACTGTCCAATTTCGATGAGCTTGTACAAATTGTAGCCTCAGTTTCCTGTTCTTAGCTGAAAGGAGTGGTACCCGGTGTGGTCTTCTGCTGCTGTAGCCCATCTGCCTCAAAGTTCGACGCACTGTGCGTTCAGAGATGCTCTTAGGCCTACCTTGGTTGTAACGGGTGGCGATTTGAGTCACTGTTGCCTTTCTATCAGCTCGAACCAGTCTGCCCATTCTCCTCTGACCTCTGGCATCAACAAGGCATTTCCGCCCACAGAACTGCCGCTCACTGGATTTTTTTTCTTTTTCGGACCATTCTCTGTAAACCCTAGAGATGGTTGTGCGTGAAAATCCCAGTACATCAGCAGTTTCTGAAATACTCAGACCAGCCCTTCTGGCACCAACAACCATGCCACGTTCAAAGGCACTCAAATCACCTTTCTTCCCCATACTGATGCTCGGTTTGAACTGCAGGAGATTGTCTTGACCATGTCTACATGCCTAAATGCACTGAGTTGCCGCCATGTGATTGGCTGATTAGAAATTAAGTGTTAACAAGAAGTTGGACAGGTGTACCTAATAAAGTGGCCGGTGAGTGTATATATATATATATATATATATATATATATATATATATATATATATATATATATATATATATATATATATATTCATCTATTGCATTTTAAAAATTACAAAAGGGCCAATGGGCCAATACAGAAGTTTAGGGGGTTGCCTGGTTGCTAGGGAATCCCCACATGTACTTATGCTGGCTAACAGATGTAAATAATTCAGCTGCGGCAAGAAAAACTAAAACTTCGAGCACTAAAAAATACTCGGAGGTCACCGGCAGGGCCGGTTTTAGGCAAAGTGGGGCCCTAGGCAAAGTTTAAAATGGGGCCCCAAATGCTAACATATTGCACGTCACACAGAAGCATTTCGGTTGTATTTACCTGCGCTGATCTCAGGCCGCTAAACGAGTGTGATCGACAATACTGAAGTCGTTGGACGCTTGTTTCCCGGCCTCTTTCCACCATCTGAGAAAGAATGATGGGACAGAACCATCACTAATAGATCACTAACAGATCACCATACAGGATCATGTTATCAACAGCACATCTACAGTTTACACCGGCGATGTGCTGCTGAGAACAATGATTTTTATTCCGGCATAAACAATCCAATCACCCAATGAATATGCAGCATTTTGCTTGTTTAGTATAATACACCCCATAGTCCTCCATATATTATAATGTGCACCACAGTCCTCCATATTGTAAAATGCACACGCCATAGTCCTCCATATAGTATACAGCAGAGCCCACAGTAGTATACAGCAGAGCCCCCAGTGGTATACAGCAGAGCCCACAGGGGTATACAGCAGAGCCCACAGGGGTATACAGCACAGCCCCCAGTGGTATACAGCAGAGCCCCCAGTGGTATACAGCAGAGCCCCCAGGGGTATACAGCACAGCCCCCAGTAGTATACAGCACAGCCCCCAGTGGTGTACAGCAGTGCCCCCAGGGGTATACAGCAGAGCCCCCAGTAGTATACAGCAGAGCCCACAGGGGTATACAGCAGAGCCCCCAGGGGTATACAGCAGAGCCCCCAGGGGTATACAGCAGAGCCCCCAGGGGTATACAGCAGAGCCCCCAGGGGTATACAGCAGAGCCCCCAGGGGTATACAGCAGAGCCCCCAGGGGTATACAGCAGAGCCCCCAGGGGTATACAGCAGAGCCCCCAGGGGTATACAGCAGAGCCCCCAGGGGTATACAGCAGAGCCCCCAGGGGTATACAGCAGAGCCCCCAGGGGTATACAGCAGAGCCCCCAGGGGTATACAGCACAGCCCCCAGGGGTATACAGCACAGCCCCCAGGGGTATACAGCACAGCCCCCAGGGGTATACAGCACAGCCCCCAGTGGTATACAGCAGAGCCCCCAGTAGTATACAGCACAGCCCCCAGTGGTGTACAGCAGTGCCCCCAGGGGTATACAGCAGAGCCCCCAGTAGTATACATCACAGCCCCCAGTAATATACAGCAGAGCCCCCAGGGGTATACAGCAGAGCCCCCAGTAGTATACATCACAGCCCCCAGTAATATACAGCAGAGCCCCCAGGGGTATACAGCAGAGCCCCCAGTAGTATACAGCACAGCCCCCAGTGGTGTACACCACAGCTCACATCCCCCCCTCTCCTCTCCCCTCCTCCCCTCTCCTCTCCCCTCCTCCCCTCTCCTCTCCCCTCCTCCCCTCTCCTCTCCCCTCCTCCCCTCTCCTCTCCCCGTCCAGTAAAAAGAAAAAAAAAAACAAAACACAAGCTCCTCACCTCTCCACACGTGCCCGCGCTGCTCCTGTGTCGGTGGCTGCAGCTGCTCTGCCTGGGACACAGTGAGTGCGCGCGCACCCGCTGTGTCAGAGGCAGAGCGGGGAATGATGGGAGAGGGGGCGTCAGGTGACGCTCTCTCCTCCATCATTGCTTTGAACTGTACCGGCAGACGCCGGTACAGTTCAATGCGGCGGGGGAGTCAGCGCTGGCGGCAGGCGGGCCCCCTGCCTCACAGGGGCCCCCTGCCTCACAAGGGCCCCATAGCGGCTGCGTGATTTGCCGCTAGCTGGGGGCCCCTGGGGGAGTGGGGGGCCCCTGGGGGAGTGGGGGCCCCAGGCAGCTGCCTGGTCTGCCTGCCCCTAACGCCGGCCCTGGTCACCGGAGCGTGCTCGAGAAATCTCGAGTAACGAGTATATTCGCTCATCACTATTAGTACCTAATAGCACCCCCTTTTGACAGTGTTACAGCTTGTAAACTCTTTTTGTAGCCAGCAAAGAATCTTTCAATTCTTGTTTTGAAGGATTTTCATCCATTCTTCCTTGGAAAATTCTTCTAGTTCTGTCAGATTCCTGGGTCATCTTGCATGAACTGCTATTTGAGGTCTAGCCACAGATTTTCAATGATGTTCACATCAGGGGACTTTTAGGGCCATTGTAAAAACCCTTAGCTTGCACATTTTGAGGTAGTCTATTGTGGATTTTTATGTGTTTAGGATCATTATCCATTTGTAGAATCCATTCTCCTTTCAACTTCAGCTTTCTTACAAATGGTGTTGTTTGCATCAAGAATTTGTTGAAATTTCATTGAATCCACTCTTCCCTCTACCTGTCAAATGTTCCCCCTGCCATTGCCTGCAACATAACCCAAAAGCATGACTGATCCACCGCCCATGCTTAATGTATTGGCCTATTTTCAGTTTTGTAATATTTAAAGTGTAGAAGATGAAAATATTTATATTTTTTGCCTAAAATACAAAAGAAATGTGTCAAATTCAACTTGAGGCCTTTTAGAGATCATTTCATTTTCAGCTTGCTAAACTGTTCACAATAACAGTAATTTTGACCAGGGGTGCCCAAACTTTTACATGCCACTGTAGCTTGCTTCCGAAACTACTCATGTCTCTTCATCAGACATGGTAGTCATGGAAGCTTGCTATTTGTTACCGTCTTTTCAGTTAGCTATTAAGAAATATGAACCTCTGAGGATTTTTCAATTTTTTATATTTTTTTTTATCTGCTGACAATATTTACTATTTATGTATGTAAAAGCTTGCTGAGAGAAAAGAGAGGGGGCAGGATCTAATTGTCTCAGACCATGCATCAAAACTCTTGCATTGCACATGAAAGAGACTCTGTCAAGTAGGCTCAACTCCCCAATCTGCATATATAGGTATGGAAGTCTCTGAAATGAAATGTAAATACATTGGCACCTCTATATCTTCTAATTATTGCTGCATTCCTGGTACTTATTGTTTTCATTTTTATGCAAGTGAGGCATTGATTGCAATGGGTGTGACAGAGAACTTAACAATCCTTAGTCTCACCAGTTTGTTTCCCCACCCAGCAATAGCTACTTTCATTTGATTGATACAGTTGAAACTAGAAGTTTACATACACTATATGAAAAAGAGATATATGCATTTTTTCTCAATATCTGACATGAAATCAGAATAATCCTTTCCCGTTTTAGGTCAGTTAGGATTACCATAATTATTAAAATTTGCCAAATGCCAGATTAATGAGAGAGACAGAAAATGTTTTAAAGTATTTTTATTACTTACTGCAAAGTCAAAAGTTTACATATACTAAGATTGCTATGTCTTTAAACAATTCTGGACTGCCCATATGATGATGTCATGTGTTAGGAAGCTTCTCATTTTTCGGTAACATCTGAGTTAATTAGAGACACGCCTGTAAATGTATTTTAATGCACTCCTGAAACACACTGCTTCTTTATGTAGCATCATAGGAAAGTCTGAAGAAATCAGCCAAGATATCAGGCAGAGAATTGTGGACTTGCACAAGTCTGGCTCATTCTTGGGTACAATTTCAAGATATCTGAAGGTGCCTTCTTCATTTGTACAAAACAATTATACGCAAGTACAAACAAGATGGGAATGTCCAGCCATCTTAACGCTCAGGAAGGAGATGGGTTCTGTGTCCCAGAGATGAACGTGCTTTGGTCCAACATGCATATCAACCCAAGGACAAAAGCAAGACCTTGTGAAGATGACGGCAGAAGCTGGTCAGATTGTGTCAATTTCCACAGTGAAACAAGTACTGTATCAACATGGACTGAAAGGCCACTCGGCCAAGAAGAAGCCATTACTCCAAACAAAACATAAAAAAGCCAGATTCGTGTTTGCAAATGCACATAGGAACAAATACCTTAATTTTTGGAGATGTGCAGTAGTCTGATGAAACTAAAATTGAACTTTTTGGGCATAATGTCCACCGTTACTTTTGGAGGAAAAAAAGAGAAGCTCGGAAGCCTAAAAACACCATCCTAACTGTGAAAAGGGGGGGCAGCATCATGTTGTGGGGTTGTTTTGCTGCAGGAGGGACTGGCGCACTTCACAAAATAGATGGCATCATGAGAAAAGAAGATTATGTGGCAATACTGAAGCAACATCTCAAGACATCAGCCAGGAAGTTAAAGTTTGGGAGGAAATGGGTCGTCCAAATGGACCCGAAGCATACTTCCAAAACGGTAGCAAAGTGGCTTAAGAATAACAAAGTCATGTTTTCGAGTGGGCATCCCAAAGCCCTGATCTCAATCCTATTGACAATTTATGGGCAATGCTGAAAAGGCAGGTGCGAGCAAACCTGGATAAATTACACCAGTTTTGTCAGGAGGAATGGGCTCAAATTCCAACCAACTATTGTGAGAAGCTTGTGGAAGAATATCCCAAACGATTCACCCAAGTCATTCAGTTTAAGGGCAAGGGTACCAAACACTAATGAAATGTATGTAAACTTTTGCCTTTGCAGTAAGCAATAAAAATTCCTTAAAGGGAACCTGTCACCCCCAAAATTGAAGATGAGCTATGCCCACTGGCATCAGGGGCTTATCTACAGCATGCCGGGCCTCTTTGACCTTTCCCGGCATCCACACAGTGTTCCCCATGATGCTCTTGCGCAGGTGTACGTCGCTCTGCCCTGCTGAGGGCAGAGCAAAGCACTGTAGTGTGTATGCTTCGTCTTTCACATACGGCTCATCGGTGCTCTTTGGCCTTTCCTTGCACATGTGCACTACAGTACTTTACTCTTCCCTCAACAGGACAGAGAAGTGCACCTTCGCAGTAGCGTGATGGAGGACACTATGTGGATAATGAAGATGACAGGTTCCCTTTAATGACAGATTAGCTGTAAGAGAGAAAAATGTGCATTTCCATACAGTAGATAGATTGAAATTAGCAAACGTCACTTGCATTTTCAGGCAGCACCACATCTTATAAACATCAGCCATTGCTATGTTAAAGGGAACCTGTCAGCAGGATTATGCTCAGTAACCTACAGACGCTGACAGGTCGGCGTCGTTATGCTGATTAAAATGATACCTTGGTTGATGAAATCTGTCTTGTGGTGGTTGTTTAATTTTTATTTGCAGTTTTCAGTTAATGAGGGGTGTCTTTTTGTGGTGACCTGCTTAGGTTTTCATCTGTATGGCTTCTGACAGGTCACTGATCCCTCAATGACCTGCCCCCTATTTTTACATACTGAATATAATATTGTGGGGTTACAAAAAACTTTTACATCCAGCAAAATGGTAGCAGCTGTGCAGTAGCATGTATTGCATTATGCATATGATATTGTAGTGTAAAAAAAAAAAATAACTTAATCAAAATGGCGACGCATGTGCAGTAGCATCTATAGCTTGCCAGTAGATACTTCTGCGCAAGCTCTGTCACCGCCACTATTTTGCTGTAGCCACATTTTTTTTTCTCCAGAAAAATGGCATCTGCACATGAGCAGTGGCATCTATCACTTGCCGATAGATGCTACTGCGCATGCGTCGCCATTTTGCTGAAGTTAAATATTTTTTTTCTTTACCTGACAATATTGTATGCATAATTCGACACATGCTACTGCGCAGGCACAGGCAACATATTGTTGAATGTAATTTATTTTTCTAACCTCACAATATTATATTCAGTAAAATAGGGGGCTGGTCAGTGATCTGTTAGAAGCCGTACAGATGAATATCTAAGCAGAGCACCACATAAAGACCCCTCCACAGGCCGCCCCCGGAGCACGAGAATCTCATTAACTGAAAACTGAAAATAAAGATTAATAACAACCACAAGACGGATTTCATCACCCAAGATATAATTTTAACCAGTATAACGGCGCCGACCTGACACTGTGTGTAAGTTATCGTGCACAATCCTGCTGACAGGTTTCCAATAAATGCTTCATTTTTTATGAATTACTTTCAAGCACATTTCCTGTATCTGTCCACACCTTTCTGTATTTGTGCTTTTCACCTTACAATCCCCTCTTCTGCATGAGTTGACTTGTTAGTCACAGCTGTGGCTTCTTGGTACAAACAGTACACACTGGTAAGCAAATAAACGCCGTTATGGCTGTTTGACATGTAAATAAGCTCGGAAATGCCCTCAGTAAAGGACAGCACCGATATAACAATGTATTGTAGCAACTCCTAGTTTACAAAGTGCCCTTCATCATGAGGATGTAGAAAAGTACTGTTTGAGAAAAGTTACCATCCATGAGAAACAGTTTTTTTTTTCTCTCCTGTCTCAAACTAATTGCATCCGTATGGCATCTTTGTTGCATCCATTTTTTTTCATCCGTTTTTGAAGAGATGTGTTTGCCTCTAAGCCAATAAACATACCCTTGGAAGATATTTGTTTTATCAAAATATGTTAAAATTGATCACTAAGCAATTGTTCTGAGACATGGAAGTAAAACAAGCAAATTGGATGCATCGCGATTTCTATCCGTGTTTCACTGACCTTCATTGATTGACCTTCATTGCTGAGTGTGATCCACAAACATGGATCAGAACAGAATCTGCTCTTTGTCTCACTCTCGGATCCATGACCTTCATGGGTGTATGTATAGATTCATGACGTGTATGGACCCATGTGCTGTCCAACAAAAAAATCTGACAGCACACGGACATTTCATGTCTAAATGTAGCTTTAGATTTATAATTTTAGAGAGATGAATAAACAGAAACCTTTTCACTTTAAGATAATGTTTATGGTCCATCAAGGTTTTTACTTAGTTTTTGCCATGGACTGTAAAGTATTTTGTTTGCAGCTTAGGCTACTTTCACACTGGCGTTTACTGCAATACGTCGCAATGCGTCGTTTTGCCGAAAAAACGCATCCTGCAAAAGTGCTTGCAGGAGGCGTTTTTTTTTGCATTGACTTACATTACCGACGCATTTGCAACACATTGCCACACGTCGCAACCGTCGTGACACGGTTGCGCCGTGTTGTGGCGGACCGTCTGGACCAAAAAACTTTACATGTAACGTTTTTTGCTCCCGACGGTCCGCTTTTTCCGACCGCGCATGCGCGGACGGAACTCCGCCCCCACCTCCACGCACTTCCCCGCACCTCACAATGGGGCAGAGGATGCGCTGGAAAAATGCATCCGCTGCCCCCGTTGTGCGGCGGAGACAACGCTAGCGTCGGGGACCTCGGCCCGACGCACTGCGACGGACCGAGCCCGACGCTAGTGTGAAAGAAGCCTTAATAGTAAAACGTAACATATTCATTTTATTTTAAAATGGTGTGTTTGTTACAGTGAATGTTTTTCTTTTAGCAATATCCCATTTTAGGCAAAATATGCTCTGCTGATTAATTTTTGATACTTTCTCTTCAGTTTCTTCCCAAGTTTCTGTTAGGAAAAAAACCTATTGGCATTCATCACCCACCATGGGGTTCCAATATTAAAATATTTACTGTTGGAACATTCTAAAGTTATATAAACGTATATCCCTGTAATAATGTTTTTCAGGATTAAGCTTTATCAAAAAGTACAGTCTGTAGCACTATTCCATACAAAAATAAAAGAAACTAATGTACAGGTCATTCTCAAAAAATTAGCATATAGTGTTAAATTTCATTATTTACCATAATGTAATGATTACAATTAAACTTTCATATATTATAGATTAATTATCCACCAACTGAAATTTGTCAGGTCTTTTATTGTTTTAATACTGATGATTTTGGCCTACAACTCCTGATAACCCAAAAAACCTGTCTCAATAAATTAGCATATTTCAACCGTCCAATCAAATAAAAGTGTTTTTTAATAACAAACAAAAAAACCATCAAATAATAATGTTCAGTTATGCACTCAATACTTGGTCGGGAATCCTTTGGCAGAAATGACTGCTTCAATGCGGCGTGGCATGGAGGCAATCAGCCTGTGACACTGCTGAGATGTTATGGAGGCCCAGGATGCTTCAATAGCGGCCTTAAGCTCATCCAGAGTGTTGGGTCTTGCGTCTCTCAACTTTCTCTTCACAATATCCCACAGATTCTCTATGGGGTTCAGGTCAGGAGAGTTGGCAGGCCAATTGAGCACAGTAATACCATGGTCAGTAAACCATTTACCAGTGGTTTTGGCACTGTGAGCAGGTGCCAGGAAGCATGAAGTGCTCCAAAATCTCCTGATAGCTAGCTGCACTGACCCTGCCCTTGATGAAACACAGTGGACCAACACCAGCAGCTGACATGGCACCCCACACCATCACTGACTGGGTACTTGACACTGGACTTCAGGCATTTTGGCATTTCCTTCTCCCCAGTCTTCCTCCAGACTCTGGCACCTTGATTTCCGAATGACATGCAAAATTTGCTTTCATCAGAAAAAAGTACTTGGGACCACTTAGCAACAGTCCAGTGCTGCTTCTCTGTAGCCCAGGTCAGGCGCTTCTGCCGCTGTTTATGGTTCAAAAGTGGCTTTACCTGGGGAATGCGGCACCTGTAGCCCATTTCCTGCACACGCCTGTGCACGGTGGCTCTGGATGTTTCCACACCAGACTCAGTCCACTGCTTCCTCAGGTTCCCCAAGGTCTGGAATCGGTCCTTCTCCACAATCTTCCTCAGGGTCCGGTCACCTCTTCTCGTTGTACAGCGTTTTCTGCCACATTGTTTCCTTCCAACAGACTTACCATTGAGGTGCCTTGATACAGCACTCTGGGAACAGCCTATTTGTTGAGAAATTTCTTTCTGGGTCTTACCCTCTTGCTTGAGGGTGTCAATGATGGCCCTCTTGACATCTGTCAGGTCGCTAGTCTTACCCATGATGGGGGTTTTGAGTAATGAACCAGGCAGGGAGTTTTTAAAAGCCTCAGGTATCTTTTGCATGTGTTTAGAGTTAATTAGTTGATTCAGAAGATTAGGGTAATAGGTCGTTTAGAGAACCTTTTCTTGATATGCTAATTTATTGAGACAGGTTTTTTGGGTTATCAGGAGTTGTAGGCCAAAATCATCAGTATTAAAACAATAAAAGACCTGACAAATTTCAGTTGGTGGATAATGAATCTATAATATATGAAAGTTTAATTGTAATCATTACATTATGGTAAATAATGAAATTTAACACTATATGCTAATTTTTTGAGAAGGACCTGTATATAGGCCTGGCATGGGCCAAAAGGTTGTCCTCTATCTAGTGAATAGCTAGTGTAGCTGGGGTTCAGCTAAAGGAGGCAAGCGAAACATCTAAGAGGACCCCTATCTAGGTAACCCTCATTATAACTACTGTGGTACACTTTAATTGTGGGTATAGGGGATCCTCTGCCGAAGACCATGCTATTGCTGGACATACATCACTATACAAAGACCAGCACTGATATTACTACCATATGGTGACCATATAGTGGTAAATATCAGTCCTGCAGAACATACAAGTGATTATAGTACAGTTATAGATGGTGACTTACACCTACTGTTTGGAAAAATAACAGCGCTCCTCATACTGCCCCACATAATATTACTACAAATGTGCCCCTTACAAAGTAAAATGCCTCCTTTGTGACCTCTATATGTTAAAATTGTCCCCTAGAAAATAGTAATGCTTTATGCAAGTGCCCTAGAAAAGTGTCCACAGTTTGCCTCCTAGAAAGTAATAATGTCCCCTATGCACCTTTGACAATGACAATACTTTGTGCCCCTATAACAATAATGCTTTTTAAGTGCCCACTTAACATTCAATAATGTACCCTGTCACCCCGTGTACAGCTCTCATATACACAGTATAATGCCTCCAAAGCTCCCATATACACAGTATGATGTTTACACAGCACCCCTATACACATTATAATGTGTTAGGGGGACGAAGGATTTATCCGAAATGCGCGTCGGGGTGCGCTGTACTTGGAGGGACGGACGTTGCAGGTATATCATACCATTTTTATTTACTCTATTTACTCTGTTAATGGTACACTTAGCATATAGGACATTGGCATATAGATTACTACCTTATTCTTGATTAAGTTTCTACCCTCATTGGTATAGGACACACATTGGCCCCTTTTCTACTCTTAATAGTATATATATATCACTGTTATTTATACACCTTGCTTTTGATATATAGCATATTTGGGATAGATATACACCTATATCATTCTACCTCAATTTGAACTACTTGATTGCATTTATTTGATCTCACTGAATTTGCACTTTGTTATATATTTGCCATTTTTTATATATACAAATTTTTCTCGCATGTTTGCACTTTTTTTTTACTTTTTGCACATTGCCTCTTTTATATATGGTTATATATTTATATATATACATGTATATACTTAAGGGGTGTTCTATGTCCATTTGAGGGTGTTTTATACTTATTGGGGACCAAGTCCTACATGAATTTTTATGAATCTTTACTTTTTGTCCGTCCTCTTATTAATTTATTGTTAAAATATATATTTGTTATAATCGTTCCAAGTACTGGCACATTATGAAGTGCCATTTGCCAAAAATATAAATAAAGGCATATTTTTATATACGGTACATTTGTATATCTTGGCTTTTAATTTTAACACATTTTATATACAATTTTTTTACATATTCTTTTATTGTTTTGACTTCCAGCCTGGTGTTTTATATTATTTGCACACTCTTGGCATTCTCTTGATGAGCTTCAAGAGGTAGTCACTGGGAATGGTCTTCCAACAATCTTGAAGCAGTTCCCAGAGATGCTAAGCACTTGTTTGCCCTTTTTCCTTCACTCTGCGGTCCAGCTCACCCCAAACCATCTCGATTGGGTTCAGATCTGGTGACTGTGGAGGCCAGGTGTTGTGAATTCTGTTCTCGAGCTCCCTCCTGTGGTTATGAATGGTACTTCGGTGAGTTCTGTTCATGGACTCCCTCTGGTGGCTGTGAGTGGAGCTGCTGGTTCTGAGATTCCTTCTCCAGCTGATCTCGTTCAGGCCTTGGCTGGCTGCTCTATTTAACTCCACTCAGATCTTTACTTGATGCCAGCTGTCAATGTCCTAGTACTGGTTCAGTTCTCTTGGATCTTTCAGATGACCTGTCTATCTCAGCAAAAGCTAAGTCCCTGCTAGCTAATTTGTTACCACTGTGTTTTTGTCCAGCTTGCTATGATGATTTAATCTTGTTAGCTGGAAGCTCTGGGATGCAGAGTGGCTGTGAAGAGGCGTCTAGGCCGAGTCAGGAAAGCTCCACGGCTATTTCTAGTTGTTGTGATAGGATTAGGGGTTGCGGTCAGCAGAGCTCCCACTTCCCAGAGCTCGTCCTGTATTGCTAGTTTGCTCATCTGGTCATTTCTAGTGCTCCTAACCACCAGTTCAATCATAACAGTACAGCTGGCCCGCAAAGTGTTAATGCATCTCAATAGAGGGATAAGAGAAGTTCTGAGACCATTTTTTTTTCTCTGCAGTGTGTTATGTGTTTCTTTTCCCCTTAACCTCTGGGTGGTTCAGGACACAGGTGTAGATATGGACATTCAAGGTCTGTCCTCTTGTGTGGATCAACTCACTGCAAGGGTACAAAGCATTCAAGATTATGTAGTTCAGAACCCGATGTTAGAACCCAGAATTCCAATTCCTGATTTGTTTTCTGGGGATAGATCTAAGTTCCTGAATTTCAAAAATAATTGTAGACTGTTTTTTGCTTTGAAACCCCGCTCCTCTGGTGACCCCATTCAGCAAGTAAAAATCATTATTTCTTTGCTACGTGGCGACCCTCAAGACTGGGCATTTTCCCTTGCGCCAGGAGATCCTGCATTGCGTAATGTAGATGCGTTTTTTCTGGCGCTTGGATTGCTTTATGATGAACCAGATTCAGTGAATCAGGCAGAGAAAATTTTGCTGGCTTTGTGTCAGGGTCAGGATGAAGCGGAGGTATATTGTCAGAAGTTCAGAAAGTGGTCTGTGCTTACTCAGTGGAATGAGTGTGCCCTGGCGGCAATTTTCAGAAAGGGTCTTTCTGAAGCCCTTAAGGATGTTATGGTGAGATTCCCCACACATGCTGGTCAAAATGAGTCTATGTCCTTGGCCATTCAGATCGATCGACGCTTACGTGAGCGCAAAAATGTGCACCATTTGGCGGTGTTTTCTGAGCAGAAGCCTGAGCCTATGCAATGTGATAGGACCTTGACCAGAGCTGAACGGCAAGAATACAGACGTCAGAATGGGCTGTGTTTTTACTGTGGTGACTCCACTCATGCTATCTCTGATTGTCCTAAGCGCACTAAACGGTTCGCTAGGTCTGCCACCATTGGTACTGTACAGCCAAAATTTATTTTGTCCGTTACTCTGATTTGCTCTTTGTCGTCCTATTCTGTTATGGCATTTGTGGATTCAGGCGCTGCCCTGAATTTGATGGACTTGGAGTTTGCCAGACGCTGTGGTTTTTTCTTGGAGCCCTTGCAGTATCCTATTCCATTGAGAGGAATTGATGCTACACCTTTGGCCAAGAATAAGCCTCAGTACTGGACTCAATTGACCATGTGCATGGCTCCTGCACATCAGGAGGATATTCGCTTTTTGGTGTTGCATAATCTGCATGATGTGGTCGTTTTGGGTTTGCCATGGCTACAGGTCCATAATCCTGTATTGGATTGGAAATCAATGTCTGTATCCAGTTGGGGTTGTCAAGGGGTACATGGGGATGTCCCATTGTTGTCTATTTCGTCTTCCCATCCTTCTGAAGTGCCTGAGTTCTTGTCAGATTACTGGGATGTATTTGATGAGCCCAAATCCAGTGCCCTACCTCCTCATAGGGATTGTGATTGTGCTATTAATTTGATTCCTGGTAGTAAGTTTCCGAAGGGCCGACTGTTCAATTTATCTGTGCCAGAACACGCTGCAATGCGGAGTTATATAAAGGAGTCCTTGGAGAAAGGGCATATTCGCCCGTCGTCGTCACCGTTAGGAGCAGGGTTCTTTTTTGTGGCTAAGAAGGATGGTTCTCTGAGACCTTGTATAGATTACCGCCTTCTTAATAAAATCACCGTCAAATTTCAGTACCCTTTGCCGCTACTGTCTGATTTGTTTGCTCGGATTAAGGGGGCTAGCTGGTTCACCAAGATAGATCTTCGAGGGGCGTATAATCTTGTGCGTATTAAACAGGGCGATGAATGGAAAACGGCATTTAATACTCCCGAGGGCCATTTTGAGTACTTGGTGATGCCATTCGGGCTTTCTAATGCTCCATCTGTGTTTCAGTCCTTTATGCATGACATCTTCCGAAAGTACCTGGATAGATTCATGATTGTATATTTGGATGATATTTTGGTCTTTTCTTCTGCCCCTGTGTTGTGTCAGCCAGATGTTTCGCTCCTGTTTCAGGTCGAGGTGGATGCTTCTGAGATTGGAGCAGGGGCTCTTTTGTCTCAAAGAGGTTCTGATGGCTCTGTGATGAAACCATGTGCTTTCTTTTCTAGAAAGTTTTCGCCTGCTGAGCGCAATTATGATGTGGGTAATCGAGAGTTGTTGGCTATGAAGTGGGCGTTTGATTAGTGGCGACATTGGCTTGAAGGAGCCAAACATCGCGTGGTGGTCTTGACGGATCACAAGAATCTGACTTATCTCGAGTCTGCCAAGCGGTTGAATCCTAGACAGGCTCGATGGTCGCTGTTTTTCTCCCGCTTCAATTTTGTGGTTTCGTACCTTCCGGGTTCTAAGAATGTGAAGGCTGATGCCCTTTCAAGGAGTTTTGTGCCTGATTCTCCGGGAGTTCCTGAGCCGGCTGGTATTCTCAAAGAGGGGGTAATTTTGTCTGCCATCTCCCCTGATTTGCGGCGGGTGCTGCAGGAGTTTCAGGCTGCTAGACCTGACCATTGCCCAGCGGAGAAGCTGTTTGTCCCTGATAGATGGACTAGTAGAGTTATCTCTGAGGTTCATTGTTCGGTGTTGGCTGGTCATCCTGGAATCTTTGGTACCAGAGATTTGGTGGCTAGATCATTTTGGTGGCCTTCCTTGTCACGAGATGTGCGTTCTTTTGTGCAGTCCTGTGGGACTTGTGCTCGGGCTAAGCCCTGCTGTTCTCGTGCCAGTGGGTTGCTTTTGCCCTTGCCGGTCCCGAAAAGGCCCTGGACGCATATTTCCATGGATTTTATTTCGGATCTCCCTGTCTCTCAGAGGATGTCCGTTATCTGGGTGGTTTGTGATCGCTTCTCTAAGATGGTCTATTTGGTACCTTTGCCTAAATTGCCTTCCTCCTCTGATTTGGTTCCATTGTTTTTCCAGCATGTGGTTCGTTTACATGGCATTCCGGAGAACATCGTGTTGGACAGAGGTTCCCAGTTTGTTTCAAGATTTTGGCGGTCCTTTTGTGCTAAGATGGGCATTGATTTGTCTTTTTCTTCAGCTTTCCATCCTCAGACAAATGGCCAAACCGAACGAACCAATCAGACTTTGGAAACATATCTGAGATGCTTTGTTTCTGCTGATCAGGACGATTGGGTGTCCTTCTTGCCTTTGGCTGAGTTCGCCCTTAATAATCGGGCCAGCTCGGCCACTTTGGTTTCGCCTTTTTTCTGTAATTCTGGTTTCCACCCTCGTTTTTCTTCAGGGCAGGTTGAGCCTTCGGACTGTCCTGGTGTGGATTCCATGGTGGACAGGTTGCAGCAAATTTGGACTCACGTAGTGGACAATTTGACATTGTCCCAGGAGAAGGCTCAACGTTTCGCTAACCGCCATCGCTGTGTTGGTCCCCGACTTCGTGGTGGGGATTTGGTTTGGTTGTCGTCTCATTTTGTTCCTATGAAGGTTTCGTCTCCTAAGTTTAAGCCTCGTTTCATTGGTCCTCATAAAATTTCTGAAATTATTAATCCTGTGTCATTTTGTTTGGACCTTCCAGCTTCTTTCGCCATCCATAATGTGTTCCATAGGTCGTTGTTGCGGAGATATGTGGCTCCTATGGTTCCCTCCGTTGATCCTCCTGCCCCAGTGTTGGTTGAGGGGGAGTTGGAGTATGTGGTGGAGAAGATTTTGGATTCTCGTATTTCGAGATGGAAACTTCAGTACCTAGTCAAGTGGAAAGGTTATGGTCAGGAGGATAATTCCTGGGTAGTTGCCTCTGATGTTCATGCTGCCGATCTTGTTCGTGCCTTTCATTTGGCTCATCCTGATCGGCCTGGAGGCTCTGGTGAGGATTCGGTGACCCCTCCTCAAGGGGGGGGTACTGTTGTGAATTCTGTTCTCGAGCTCCCTCCTGTGGTTATGAATGGTACTTCGGTGAGTTCTGTTCATGGACTCCCTCTGGTGGCTGTGAGTGGAGCTGCTGGTTCTGAGATTCCTTCTCCAGCTGATCTCATTCAGGCCTTGGCTGGCTGCTCTATTTAACTCCACTCAGATCTTTACTTGATGCCAGCTGTCAATGTCCTAGTACTGGTTCAGTTCTCTTGGATCTTTCAGATGACCTGTCTATCTCAGCAAAAGCTAAGTCCCTGCTAGCTTATTTGTTACCACTGTGTTTTTGTCCAGCTTGCTATGATGATTTAATCTTGTTAGCTGGAAGCTCTGGGATGCAGAGTGGCACCACCGCGCTGTGAGTCGGTGCGGTTGTTTCTTTTGCACACTCTGCGTGGTTTTTTGTTAGTTTTTTATGCTGACCGCAAAGATACCTTTTCTATCCTCTGTCTGTTTAGTTAGTCTGGCCTCCTATGCTGAAACCTATTTCATTCCTGTGTTTGTTACCTCCATCTTAACTCACAGTCAATATATGTGGGGGCTGCCTATTTCTTTGGGGAATTTCTCTGAGGCAAGGTAGGCTGTATTTTCTATCTTTAGGGGTAGTTAGCTCTTAGGCTGTGAAGAGGCATCTAGGCCGAGTCAGGAATGCTCCATGGCTATTTCTAGTTGTTGTGATAGGATTAGGGGTTGTGGTCAGCAGAGCTTCCACTTCCCAGAGCTCGTCCTGTATTGCTAGTTTGCTCATCTGGTCATTTCTAGTGCTCCTAACCACCAGCCAAACATCCAAACATAAGAGCCAGGTTATCTGGCGTAGCATCCCATCACTCTCCTTCTTGGTAAAATAGCTCTTACACACCCTGGAGGTGTGTTTGGGATCATTGTCCTGTTAAAAAATAAATGGTCGTCCAACTAAATGAAAACCGGATGGAATAGCATGCCGCTGCAAGATGCTGTGGTAGCCATGCTGGTTCAGTATGCCTTCAATTTTGAATAAATCCACAACAGTGTCACCAGCAAAGCACCCCCACACCATCACACCTCCTCCTCCATGCTTCACAGTGGGAACCAGGCATGTAGAGTCCATCCGTTCACCTTTTCTGCGTTGCACAAAGACACAGTGGTTGGAACCAAAGATCTCAAATTTGGACTCCTCAGACCAAAGCACAGATTTCCACAGGTCTAATGTCCATTCCTTGTGTTCTTTAGCCCAAACAAGTATCTTCTGCTTGTTGCCTGTCCTTCGCAGTGGTTTCCTAGAAGCTATTTTACCTTGAAGGCCCGCTGCACAAAGTCTCCTCTTAACAGTTGTTGTAGAGATGTGTCTGCTGCTAGAACTCTGTGTGGCATTGACCTGTTCTCTAATCTGAGCTGCTGTTAACCTACGATTTCTGAGGCTGGTGACTCGGATAAACATATCGTAAGAAGCAGAGGTGACTCTTGGTCTTCCTTTCCTGGGGCGGACCTCATATGAGCCAGTTTCTTTGTAGCACTTGATGGTTTTTGCCACTGCACTTGGGGACACTTTCAAAGTTTTCCCAATTTTTCGGACTGACTGACCTTAATTTCTTAAAGTAATGATGGCCACTCATTTTTCTTTACTTAGCTGCTTTTTTCTTGCCATCATACAAATTCTAACAGTCTATTCAGTAGGACTATCAGCTGTGTATCCACCAGACTTCTGCACAACACAACTGATGGTCCCAACCCCATTTATAAGGCAAGAAATCTCACTTATTAAACCTGACAGGGCACACCTGTGAAGTGAAAACCATTCCTGGTGACTACCTCTTGGAGTTCATCAAGAGAATGCCAAGAGTGTGCAAAGCAGTCATCAAAGCAAAAGGTGGCTACTTTAAAGAACCTAGAATATAAGACATAATTTCAGTTGTTTCACACTTTTTTGTTAAGTACCTTATATAATTCCACATGTGTTAATTCATAGTTTTGATGCCTTCAGTGAGTGAATGTACAATTTTCATAGTCATGAAAATACAGAAAAATCGTTGAATGAGGTGTGTCCAAACTTTTAGTCTGTACTATATATATATAGAGAGAGAGAGAGCGAGTTAGTTTAAATTGCCCATTTTTTCCCAAAACAAATAGCTGAATCTAAAATCGAAAAGCAGAACGCCTGTTTTTTTGTGAATTTGCCTCCCCTAACTGTTTGTATAGAAATCGTTCAGGAAAGGTCTCCAAATGTTCCCAATAAAAGCTATAGCTTATCCTGCTAAAAAAATAGGCCTCATAAAACTATATTGGCCGAAAATAAAGAAAAAAAATTATGGTGTTTAGAATATGGCAAGTAAAATCATTTTTTTTATTTTTATTTTTAAAGTAGTTAAACAATATACAAATTCAATACCCTTCTAACCATACTGACCTAGGAAAATTAAGATACCAAGATTTTTATTGCAGAGTCAGCGATACACAGCCAGAAAGGGGCAGTGTTTATAAAAAATATACACGATGATACAAAATAGGAACAAAACAATAAAATATATATGACTACATCAAATAAAAAGGAATAACATAAGATGGAGGCTCTCCGGTTGGAAAATGGCCAGAACCTACAGCAAACTGTGCCTTCTAAGTACTGACCATTGATCCAAACTCAAATTCGGATTTCGGATTTATATTAGCTCCTAAGTTACTCCCACTCACCTCCCGTTGATTAATTCATGTGGGGCGGATTGTGGGATGTCCTGGGTCTGTTAAAATTTTTTAGGAGATCCTAAACTTGCAGGATATCTTCGCCTCTGAAGGTTCCAGGCGTAGTTATTGAAGCCATATTTTTATCATAATTTTACCATTACATAGAGACCAATTATCACAGGTATAGCATCATCTATCGTCCTTTATTCAGTTGGAGGGATTCTAGTGGCCTTACCGGGATGTGAGTGCATCCCTTCACCGCAATGCTGGAAATCTATATCCCATAAATATTGGATCTTTACAAACTCCACTATTCCTGTGTGGACTCCAGAGCCGAAGTGTCTACTAAAGATGCTTTGATGAAAGGATGCTCATCCTGGGTGGAGGGGGACACAGGTCTCTTCCTATGGTAAACAAATTTCAGCCTGGTTGTGATTATCCCATAAAAGACCTTTCCTATTTAATTACCTGTACACTGCAGGGAGTCCCATCTTCAAGGGGTGTTTTTAATTTTTAGCTCTACCCATCCTAATTAATTTTCCTCACTTCCTAGCTATACTAATTTCACTTTTGCCCCATATGTCCAATGAGGTCTATTTCAAAGAGTTTGAAGTATAAGCTCTTGCCCTTCTGGAGATATATTATGGATTTAAATTTTCCTCTATGACATAAAGTTTCAGTTTTTCTTCAATCACACTCATTTAGAAAGTTTTTCCCACTTTCAGTACATTATATGGTAAAATGAATGTTCAAAATTACACCTGGTTGCCTGCAAAAAATCTCTCAAACAGTTACGTAAAAAATAACAAAAGTTATGATTTTTGACGGGCATGAAAGAAAAAAATGAAAGCAAGGAGACAAAAAATGTCTGTATAGAAGTTAGCACAAAGGTGTTGCTTTTTTTTCAATTTCGTTGTTGTGGCCATTGAAAAAAACAAACAAACAAACAAAAAAAAACGGTAAATTCAACCAGAAGATCTAATGGGAAACTTGCCACAGTTCGTCTTTTTTGTCAACATTTTCAATCATCACTAAAGTTTCATCTATTTTTCTTCAGGAGTCCACCACTCTCCACCCCTGGCATCCTGCTTTGCCAATGGCAATGCGCTCCTGAAGATTGACAGTTCAATGCTGTGTAATGGTTTCACCTCTGTGCTCCCTCCAAGGCTGCTAGCAGAGGCAGCTTTGCCTCAGCCGCATGGGATAAACGTGGGGAAGTGAGGCTAGTTGTATCCAGTGTTTCACCCCCTTTCAGAGCCGCATGTGCAGATGTGACTTTGAGACTACACAGGTGGCCAGTAATCTAGGCAATGATGATTTTTGATAAGAGGTAAATTGCAAACTTGCTTGTTTTTATAATCACTTGGCAATTTTAGCCATTTTTAAACTTGAGACAACTTAATGTATGTTTTGGTGGACTTTCCACTGAAATGGGCAGACCAATATAGCTAATCCTAAATGTCCAAATGTGTACTTGCTTCTTTTGTTATTAGATTTTTTAAGGCCGAAGACCTAATAATGTGACTGTTCAGACCATTTGTATTAAAATGGGTGGCCTTTATGAATCTCATATGTGTATCCCTATTTTTAAAAAATATAGAGCTCTGCGCTGAAGTATCGAAGGATTACATTTTATAAGTTTTTTTATGATTTAGAAAATCCTACCCTCTGTGCGGCATCAGTCCCTATAGAAATAGTGAATCCATTCAGAAATAATGTCTGCATTACATTAATATATACCCACATTTTTATAGGCACTTTTCAATAAAACCTACAAGTACTATATAAGCTGCAGCAAAATATGCTTGAAAGTTTCATTATGTGAGCTGGGAACATTTTTATGGTGCCGTTAAAAGCATCTTGCCAACCTATGTAACCTTACAAAAATACATTCCCATGTTATTATATTTGACAAAAAACACATGACTGAAACTTCATATAATTTTTTTTTTTCCAAGATCTGAACCATTATTTTATTGAGCAGCTACCTGTAAAATTAATGCCCTAAAGCATCTTGGAAAAATAGGTTCTTTCATATTTTGTATGGTAAAATGCTTATTAATAATAAGTTCAATAATTCAGTACATTGTGATAGTTTGTGATTTTTTATGATTCTGGGTAGCAATACTAATGTCCTGCATGCTCAGCATCATATCCACTTTTAGCGTATTAACTCGCCTTTCCTCTCCAGATTAACACTTTTCACCTCCGGGCAGCATTTCAAAATCAGACAAGGTTACAACAGCCAGCATACGCTTTGTTTGCTTTTTATACTGTCATACTAATTCACTTTGTGGTCATGTATATCATCAGCTACTGTACGTTCCTTATACTCTATGTAGCAACTGATCTTCATGCAAATAGTAACGATATATTATGGCAAACTGAATAAGTATGTGAAGAATGGTTCTATCCCAGGGTTTTATTTTTATTGTTTTTATTTACTGCAAACCAGTAATTTCTTTTTAGCTTTTTAGAGTATAGCTATTGATATATCGGGGTGGACATTAAAGTGGTTGAATCAAAACGGCATGTAAAGCCACTGTATAATGCAGCAACGTCAGCAGGGGCCATGTATAACCGAATACAGCTGTCCCGAGTTATTTAAGGGGCAACCTTTGTAGATATACCTTAATGCATAACTGTCGTTTTAATTTTTATTCAGTAATAATGTAGAGCAAGTGATTTTAATAATCTTTCAAATATACCTTACAAATGAAATCCAAAAGAAAACCTTTCAAAAACCTTCTGAAAGACATCCCCCTATTCTGTTGCTGAAGCAAGTCCTTATTCAGTGCCATAGATGCTGAATGCAGTTTTCTAAGGGCGAGGGTGGAGCGTACATAGCGTGCGTGCTCCTGGCTGAATCCCATTCACTGTACAGTATGTCAGTGCTGTGTACACCTCAGTTACACAGTGCACAAGCTTTGTCAGCTGTTAACCCCTTAACGACCGCCGAAACGCCTTTTAATGGCGGCCGCTAAGGGTACTTAAACCACAGCGCCGTTAATTAACGGCGCTGTGGAAAAAGTGAATAGCGCCCCCAGAGTCGGATTTTCTCTGGGGTCTTGGTTACCGGGGGTAGCCGAGACCCCAGAGAACATGATTCGGGGTTTTTTTTACTGACCCCCGAGTTGCGATCGCCGGTAATTAACCGTTTACCGGCGGTCGCAAAAAAAACAAAAACCGCGATTTCCCATTTAATTTCTCTGTCCTCCGATGTGATAGCACATCAGAGGACAGAGAAATGGGGTCCCCGATACTCACCTGTCTCCCCCGGTGCTCCTCGTGGCTCCCGATGGGCGCCGCCATCTTCTTCCGGCAAAAAAATGGCGGGCGCATGCGCAGTGCGCCCGCCGGCCGGCACCCGGGAGATCTTTGGGGTCTTGGCTGCTGGGGGTAGCCGAAACCCCAAAGAACATGATCGGGGTCGGTTTTTACCGACCCCTGTTTTGCGATCGCCGGTAATTAACTGTTTACCGGCAAACGAAAAAAAAAAAAAAAAAAAGCCATGTGTAATTCTCTGCCTCTGATGTGATCGCACATCAGAGGACAGAGAAATAGGGGGATTCGGGGACCCTATCATACTTACCGGTGTCCCTGGGTCCTCCTGCGTCCTCTCCTGCCGGCTGGCTTCTTCCTATGGAAAGAAAATGGCGGGCGCATGCGCAGTGCGCCCGCTCTCTGCTGCCATCTGCCGGCCGGCAGGAGAGAGGAGTTGGGGCTAAAATTAGGGTTAGGGTTAGGGCTAGGGTTAGGGTTAGGGCTAAGGTTAGGGTTGGGGCTAAATTTAGGGTTAGGGTTGGGGCTAAATTTAGGGTTAGGGTTGGGGCTAAATTTAGGGTTAGGGATAGGGTTAGGGTTGGGGCTAAAGTTAGGACTAGGGTTGCGGTTAAAGTTAGGGTTAGAGTTGGGATTAGGGTTTGGATTAGGGTTGGCATTAGGGTTACGTTTGGGATTAGGGTTAGGTTTGGGATTAGGGTTAAGGTTAGGGTTGGGATTAGGGGTGTATTGGGATTAGGGTTAGGTTTGAGGTTAGGGTTGAGATTAGGATTAGGGGTGTGTTGGATTTAGGGTTCTGATTAGGGTTATGGTTGTTTTGGGGTTAGGGTTGCGATTATCCTTAGGGTTGTGATTAGGATTATGCATCGGGTTGGCATTAGGGTTAGGCCTCTTTCACACTTCAATCTTTTGGCGTCAGTCTGAAACCGCCATTTTCGTCAAATAGCAGATCCGCCATTTTTTTTTGGCGGATCCACTATTTTCCCATAGACATGCATTAGCAACGGATTGTAGCGGATGGTTGTCCGTTCCATCCGCCATGCGACGGATCCGTCGAGATTTGGCGGATGTCATCTAGACATTGACGGCCATTGCAACGTCTTTTTGTCTGCGCCGAAATGGCGGTTTGCGACGGATCCGTCGCGTTCGTCATTCCTTAGAATGGCCGCCTATGGGCGACGGATCCATCGTTACCGTCATTTCGGCGGATCCGTCGCCTCAATCCGCTTTTTCAATCGCGCATGCTCCAAAAAGTAGATACTTTTCCCAGACAGCCCCCAAGTAACGGATCCGTCAAAAAAACTGATCCGTTAGAACCGTTTTCGCAACAATTGTGACGGATCCGTCGATCCGTCACTGTCGGAGCTGACTGACGCCAAACAGCTGAAGTGTGAAAGAAGCCTTAGGGGTGTGTTGGGGTTAGGGTTGGAGTTAGATTTGGAGGGTTTCCACTGTTTAGGTACATCAGGGGGTCTTTAAACGCCACAGCCAATTTTGCGCTCAAAAAGTCAAATGGTGATCCCTCCCTTCCGAGCTCTGCCGTACACCCAAACAGTGGTTTACCCCCATATATAGGGCATCAGCGTACTCGGGATAAATTGGACAACTTTTGGGGTCCAATTTCTCCTGTTACCCTTGTGAAAATAAAAACTTGGGGGCTAAAAAATCTTTTTTGTGGAAAAAAAAATAATTTTATTTTCACGACTCTGCATTATAAACGTCTGTGAAGCACTTGGGCATTCAAAGTTCTCACCACACATCTAGATAAGTTCCTTGGGGGCTCTAGTTTCCAAAATGGGGTCAATTGTTGGGGGTTTCTACTGTTTAGGTTCATCAGGGTCTCTGCAAACGCAACATAACGCCCGCAGACCATTCTATCAAAGTCTGCATTCCAAAACTGTGCTCCTTCCCTTCCGAGCTCTGCCATGCGCCCAAACAGTGGTTTACCCCACACATATGGGGTATCAGCCTACTCAGCATAAATTGCACAATAAATTTTTGGGTCCAATTTCTCCTGTTACCCTTGAGAAAATAAAAAATTGCAGGCTAAAAAATCATTTTTGAGGAAAAAAAAAAGGATTTTTTATTTTCATGGCTCTACTTTATAAACTTCTGTGAAGCACTTGGTGGTTCAAAGTGCTCACCACACATCTAGATAAGTTCCGTAAGGGGTCTAGTTTCCAAAATGGTGTCATTTGTGGGGGGTTTCCACTGTTTAGGCACATCAGGGGCTCTCTAAACGTGGCATGGCATCCGATCTCAATTCCAGCCAATTCTGCATTGAAAAAGTCAAACGGCGCTCCTTCTCTTCCAAGCTCTGCGGTGCGCCCAAACAGTGGTTTACCCCCACATATGGGGTATCGGCGTATTCAGGAGAAATTGCACAATAACATTTATGGTTAAATTTCTGTTTTTACACTTGTGAAAATAAAAAAAAAAGGTTCTTAAGTAAAATGTTTGCAAAAAAAAGTTAAATGTTCATTTTTGCCTTCCACATTGTTTCAGTTCCTGTGAAGCAGGTAAAGGGTTAATAAACTTCTTGAATGTGGTTTTGAGCACCTTGAGGGGTACACTTGGTTATTTTTTATCATATAGACCCCTCAAAATGACTTCAAATGTGATGTGGTCCCTAAAAAAAAAATGGTGTTGTAAAAATGAGAAATTGCTGGTCAACTTTTAACCCTTATAACTCCCTAACAAAAAAAAATTTTGTTTCCAAAATTGTGCTGATGTAAAGTAGACATGTGGGAAATGTTATTTATTAACTATTTTTTATGACATATCTCTCTGATTTAAGGGCATAAAAATACAAAATTTGAAAACTGCAAAATTTTAAATTTTTTTGCCATATTTCCATTTTTTTCATAAATAATCGCAAGTAATATCGAAGAAATGTTACCACTAACATGAAGTACAATATGTCACGAAAAAACTGTCTCAGAATCAGCAGGATCCGTTGAAGCGTTCCAGAGTTATAACCTCATAAAGTGACAGTGGTCAGAATTGTAAAAATTGGCCTAGTCATTAAGTACCAAATTGGCTCTGTCACTTAGGGTATGTGTCCATGGTCAGGATGGCCGGCGGTATCGCCGCAGCGGTAAAGCCACTCGGCGCTAAGCCCCGCCCCCTTTCTGGGACGTGATGATGCCGGATGTGTTAACTGTACACATCTGGGATCATCGCTCTCTCCCATAGCGCCCTGTGATATGCCTTGCGGGGACGCTGCGTCCCCGCAAGGTGTACGGACATTCTGCGATCTGAAAAGACGCGCAGCATGTCCGGAGTCGCAGGGAAGACGGATGCGGGTTTCCACGCATAGTGGAGACGGGATTTCCTAAAATCCCCTCCACTATGCTGGAACATCTGGACACTGCGTGTTTGACGCTGCAGCTCTGCGCAGCGTCAAACACGCAGCGTTTACTGACCGTGGAAACTCACCCTGTGAGTGGAAACTCAGCTGTTCAGTGACATGGGCAGTTTTCCTCAGTGTACAGCACAGACACACAGGACAATCACATGACAGGACAGAAGGAACTCAATGACATCAGCAGTTTTCCTCAGTGTACAGCACAGACACAAAGGACAATTGCATGACGGCAGAAGCTCAGTAACATCGGCACTTCCCCTCTTTTTACCCTGTCAGCTGCTTCATATGTGCTCAGTGACATCGGCACTTCTCAGTGTTATTGCGCTCTGACACTTAGAGAGCTGCATAAGGGGACATCTTGTAGAAAGGCTTTTGAAATGTTGTCTTTCAGACTTAATTACTAAAGTATATGTGAAAGATTATTACAATTGCTTGTTCAACATTATTATGTAATAAAAATTAAAATGAGTCATGTTCTAAAGAAACTTTGTAACCAATAGATAGATCATTGTAAAAAAGTTTTCCATATTACAAGTTGCCAGTGGGAAGCCATTCTGATAAAAGAAAAAAAGAGAACATACCTACCCACTGAATCAGCCCTTTGTTCAGCAGTGTCACTTCAACAATCTCCACCAGGCTAGAATTGATGGCGTCAACAACCAGTAGTAGCATGACCAGTTTGGTCACTGGAGGTCAAGACGTAATTTCTTTTTGTCTTCCAGGGGCCGACATTTCTGGAATAAAGGGCAGATTAAGGCATAAGTTTGGCTCCTTTCACTCTTTTGTCAGCATGGCTTCCCATTGGTAATTTTTAATACAGATTGGAGAACAACTTTAATGTGTTCTATCTATCTGCTTGAGAAAGGTCCTCACCTAGGACCGAAACATCACCATAATGGGCTGCTTCAACTTTTGACTTTATCTATCTATCTATCTATCTATCTATCTATCTATCTATCTATCTATCTATCTAACTTTTTCTCCTGAGCCTGGGTGGGTGGCTCTGTGCCATCTTTCATTGAATGAACAAAGATCTTTAATTTTAACAGAATATTTAACATGGTTTTAGGTATCATGTTCAGGTCACAAATTCTAAGTAGGTTGTGATTTTAATTAGTCGAGGAATGCACGCTAGAATTTGACCTAATAGTGACCTAACTTGCTTGTAATACCATGTAATCAGTTACACGGAGGCCCACATATGACTTTAGATCTTTTCTTCAGTGGTTATTTAATTGGGATGTGAGTTGCCTATTGAAGCGTTTGACATGTGAGAAAGATAAAGATATTGTCAATACAAAGTCAGCTCAAAGACCTTTCTTAACTCAGGGTTTTCATATGTGATTAAAAATATTGTGGAAATTGTATCATAAAATGTTCATATGCATAGCTGTTTTAATGAGAATATTAAAATCAAGTGTGTGTGTATATATGTATGTATGTGTATATGTATATACAGTTGTGGCCAAAAGTATTGACACCCCTGCAATTCTGTCAGATAATACTCAGTTTCTTCCTGAAAATGATTGCAAACACCAATTCTTTGGTATTATTATCTTCATTTAATTTGTCTTAAATGAAAAAACACAAAAAGAATTGTCCTAAAGCCAAATTGGATATAATTCCACACCAAACATAAAAAAGGGGGTGGACAAAAGTATTGGCACTGTTCGAAAAATCATGTGATGCTTCTCTAATTTGGGTAATTAACAGCACCTGTAACTTACCTGTGGCACCTAACAGGTGTTGGCAATAACTAAATCACACTTGCAGCCAGTTGACATAGATTAAAGTTGACTCAACCTCTGTCCTGTGTCATTGTGTGTACCACATTGAGCATGGAGAAAAGAAAGAAGAGCAAAGAACTGTCTGAGGACTTGAGAAACCAAATTGTGAGGAAGCATGAGCAATCTCAAGGCTACAAGTCCATCTCCAAAGACCTGAATGTTCCTGTGTCTACCGTGCGCAGTGTCATCAAGAAGTTTAAAGCCCATGGCACTGTGGCTAACCTCCCTAGATGTGGACGGAAAAGAAAAATTGACAAGAGATTTCAACACAAGATTGTGCGGATGTTGGCTAAAGAAGCTCGATTAACATCCAAACAAGTTCAAGCTGCCCTGCAGTCCGAGGGTACAACAGTGTCAACCCGTACTATCCATTGTCATCTGAATGAAAAGGGACTGTATGGTAGGAGACCCAGGAAGACCCCACTTCTTACCCCGAGACATAAAAAAGCCAGGCTGGAGTTTGCCAAAACTTACCTGAAAAAGCATAAAATGTTCTGGAAGAATGTTCTCTGGTCAGATGAGACAAAAGTAGAGCTTTTTGGGCAAAGGCATCAACATAGAGTTTACAAGAGAAAAAAAGAGGCATTCAAAGAAAAGAACACGGTCCCTACAGTCAAACATGGCGGAGGTTCCCTGATGTTTTGGGGTTGCTTTGCTGCCTCTGGCACTGGACTGCTTGACCGTGTGCATGGCATTATGAAGTCTGAAGATTACCAACAAATTTTGCAGCATAATGTAGGGCCCAGTGTGAGAAAGCTGGGTCTCCCTCAGAGGTCATGGGTCTTCCAGCAGGACAATGACCCAAAACACACTTCAAAAAGCACTAGAAAATGGTTTGAGAGAAAGCACTGGCGACTTCTAAGGTGGCCAGCAATGAGTCCAGACCTGAATCCCATAGAACACCTGTGGAGAGATCTAAAAATGGCAGTTTGCTCCAGGTCCCTGATATTTGAAGGGTGCCTTCTCCAGTTTGCCAAAGAAGAATGGTCTAAAATTCCAGCAGAGCATTGTAAGAAACTCATTGATGGTTACCGGAAGCGGTTGGTCGCAGTTATTTTGGCTAAAGCTTGTGCAACCAAGTATTAGGCTGAGGGTGCCAATACTTTTGGCTGGCCCATTTTTGGAGTTTTGTGTGAAATGATCAATGTTTTGCTTTTTGCTTCATTCTCTTTTGTGTTTTTTCATTTAAGAAAAATTAAATGAAGATAATAATACCAAAGAATTTGTGTTTGCAATCATTTTCAGGAAGAAACTGAGTATTATCTGACAGAATTGCAGGGGTGTCAATACTTTTGGCCACAACTGTATGTATGTATGTCTCTGTGTGTGTGTGTGTGTGTGTGTATATATATATATATATATATATAGTAAGATGGCCACCAGACGAGTCCTTGAGGGGAGATATGTGTCATCGTGGCTATTAGCTGCGGTGATGTGAGAGCGGAAGTATGCTCCAGCACATATAGCGCCGAGGGAGCCATTTGGGCCATTCCAGGTCTGGGTTTTATGAGCGGTTATAAGAGATGGGTGGGAATGACCGCTCGCTCGCATATCCCAACCCCAGGGTCGTGGTTTGGCTAATAAAATGGAGGCCAAATGTCTCATTCGGTGTCTGTGGTTGCAGGTGTGGAGACTTTCAGTGTGTGAGTGTGCTAAAGACACTGACGTGAGCGGGCAGACCATCAGTACTATATGGACTGTTTATTTTCCTGTTTGCTGTTCACTTTGTACCGGACAAGGCTGTTCATTTGGTTTGGCTATCCAGAGCGGTTTATGCAGTTTGAATAAACTTGCCTGGAAATTTCAACAATACTGCTTCTTGTGCCTACCTCAACTACAGTCAAGTGAGTACAGACTCCTACAATATAATATATATACACTTGATTTTAATATTAAGAATTTTTATATAGTCTATATCTATATGTGTAAATTCATTGAAGGATGAATATGTGTGTTACGGACCACATCATGAGGAAGTTTATCTAAGCCATTGGTTTACTGGGCTTTGAAGGATGACTTGTGGAACAGCAAGGACCAGGACACCAGACTATGCAGGATTGCAGGTAAACAAGCGATGCAGGTAGTCCAGAGGAAGGAGAGCCAGATGTGTGGATATAAACAGAAGCAATAGCTAGCTGTACATGAAACTAGTATGTTCTGGAAGGAAGCTGTTATTCACTGAATGCAATCTGGTATCTTTTGTCAGGGCAATGATTAAACAAAGGACTAACTGAGAAGTAAGTTCTCTCTGGCATTTTCCAGCTGGACAATAGTATTAGTAGCTGTGTAATAGACAAGTTAATGCAGTCTGTTTTCTTCTAGTAAGGCATCAGTTAATCGCAGGAAATCAATGAAGTATAGGCAAATTAAAAAAAAATATTTGAAGGAATGCATTACCTTGATTGCAGAGGCCAGGTCTGGTCTGTTAAGGAGTCAGAACAGTTGTGAGAAGTTGGTAACTTGCTAAGAGATTGGTGTGGAGAACCATAAGCAAACTGGATTGAGCTTGGAAATAATGCTAGCAGTAGCATGTACGTCAAGAGTAACTGAAGGTATGATAGGCACCTGTTTTCTTCTAGTAAGGCATCAGTTAATCGCAGGAAATCAATGAAGTATAGGCAAATTAAAAAAAAATATTTGAAGGAATGCATTACCTTGATTGCAGAGGCCAGGTCTGGTCTGTTAAGGAGTCAGAACAGTTGTGAGAAGTTGGTAACTTGCTAAGAGATTGGTGTGGAGAACCATAAGCAAACTGGATTGAGCTTGGAAATAATGCTAGCAGTAGCATGTACGTCAAGAGTAACTGAAGGTATGATAGGCACCTGGCTTTAGCTGAGCCAAGTGAAACAAAGCTACTTGGTACCCAAGCACTTGGACTCTGCTGGTTTGAAAAAGCCTAGAGTGATGATGTCAGAGGAGATTGCCAAGTTGCTTGATATACTTGGCAGGGATGGAGGTGGTCATACGTGAAGGGAACAGGGTCCACTGCTGGTGTCTTGGGACAGGTGAATAACAAAATATAGGGTTTTTATAATTTAAAAGGCCATTCATCCATTTAGCATTTATCTGTTTCAAATTGTGATCTATAGGTTTTACATACACTAGAATTCCTCTTATCGCATGATTAGTAGGATCTAATCTATTGATTATCAGGTTTGTGGATTTTGCAGATTAAAATGCGCGCGTGTCCTGCCTCCCGTGACGTCACGGCTTGTGATTGGTCGCGTCGCCCATGTGACCGCGACGCGACCAATCACAAGCCAGAACGTAATTTTAAAATCCTGAAGGACCTAAAATTACGTCACGGCTTGCTGTGATTGGTCGCGTCGCGGCCACATGGGCGGCACGCGACCAATCACAAGCCGGGACTTCACGTAAGGAAGGAAAAGCGCGAATTTTAAGCAAACAACGCTGCCGGTTCCCTCGCTGAGGTCCAGGCTGCGTCGGAGAGGTGAGTATAGCAATATTTTTTTATTTTAATTCTCTCTTTTACACATTTTTACATTAATGTTGTTTCGATACCGATACCCGATACCACAAAAGTATCGGATCTTGGTATCGGAGTTCCGATACCCGCAAGTATCGGCCGATACCCGATACTTGCGGTATCGGAATGCTCAACACTACTCAGAACCACAGTTATGTCTTGAGCATACTAGTAATACAGTTCTACATAGACTACTAGACTATATATCCAAGTTATGGGTAATGTGAAATACTAACTAATACAATTAAAGAGAAATAAAAGATATCTTCATTTTTGTGTTGCAGCACAGTTATATTTTTTGTCCTTTTATGTCTCTTTTCCAAAAATAGCAATTCTATTAATTCCTCATTTCACATGTCGTGCTTTGGTTTAGTGGGATTAACTCTGGAGACTTAGTTACTTTGTGATGTTGACTCTTAATAAAGATCTTTCATCTTTATTACTTCACTTAATTATATAAGAAACAATATTCATGAAATAATCCCTCACCCCTTAATATTTTACTCCTTGATCCTCAGCTGTCTTAAATCAAAAGGTCATTGCAGGGCTTCTGCCATTGTGAAATCTTCTTGCCTTCTGTTTAGTCACTCACAGACCAGGCACAGTCCTCTGTTTGATTTTTTAGAGTGATCTACTAGATCATGATACCAACAAAGCCATCTGTCTTTATTGCAGCACATTAGTTGCACCACTTTAAACAGGGTTTGATGATGAACCATTTGTGGTCAAAATAAGTTTTACAGCCACCCGCCGCACCCACCACAACATTTTTTTTTTCTTTCAAAACACTGAAATAATGCATAGTTCACAGTTAAAATATAACGTTCCTGTACAGTGGCTTGCGAAATTATTCACCACCCTTGGCTTTTTACCTATCTTGTTACATTACAACCTGTGGTTAAATATGTTGGTAAAATGATTTATGTGTGATGCAGCAGCACTAAATAGTCTAAGTGTCACGGGAATACAAGGAGGGCGAGAGCTAATAACCCGGGCCCCTGCAATTTCCCTCAGACTAGGGAAACCCTGTCTGACCCTCTACCTGAAGTTTACACTGAAGGTGTGCATGTTCAGGCCTCCACCCTCACCCTGACTCTTGATTCAGCCCTAGACTGAACACCACCGCCCACCACCCAGTGAATGCAATAGACCAATGCCCACAGTTATAACAAACAAGGATAAAGGAAAATATACACCACGCCGCAGTCAATCAGGAATACACTATAAAGGTGCAGGGCAAAATAAATACAAATATAGGAAGGAGTAAAAGACAAAGGAAAATACACCACCAGCAACGATTCTCCAACAACCAGCTCTCCACTCCGGACCGAGATAACTACGGAAAAGACAGAAGCTATAACTGGCGACACCCAAAGATCAGGAGAACCATTTAAAGGAAATGGGCATGGCCCAGCTTCCAATCCGAGGATCAGATAAATTAACCCCGGAGCAGCCAGACGAAAACAAGCCGACGCCAATGAGCAAACAGTGGTCAAACGCGGAATTACCGCTGTCTGTCAGACGACCTGGTCTGAACAGTGTCCGACATGACACTAAGTTGGTGAAGTGAGAAAAATATAGCCATATATGAAATTTATGGGATCAAATAAATGAAAATTTACATTTGCATATGTATTCACCCCTTTTGCAATGAAGCTCTAAAACTTTCTGGTGCAAGCAATTACCTTAATAAGTCACATGCTTAGTGAAAGGAGGTCCACCTGTGTGCAATCTGTGTCACATGGTCTGTTAGTATATACCATATTTTTCGGACTATAAGACGCACCTGATTATAAGACGCACCCCCAAATTTGGTGAAGAAAAAGAGAAAAAGATTTTTTTTATGTTAAATGGGGGTCTGTCTTATAATGCCAGTGTCCTTCTTACAAATCATATGTCCCTCATGCTGGTGTCTATATAACCCCCATCCTTGTGCTGGCACATGCCCCCCTGTGCTGCTGTCAGGCCCATGCCCCCCTGGTCACTATATGCCCCCCTGTACTGCTGGCAGACACATGCCCCCCCTGGGTCACTTTATGCCCCCTTTGCTGCTGGCAGGCACATGCCCCCCCTGGGTCACTATATGCCCCCTGTGCTGGCAGGCACATGCCCCCCTGGTCACAATATGCCCTCTTGTGCTTTCAGGGACATGCCCCCCTGTGCTGCTGGCAGGCACATGCCCTCCAGTCACAATATGCCCCCCTATGCTGCTGACAGGTACACCCCCCCGGTCACACTATGCCCCCCAGTGCTGCTGGCAGGTACAGGCCCCCCCAGTCACTATATGCCCCCTGTGCTGCTGGCAGACACATGCCCCCCCTGTGCTGCTGGCAGGCATATGCCCCCCTGTGCTGCTGGCACACACATGCCCCCCATGCTGCTGGAAGACACATGCCCCCCTGTGCTGCTGGCAGACACATGCTCCCCCCTGTGCTGCTGGCAGACACATGCTCCCCCCTGTGCTGCTGGCAGACACATGCTCCCCCCTGTGCTGCTGGCAGACACATGCTTCCCCCTGTGCTGCTGGCAGACACATGCCCCCCTGTGCTGCTGGCAGACACATGCCCCCCTGTGCTGCTGGCAGACACATGCCCCCCTGTGCTGCTGGCAGACACATGCCCCCCTGTGCTGCTGGCAGACACATGCCCCCCTGTGCTGCTGGCAGACACATGCCCCCCTGTGCTGCTGGCAGACACATGCCCCCCTGTGCTGCTGGCAGACACATGCCCCCCTATGCTGCTGGCAGACACATGCCAACCCCCTGCTGCTGGCAGACACATGCTTCCCCCTCCCTGTGCTGCTGGCAGACACATGCCCCCCCTGTGCTGCTGGCAGGCACATGCTTCCCCCTCCCTGTGCTGCTGGCAGGCACATGCTTCCCCCTCCCTGTGCTGCTGGCAGGCACATGCTTCCCCCTCCCTGTGCTGCTGGCAGGCACATGCTTCCCCCTCCCTGTGCTGCTGGCAGGCACATGATAAAATAACAAACACTTAACTTACCTTTCCCTGATGGCTCCGTGCTCACAGCTCCTCGGTTGCTCTTCCTGTTTCCCAGGCATCGGATTATGTGACCTGGGCACACAGTGATGTCATCACTGTGCTGTGCCGATCACATGATCGGATGTCAGCACAGATACAGGAAGCAACTGATGAGCTGTGAGCACAGAGCCATCAGGGGAAGGTGAGTTAAGTGTTTGCTATTTTATCATGTGCCTGCCAGCAGCACGGGGGGAGCATGTGCCTGCTAGCAGCACAGGGGGGCATATAAGAGTGACGGGGGGGCCATATCCATGATGGGAGGAGGGGGAGTGCAGGCACATGTAATATTCGCTGCTCCCCTGTGAATCAACTCGGCACAGGTTCACCACCGAGGTGATGGACAGCAGGTGCAGTGAATATTACATGAGGCTAATGAGCGGGAGCACAGAACCTCCTGCTGTCTCAGCAGCCCACCCCAGCCCCCTGACACCACTCCAGAGCCGCCCCCCTCCTCTACAGCACAGCACAGCACAGCACAGCACACAAATTCGGATTATAAGATGCACCCCCCACTTTACCCCCAAATTTTGGGGAACAAAAGTGTGTCTTATAGTCCGAAAAATACGGTACACACCTTTTCTGAAAGGCCAGAGGCTGCAACACCATTAAGCTAAGAAGTACCACTAACCAAACACTACCATGAAGTTCAAGGAGATCTCCAAACAAGTCAGAACAAAGTTGTTGAGAAGTATGTCAGGAATGGGTTATAAGAAAAAAAAAAAATAATCCCAATCTGTGATGATCCCCAGGATCACCATAAAATCCATTGTAATCAAATGGAAAGAGCATGGTACCACAACATACCTACTAAGAGGGCCAGCCACCAAAGCTATCAGCCCTGGCAAGGCGGGCATTAATCAGAGAGGCAACATAGAGACCAAATGTAACCCTTAGGCTATGTGCACATGTGCGCAATTGCCACGGCAATTCCGCAACTGTGCCACGGGTAAAACGCATGCGGAATTGGCATGCGTTTTCCCGCTAAACACTAGCGTTTTACGAGCGTAATTAGCTTGCAGAATGCTAGCGTTTTCCAAGCGATCTGTAGCATCGCTTGGAAAAAATGATTGACAGGTTGGTCACACTTGTCAAACAGTGTTTGACAAGTGTGACCAACTTTTTACTATTGAAATGCCGCTAGGCATTATTGGGAACGGGAGCATCGCGAGGAGCGGAAAGACTGCTAGGGACGCCGGAAGGTGAGAATATCACGATTTATAATTTTTTTATTATTTTTAACATTATCTCTTTTTACTATTGATGCTGCATAGGCAGCATGACCTCTGATGATGTAGCGATCTCCCAAGACCCATGTCATCACAGGTCATTGCCGCAAATCATCACTGGGAACGGCAGCATCATGAGGAGCGGGAAAGCTGCGAGGGACGCCGGAAGGTGAGAATATCACGATTTATTATTTTAATTCTTTTTTTTTTTTAAACAATTATATGGTTCCCAGGGCCTAGAGGAGAGTCTCCTCTCCTCCACCCTGGGTACCAACCGCTCATGATCCTCTTACTTCCCGCGTGGTGGGCACAGCCCCATGCGGGAAGTAAGCGGAGCAATGCATTTCTATGTGTGCAGAATCCCCGCCTTTCTGCACAAGGAAAGAACATGCTGCGTTTTTTTCCAGAATACGATTCCGCCGCGGTAAAAAGCGCAACATGTGCACAAAAATTGCGGATTGCATTCTAATAATAGGATGCTTAATGTACGCATTTTTTTTGCGGTTTTATCGCATTTTTATAGCGAAAAATCCTGAATGTGTGCACATAGCCTTAAGGAGCTGCAGAGTTCCCAAGCAGAGACTGAAGTATCTGTCCATACCACCACAATAAGTCGTAGACTTCATAGAGGTGACCTTTATGGAAGAGAGGGCAGAAAAAAGGTTTTACTTAAACACAAAAATTATAATACTCATTTTGCCTTTGCCAAAAGACATGTGGCATACTCCCCAAATGTAAGAAGGAAGATGCTGTGGTCAGTTAAGGCCAAAATTGAACTTTTTGTCCAACAAGGTAAAATATATATGTGGCTGCAATCTAACACCTCTCATCACCCCAAACCTATAATCCCCACAGTAAAATATGGCGGTGGCAGCATCATGCTTTGGGGATGTTTTCTTGGCAGCAGGGACAGCGAAAATGATCCAAGTCCAGGAGAAGATGGATGGTGCGAAATACAGGGATATTCTTGAGCAAAATCTGTTTGTCTATCACTGATTTGAGACTGGGACGGAGGTTCACCTTCCAACAAGTCAATGACCCAAAGCATACTGCTAAAGCAACACTCGAGTGGTTAATGGGAAATGTATAAATGTTTAGTAGTGGCCTAGTTAAAGCCCAGACCTTAATCCACTTGAGAGCCTGTATGAATGGGCAAAAATCCCAGTGGCAATATGTGGAAAGCTCATGGAGAGTTATCCAAAGGAAGTTGCAGCTGTAATTGCCGCAAAAGGAGGCTCTTGTAAGTACTGACTTTAGGGGGATACAGTTGTGGCCAAAAGTATTGACACCCCTGCAATTCTGTCAGATAATACTCAGTTACTTCCTGAAAATGATTGCAAACACAAATTCTTTGCTATTATTATCTTCATTTAATTTGTCTTAAATGAAAAAACACAAAAAGAATTGTCCTAAAGCCAAATTGGATATAATTCCACACCAAACATAAAAAAGGGGGTGGACAAAAGTATTGGCACTGTTCGAAAAATCATGTGATGCTTCTCTAATTTGGGTAATTAACAGCACCTGTAACTTACCTGTGAAACCTAACAGGTGTTGGCAATAACTAAATCACACTTGCAGCTAGTTGACATGGATTAAAGTTGACTCAACCTCTGGCCTGTGTCCTTGTGTGTACCACAATGAGCATGGAGAAACGAAAGAAGACCAAAGAACTGTCTGAGGACTTGAGAAACCAAATTGTGAGGAAGCATGAGCAATCTCAAGGCTACAAGTCCATCTCCAAAGACCTGAATGTTCCTGTGTCTACCGTGCGCAGTGTCATCAAGAAGTTTAAAGCCCATGGCACTGTGGCTAACCTCCCTAGATGTGGACGGAAAAGAAAAATTGACAAGAGATTTCAACACAAGATTGTGCGGATGTTGGATAAAGAAGCTCGATTAACATCCAAACAAGTTCAAGCTGCCCTGCAGTCCGAGGGTACAACAGTGTCAACCCGTACTATCCATTGGCATCTGAATGAAAAGGGACTGTATGGTAGGAGACCCAGGAAGACCCCACTTCTTACCCCGAGACATAAAAAAGCCAGGCTGGAGTTTGCCAAAACTTACCTGAAAAAGCCTAAAACGTTTTGGAAGAATGTTCTCTGGTCGGATGACACAAAAGTAGAGCTTTTTGGGCAAAGGCATCAACATAGAGTTTACAGGAGAAAAAAAGAGGCATTCAAAGAAAAGAACACAGTCCCTACCGGCAAACATGGCGGAGGTTCCCTGATGTTTTGGGGTTGCTTTGCTGCCTCTGGCACTGGACTGCTTGACCGTGTGCATGGCATTATGAAGTCTGAAGACTACCAACAAATTTTGCAGCATAATGTAGGGCCCAGTGTGAGAAAGCTGGGTCTCCCTCAGAGGTCATGGGTCTTCCAGCAGGACAATGACCCAAAACACACTTCAAAAAGCACTAGAAAATGGTTTGAGAGAAAGCACTGGAGACTTCTAAGGTGGCCAGCAATGAGTCCAGACCTGAATCCCATAGAACACCTGTGGAGAGATCTAAAAATGGCAGTTTGCTCCAGGTCCCTGATATTTGAAGGGTGCCTTCTCCAGTTTGCCAAAGAAGAATGGTCTAAAATTCCAGCAGAGCATTGTAAGAAACTCATTGATGGTTACCGGAAGCGGTTGGTCGCAGTTATTTTGGCTAAAGCTTGTGCAACCAAGTATTAGGCTGAGGGTGCCAATACTTTTGTCTGGCCCATTTTTGGAGTTTTGTGTGAAATGATCAATGTTTTGCTTTTTCTTCATTCTCTTTTGTTTTGTTTTTTTCATTTAAGACAAATTAAATGAAGATAATAATACCAAAGAATTGGTGTTTGCAATCATTTTCAGGAAGAAACTGAGTATTATCTGACAGAATTGCAGGGGTGTCAATACGTTTGGCCACCACTGAAAGTGGTTATGCACATTGAAGTTTTCAGTTATTTTGTCCTATTTGTTGTTTGCTGTTCACAGTTGTAGGCATGTTCTTTATATGAACTGATGCAAACTCTCAAAAGAACAGTGAAATTCCAGGTTGCAAGGCAGCAAAACAAGAAAAATACCAAGGGGTGAATACTTTCGCAAGCCACAGTTGAAATCATGTATATTACACAATTTACATTAAGAGTAAAATGGAGTCATTATCTGTTGATTTCCAAAGAATCAGAGTGAGAACTTAGTAAAATAGGTATGGCTCAGTACATATAGAACCAGTGCAAATACAGTGGGTACGGAAAGTATTCATACCCCTTTAAATTTCTCACTCTTAGTTTCATTGCAGCCATTTGGTATATTCAGAAAAGTTCATTTTTTTCTCATTAATGTACACTCTACACCCCATCTTGACTGAAAAAAAACAAATGTAGTGATTTTTGCAAATTTATTAACCCCTTCACCCCCAAGGGTGGTTTGCACGTTAATGACCAGGCCAATTTTTACAATTCTGACGACTGTCCCTTTATGAGGTTATAACTCTGGAACACTTCAACGGATCCTGGTGATTCTGACACTGTTTTCTTGAGACATATTGTACTTCATGATAGTGGTAAAATTTCTTTGATATTACCTGTGTTTATTTGTGAAAAAAAACGGAAATTTGGCGAAAATTTTGAAAATTTCGCAATTTTCCAACTTTGAATTTTTATGCAATTAAATCACAGTGATATGTCACACAAAATACTTAATAAGTAACATTTCCCACATGTCTACTTTACATCAGCACCATTTTGGAACCACAATTTTTTTTTTGTTAGGGAGTTATAAGGGTTAAAAGTTGACCAGCAATTTCTCATTTTTACAACACCATTTTTTTTTTAGGGACCACATCTCATTTGAAGTCATTTTGAGGGGTCTATATGATAGAAAATACCCAAGTGTGACACATTCTAAAAACTGCACCCCTCAAGGTGCTCAAAACCACATTCAAGAAGTTTATTAAGCCTTCAGGTATTTCACAGGAATTTTTGGAATGTTTAAATAAAAATGAACATTTAACTTTTTTTCACACAAAATTTACTTCAGCTCCAATTTGTGTTATTTTACCAAGGGTAACAGGAGAAAATGGATCCCAAAAGATGTTGTACAATTTGTCCTGAGTACGCTGATACCCCATATGTGGGGGTAAACCACCGTTTGGGCGCATGGGAGAGCTCGGAAGGGAAAGAGCGCCGTTTGACTTTTCACTGCAAAATTGACAGGAATTGAGATGGGACGCCATGTTGCGTTTGGAGAGCCACTGATGTGCCTAAACATTGAAACCCCCCACAAGTGACACCATTTTGGAAAGTAGACCCCCTAAGGAACTTATCTAGAGGTGTGGTGAGCACTTTGACCCACCAAGTGCTTCATAGAAGTTTATAATGCAGAGCCGTAAAAATAAAACAAAAATTTTTTCCCACAAAAATTATTTCTTAGCCCCCAGTTTTGTATTTTCCTCAGGGTAACAGGAGAAATTGGACCCCAAAAGTTGTTGTCCAATTTGTGCTGAGTACGCTGATATCCCATATGTGGGGGGAACCACCGTTTGGGCGCATGGGAGGGCTCGGAAGGGATGGAGCGTCATTTGGAATGCAGACTTAGATGGAATGGTCTGCAGGCGTCACATTGCGTTTGCAGAGCCCTAATGTATCTAAACAGTAAAAAAAAAAACACAAGTGACACCATTTTGGAAAGTAGACCCCCTAAGGAACTTATCTAGATGTGTTGTGAGAGCTTTGAACCCCCAAGTGTTTCACTACAGTTTATAATGCAGAGCCGTGCAAATAAAAAATATTTTTTTTCCACAAAAATTATTTTTTAGCCCCCAGTTTTGTATTTTTCTAAGGGTAACAGGAGAAATTGGACCTTATATATTGTTGTCCAATTTGTCCTGAGTACGCTGATACCTGATAATGTGGGGGGGAACCACCGTTTGAGCGCATGGCAGAGCTCGGAAGGGAAGGAGCATCATTTGCAATGCAGACTTAGATGGATTGGTCTGCAGGCGTCACATTGCATTTGCAGAGCCCCTAATGTACCTAAACAGTAGAAACCCCACACAAGTGACCCAATATTGGAAACTAGACCCCCTAAGGAACTTATCTAGATGTGTTGTGAGAACTTTGAACCCCCAAGTGTTTCACTACAGTTTATAACGCAGAGCCGTAAAAATAAAAAAATAAAAATTTTCCCCAAAAATTTTTTAGCCCCCAGTTTTGTATTTTCCCAAGGGTAACAGGAGAAATTGGACCCCAAAAGTTGTTCTCCAATGTGTTCAGAGTACGCTGATACCCCATATGTTGGGGTAAACCCCTGTTTGGGTGCACAGTAAAGCTCGGAAAGGAAGGAGCACTGTTTTACTTTTTCAATGCAGAATTGGCTGGAATTGAGATCGGACGCCATGTCGCGTTTGGAGAGCCCCTGATGTGCCTAAACAGTGGAAACCCCCAAATTATAACTGAAACCCTAATCCAACCACACCCCTAACCCTAATCCCAACGATAACCCTAACCACACCTCTAACCCAGACACACCCCTAACCCTAATCCCAACCCTATTCCCAATCGTAAATGTAATCCAAACCCTAACCCTAACTTTAGCCCCAACCCTAACCCTAACTTTAGCCCCAACCCTAAATGTAGCCTTAACCCTAGCCCCAACCCTAGCCCTAACCCTAGCCCTAACCCTAATGGGAAAATGGAAATAAATACATTTTTTAAATTTTTTAAATTTTTCCCTAACTAAGCGGGTGATGAAGGGGGGTTTGATTTACTTTTATAGCGGGTTTTTTAGCGGATTTTTATGATTGGCAGCCGTCACACACTGAAAGATGCTTTTTATTGCAAAAAATATTTTTTGCGTTGCCACATTTTGAGAGCTATAATTTTTCCATATTTGAGTCAACAGAGTCATGTGAGGTCTTGTTTTTTGCGGGACGAGTTGACGTTTTTATTGGGCACGGGAGATTTTTTGATCACTTTATTCCGATTTTTGTGAGGCAGAATGACCAAAAACCAGCTATTCATGAATTTCTTTTGGGGGAGGCGTTTATACCGTTCCGCGTTTGGTAAAATTGATAAAGCAGTTTTATTCTTCGGGTCAGTACGATTACAGCGATACCTCATTTATATCATTTTTTTATGTTTTGGCGCTTTTATACGATAAAAACTGTTATATTGAAAAAATAATTATTTTGGCATCGCTTTATTGTGAGGACTATAACTTTTTTATTTTTTCACTGATGATGCTATATGGCTGCTCGTTTTTTGCGGGACAAGATGACTTTTTCGGCGGTACCATGGTTATTTATATCCGTCTTTTTGATCGCGTGTTATTCCACTTTTTGTTTGGCGGTATGAGAATAAAGCGTTGTTTTTTGCCTCATTTTTTTTTTTACGGTGTTAACTGAAGGGGTTAACTAGTGATATAGTTTTATAGGTGGGGTCATTACGGACGCGGCGATACTAAATATGTATACTTTTATTGTTTGATTTTTTTTATTTAGATAAAGAAATGTATTTATGGGAATAATTTTTTTTTTTATTTATTTATTTAGGTTTATTTATTTTATTTTTTTTACACATGTGGAAATTTTTTTTTTTACTTTGTCCCAGGGGGGGGGGGGGGGGCATCACAGATCGTTGATCTGACAGTTTGCACAGCACTCTCTCAGATCACCGATCTGAGTTCCAGTGCTGAAGGCTTACCAGAGCCTGGTCTGCACCCGGAAGTAATCCCTGCAGGACCCGGATGCAGCCCCGCGGCCACTTTGGATCCGGGGCCTGCAGGGATAGGAGGTAAGAGACCCTCGCAGCAACGCGATCACATCGCGTTGCTCCGGGGGTCTCAGGGAAGCACGCAGGGAGCCCCCTCCCTGCGCGATGCTTCCCTGTACCGCCGGCACACCGCGATCATGTTTGATCGCGGTGTGCCGGGGGTTAATGTGCCGGGGGCGGTCGGTGACCGCTCCTGGCACATAGTGCTGGATGTCAGCTGTGATAGGCAGCTGACACCCGGCCGCGATCGGCCGCGCTCCCCCCGTGAGCGCGGCCGATCCCGCTGGACGTACTATTCCGTCCTTGGGAAGTAGGGCCCACCCCACATGGACGGAATAGTACGTCCAATGGCAGAAAGGGGTAAGAAAGAAAAACTGAAATATCACATCGTTGTATTCAGACTTTTTGCTCAGTATTGAGTAGAAGCACCCTTTTGAGCCATGACTCGGATTATAAGACCCTCCCTCATTTTCCCCCCAAAATTGGGGGAATTAAAGTGCGTCTTATAATTTGAAAAATCTGGTATATAAATGTGGTATCACTGTAATCGTGCCTACCCAAAGAATAAAGTTATCTTAACACTTTTACCACACTGTAAGCGGCATATAAAAAAAAAAAAAAAAAACAAGAAAAAGCAATTCTTGAATGGCGGATTTTTGTTCATTCTGCCTCCCAAAAATCAGACTAGAGAGCAATGAAAAAATGTTATGTGCCCCAAAATTGTACCAATAAAAATGTCCACTCATCCCGCAAAATCAAGCTGACTGCAGAAATATAGAAAATTGATAGCGCTCAAAATGTGACTAAGCAAAAACTTTATTTTGTAAAAAAAAAAAAAAAATTGTGTGATAGCCTAATATAGAAAATAATATAAACCTGGTATTGCTTTAATCACACTGACCCAAAGAATAATGATGACTTTTCACTTTTATCACATGAGGAACGGTGTAAAAAATAAATAAAACCAATTCTTGGCCCTACATTTATCCTGCACACTTCGTGGAGCTCTTATGCGGGTGTTTCTGTGTAAAGTTCTGAAATACGTTATTCAGACAAAACTCTGACACATGAGTCTGAATAATGAGGCTGAGATGGAGACACAGTGGAAGTCGTCTGGCCTATGCTCTTGTGTTGTCTCTTTATAAGCGTTCATAAAAGTGCTGTCGCCTATAGTTTTGTGCACCTCTGAAAAGGACACCGCTGAACATACAGTGCAAAAAAGCAAGTTCCCATCCAGGTACATCATCTGTCAATGGAAATATAGGGGGCTTCCACGTTAAGGGTAACATAAAGGCTCTGGAAAAATGCTGACTTCTCTCCCTCAATAAGAAATCCAACAAATTCTGCTCTCCCTAATCCAAATGCCCACCTCCTTTTGGAGCCCCACAGTGTGCCTAAACTACATTTAGCGTCCACATGTTTGGTATTTCTGTAGCCCGCTTAATTTTTGGGTGCATCTCACCAGAAGCATGAACTGGGCATAATGTTTTGGGCACTACAACATCCTAGTCACTATAATGCAATTTTTCACTCAACAACATCCACTGCTGCTTGTTTTTGGAGAACCCCAGTAAAGTCAAAATTGTCACTACACCTGTAGGTATATTCCCAGGAGGGTGTAATTTCGAAAATGGAGTCACTTGAGGGGGAATCCTGTTTTTCTGGCACTCGAGGTCTCTGTATATGGAGCCCGCAAACTATTCTATGATAATTTGTTCTCCAAGAGTCAAATAGCACTCCTTCCCTCCCGAGCCTCGCTGTGCGACGAAGCAGTACTGTACAGCCAGTTATGGGGTATTGCAACGCTCAGCAAAAATTGTGTGACAAATTTTAGTGCCATTTCTCTTTGTGAAAATGTAATATCTCTGGCTAAAACAAAATTTATTGGTAAAAATGTAATTTTTTTTTCTTTACTGCCCAATGGTATAAAATGTTGTGACACACCCGTGGTGTCAACATGATCACTGCATCTTTGTATGAATTCATTAAGAGGTACAGTTTGTAAAATGGTGTCACTTATGAGGGGTTCTGCTGTTCTGGCACCTCAGGGGCTTTGCTAGTGTGACATGGCACCCTCAAGCCATTCCAGCAAAACCCGAACTCCAATATGGCACTTCTTTCCTTCTTAGCTGAGCACTATGCCTTCAAAGTAGTTTTTGACCACATGTTTGTGCACTCAGGAGAAATTGCACAACAAATTTTACAGTTTATTTTTCTCTTATTATCCCTTTTGCAACATTTTAGTGGAGTAAATGGTAATTTTCCATTTACTCATACCTAATGTTATGCAATTCTGTGTATTGCCTGAGTGTTAATAATGCTTATTACACCCCTAAATTCCTCCTGAGTTGTAGTTTCAAAAATGGCATCACTTGCAGAGTTTTCTGCTGTTAAGACAAGTCAGGGGGTCTTCAAATACAACATGGTATCTGCAATCTAGTAGAGTAATAATTTCACTCCAGAATTCAATTGGCGCTCCTTCTATTCCGATCCCTGCAGGCCCTGTGCCCACACAGTAATTTTCCACCACATATGAGGTATGGGTGTACTCAAGTGAAATTGCACAACAAATTGTGCAGTTCATTTTACCCTGTTACCTTTGTGAAAATGAAAATTTGAGGCTCAAGCAATATTTTTGTCTGAAAAAATGTATTTTTTTTTCATTTTCGCAGCTCAACATTATAAAATTCTGTGAAGCACCTGTGGGCTAAAGGTGCTCACTACTCCTCTAGATAAGTAAACGTATTGACTCGAGTATAAGCCAGGTATGCATTGTCCCCTCATCCCTATCCTAGTTTGCACAGCCTCTTCATCCCCATCCTTGTCTGCATGGCTCCTTATCCCCATTATCCCCATCCTTGTATGCACGGTTCCTTATCCCCATCCTTGTCTGCATGGCTCCTCATCGTGTCCTTGTCTGCATGTCTCCTCATTCCTATCCTTGTATGCATTGCTCCCTCATCCCTATTCTTGTCTGCATGGTTCCTCATCCCCATCCTTGTATGCATGGCTCATAATCCTCATCCTTATAGACATGGCTCCTCATCCCCTATCCTTGTATGCATGGTTCTTCTTCCCTTTCCTTGTATGCATGGCTCCTCATCCCTATCCTTGTATGCATGTTTCCTCATCCCTAGCCTTGTATGCATAGCCCCCATGAGACACGCATAAAAAAACCCATCCTGCTTACCTTCCATGCGCGGCCTTGCAGCATCTTGTTCCAGCGCCAGGAGCTACTGTGGCTGGGCGATCACGTGTCCCCGCTCATTAAGGGAATGAATATTCACCTCTCGTCACACCTATGGGAGTGGAGAGAGGTGAATACTCATTACCTAAATGAGCGGGCACCCGTTGCTAGCCCGGCAGCAGCTGGAAACCGGCGGCTGTAGCTGATACTGTGCGTGCTAGAAGAGATTTGAATATTCACTGCCAGTGCAGTGAATATTCATTTCTCTTTAGCAGCGGGTACAGGCTTTAGCTGCAGCTGCCGGCTCCTGCCTCCTGTGACCCGCCGCTCCCCCCGCCAGCTTCTGGGACTTGTGTATAAGCCGAGGGGGATGTTTTTCAGCGCAAAAAAAAAGTGCCGAAAAACTCGGCTTATGCATGAGTATATATGGTATTTTATGGGTATAAAAATTCAAAGTTTGAAAATTGAAAAATGTTACATAAATAAAACAAGTTACATAGATCAAAAATTTACCAGTAATATGAAGTACAATATGTCACCAAAAAACAATCTCAGAATCACTACTGTCCGCTTCAGTTTTTACAACATACAGTGACACTAGTTAGAATTGTAAAATTTGGCCTGGTAAGGAAAGTGAACACAGGCTTTGGGGTGAAGGGGTAAAAGTTAGCCGGATATTGAGCTTAGCTACAATATATTATAAATTATAATTTTTTTTGGCATTTATATGGTTTAGAAAAAAATTTGCTTACTTTAGAAAAAATCATTGGATCTAAAAAATATTTTAAATGTATTCAGAGAGAAGAATAATCTTCCAAACATTAGGTGCGCATTTAGCATGTGCTTTCCTGTGAGGTGCACGTTTGTCAGGTATCTGGCAAATCCTGTTTCTTGTGTATTAAATCATTACTTTGTCATTACGAGTCCCTCCCATTTTTACAAAACATGCTTAGCAATAACGTATTGCTCTCTGAATTTTTGGCCTTTCAGTATTGCAGTGCACGTGGGAAATCGACCTTTCCAAACACAGACTTGGAACATATTTTGTTAATCATTTGCAGGCAAAACTGTATTGTGTCAGCATGATGCGTTTGGCACACAGCTTGGAGTTTCACCACCTTTACAAAAGTTTGTATTGCCAAGAGGAACGTAGATGGCAGAGGCTGTGGACTGCTGAGCAAGCTTTTATTAGTTGCTCTTGGTGGTTTGCTGTTGTAGTAATATTATACAATGGATAAACAGTGAGTCTGAATTTGTATTTATTATAACATGTTGGGTGAACAACTTGAGAACAGAAATGTAAATGTTACAAAAGTGTGTGTGAATGAGTCAGATATGCAGATGCAGTTCCTGTGCGGAGCCTAGACTTCCATACACTATTTCCCATTATCACTGCACTATCCAGCATTTTATTCTGTTACCAATTACTTATTGTTGGGTGGGTGTTACTTTTTTTGAAAAACATATTTAATATCCGTTTGGAAAATATTTGCACCATTAGTGGTCATTGCCAAAAAGGAGTCATCAGGAAAGTACAGTTTAGCTGTTGATATTTAATGAAAAAGAAAATAAACCGACCCCAAATATGCATGTTTTGAACAAAAACCTTTATATATTTTTTTTGTTTCCACCTAGTGACATTTAATACAATTGATGGTCATATATTTTATTTCCAGACTGATGACAAATTTTATGCTGCCGGCTCCGACATAACAGTCACACCCTCTTTTTACGATTTTCAGTCTCGCTAATACAGTGGAAAAGGGAGAGCTCCGGTGGAAGATGACTTCCATAAATATTTATGAGAGCTTGCTGTAAGCAGAGAATTACCCCTAAGGACTATTTTTGCTCACATAAATACCTGCGATCCTTAGATCTTGTGCAGCAGTTAGGAGCAGTTAGCAGTGCCCTAGAAACCACATACAGGCAGCACCCTGATTGGAAATACACTCTATTTACACCATCAGACTGTTAGCATTCATAAAAGTGCCACAAAAACATAGGAAACCTTCAAACTTTACCACAGGAATTAAATCATAGTATATCCCTTGTTGTCTGGGTAGAAAGTGAGCCATAGTGTATAGATGTACTGGTTTGAGTGACAAAGTTCCAAGTAAAATTGTTTCTGACAGACATAATAATAGCCGACTGTTAGAATACTGATATGTGTATTATAGCCTTTATAGTTAATCCAAATCAGTCCTACTTTCCTACCAATGTCTGAGCCCTTGGGTGAGACACATAGACCATATAAAATGCCAATACATTAGCTTATATTTGGTATCTAGTGGAAAAATTATTTTTTATTCTCTATTTTTTACTTTTGTCATTGTTGCGTGCTTCTGATTTATGAAGTTCAACAGTAACTCACTGGCAGGAGCTATTAAGTAGTTCTAAGTGTCTCATGGTACTGTAGGAGTTTTAGAATCCTCAATCACGGAACTTCATTATAGTCGTTGGATGAACAATTGTATAATGCACCCCATAGTTTTTCATACAGTATAATGTATTCCCCATAGTCCTCGATACAGTATAATGCAGCCACCCCACAGAGTATAATGCAGCCTCGCCATACAATATAATGTAACCCCCATAGAATATAATGCAGCCCCCTTATAGTATAATGCAGCCCCACCAAACAGGGGCAATGAGAAAGACACGGGCAAACGGTAACTAGGGGGCAGGGGAGAAGGACACAAGGGCGACACAGGGAGGATAAGGAGCCAGAAAGACAGACACAAGAGGACACACGGGGCTAGGAGGTGGGGGAGAAGGGCACAAGGGGACACAGGGAGACTGACAAGGGGACACACAGGGACTAGTGGGCAAGGGAAGACTGACACAAGGGGACAAGGGAGACTGACACAAGGGAGCACTTGGGGACTAGTGGGCCAGGGAGACTGACAAGGGGACACATGGGGACTAGTGGGCAAGGGAGACTGACACAATGGGACAAGGGAGACTGACACAAGGGGACACGGGGACCAGTGGGTAAGGGAGACTGACACAAGGGGACACACAGGGACTAGTGGGCAAGGGAGACTGACACAAGGGGACACATGGGGACAAGGGACACAAGCACGAGGACAAGGAAGACAGGAACAAGGGGACTCATGGGAACTAGGAGGAAGGAGAGAAGGGCACAAGGGGACACACGGGGACTAGGGGGCAAGGGAGACGGGCACAAGAGGACACAAGTTACTCCGAGGGCAGAGTTGATAGGGACGTATGGGGAGATGAGGCTGCAAGGGGACAGGGGAAGACGGGGGGAGACATAGGAGCAGGGAAGAAGGGGGCACAGGGATTACGAGGACAGGGTAGATGGGGACACACGATGAGAAATGGGACGAGAGACGGGGGAACAAGGGGATGCAGGGGAGGCTTGAGAGCAGAGCAGATGGGTCACACGGGGACAAGGGGCGGGGAATGCATGTATAGTATAATACACCCAGAGTCCTCCATATATTATAATGTGCACCACAGTCCTCCATATTGTAACATGCACACCCCATAGTCCTCCATATAATATAATGTGCCTCATAGTCCGCCATATAGTATAATACACTCCCCATAGTCCTCTATATAGTATTATACATTCGGTCCTCCATATATTAAAATACACTCCTCAGTCCTCCATATAGCATAATACACTCCTCATAGTGCTCCATATAGTATAATGCACCCCTCATAGTCCTCCATATAGTATAATACACTCCTCATAGTCATCCATATGTTAAAATACACTCCTTAGTCCTCCATATAGTAAATACACTCCTCAGTCCTCCATATAGTATAATACACTCCTCATAGTGCTCCATATAGTATAGTGCACTCCTCATAGTGCTCCATATAGTATAATGCACCGCCATAGTCATCCATGTAGTACAATTCACTCCCCATAGTATAATGCACTCCATAGTTCTTCATACAGTATAATGTATTCCCCATAGTCCTCGATACAGTATAATGCAGCCACCCCACAAAAGTATAATGCAGCCTCGCCATACAATATAATGTAACCCCCATGGAATATAATGCAGCCCCCCTCATAGTATAATGCAGCCCCACCAAACAGGGGCAATGAGAAAGACACGGGCAAACGGTAACTAGGGGGCAGGGGAGAAGGACACAAGGGTGACACAGGGAGGATAAGGAGCAAGAAAGACAGACACAAGGGGACACACGGGGCTAGGAGGTGAGGGAGAAGGGCACAAGGGGACACATGGGGACTTGTTGTGAATTTGGATTCTGGGCTCCCCCGGTGGCTACTGGTGGAATTGAACTTGTGACATCATCTTCCCTGTTCACCTGTTCTGATTAGATCTGGGTGTCGCTATATAACCTGGCTTCTCTGTTAGATGCTTGCCGGTCAACAATGTTATCAGAAGCCTCTCTGTGCTTGTTCCTGCTCCCAGACATCTACTAGATAAGTTGGACATTCGTCCATGTTTTGTTTTTGTATTTTGGTTCCAGTTCACAGCTGCAGTTTCGTTACTGTGTCTGGAAAGCTCTTGTTGATCAGGAATTGCCACTCTGGTATTATGAGTTAATGCCAGAGTCCTAAAGTAATTTCTGGATGTGTTTTGTTAGGGTTTTCTACTGACCATGAAAGTATGCTTTCTGTCTTCTGCTATCTAGAAAGCGGACCTCAAATTTGCTAAAACTATTTTCCTGCTGCGTTTGTTGTTTCATCTCATATCACCGCCAATATATGTGGGGGGCCTCTGTCTCCTTTTTGGGCATTTCTCTAGAGGTGAGTCAGGTCTTATATTTCCCTCTGCTAGCATTATTTAGTTCTCCGGCCGGCGCTGGGCATATAGGGATAAAAAGTAGGACATGCTACCTGGCTACTTCTAGATGATGCGGTAGGTTTAGTTCATGGTCAGTATAGTTACATCTTCCAAGAGCTTGTTCCTATTGAGGCTTATGCTAGTTCTCTGGCCATGGAGATCATGACAGTTTGACCGGCCCACTAAAGGGTTAAAATCCTTGGCTGAGAAAGGAGAGAAATAAGAAGTCTGCTGAAAATTTTTTTTTTTTTTTCTCTAGTAGTTAGTGTGCTCTTAATTGGATCACTTGCCAGTCTGTCTATGCTGCAGTCTTTCTTTTTTTTCTCTCTCCTTCTAATCTTTGAATGGCTCTATGTTCACCTGTCTATAATGGATCTACAGAGTGTAACTGCAGGTTTGAATAATCTCGCCACGAAAGTACAAAGTTTGCAAGATTTTGTTGTTCATGCTCCGGTATCAGAGCCGAGAATTCCTTTGCCGGAATTCTTCTCAGGGAATAGATCTAGCTTTCAGAATTTTAGAAATAATTGTAAGTTATTTTTGTCCCTGAAATCTCGTTCTGCTGGAGACCCTGCACAGCAGGTTGGGATTGTGATTTCCTTGCTCCGCGGCGACCCTCAAGATTGGGCTTTTGCATTGGCACCAGGGGATCCTGCGTTGCGCAATGTGGATGCGTTTTTTCTGGCCTTGGGCTTGCTGTATGAGGAACCTCATTTGGAACTTCAGGCAGAAAAAACTTTGATGTCCCTATCGCAGGGGCAAGATGAAGCTGAAATTTACTGCCAAAAATTCCGTAAATGGTCTGTGCTTACTCAGTGGAATGAGTGTGCCTTGGCGGCTACTTTCAGAGAGGGTCTTTCTGATGCCATTAAAGATGTTATGGTGGGGTTCCCTGTGCCTGCAAGTCTGAATGAGTCCATGACAATGGCCATTCAGATCGATAGGCGTCTGCGGGAGCGCAAACCAGTGCACCATCTGGCGGTGTCCACTGAGAAGACGCCAGAAAACATGCAGTGTGATAGAATTCTGTCCAGAAGCGAGCGGCAGAATTTTAGACGGAAAAATGGGTTGTGTTTCTATTGTGGGGATTCTACTCATGTTATATCAGCATGCTTTAAGCGTACTAAAAAGCTTGATAAATCCGTTCCCATTGGCACTTTACAGTCTAAATTTATTTTGTCTGTGACCCTGATTTGCTCTTTGTCATCTATTACTACGGACGCCTATATCGACTCTGGCGCCGCTTTGAGTCTTATGGATTGGTCCTTTGCCAAACGCTGTGGGTATGATTTAGAGCCTTTGGAGACTCTTATTCCTCTGAAGGGGATTGACTCCACCCCATTGGCTAATAATAAACCACAATACTGGACACAAGTGACTATGTGTATTAATCCGGATCACCAGGAGACTATTCGTTTTCTGGTGCTGTATAATCTACATGATGATTTGGTGCTGGGATTGCCATGGCTGCAGTCTCACAACCCAGTCCTTGACTGGAGAGCTATGTCTGTGTTGAGCTGGGGATGTAAGGGGACTCATGGGGACGTACCTTTGGTGTCCATTTCATCATCTATTCCCTCTGAAATCCCTGAGTTCCTGTCTGATTATCGTGACGTCTTTGAAGAATCCAAGCTTGGTTCGTTACCTCCGCACCGGGAGTGCGATTGTGCTATAGATTTAATTCCGGGTAGTAAATACCCAAAGGGTCGTTTATTTAATCTGTCTGTGCCTGAACATACTGCTATGCGAGAATATATAAAGGAGTCCTTGGAAAAGGGACATATTCGTCCATCGTCATCTCCCTTAGGAGCCGGTTTTTTCTTTGTGTCAAAAAAAGACGGCTCTTTGAGACCATGTATTGATTATCGGCTTTTGAATAAAATCACGGTTAAATATCAATACCCATTGCCGTTGCTGACTGATTTGTTTGCTCGCATAAAGGGGGCCAAGTGGTTCTCTAAGATTGATCTCCGTGGGGCGTATAATTTGGTGCGGATCAGGCAGGGGGATGAGTGGAAAACCGCATTTAATACGCCCGAGGGCCACTTTGAGTATTTGGTGATGCCTTTTGGTCTTTCTAATGCCCCTTCAGTCTTCCAGTCCTTTATGCATGATATTTTCCGCGATTTTTTGGATAAATTTATGATAGTGTATCTGGATGATATTCTGATTTTTTCGGATGATTGGGACTCTCATGTCCGGCAAGTTAAGAGGGTTTTTCAGGTTTTGCGGTCTAATTCTCTGTGTGTCAAGGGTTCTAAGTGCGTTTTTGGGGTTCAGAGAATTTCCTTTTTGGGATATATTTTTTCTCCCTCTTCCATTGAGATGGATCCTGTCAAGGTTCAAGCTATTTGTGATTGGACGCAGCCCTCTTCTCTTAAAAGTCTTCAGAAATTTTTGGGCTTTGCCAACTTTTATCGTCGATTTATTTCTGGTTTTTCGGATGTCGTTAAGCCATTGACCGATTTGACTAGACAGGGTGCTGATGTTGCTAATTGGTCCCCTGATGCTGTGGAGGCCTTTCAGGAGCTTAAGCGCCGTTTTTCTTCTGCCCCTGTGTTGCGTCAGCCTGATGTGACTCTTCCTTTTCAGGTTGAGGTCGACGCTTCTGAGATCGGGGCTGGGGCAGTGTTGTCGCAGAAAAGTTCTGACTGCGCCGTGATGAGGCCTTGTGCCTTCTTTTCCCGTAAATTTTCGCCCGCTGAGCGGAATTATGATGTTGGGAATCGGGAGCTTTTGGCCATGAAGTGGGCGTTTGAGGAGTGGCGCCATTGGCTCGAGGGGGCCAGACATCAGGTGGTGGTATTGACTGACCACAAAAATTTGATCTATCTTGAGACCGCCAGGCGCCTGAATCCTAGACAGGCGCGCTGGTCATTATTTTTCTCTCGGTTTAATTTTGTGGTATCGTACCTACCGGGTTCTAAGAATGTTAAGGCGGATGCCCTTTCTAGGAGTTTTGAGCCTGATTCACCCGGCAACTCTGACCCCACAGGTATTCTTAAGGAGGGAGTTATCTTGTCAGCCGTTTCTCCAGACCTGCGGCGGGCCTTGCAGGAGTTTCAGGCGGATAGACCGGATCGTTGTCCGCCTGATAGGTTGTTTGTTCCTGATGATTGGACCAGTAGAGTCATCTCTGAGGTACATTCTTCTGCATTGGCAGGTCATCCTGGAATTTTTGGTACCAGGGATTTGGTGGCAAGATCCTTCTGGTGGCCTTCCCTGTCACGAGATGTGCGAGGCTTTGTGCAGTCTTGTGACGTTTGTGCTCGGGCCAAGCCTTGTTGTTCTCGGGCTAGTGGATTATTGTTGCCCTTGCCTATTCCTAAGAGGCCTTGGACACACATCTCGATGGATTTTATTTCAGATCTGCCTGTTTCTCAGAAGATGTCTGTCATCTGGGTGGTGTGTGACCGTTTTTCTAAGATGGTCCATTTGGTTCCCCTGCCCAAATTGCCTTCTTCTTCCGAGTTGGTGCCCCTGTTTTTTCAAAATGTTGTTCGTTTGCATGGTATTCCTGAGAATATCGTTTCTGACAGAGGAACCCAATTTGTGTCTAGATTTTGGCGGGCATTCTGTGCTAGGATGGGCATAGATTTGTCTTTTTCGTCTGCTTTTCACCCTCAGACTAATGGCCAGACCGAGCGGACTAATCAGACCCTGGAGACATATCTGAGGTGTTTTGTGTCTGCTGACCAGGATGATTGGGTTGCTTTTTTGCCATTGGCGGAGTTCGCCCTCAATAATCGGGCCAGCTCTGCCACTTTGGTGTCCCCGTTTTTCTGTAATTCGGGGTTCCACCCTCGATTTTCCTCCGGTCAGATGGAATCCTCGGATTGTCCTGGAGTGGATGCGGTGGTGGAGAGATTGCATCATATCTGGGGGCAGGTGATGGACAATTTAAAGTTGTCCCAGGAGAAGACTCAGCTTTTTGCCAACCGTCACCGTCGTGTTGGTCCTCGGCTTTGTGTTGGAGATTTGGTGTGGTTGTCTTCTCGTTTTGTCCCTATGAGGGTCTCATCTCCTAAGTTTAAGCCTCGGTTCATCGGTCCGTATAAAATATTGGAGATTCTTAACCCTGTTTCCTTCCGTTTGGACCTCCCTGCATCCTTTTCTATTCATAACGTTTTTCATCGGTCGTTATTGCGCAGGTATGAGGCACCGGTTGTGCCTTCCGTTGAGCCTCCTGCTCCGGTGTTGGTTGAGGGTGAGTTGGAGTACGTTGTGGAAAAAATCCTAGACTCCCGTGTTTCCAGACGGAGACTCCAGTATCTGGTCAAGTGGAAGGGATACGGCCAGGAGGATAATTCTTGGGTCACTGCATCTGATGTTCATGCCTCTGATCTGGTTCGTGCCTTTCATAGGGCCCATCCTGATCGCCCTGGTGGTTCTGGTGAGGGTTCGGTGCCCCCTCCTTGAGGGGGGGGTACTGTTGTGAATTTGGATTCTGGGCTCCCCCGGTGGCTACTGGTGGAATTGAACTTGTGACATCATCTTCCCTGTTCACCTGTTCTGATTAGATCTGGGTGTCGCTATATAACCTGGCTTCTCTGTTAGATGCTTGCCGGTCAACAATGTTATCAGAAGCCTCTCTGTGCTTGTTCCTGCTCCCAGACATCTACTAGATAAGTTGGACATTCGTCCATGTTTTGTTTTTGTATTTTGGTTCCAGTTCACAGCTGCAGTTTCGTTACTGTGTCTGGAAAGCTCTTGTTGATCAGGAATTGCCACTCTGGTATTATGAGTTAATGCCAGAGTCCTAAAGTAATTTCTGGATGTGTTTTGTTAGGGTTTTCTACTGACCATGAAAGTATGCTTTCTGTCTTCTGCTATCTAGAAAGCGGACCTCAAATTTGCTAAAACTATTTTCCTGCTGCGTTTGTTGTTTCATCTCATATCACCGCCAATATATGTGGGGGGCCTCTGTCTCCTTTTTGGGCATTTCTCTAGAGGTGAGTCAGGTCTTATATTTCCCTCTGCTAGCATTATTTAGTTCTCCGGCCGGCGCTGGGCATATAGGGATAAAAAGTAGGACATGCTACCTGGCTACTTCTAGATGATGCGGTAGGTTTAGTTCATGGTCAGTATAGTTACATCTTCCAAGAGCTTGTTCCTATTGAGGCTTATGCTAGTTCTCTGGCCATGGAGATCATGACAGGGACTAATGGATAAGGGAGACTGACACAAGGGGACAAGGGAGACTGACACAAGGGGACACATGGGGACTAGTGGGCCAGGGAGACTGACACAATGGGACAAAGGAGACTGACACAATGGGACAAGGGAGACTGACACAAGGGGACAAGGGAGACTGACACAAGGGGACACGGGGACCAGTGGGTAAGGGAGACTGAGACAAGGGGACACACGGAGACTTGTGGGCAAGGGAGACTGATACAAGGGGACAGATGGGGACAAGGGACACAAGCACAAGAGGACAAGGAGGACAGGAACAAAGGGACTCATGGGAACTAGGAGGAAGGGGAGAAGGGCACAAGGGGACACACGGGGACTAGGGGGCAAGGGAGACAGGGAGACAGGCACAAGACGACACAAGTTACTCCGAGGGCAGAGTTGATAGGGACTTATGGGGAAATGAGGCTGCAAGGGGACAGGGGAAGACGGGGGGAGACATAGGAGCAGGGAAGAAGGGACACAGGGATTACAAGGACAGGATAGATGGGGACACACGATGAGAAATGGGACTAGAGAGACGGGGGAACAAGGGGAAGCAGGGGAGGCTTGAGAGCAGAGCAGATGGGTCACACGGGGACAAGGGGCAGGGAATGCATTGGGGGTGCAGGATTGCTCAGGGCATGAGAGATGGGGAGCATTAGGGGACCAGGAGGAGGAGCACAATGACCTGAACCTGGGGACCTTCAAGGACATGGGGCACGGGAGAGTAGGGAGCAAGGGAGTATGGAGGAAATGGGGCTGGTGTCATAGGGGGCTGGGGACGGCGACACCCAGGCAGCAGACATACCTCACTGCCGCCGATCCCATACACCTCCATTTTCAACCCCGGATCATCCAGATGGCTGAGCCGCTGCGGCATCCACCTCCTGGGCAGCTCGGTTCATGCGCTCCCCACGATCTCTGGAGCTGCCTGTTCCCGGTCCCAGCAGCCGCCACAGGCTCCACCAATATGGCGGCCGCCGTCACCTTTGCAGATGTTGCACTGCCTGGGCCTGGCACACAGCGTGTGCACGATAAAGTGACATCACCCGCAGTGTCAGAGGCAGAGGGGAATGATGGGAGAGGGGGCATCAGCTAACGCTCTCTCCTCCATCATTGCTTTGAACTGTACCGGCGTCATAGATGCTGGCATAGTTCAATTCAGCGGCGGCAGGGGGAGTCAGCTCTGATGGCAGGCGGGCCCCCCTGACCCAAGGGCCCCATAGCTTCTGTGTGATGTGCTGCTTTTAGCGGCATGCCACTGGCTGGGGCCCCTGGGGGAGCGGGGACCCTAGGCAGCTGCCTGGTCTGCCTGCTGCTAACGTTGGCCCTTCTTAAAGGTACTCTCAACACAGTGCATCAAAAATATAGATATTTTGTCCCTTAATTTCCACCTTTTTATTATACTATTTTATTTCTTACTACAATAAAACAGAGGAAAATAAAAAGTATTCTCTGTGTCACAAGAAGTCAGAAATGCTCTCCTTCTCACTGTACTGTGTCTGGCTGTAATACAAATAACTGCAGCAGAAGTTTGCCTGTGGTGCCATATCTTGAGCAGGGCAAAAGATGACTAAGAGCCCCCAAATACAATAGACTGATCCTGCCAATACCAACGGATTTGGCCAATACTGTATTATGTACTGGAGCGCCAGCCACCTGATGATCCGGAGAGATGTTGATTGCACATGTCCGATGCTGATCGCATCACTCTGCTGGCCGACGTGTCTGTTGGCAGCTTTCTCATAGAGAACACAGGAGAGCGAGCGCTACTGTGTGTGGGAGAGTCGCCTGAGATGGCTATCTACTGAAAAATTGACTGATGCTTCGGCCGATCATCAGCCAACTAATGAGTATGGCCAGCTTAAATCTCATCTCTGGCAAAAACAGTGGGACTCCAGCCAACCACTAACCAAAGATGGAACTGATCAGCAGGTGATTAACCTCTGTGTTCTGTTCTGAATTTGAACAAAAATTTTTAATGCATAAAATACTACAAACTAACCCAAAAATAAGGACAACTCTTTGATTTAAACATTTATTACTAAGTGTATTGCTCCATTATTGTTCCTTTAAAAATGACAATCATTTGAAAATTCGAAGATCGTTTGTTTAGGGAATATTATCAACTTCTGTTTTGTTGTGGCAAATTTTTTTGTGCAAAAGGACCAAAGCCAGGAAAAAGAGTGTCGTCATAGTGTCACTTATGAAATAGCTTCTCACTCATTGACCATGCCTCCAAATGACAGTGACACCTACGGTAATCGATATGGCTGCAGCAACACAGAAAAAAGTCTATATCTCTGGAAGTTAGCTTTACATATTTTTCTGGTTGGTGTATTCAGTTACGTTGCCTACATTTATCCAAATAACGTTACCAGGAGAAATATTTACAAGGTTTACATTTATTAATTTTCATCATAAGAACTGTTTTAATCTGTGAAATTCAAGTGACATTGAAAAAACACTTTTGGCTTTCCAGCCTAGTGACAAAATTTATTGAGAGAAAATTGCGCTTAACTCCTTTTGCATGATGAAATGATTTGTACAGGGACCAATTTTGAGAGCATCTAATTTCAATTTTTAATATACTCTATGGGAACGGTGGATCTGTAGCTGTCAGTGACTCTGGGGTGGATCTGGTATTAAGCGGAGAAGAGATTTTGGGCCTCAAATAGGAGCTCAATTTGTATAGTTCGTACTGTTTTTTACTGTTTTGAAATTAAATGTTAAATACGAAAATTGAGTTATGAATGATTGTACAAAATCATTAACTGTGAAATGGATATTAGAGCAACCACTTTCACCGTTAATCAGCTAGTTTTGTGAAAAAATTAACAACTACATACAGAGGGATGTATCACAATGAATGAATCCAGCAAAATATAAAAAAAATAACTAAAGGAAATTTCATTATAAATAAACTCCCAAATGTTTGTTGCAAGCAAATTCCAGTTGTTTTGTCTAGGTAGGTATTCACTATAAAATAAATTATTATTCTACCATGTGCAGTATGAAGGTTATTTGCTGTTACATGCAGATACCTATTCCATGTACTTGTATTAAGAATTGACCGAGTGGACAGCAGAATTTTTGGCCTCTTCATACTTTAATATTTCTGGTATTTCTTGTGTTCAATCAGAAAAAAATCTGGGCAGCAGTGTGTACCGCCTTTTCTTATACAGCACTTCTGGTATCTCCAGTATTCAATCAGAAAGACATGGTGGACAGCAGTGTGAGTGGACACCTCGTACCTCAGCCGTCCTAGTATCTTCATTATTACATGAGAATGGACAGCAGTATGAGCAGCCTCTTCTTACCTCAGCACTACTGGTATCCCCAGTATTAGATTAGAAAGACAGGAAGGACAGCAGTGTGAAACATTTCAACTTAACTCAACACCAATGGCATCTCCATTATTAGACCAAGTAGACAAGTTAGTCAGCAGTGTGTGCAGTCTCCTCATACCTTAGTATTTCTGGTATCTCCAGTGTTAAATGAGAAAAATTAGGTGGGCAGCAGTTTGAGCAGCCTCTTCTTAGATCAGTTCTGTGGTATTTCCACCGTTAGATCAGAAAGACAGGGTGAACAGCAGTGTGTGCAGTCTATTCTTACCTTAGCACCCCTAGTATCTCCAGTGTTAAAGAAGTTGTCTACTTTTTCATTGATGACCTATCAGTGTCTGATTGGCTGGGGGCTTACACTTTGCACCCTCGGCAATCAGCTGTTGGCGTCCACTGAACGGAAGCACATACTTTTGGAGCTGGCTGTCTTCTGATAGTGACCGCTGCAGGGTACTACATATCTGCTGCCTACTGATTTAAATCAGAGACGGATGTGTAGTACCAAGCCTCACCCACTACTAGAAGACAGCCAGCTCCGAAAGTGTGTAGTTCTGGCTGGCAGCAGCCACCGCCGACACTGATGTCAGTCGATACGCTTGGTGCCGGGTGTCGGACACAGACTGATGAGACATTGATGACCTATTCTAGAGATATGTCATCAGTGAAACCTTTTTAAATCATAAAATGTGAACATCCTCTTCATAACTCAGCATCCCTAGCATCTGCAGTATTAGATTAGCAGTACAGAGTGGACAGCAGTGAATAGTCTCGTCTTATCTTGGCATCCCTGGTATCTCTAGTAGATCAATCAGACAGTCAATATGAACAATTGTGTGGGCAGTCTCTTCTTATTCCAGAATTTTTGGTATTTCTGGTATTCGATCCGATATGCTGGGTGGACATTAGTGTGAATTGCCTTTTTATACCTCAGCATTACTGGTATCTTCAGGTTTATATCAGAAAGACAGGGTTGATAGCAGTGTGATCAGCTTCATCCCTGGTAGTTCCATATTTTGTTTCAGATAAATATGATGCAAAGTAGTATGATTAGCCTCTTCTTAACTCAGCACACCTAAACCTCTAGTGTCTTATTGCAGACAGGGTGGAAAGCGGTTTGAGCCATGTCTTCTTACATCATCACAACCCCCTGAGCTCTAATATTAGATCAGAAAGTAAAGGTGAAAAGCAGCTTGAGCAGCCTAGTCTTATCTCAGAAACCCTGGCATCAATGGTATTAGATCAAATAAACAGAGTAGACAGTCATTTGAGTAGTTTATTCTCACCTTTGAAGCCCTAGGGACCCTTGGTATATCCATTATTGGATTAGAAAGATATAGTGGACAGCAGTGTGAGCAGCATCTTCTTACCTCAGGACACCTGGTATTTCCAGTATTAGAACAGATGCATAGTGGACAACAGTGTTAGCTGCCTCTTCTTACCTCAGCACCCTTGGCATCAAATTTATTAGATCCGATAGATAGACAGGACAGTTATTTAAGTAGCTTCTTCTCACTTTTGAAGCCCTGAACCCCTGGTATATCTATTATTAGATCAGAAAGATATGGTGGACAGCAGTGTGAGCGGCATCTTCTTATCTCAGGATACCTGGTATTTCCATTTTTAGATCAGAAAGACTGGGAGGACAGCAGTGTGAACAGCATCTTTATACCTTAGAAATTCTGGCAAGTTTAGTGTTACATCAGAATATCCACTTGGAGTACATCTTCTTACACAAGAAGGTATGAGGTTGAGTTTGGAACTATACATCACATGATAAAATGGATGATGTTTTTCAAAAAGTACATTTTGTCCTGCAAAAAAACAAGCCCTTATACGCCAATGTCAATGGAAAACTAAAATTCTTATGCTTCTTGGAAGATGAGGGAAAAATAAATGCAAAAATGGAAATTCATGCGATCAGAAAGGGATTAATGTAAATTTTGCTTATGTAATAAAGATAAATTAATTCTGCACATTTTGTTGGAAAATTATTTTTTGGTATAGGAAAATATGCAGTACCAAGTCATTTCTGTGCATACTATTGAGTCTTTGAAGAAAACATTGACTGTTCCAAAATGTTGGGATTAAGAATACATTTTATGGAGATTACTGAACAGAAATTGTTGTAATATTGGATCTGTTGTAAGATTTGGAAAATACCTGTTATGTTTTAACCCCTTTACCCCAAGGGTGGTTTGCACGTTAATGACCGGGCCAATTTTTACAATTCTGACCACTGTCCCTTTATGAGTTAATAACTCTGGAACGCTTCAACGGATCTTGGCGATTCTGACACTGTTTTCTCGTGACATTCATGATAGTGGTAAAATTTCTTCGATATAACTTGTGTTTATTTGTGAAAAAAAATGGAAATTTGGCGAAAAATTTTGAAAATTTCGCAATTTTCCAACTTTGAATTTTTATGCCCTTAAATCACAGAGATATGTCACACAAAATACTTAATAGGTAACATTTCCCACATGTCTACTTTACATCAGCACAATTTAGGAACCAACATTTTTTTTTGTTAGGGAGTTATAAGGGTTAAAAGTTGACCAGCAATTTCTCATTTTTACAACACCATTTTTTTTTAGGGGCCACATCTCATTTGAAGTCATTTTGAGGGGTCTATATGATAGAAAATACCCAAGTGTGACACCATTCTAAAAACTGCACCCCTCAAGGTGCTCAAAACCACATTCAAGAAATTTATTAACCCTTCAGGTGTTTCACAGGAATTTTTGGAATGTTTAAATAAAAATGAACATTTAAATTTTTTTTTACACAAAATTTAATTCAGCTCCAATTTGTTTTATTTTACCAAGGGTAACAGGAGAAAATGGACCCCAAAAGTTGTTGAACAATTTGTCCTGAGTACGCCGATACCCCATATGTGGGGATAAACCACTGTTTGGGCGCACCACAGAGCTCAGAAGGGAAGGAGCGCCATTTTGACTTTTCAATGCAAAATTGACTGGAATTGAGATGGAACGCCATGTTGCGTTTGGAGAGCCCCTGATGTGCCTAAACATTGAAACCCCCCCACAAGTGACACCATTTTGGAAAGTAGACCCCCTAAGGAACTTATCTAGATGTGTGGTGAGCACTTTGACCCACCAAGTGCTTCACAGAAGTTTGTAATGCAGAGCCGTAAAAATAAAAAATCATATTTTTTCACAAAAATTATTTTTTTGCCCCCAATTTTTTATTTTCCCAAGGGTAAGAGAAGAAATTAGACCACAAAAGTTGTTGTGCAATTTGTCCTGAATACGCCGATACCCCATATGTGGGGGTAAACGACTGAGCGCATGGCAGAGCTCGGAAGGGAAGGAGCGCCATTTGACTTTTCAATGCAAAATTGACTGGAATTCAGATGGGACGCCATGTCGCGTTTGGAGAGCTCCTGATGTGCCTAAACATTAAACCCCCCCACTAGGGTTGAGCGAAACGGATCGTTCATTTTAATAAGTCACCGACTTTTGGTAAAGTCGGCGTCTCATGAAACCCGACCCAATCCCTGTGTGGGGTCGGCCATGCGGTACGCGATCTTGGCGCCAAAGTCGCGTTTCGTATGACGCGTTTAGCGCCATTTTTACAGCCAATGAAGGAGCGCGGGCAGAGTGATGACATAGGGGTTAGGGCGTGCACGCCTATCATCATCGCTTGTGCGCAGTAGCGATTTGGAATGTGTAAAACGAAATTTTCTGTGCTGGGACGGAGGGGGAGAGAGAGAGAGAGAGAGAGAGAGAAAAAAATCCCCATTGACGTGCATAGGGTTTCGTGTTCCGGCCGATCCTCGACTTCGCGCAGTAATAGGCCGATTTCGTCCGACTCGACTTTTCCAACAGTCGGGTTTCGTGAAACATGACTCGACCCTAAAAAAGTCAAGGTCGCTCAACCCTACCCCCCGCAAGTGACACCATTTTGGAAAGTAGACCCCCTAAGGAACTTATCTAGATGTTTTTGAGAGCTTTGATCCCTCAAGTGTTTCACTATAGGTTATAACACAGAGCCGTGAAAATATATATATTTTTTTTTTCACAAAAATGATTTTTTAGCCCCCAGTTTTGTATTTTCATAAGGATAACAGGATAAATTGGACCCCAATAGTTGTTGTCCAATTTGTCCTGAGTACGCTGATACCCCATATGTGGGGGGGAATTACTGTTTAGGCGCATGGCAGAGCTCGGAGGGAAGGAGTGCCATTTGGAATGCTGACTTAGATGGATTGGTTTGCAGGTGTCACGTTGCATTTGCAGAGCCCCTGATATACCCAAACAGTAGAAACCCCCCACAAGTGACCCCATATTGGAAACTAGACCTCCCAAGGAACTTATCTAGATGTGTTGTGTGTTGTGAATTTGGATTCTGGGCTCCCCCGGTGGCTACTGGTGGAATTGAACTGGTGTCTTCATCTTCTCTGTTCACCTGTTCCCATCAAGATGTGGGAGTCGCTATATAACCTTGCTGCTTTGTTAGTTGCTTGCCGGTCAACAATGTTATCAGAAGCCTCTCTGTGCTTGTTCCTGCTCCTAGACAACTACTAGATAAGTTGGACTCTTGTCCATGTTTGTTTTTGCATTTTTGTTCCAGTTCACAGCTGTAGTTTCGTTACTGTGTCTGGAAAGCTCTTGTGAACAGGAATTGCCACTCTGGTGTTATGAGTTAATGCCAGAGTTTTAAAGTAATTTCTGGATGGTGTTTTGATAGGGTTTTCAGCTGACCATGAAAGTGTTCTTTCTGTCTTCTGCTATGTAGTAAGTGGACCTCAAATTTGCTAAACCTATTTTCATACTACGTTTTGTTATTTCATCTTTATTCACCGCCAATACATGTGGGGGGCCTCTGTCTCCTTTCGGGGTATTTCTCTAGAGGTGAGCTAGGACTAATATTTTCCTCTGCTAGCATTATTTAGTCCTCCGGCTGGTGCTGGGCATCTAGAATCAACGTAGGCATGCTACCCGGCCACTGCTAGTTGTGTGTTAGGTTTAGTTCATGGTCAGCTCAGTTCCCATCTTCCAAGAGCTAGTTCCTATATATGCTGATGCTATGTTCTCTTGCCATTGAGATCATGACAGTTTGACCGGCCCACAAAGTGTTAATTGTTTGGGCTGAAGCAGGAGATAGAGAAGTGTTTAAGGGAAATTTTTTTTTTTTTTTTTCCCTTCGGAGTTTTGCTGCCTAGCCCTTAATTGCTGTCTAGCTGCTTCTTACCTCCTCTTAACCCTTGAATGGCTCTGTGTCCACCTGTTTGTAATGGATCTTCAGAGTGTAACTGCAGGTTTGAATAATCTCGCCACGAAGGTACAAAATTTGCAAGATTTTGTTTGTCATGCACCTGTATCTGAGCCGAGAATTCCTTTGCCGGAATTTTTCTCGGGGAATAGATCTGGGTTTCAGAATTTTCGAAATAATTGCAAATTATTTTTGTCCCTGAAATCTCGCTCTGCCGGAGACCCTGCACAGCAGGTCAGGATTGTGATTTCCTTGCTCCGGGGCGACCCTCAAGACTGGGCTTTTTCATTGACACCAGGGGATCCTGCGTTGCTCAATGTGGATGCGTTTTTTCTGGCCTTGGGGTTGCTTTATGACGAACCTCATTTGGAGCTTCAGGCAGAAAAAACTTTGATGTCCCTATCTCAGGGGCAAGATGAAGCGGAAATTTACTGCCAAAGATTCCGTAAATGGTCTGTGCTTACTCAGTGGAATGAGTGCGCCCTGGCGGCGACTTTCAGAGAGGGTCTCTCTGATGCCATTAAGGATGTTATGGTGGGGTTCCCTGTGCCTGCGGGTCTGAATGAGTCCATGACAATGGCTATTCAGATCGATAGGCGTTTGCGGGAGCGCAAACCAGTGCACCATCTGGCGGTGTCCACTGAGAAGTCGCCAGAGAGTATGCAGTGTGATAGAATTCTGTCCCGAAGCGAGCGGCAGAATTTTAGACGGAAAAATGGGTTGTGTTTCTATTGTGGTGATTCTACTCATGTTATATCAGCATGCTCTAAACGCACTAAAAAGCTTGGTAAATCTGTTTCCATTTGCACCTCACCGTCTAAGTTTATTCTATCTGTGACCCTGATTTGCTCTTTGTCATCTATTACCACGGACGCCTATGTCGACTCTGGCGCCACTTTGAGTCTTATGGATTGGTCCTTTGCCAAACGCTGTGGGTATGATTTAGAGCCTTTGGAGACTCTTATTCCTCTGAAGGGGATTGACTCCACCCCATTGGCTAATAATAAACCACAATACTGGACACAAGTAACTATGCGTATTAATCCGGATCACCAGGAGATTATTCGCTTTCTGGTGCTGTATAATCTACATGATGATTTGGTGCTAGGATTGCCTTGGCTGCAATCTCACAACCCAGTCCTCGACTGGAGAGCTATGTCTGTGTTGAGCTGGGGATGTAAGGGGGCTCATGGGGATGTACCTGTGGTTTCCATTTCATCATCTATTCCCTCTGAAATTCCTGAGTTCCTGTCTGACTATCGTGACGTCTTTGAAGAATCCAAGCTTGGTTCGTTACCTCCGCACCGAGAGTGCGATTGTGCCATAGATTTAATCCCGGGTAGTAAATACCCAAAGGGTCGTTTATTTAATCTGTCTGTGCCTGAACATGCTGCTATGCGAGAATATATAAAGGAGTCCTTGGAAAAGGGACATATTCGTCCATCGTCATCTCCCTTAGGAGCCAGTTTTTTCTTTGTGTCAAAAAAAGACGGCTCTTTGAGACCATGTATTGATTATCGGCTTTTGAATAAAATCACTGTTAAATATCAATACCCATTGCCGTTGCTGACTGATTTGTTTGCTCGCATAAAGGGGGCCAAGTGGTTCTCTAAGATTGACCTTCGTGGGGCGTATAATTTGGTGCGAATCAGGCAGGGGGATGAGTGGAAAACCGCATTTAATACGCCCGAGGGCCACTTTGAGTATTTAGTGATGCCTTTTGGTCTTTCAAATGCTCCGTCAGTTTTCCAGTCCTTTATGCATGATATTTTTCGCGATTATTTGGATAAATTTATGATTGTGTATCTGGATGATATTCTGATTTTTTCGGATGACTGGGACTCTCATGTCCAGCAAGTCAGGAGGGTTTTTCAGGTTTTGCGGTCTAATTCTTTGTGTGTGAAGGGTTCTAAGTGTGTTTTTGGGGTACAGAGGATTTCCTTTTTGGGATATATTTTTTCCCCCTCTTCCATTGAAATGGATCCTGTCAAGGTTCAAGCTATTTGTGATTGGACGCAGCCCTCTTCTCTTAAGAGTCTTCAGAAATTTTTGGGCTTTGCTAACTTTTATCGTCGATTTATTGCTGGTTTTTCGGATATTGCTAAGCCATTGACCGATTTGACTAAGAAGGGTGCTGATGTTGCTGATTGGTCCCCTGATGCTGTGGAGGCCTTTCGGGAGCTTAAGCGCCGTTTTTCCTCTGCCCCTGTGTTGCGTCAGCCTGATGTTGCTCTACCTTTTCAGGTTGAGGTCGACGCTTCTGAGATCGGAGCTGGGGCAGTGTTGTCGCAGAAAAGTTCTGACTGCTCCGTGATGAGGCCTTGTGCCTTCTTTTCCCGTAAATTTTCGCCCGCTGAGCGGAATTATGATGTTGGGAATCGGGAGCTTTTGGCCATGAAGTGGGCTTTTGAGGAGTGGCGCCATTGGCTTGAGGGGGCCAGACATCAGGTGGTGGTATTGACGGACCACAAAAATTTGATTTATCTTGAGACCGCCAGGCGCCTGAATCCTAGACAGGCGCGCTGGTCATTATTTTTCTCTCGGTTTAATTTTGTGGTGTCATACCTACCGGGTTCTAAGAATGTTAAGGCGGATGCCCTTTCTAGGAGTTTTGAGCCTGACTCGCCTGGTAACTCTGAGCCCACAGGTATCCTTAAGGATGGAGTGGTATTGTCAGCCGTTTCTCCAGACCTGCGGCGGGCCTTGCAGGAGTTTCAGGCGGATAGACCTGATCGTTGCCCACCTGATAAACTGTTTGTTCCTGATGATTGGACCAGTAGAGTAATCTCTGAGGTTCATTCTTCTGCGTTGGCAGGTCATCCTGGCATTTTTGGTACCAGGGATTTGGTGGCAAGGTCCTTCTGGTGGCCTTCCCTGTCACGAGATGTGCGAGGCTTTGTGCAGTCTTGTGACGTTTGTGCTCGGGCCAAGCCTTGTTGTTCTCGGGCTAGTGGATTATTGTTGCCCTTGCCTATTCCTAAGAGGCCTTGGACGCACATCTCGATGGATTTTATTTCAGATCTGCCTGTTTCTCAGAAGATGTCTGTCATCTGGGTGGTGTGTGACCGTTTCTCTAAGATGGTCCATTTGGTTCCTCTGCCCAAGTTGCCTTCTTCTTCCGAGTTGGTTCCTCTGTTTTTTCAAAATGTTGTTCGTTTGCATGGTATTCCTGAGAATATCGTTTCTGACAGAGGGACTCAATTCGTGTCTAGATTTTGGCGGGCATTCTGTGCTAGGATGGGCATAGATTTATCTTTTTCGTCCGCTTTCCATCCTCAGACGAATGGCCAGACCGAGCGGATTAATCAGACCCTGGAGACATATCTGAGGTGTTTTGTGTCTGCTGACCAGGATGATTGGGTTGCTTTTTTGCCATTGGCGGAGTTCGCTCTCAATAATCGGGCCAGCTCTGCCACTTTGGTGTCCCCGTTTTTCTGTAATTCGGGGTTTCATCCTCGATTTTCCTCTGGTCAGGTGGAATCTTCGGATTGTCCTGGAGTGGATGCTGTGGTGGAGAGATTGCATCAGATCTGGGGGCAGGTGGTGGACAATTTGAGGTTGTCCCAGGAGAAGACTCAGCTTTTTGCCAACCGCCACCGTCGTGTTGGTCCTCGGCTTTGTGTTGGGGATTTGGTGTGGTTGTCTTCTCGTTTTGTCCCTATGAGGGTCTCTTCTCCTAAGTTTAAGCCTCGGTTCATCGGCCCGTATAAGATATTGGAGATTCTTAACCCTGTTTCCTTCCGTTTGGACCTCCCTGCATCCTTTTCTATTCATAACGTTTTTCATCGGTCATTGTTGCGCAGGTATGAGGTACCGGTTGTGCCTTCCGTTGAGCCTCCTGCTCCGGTGTTGGTTGAGGGTGAGTTGGAGTACGTTGTGGAGAAAATCTTAGACTCTCGTGTTTCCAGACGGAGACTCCAGTATCTGGTCAAGTGGAAGGGATACGGCCAGGAGGATAATTCTTGGGTGAATGCATCTGATGTTCATGCCTCTGATCTGGTTCGTGCCTTTCATAGGGCCCATCCTGATCGCCCTGGTGGTTCTGGTGAGGGTTCGGTGCCCCCTCCTTGAGGGGGGGGTACTGTTGTGAATTTGGATTCTGGGCTCCCCCGGTGGCTACTGGTGGAATTGAACTGGTGTCTTCATCTTCTCTGTTCACCTGTTCCCATCAAGATGTGGGAGTCGCTATATAACCTTGCTGCTTTGTTAGTTGCTTGCCGGTCAACAATGTTATCAGAAGCCTCTCTGTGCTTGTTCCTGCTCCTAGACAACTACTAGATAAGTTGGACTCTTGTCCATGTTTGTTTTTGCATTTTTGTTCCAGTTCACAGCTGTAGTTTCGTTACTGTGTCTGGAAAGCTCTTGTGAACAGGAATTGCCACTCTGGTGTTATGAGTTAATGCCAGAGTTTTAAAGTAATTTCTGGATGGTGTTTTGATAGGGTTTTCAGCTGACCATGAAAGTGTTCTTTCTGTCTTCTGCTATGTAGTAAGTGGACCTCAAATTTGCTAAACCTATTTTCATACTACGTTTTGTTATTTCATCTTTATTCACCGCCAATACATGTGGGGGGCCTCTGTCTCCTTTCGGGGTATTTCTCTAGAGGTGAGCTAGGACTAATATTTTCCTCTGCTAGCATTATTTAGTCCTCCGGCTGGTGCTGGGCATCTAGAATCAACGTAGGCATGCTACCCGGCCACTGCTAGTTGTGTGTTAGGTTTAGTTCATGGTCAGCTCAGTTCCCATCTTCCAAGAGCTAGTTCCTATATATGCTGATGCTATGTTCTCTTGCCATTGAGATCATGACAGTTGTGAGAACTTTGAACCCCCAGGTGTTTCACTACAGTTTACAACGCAGAGCCATGAAAATAAAAAAATCTTTTTTTTTTCCCACAAAAATGATTTTTGGCCCCCCAAATTTATATTTTCCCAAGGGTAACGAGAACTTGGACCCCAAAAGTTGTTATCCAATTTGTCCCGAGTACGCTGATGCCCCATGTGTTAGGGTAAACCCCTGTTTGGGCGCACGGTAAAGCTCGGAAGGGAAGGAGCACTGTTTTACTTTTTCAGTGCAGAATTGGCTGGAATTGAGATCGGACGGCATGTCGCGTTTGGAGAGCCTCTGATGTGCCTAAACAGTGGAAACTCCCCAATTATAACTGAAACCCTAATCCAAACACACCCCTAACCCTAATCCCAACGGTAACCCTAACCACACCCCTAACCCCCAACACACCCCTAACTCTAATCCCAACCATAAATGTAATCCAAACCCTAACCCTAACTTTAGCCCCAACCCTAACCCTAACTTTAGCTCCAACCCTAGCCCCAACCCTAACCCCAGCCCTAACCCTAACCCTAGCCCTAACCCTAACCCTAGCCCTAGCCCTAACCCTAACCCTAATGGGAAAATGGAAATAAATACATTTTTTTTATTTTATTATTTTTCCCTAACTAAGGGGGTGATGAAGGGGGTTTTGATTTAATTTTATAGCGTTTTTTATAGCGGATTTTTATGATTGGCAGCCATCACACACTAAAAGACGCTTTTTATAGCAAAAAAGTTTTTGCGTCTCCACATTTTGAGACCTATAATTTTTCCATATTTTGGTCCACAGAGTCATGTGAGGTCTTGTTTTTTGTGGGACGAGTTGACGTTTTTATTGGTAACATTTTCGGACACGTGAGTTTTTGATCGCTTTTTATTCTGATTTTTGTGAGGCAGAATGACCAAAAACCAGATATTCATGAATTTCTTTTGGGGGAGGCGTTTATACCGTTCCACGTTTGGTAAAATTGATAAAGCATTTTTATTCTTCGGGTCAGTACAATTACAGCAATACCTCATTTATATCATTTTTTTTATGTTTTGGCGCTTTTATACGATAAAAACTATTTTATAGAATAAATAATTATTTTGGCATCGCTTTATTCTGAGGACTATAACTTTTTTCTTTTTTCTTTGATGATGCTGTATTGTGGCTCGTTTTTTGCGGGACAAGATGACGTTTTCACCGGTACCATGGTTATTTATATCCGTCTTTTTGATCGCGTGTTATTCCACTTTTTGTTCGGCGGTATGATAATAAAGCGTTGTTTTTTGCCTCGCTTTTTTTTTTCCTATGGTGTTCACTGAAGGGGTTAACTAGTGATATATTTTTATAGGTGGGGTCGTTACAGACGCGGCAATACTAAATATGTGTACTTTTATTGTTTTATTTTTTTTTAGATAAAGAAATGTATTTATGTGAATAATATATATTTTTTTTCTTTATTTAGGAATTTTTTTTTATTTTTTTTTACACATGTGGAATTTTTTTTTTTTAACTTTGTCCCGGGGGGGACATCACAGATCTGTGATCTGACAGTTTGCAGAGCACTCTGTCAGATCACCGATCTGACTTACAGCACTGCAGGCTTACCAAGCGCCTGCTCTGAGCAGGCACTCGGTAAGCCACCTCCCTCCCTGCAGGACCCGGATGCCGCGGCCATCTTGGATCCGGGCACCTGCAGCGAGGAGGAGGTAAGAGACCCTCGCAGCAACGTGATCGCATCGCGTTGCGCCGGGGGTCTCAGGGAAGCACACAGGGAGCCCCCTCCCTGCGCGATGCTTCCCTGTACCGCCGGCACACCGCGATCATGTTTGATCGCGGTGTGCCGGGGCGGTCCATGACCGCTCCTGGCACATAGTGCCGGATGTCAGCTGTGATAATCAGCTGACACCCAGCCACAATCGGCCGCGCTCCCCCCGTGAGCGCTGCCGATCGCGCTGGACGTACTATCCCATCGGTGGTCATTCGGGCCCACCCCACCTCGACGGGATAGTACGTCCAATGTCAGAAAGGGGTTAAAGATATAGTTTATACATTTCTTTAAACTGAGTTTAAGTTTCATTTGCACATTTCATCACTATACACAAAGTGTATTTTTTCTACTTGCGTGACATTTTCTGGGAAAGTGGAACAATTAATTGCTAACAGCATTATACCTTGGAAACTGAGAAGATGATTATACTTGGTCACACGATTACCTTTAGTTCGTTGACATGAAAGTGTAAAATTTACCCTGCATATCATTTCCTTTAAAGGTAAATTCAATTAAATCCAGGTTTAAATGGTAACCGTAATCTTAGTTTCTTTTTTTGTTCATAAATCATATCATGAAAATAAGCAACTTTGTAATATATCTTCTCATATAAATTTGCTTCTTTCTCCTAATGGACTCTTTCACACTCAAATCATGGGTAAAATCTGAGTGAAAGCAGATTTTCAAATTGCTGAGATAGATGAAAGTTGGTATTCATAATGTTCTATGGAGAGGAGAGGGGTAGGAGGAAGAAGAAAAAAAGAGGCTGAAATAACAATTACAGTTCTCCATAGAACCTTGTAAGCACTAATTGTCATCTCCTATCTCAGGATTAAAAAAAAGTGTAATCACTGAGTTTACCTGTAAATTGAGAATTTTGATAATGACAGAAGCAGATTTCTCTGATAATACATATAAGAATAAGAAACTGCAATATATATTATTTGTGAATACATATGTAAAACTTGCTTTTTTGTCCTTTCTCCAAGTGACTTGCAGCTGTAATTGCAGCAAAAGGTGGCGCAACAAAGTATTAAGTTAAAGGGGCCGAATAATATTGCACGCCCCACTTTTCAGTTTTTGAATTTCCACAAAAGTTTAAAATAAGCAATACATTTCATTCAACTTCACAATTGTGTTCCACTTGTTGCTGATTCTTCACCAAAAATTTACATTTGGTATCTTTATGTTTGAAGCATGATATGTGGGAAAAGGTTGAAAAGTTCCAGGGGGCCGAATACTTTCGCAAGGCACTGTATACAGTTTAGCATAGAGCTGGTCAGAGGTGATATGTAAGGTCATGGCTATGGGGCAGGTGTGCTAATAAGAAGCATCTATAAAAAAGCACGCAAAGTTTACACTGGTGCCTGCCATATACAGTATGTCTGTCCTTGGTCTCCTGGTAGACCACATATCATAGGCTGTACAAAATGTAGATCCCTTACTGAAGAAGTTTAATTTATTCTGCCCTATTCCAATTCTTGTCAGCTACCCAATGGTATTAGAAAACCTCCTTCCACATGCATTGATTTGGACTCTGTATACACCCTGTTATCATGCCCCCTTATATGTTCTATCAAACTATCATCTGGGTTAGTTCGTCATGACACTGGACTCATCACTAAAACATTAAAGGTATTGCCTACTGATGTGGCTAGGGTTGAGCGAAACAGATCGGCCAATTTCAAAAGTCGCCGACTTTTGGGAAAGTCGGGTTTCGTGAAACCCGACCCGATCTCACTGTGGGATCGGGTCGGCCGTCGGCGATCTTCGCTCCAAAGTCGGGTTTCGTTTTTTATATATATATATGTCATTGAGACACATATATACATATATATATATATATATATACATACATACATTTACTTCAGCGCGATATATGTGAAAAGCCGGTAATTCAATTGCTGGCTTTTCATTTCTCCTGCCTAAACCCGACATGATATGAGACATAGTTTACATACAGTAAACCATGTCATATCCCCCTTTTTTTTGCATATTCCACACTATTAATGTTAGTAGTGTGTATGTGCAAAATTTTGGCGCTGTAGCTATTAAATTTAAGGGTTAAATCGCGGAAAAAATTGGCGTGGGCTCCCACGCAATTTTCTCCGCCAGAGTGGTAAAGCCAGTGACTGAGGGCAGATATTAATAGCCTAGAGAGGGTCCATGGTTATTGGCCCCCCCTGGCTACAAACATCTGCCCCCAGCCACCCCAGAAAAGGCACATCTGGAAGATGCGCCAATTCTGGCACTTGGCCACTCTCTTCCCACTCCCGTGTAGCGGTGGGATATGGGGTAATGAAGGGTTAATGCCACCTTGCTATTGTAAGGTGACATTAAGCCAGATTAATAATGGAGAGGGGTCAATTCTGACACCTATCCATTATTAATCCAATTGTATGAAAGGGTTAATAAAACACACACACATGATTAAAAAGTATTTTAATGAAATAAACACACCGGTTGTTTTAATATTTTATTGCTCTCTCAATCCACCTGAAGACCCTCGCTTGGAAAAATAATAAACCAACAATATACATACCCTCTGATGAACTGTCACGTCCCACGAGATAAATCCATCTGAAGGGGTTAAAATATTTTACAGGCAGGAGCTCTGCTAATGCAGCTGTGCTCGTGCCTGTAAACCCCGGGGAATGAAGGAAATGTAGGTCAATGACCTATAGTTACCTTCATTCGCGGTGATGCGCCCCCTGCTGGATGTCCTCATATGACCTCGAGCGTGGGAAAAAGTTCCCAGGCTGCAGTCCTCTTTCAGGTAACGGTCGGGGGCTTATCTACAGCATTACAGAATGCTGTAGATAAGCCCCTGCTGCCGGTGAGCTTACCTCACCAGCCATTTTGGGGGTGACAGGTTCCCTTTAAAGTCTCCCTTCAACCTTAATAACTATGTTACTATGTAACATGATAATGCCTTAATTTCTATTTTGCTCTAAAAGCAAATATGGATACTTTGAACTTGACAAGTAGCGTGTTTAGCAATTTTTTATTTATTGGTTGTTGCCATGAAAGATCTAAACATCACATGGTCCACAGACATTTTCTGCAAACAAGTCATCCACTAATTATTAATAGAAGTGGGTAATTTTTGGCAGATTGAATCAAGGAAAATCTTAATAGCAGTCTATTTCTTTTGATCTTTTTTTTTTCGTCTACCCCTTATGTTCTGCAGATGACACTTCTGATGCTACTCATTGTTATAATAGTCTATAAATTACCAGATACTCATCTTCTTTTTAGTTGGATCATGTCTTTCATTTTCTTGTAAAATGGAAATTACCAGTAGGGGGAATATTTCTATGTCCTTTTAGTGCACATCCTTTCTTTATCTAAGACCTCATTCAGACATGCGTTATTATTATTGTATGTTTTCTAACTGTGATTTTGACTTGATGTGGGGATTTTCACATATCCTTTTTTGTATACAACAAAAATGTAGAGATTTACGATTTATGAATCAAACTCACTCAGTCAAATAACTGGGTACATGAAAAAAAATAAACAGATATCACTCAGAGATCATCTATGTATTATCCCAGTGTGGTTTGTTTTTCACTAGGCAGGTGATAAAAGATGATTTGAAAAAACTTCAATAATTTTTTTTCATACAGGAAAATCCAAATGACACACAGATTATAAAAACTGACACATGAAGGAGAAATGGATCCAGCACACTGAAATATTTCATATATGAGAAAATGACTGAGCCCTTACTGCTAAATTGTTACCTCACTAATTAACGAGGACAGAAAGAAATATCTCGATACACTGCTGAACCGGTAGTCAATCAAGGTGGCAGGGCTTTCTTGTAGCCACCGCATAGTAAGCAGTGGCTGTAGCTGCTCCGTTCATGCCCTCATGACTGAAATCCTTCAACTTTAGGATGAAATAAACTCATTTTCTCCCAGTAGCTGCACTTTCAGTAAGGCAGCCAAGCAGCAATATAACTCTATTATAAAGTTATTATCAAGTTCTTTAACATTTTTTCAATGTTGAGCAACCTAAGAGTAAAATGGAGACATGGGATTTCCATGCAAACAAGACATAATGTGGCAACAAATCAGTTTGCAAAAATAACCTCATTTTATATCAGAGGGACCAAAAAAAATCAGTGACTAGCATTGTCATAATGCAGCAGTGGTGTCCTGGGGTTAAATCAAATGGACATCATCAATGTGGAGTTTACATGTTAAAATCCTACTTGGATGGGATTCTCAAGGTTATCTGATTTCTGCATAATACGTAGCAATATAACAAATTGGCCCCAATGAATTTAGTTTGTGAGCCCCATTGAGTTAAATAAAAAAAGTTTTAACCAACCCAAAATAAATCATAATTTTTAGTTGTTAAATTAAAAATATGACTAGTGCAAATCATTTAAAGTGCACATTTGCCTCATTACCCTGATGAGGCCCGTGGGGGAGAAACATGGGAGGCTTTTTCTCTGTTAATAGCTAGTTCTTCTGGTCAGTACACATTACAAAATATGATGCAATCTCTGATGTTAGATCATGGATGGAAGACATTTTGCGTTATGCTAGTTAGTCATCTTGAGACTATAGAAGCTGTTCACCTTTGTAGCTGCAAATAGATAAATGGAGCTCATACGACTCAAACACAAGGCTGATAAAAAATAATTATTAATAATGACCTCACATAAAGGACCAGGGCCATGTAAATGAAGCAAGGACTAACAAGGACCTATCATCATATAACATGGCGGCAAAGAAAAGAGAAAAATATATTGTGGTCTAAGGCTACTTTTACACATGCGTCATTTGGCCTCCGTCGCAATGCGTCGTTTTGGGAAAAAAACGCATCCTGCAAATGTGCCTGCAGAATGCGTTTTTTTCCCATAGACTTGTATTGCCGACGGATCGCGACGTATAGCCATACGTCGAATCCGTTGTGCACTGGATGCGTCGTGTTTTGGCGGACTGTCGTCATGAAAAAACATTCAAGGGAACTATTTTCGTACGTCGTATCCTGCATTTCCTACCGCGCATGCGCGGCCCGAACACCGCCCCTACTCCCCGGGACTTTAGAATGGGCAGCGGATGCGTTGAAGAACTGCATCCGCTGCCCACGTTGTGCTGAATTTTCACATCGTCCATCGGTACGTCGCGCCGACGCTTTGTGACTGCCCCGTATCGACGCAAGTGGGAAAGTAGCCTAAAGATGTAAACAAATACTCAAATTTATCAGGTATACAATTACATAATAGATGTAAGGGTGAAAGGGGTGACACACATCGCTAAAAGTACTGTAAAAAATTAGATATATTCATAAGAATATTATTATTATTTATTTATATAGCACCATTGATTTCATGGTGCTGTACATGAGAAGGGGTTACATACAAGTTACAGATATCACTTACAGTAAACAAACTGACAATGACAGACTGATACAGAGGGGCGGGGACCCTGCCCTTGCAGGCTTACATTCTACAGGATTATGGGGAAGGAGACAGGTTGAGGGTTCCAGGAGCTCTGATGTTGGTGAGACGGTAGCTTCGGTAGAGATGAGGAGGCAGCGGGGTCAGTGCAGGCTGTAGGCTTTCCTGAAGAGATGGGTTTTCAGGTTCCGTCTGAAGGATCCGAATGTGGTTGATAGTCGGACGTGTTGGGGCAAAGAATTCCAGAGGATGGGGGATATTCGCGAGAAGTCTTGGAGGCGATTGGATGAGGAGCGAATAAATGTGGAGGAGAGAAGGAGGTCTTGGGAGGACCGGAGATTACGTGAGGGAAGATATTGGGAGATTAGTTCAGAGATATATGGAGGAGACAGGTTATGGATGGCTTTGTAGGTCAGTATTAGTAATTTGAACTGGATACGCTGAGGGAATGGGAGCCAGTGAAGATATTTGCAGATGGGGAAGCAGAGGAGTAGCGAGGAGAGAGATGAATTAGTCAGGCAGCAGAGTTAAGGATGGACTGGAGAGGTGCAAGGGTGTTAGCAGGGAGGCTGTAGATAAGGATGTTGCAGTAATCAAGGCGGGAGATGAGGGCATGCACAAGCATTTTAGTAGATTGTCGGTTGAGGAAAGGACGGATTCTGGAGATATTTTTGAGCTGGAGGCGACAGGAGGTGGAAAGAGCTTGGATGTGCGGTTTGAAGGACAGGGCAGAGTCCAAGGTTACTCCGAGGCAGCGGACTTCCGGTACGGGGGAAAGCATAATGTCATTGATTGCGATAGATAGGTCAGGTAAGGAAGATCTTAGGGATGGAGGAAAGATGATGAGTTCAGATTTGTCCACATTGAGTTTGAGGAAGTGAGAGGAGAAGAAGGAGGATATGGCTGATAGGCACTCTGGGATTCTGGACAGCAGAGCGGTGACGTCTGGGCCAGAGAGGTAGATCTGAGTGTCATCAGCATAGAGGTGGTACTGGAATCCATGGGACTTTGAGTTGTACCAAGCCAACTGTATAGATTGAGAAGAGTAGGGGTCCTAGAATAGAGCCTTGGGGGACTCCAACAGAGAGAAGATGGGATGAGGAGGTAGTGTGGGAGTGGGAGACGCTGAATGTGCGGTTGGAAAGGTACGAGGAGATCCAGGATAGGGTGAGGTCTTTGATGCCAAAGGAGAAGAGGATATGTAGTAGGAGGCAGTGGTCAACTGTGTCGAAAGCAGAGGACAGGTCTAGAAGGAGGAGTACAGAGTATTGTGCATTAGATTTGACGGTAAGTAGGTCGTTAGTGATTTTGGTCAGGGCTGTCTCAGTTGACTGATGGGGGCGGAAACCAGATTGTAGATTGTCAAAGAGCAAGTTAGATGAGAGGTGGGAGGAAAGTTCAGAGTGGACATGCTGCTCCTGGAGTTTGGAAGCGAATGGGAGCAGTGATATTGGGCGATAGCTGGACATAGCAGTTGGATCGAGGGTTGGTTTTTTTAAGGATTGGCGTTATTGTGACATGTTTGAAAGCAGAAGGGAAGGTGCCAGAAGATAGTGATAGGTTGAAGAGGTGGGTTAGGGATGAGATAAGTGTGGTGGTGAGGTTGGGGAGGAGGTGGGATGAGATCGAGTGCACAGGTGGTGAGATGCGATTTGGAGAGGAGATAATTAAGCCCCCCTTCAGTGATGTTGGATAGGGAGGTTATGGGGTTTGGGCATTGGTCTGGTATACAAACGGGTTGTGGTGGATGAACAATGAAGACTTGCCTTGTCTGGTCGATCTTATTTTTAAAGTGTGTGGCAAAGTCCTCAGCAGAGATGAGGGAGGTTGGAGGGGTCAGTGGGGGGCGGAGGAGGGAGTTAAAGGATTTGAATAACTGTTTGTGGTTTTAAGATAGGGAAGATACGAGGGTTATAAAGTAGGCCTTTTTAGCAGAGGTGAGAGCAGATTTAAAAGTGAGTGTTGCCTGTTTGAATGCAGTGAAGTCGTCTTGCAAGTGTGTTTTCTTCCAAAGCCGCTCCGCAACCCTGGACACTTGCCAGAGCTTTTTAGTGGTGTTATTGTGCCAAAGTTGTCTATTGATACGTTGCACTCTGCCATGGACGAGAGGGGCAACTGTGTCAATAACTGATGCAAGAGTGGCATTGTAGAAAGCAGTAGCACTGTCTGTGTCGTGGAGTGAGGATATCATACCAGTGGTAGGATAGAGTCAGAGAGTGTGTGGGTGTCTAGGTGTGCAAGGTTTCTGCGGGGGTGTGCATTTTGCTGGACATGGATGACCGGTGAGGAGGACAGGGATGAGAAGGTGAGCAGATGGTGGTCGGATAGAGGGAGAGGGGAGGTGGTGAAGTTAGATAGAGAGCAGAGATGGGTGAATACCAGGTCTAATGTATGTCCGTCTGTGTGGGTGGTGTTATGACCCCAATGGCAGAGGGTCTCAGGAATAAATACCAAGTCTGCAAACACAAAAAACCAGCTCATAGGGCAGTGGTAACTGGGCTGACCATATATCTAATCCTAGCACCACAAATAGAAGTAGCCGGGGAACGTGCCTACGTTGGTTCTAGACGTCTCGCGCCAGCCGGAGAACTAACTAACCCTAGAAGGGAAAAGAAAGACCTTTCTTGCCTCCAGAGAAAAGACCCCAAAAGTTGGATACAAGCCCCCAACAAATAATAACGGTGAGGTAAGAGGAAAAGACAAACATAAGAATGAGCTAGGTATTTAGCAAAGAGAGGCCCACTAGCTAATAGCAGAATCTAGTAAGATGACTTATACGGTCAGCAAAAACCCTATTAAAATATCCACGCTGGATATTCAAGAACCCCCGAACCGTCTAATGGCCAGGGGGAGAACACCAGCCCCCTAGAGCTTCCAGCAAGGTCAGAAATCACATTTAGTACAAGCTGGACAAAAATAGTAGCAAAGCAAGTAACTCAAAAAACAAAGAAGCAAGACTTAGCTTAATTTTGCAAGAGCCAGGACCAGCAGACAGGAGCAACAGAAGGATCTGATTACAACGATGCCAGGCACTGGACTAAGGATCCAGGAAGTTAATATAGCGACACCCCTGGACTAACGACCCAGGTGAGTGCCAAACAGAAAAAAGACAATCCCAGAGTCATACCACTAGTGACCACAAGAGGGAGCCAAAAAGTCTAATTCACAACAGTACCCCCCCTTAAGGAGGGGTCACCGAACCCTCACCAAGACCACCAGGGCGATCAGGATGAGCAGCGTGAAAGGCACAAACTAAATCGGCCGCATGCACATCAGAGGCAACCACCCAGGAATTATCCTCCTGACCATAGCCCTTCCACTTGACCAGATACTGAAGCCTCCGCCTGGAGAGACGAGAATCCAAGATCTTCTCCACCACGTACTCCAACTCGCCCTCAACCAACACCGGAGCAGGAGGCTCAACAGAAGGAACCACAGGTACAACGTACCGCCGCAACAAAGACCTATGGAACACGTTGTGAATGGCAAACGACACAGGAAGATCCAAGCGAAAGGACACAGGATTAAGGATTTCCAATATCTTGTAAGGACCGATGAAGCGAGGCTTAAATTTAGGAGAGGAGACCTTCATAGGAACAAATCGAGAAGACAGCCATACCAAATCCCCAACACGAAGTCGGAGACCCACACCGCGGCGGCGGTTGGCAAAATGCTGAGCCTTCTCTTGTGACAACTTTAAGTTGTCCACCACATGATTCCAGATCTGATGCAACCTATCCACCACAGAATCTACCCCAGGACAGTCAGAAGGCTCCACATGTCCCGAGGAAAAACGAGGATGGAAACCAGAGTTGCAGAAAAATGGCGAAACCAATGTAGCGGAACTAGCCCGATTATTAAGGGCAAACTCAGCCAACGGCAAGAAGGTCACCCAATCATCCTGATCCGCAGAAACAAAACACCTCAAATAAGCCTCCAGAGTCTGATTAGTTCGCTCCGTTTGTCCATTAGTCTGAGGATGAAAGGCAGACGAAAACGACAACTCAATGCCCATCCTAGCACAAAAGGATCGCCAGAACCTGGAAACAAACTGGGATCCTCTGTCAGACACAATATTCTCAGGAATGCCGTGTAAACGAACCACATTCTGAAAGAACACAGGAACCAGATCGGAAGAGGAAGGCAGCTTAGGCAAAGGTACCAAATGGACCATCTTAGAAAAGCGATCACATACCACCCAGATGACAGACATGCCCTGAGACACCGGGAGATCTGAAATGAAATCCATGGAAATGTGTGTCCAAGGCCTCTTCGGGACAGGCAAGGGCAAGAGCAACCCGCTGGCACGCGAACAGCAAGGCTTAGCTCGAGCACAAGTCCCACAGGACTGCACAAACGACCGCACATCCCGTGACAAGGAAGGCCACCAAAAGGACCTAGCCACCAGATCTCTGGTGCCAAAAATTCCCGGATGCCCTGCTAACACCGAGGAATGAACCTCGGAAATGACTCTGCTGGTCCACTTATCAGGAACAAACAGTCTGTCAGGTGGACAAGAGTCAGGTCTACCAGCCTGAAATCTCTGTAACACACGTCGTAAATCCGGAGAAATGGCTGACAAGATAACTCCCTCTTTAAGAATACCAACTGGTTCTGCGACTCCCGGAGAGTCAGGCACAAAGCTCCTTGAAAGAGCATCAGCCTTCACATTCTTTGTACCTGGTAAATACGAGACCACAAAGTCAAAACGGGAGAAAAACAATGACCAGCGGGCCTGTCTAGGATTCAGGCGTTTAGCAGACTCGAGATACATCAAATTTTTGTGATCAGTCAAGACCACCACACGATGCTTAGCACCCTCGAGCCAATGACGCCACTCCTCAAATGCCCACTTCATGGCCAACAACTCCCTATTGCCAACATCATAATTCCGCTCAGCAGGCGAAAATTTCCTCGAGAAAAAGGCACAAGGTCTCATCACAGAGCAACCAGGGCCTCTCTGCGACAAAACGGCTCCTGCCCCAATCTCAGAAGCATCCACTTCAACCTGAAAGGGAAGTGAGACATCAGGCTGGCACAAAACAGGCGCCGAAGTAAACCGGCGCTTCAACTCCTGGAAAGCCTCCACGGCTGCAGGAGCCCAGTTAGCAACATCAGAACCTTTCTTGGTCATATCCGTCAAAGGTTTAGCAATGCTAGAAAAATTAGCAATAAAACGACGGTAGAAGTTAGCAAAACCCAAGAACTTCTGAAGACTCTTAACTGACGTGGGTTGAGTCCAATCATGAATAGCACGGACCTTGACTGGGTCCATCTCCACCGCAGAAGGGGAAAAAATAAACCCCAAAAAGGGAACCTTCTGTACTCCAAAGAGACACTTTGAGCCCTTAACAAATAAAGCATTCTCACGCAAAACCTGAAACACCATCCTGACCTGCTCTACATGCGAGTCCCAGTCATCAGAAAAAAACAGAATATCATCCAGATAAACGATCATAAATTTATCCAGATACTTCCGGAAAATATCATGCATAAAGGACTGAAACACTGAAGGAGCATTAGAGAGCCCAAAAGGCATCACCAAGTACTCAAAATGACCTTCGGGCGTATTAAACGCGGTTTTCCATTCATCTCCTCGCTTAATGCGCACAAGGTTGTACGCACCACGAAGATCTATCTTGGTGAACCACTTGGCACCTTTAATTCGGGCAAACAAGTCTGACAACAGAGGCAATGGATACTGAAATTTAACAGTGATTTTATTCAAAAGCCGATAGTCAATACAAGGTCTCAAAGATCCGTCCTTCTTGGCCACAAAAAAGAATCCCGCACCAAGAGGGGAAGAGGAAGGACGGAAATGCCCCTTCTCCAGAGATTCCTTGATATACGAACGCATTGTGGTATGCTCAGGTACAGACAGATTAAATAGTCTTCCCTTAGGAAATTTGCTACCTGGAATCAAATCTATGGCACAGTCACAGTCCCTATGAGGAGGCAGAACACTGGACCTGGACTCGCTGAACACATCCTGATAATCAGACAAATACTCAGGAACTTCCGAAGGAGTAGAGGAAGCAATAGACACTGGCGGGGAATCACCATGAATACCCTGACAGCCCCAACTTGACACAGACATTGCCTTCCAATCCAAGACTGGATTATGAGTCTGTAACCATGGCAAACCCAAAACGACCAAATCATGCATTTTATGCAGAACAAGAAAACGAATCACCTCCCGATGTTCAGGAGTCATGCACATGGTTACCTGTGTCCAAAACTGCGGTTTATTTTCCGCCAATGGCGTAGCATCAATACCCCTCAGAGGGATAGGATTAACCAACGGCTCAAGAACAAAACCACAGCGCTTGGCAAATTACAGATCCATAAGACTCAGGGCAGCACCTGAATCCACAAACGCCATAACAGGGTAAGAGGACAATGAGCAAATTAAAGTCACAGACAAAATAAATTTAGGTTGCAAATTACCAATGGCGACAGGACTAACAACCCTTGTTAGGCGTTTAGAGCATGCTGATATAACATGTGTAGAATCACCACAGTAAAAACACAACCCATTCTGACGTCTATGATTTTTCCGCTAATTTCTGGTCTGAATTCTATCACATTGCATCAAATCAGGTGTTTGTTTAGACAACACCACCAGAGGATTAGCGGTTTTGCGCTCCCGCAAACGCCGGTCAATTTGAATAGCCAGCGCCATGGAATCATTCAGACTTGTAGGAATGGAGAAACCCACCATCACATTCTTAATGGCTTCAGAAAGGCCATTTCTGAAGTTTGCGGCCGGAGCACACTCATTCCACTGAGTAAGCACGGACCATTTCCGAAATTTTTGGCAATACACTTCAGCTTCATCCTGGCCCTGAGAAATAGCCAGCAAGGCTTTTTCTGCCTGAACCTCAAGATTGGGTTCCTCGTAAAGCAATCCGAGCGCCAGAAAAAACGCATCAATATTTGCCAATGCCAGATCTCCTGGGGCTAGCGAGAGAGCCCAATCCTGAGGGTCGCCCCGTAAAAAAGAGATAACAATTTTAACTTGCTGAACTGAGTCTCCAGATGAACGGGGTCTCAGAGATAGAAACAATTTACAACTATCCCTGAAATTCCTAAACTTAAATCGGTCTCCAGAAAACAGTTCAGGAATAGGTATTTTAGGTTCAGACATAGGACTACTGGTAACAAAATCTTGTATGCTTTGCACACGAGCAGCAAGCTGGTCCACACTTGTAATCAAGGTCTGGACATTCATGTCTGCAGCAAGCTCAAGCCACGCAGAGGTAAAGGGGAGGAAGAGAGGGAAAAAAAAAATTCAGAATTTCCTTTCTTATATCCCACTTCTGCAATGCATTAAACATTCAATGTTGGCCTGGGATACTGTTATGACCCCAATGGCAGAGGGTCTCAGGAATAAATACCAAGTCTGCAAACACAAAAAACCAGCTCATAGGGCAGTGGTAACTGGGCTGACCATATATCTAATCCTAGCACCACAAATAGAAGTAGCCGGGGAACGTGCCTACGTTGGTTCTAGACGTCTCGCGCCAGCCGGAGAACTAACTAACCCTAGAAGGGAAAAGAAAGACCTTTCTTGCCTCCAGAGAAAAGACCCCAAAAGTTGGATACAAGCCCCCAACAAATAATAACGGTGAGGTAAGAGGAAAAGACAAACATAAGAATGAGCTAGGTATTTAGCAAAGAGAGGCCCACTAGCTAATAGCAGAATCTAGTAAGATGACTTATACGGTCAGCAAAAACCCTATTAAAATATCCACGCTGGATATTCAAGAACCCCCGAACCGTCTAACGGCCGGGGGGAGAACACCAGCCCCCTAGAGCTTCCAGCAAGGTCAGAAATCACATTTAGTACAAGCTGGACAAAAATAGTAGCAAAGCAAGTAACTCAAAAAACAAAGAAGCAAGACTTAGCTTAATTTTGCAAGAGCCAGGACCAGCAGACAGGAGCAACAGAAGGATCTGATTACAACGATGCCAGGCACTGGACTAAGGATCCAGGAAGTTAATATAGCGACACCCCTGGACTAACGACCCAGGTGAGTGCCAAACAGAAAAAAGACAATCCCAGAGTCATATCACTAGTGACCACAAGAGGGAGCCAAAAAGTCTAATTCACAACAGGGTGGCTGCGGAGGACCACTGAGTAAGTCCAAAAGATGAGGTAAGGGACAGGTTTGGAGGCTTTTGACTGAAGAGTATCAATAGGGATGTTGAAGTCATCCATGATGATGGTGGGAATGTCAGCAGAGAGAAAGTGAAGAAGCCAGGTGTAGAATTGGTCAATAAAGGCAATGGCTGGGCCTGGAGGTCGGTATATGACGGCCACTTGGAGGTTGGAAGGAAAGAGTAGATGCGGACAGAATGGACTTCAAAAGAGGGGATGATAAGGGAGGGTAGAGGTGGGATTGGGTTAAAGGTGCAGTTAGAAGAAAGGAGAAGACCCACTCCTCCACCATGTTTGTTGCCGGGTTGAGGGGTGTGGGTGAAGTGGAGGCCTCCATAACACAGCGCAGCAGGGGAGGCGGTGTCAGAGGGTGTTAGCCATGTTTCTGTGAGGCCAAGGAAGGCAAGATTGCGAGAGAGAAAAAGGTCGTGAATCACGTGAAGCTTATTGCAGATTGAGCGGGCATTCCAGAGTGCTCCAGAGAGAGGGAGCAGGGATGTGGGCATCAGGGGCACGGGTTTTATGTTGGAAAGATTGCGGTACTTCATATTAGATATTGAGCGATAGGAGGGGGTAGTAGTGGGAGGTATGAGCTGTGGGGGTCCCGGGTTGGTAGATATGTCTCCAGCAGTGAAGAAAAGCAGAGAAAAGGAGAGCAGGTGGGAGAAAGAGAGTGGCCGACTTGTTTTATGTTTTCTTAGGAGAGATTTGAGGCTGAGGAGCAGGTCAGCAGAGGAGGACAGGTGGGGAGGGAAGAGGGAAGGGGAGATGATTATTAGGTTAGAGTGCTGGGGTTTGTTATAGCGAAGGAGAGAGAGGATTAGTGGAGCAAACACTGTAAGGGCATAGGTAAACATGGTGAAGGAGTAAGATGGGTCAATAGAAAAGCTCGGTCCACGTAATAAGAAGTGCTTACTCAGCAGACATACCCAAAAGAGACAGATACATAGAGTCGAGTCCTGACTCCTGCCGTGACTAACTGCCGTTGAAATAACTGTGGCATCTTTATGCTTAGCTGCCTAATGCTTTGCTGCAAAAATGTGCGTGCCTTACCACACACACGTGCAACCCTTAAGATGCTACTAAATTTATTGGACTGAGTAAAGGATCAGGTGAGAGGGATTGTGGGTCCTTATTTGGGATAAATTAGCAATTGGCCAACACCCCAGGGGAGGTTACATGATCAAAGACACTTTGCCTGGCTGCAACCAAATGCTCTAACACCTTGAACACGATAATATCTCTTGTGACCCTGGCATGGATGTACAGCAGTAAGTAATACAATGCAACAAATGAATTTAGCCAACATTCAGCAAGTACATTAAAGGCAAGGTTGCAGAATGGTAGGCAGCAGATAACAGTGAGCAGAGATGTTTGTACCATTAAAGGGGAAGGTTGCAGGATGGTAGGCAGCAGATAACAGCGAGCAGAGATGTTTGTACCATTAAAGGGGAAGGTTGCAGGATGGTAGGCAGCAGATAACAGCGAGCAGAGATGTTTGTACCATTAAAGGTATATTATAATTGAATGACTCAACCAGTGTAGCAATTTGACCACTTGGGATACATTTAAAGATAGTTAGGACCAATAAGGAACAGAGTGTAATTTTAATGTGTACCTTAACATGTGATTTGCACTAGTTACTCATATTTCTAATTTAACAACTAAAAGTTCTGTTTTATTATGGATTGGTTAAAATGGGATTTTTTTTAACCATTGTCTGCCAGATTTAAAATATTAGTTAATCCCTGTCGATACCATTGAGTAATTTTAGTGTAACCTCATAGAGGACATGGGCAAGTGACAAAAAGCACAACTTCTGTACAGAAAACCAAAAACAAGGGCCCACTCACCTGTTACTATGAGTGTAATATGCAGGTGCACATGTAATCTGTGGTGGTCAACAATCAAAACCTAGAATAAAAACAATGCGTAGGCACACTGCAGTCATTAAATAAATAGTAACATGAAAAAACATACGATACTTGGTTAACATTTTTATTTATCAAAAAAGCATTAAAGCCATCTAATCGCGAAAATGTTTACACAATCAGTATGGTCCCTAACTCTAGTGACTCTCCTCCCTATGTGACGACAAGATCACAGAATAGACGAGGGCAGATCAGGACCAGTGTTAGCACCTCCTCGTGAAACACTGCAGTGCTTATACAACGGTGTACAGTTATTGCGTTATTACATTATTACAAATAGTGGCTATAAAGGCCTGAAACTGATATTGGAGTGTTAATGCAGTGCTGAAAAACATTGAAAATGGGAGTGATATTCTAAGTCTGTGAATAATAATACAAAGATTCAAGAAATAGGGAGGTGCTGGACCTGCATAGTCAGTGTGACTGGGAGTTGATTGATCTTGTATACTGCATTAACAGCACCTAATAACATTTTTTCTATATTCCTCACACACTGAAAAACATGAGAGTGGTTTAGTTTTTCTTTTGTGTTTTCCGTTTAACCCCTTAACGACCGCCGATACGCCTTTTAACGGCGGCTGCAAAGGGTACTTAAACCACAGCGCCGTTAATTAACGGCGCTGTGGAAAAAGTGAATAGCGCCCCCCAGAGTCGGATTTTCTCTGGGGTCTCGATTGCCGAGGGTAGCCGAGACCCCAGAGAACATGATTCGGGGGGTTTTTACCGACCCCCGAGTTGCGATCGCCGGTAATTAACCGTTTACCGGCGGTCGCAACAAAAAAAAAACGCGATTTGCCATTTAATTTCTCTGTCCTCCGATGTGATCGCACATCGGAGGACAGAGAAATAGGGCCCCCGATAGCCCCCCAATACTCACCTATCTCCCCCGGTGCTCCTCGTGGCTCCCGATAGGCGCCGCCATCTTTTTCCGGGGAAAAAATGGCGGGCGCATGCGCAGTGCGCCCGCCGCCCGGCCCCCGGAAGATCTTTGGGGTCTCGGCTGCCGGGGGTAGCCGAGACCCCAAAGAACATGATCGGGGTCGGTTTTTACCGACCCCTGTTTTGCGATCGTCGGTAATTAACTGTTTACCGGCGACCGCAAAAAAAAAAAAAAAGCGATCTGTAATTCTCTGTCCTCTGATGTGATCGCACATCAGAGGACAGAGAAATAGGGGGATTCGGGGACCCTATCATACTTGCCGGTGTCCCTGGGTCCTGCGTCTCCTCCTGCCGGCCGGCTTCTTCCTCGAGAAAGAAAATGGCGGGCGCATGCGCAGTGCGCCCGCCATCTGCTGCCATCTGCTGGCCGGCAGGAGAGACGAGTTGGGGCTAAAATTAGGGTAAGGGTTAGGGTTAGGGTTGGGGCTAAATTTAGGGTTAGGGCTAGAGTTAGGCTACTTTCACACTAGCGTTTTTTTGGCTTCCGTCGCAATGCGCCATTTTGGAGAAAAAACGCATCCTGCAAAAGTGCTTGCAGGATGCATTTTTTCTCCATTGACTTGCATTAGTGACACATTGCGACGGATTGCCACACGTCGCATCCGTCGTGCGACGGATGCGTCGTGCTTTGGCGGACTGTCGGCACAAAAAACGCTACATGTAACGTTTTTTTGTGCGACGTGTCCGCCATTTCCGACCGCGCATGTGCGGCCGGAACACCGCCCCCGCCTCCCCGCACCTCACAATGGGGCAGCGGATGCGTTGAAAAACAGCATCCGCTGCACCCGTTGTGCGGCGCTTACAACACTAGCGTCGGTACGTCGGCCCGACACACTGCGACGGGCCGAGTACGACGCTAGTGTGAAAGTAGCCTTAGGCTTCTTTCACACTTGCGTCGGTACGGGGCGGTCGCAATGCACAATTGAAAATTGTGCACAACGTGGGCAGCGGATGCAGTTTTTCAATGCATCCGCTGCCCAGTCTATGTCCTGGGGAGGAGGGGGCAGAGTTATGGCCACGCATGCGCGGAAATGGCGGACGCGACGTACACAAAAAAGGTTACATTGAACTTTTTTGTGACGGATCCAGTGCACGATGGACGCGACGTGTGGCCATCCGTCGGCAATACAAGTCTATGGGCAAAAAAGGCATCCTGTAGGCACATTTGCTGGATCCGTTTTTTGTCCAAAACAACGGATTGCGACGGATGCCACGCGACGCAAGTGTGAAAGTAGCCTTAGGGCTAAAGTTAGGGTTGGGGCTAAAGTTAGGGCTAGGGTTAGGGTTAAATTTAGGGCTAGGGTTGGGGCTAAAATTAGGGTTGGGGCTAAAGTTAGGGTTAGGGTTGGGGCTAAAGTTAGGGTTAGAGTTGGGATTAGGGTTAGGGTTAGAGTTGGGATTAGGGTTATGTTTGGGATTAGGGTTGGGATTAGGGTTACGTTTGGGATTAGGGTTGGGGTTAGGGTTAGGGTTAGGGTTGGGATTAGGGTTAAGGTTAGGGTTGGGATTAGGGTTAAGGTTAGGGTTGGGATTAGGGTTAGGAGTGTATTGGGATTAGGGTTAGGTTTGAGGTTAGGGTTGAGATTAGGATTAGGGGTGTGTTGGATTTAGGGTTTTTATTAGGGTTATGGTTAGGGTTGAGATTAGGGCTGTTTTGGGGTTAGTGATTATCGTTAGGGTTGTGATTAGGATTATGGATCGGGTTGAGATTAGGGTTAGGGGTGTGTTGGGGTTAGGGTTGGAGTTAGAATTGGGGGGTTTCCACTGTTTAGGTACATCAGGGGGTCTCCAAACACGACAGCCAATTTTGCGCTAAAAAAGTCAAATGGTGCTCCCTCCCTTCTGAGCTCTACCGTGCGCCCAAACAGTGGTTTACCCCACACATATGGGGCATCAGCGTACTCGGGATAAATTGGACAACAACTTATGGGGTCCAATTTCTCCTGTTACCCTTGTGAAAATAAAAACTTGGGGGCTAAAAATCTTTTTTGTGGAAAAAAAAATATTTTTTATTTTCACTACTCTGCATTATAAACTTCTGTGAAGCACTTGTGGGGGGTTTCTACTGTTTAGGTACATCAGTGGCTCTGCAAACGCAACATAACGCCCGCAGAGAATTCTATCAAAGTCTGCATTCCAAAACGGCACTCCTTCCCTTCCGAGCTCAGCCATGCGCCCAAACAGTGGTTTACCCCCACATGTGGGGTAACAGCATACTCAGGACAAATTGTACAACAACATTTGGGGTCCAATTTCTCTTGTTACCCTTGTGAAAATAAAAACTTGGGGGCTAAAAAATCTTTTTTGTGGAAAACAAAAATATTTTTTATTTTCACGACTCTGCATTATAAACTTCTGTGAAGCACTTGGGCATTCAAAGTTCTCACCACACATCTAGATAAGTTCCATTGGGGGTCTAGTTTCTAAAATGGGGTCACTTGTGGGGGTTTCTACCCTTTAGGCACATCAGGGGCTCTCCAAACGCGACATGGCGTCCGATCTCAATTCCAGTCAATTTTGCATTGAAAAGTCAAATGGCGCTCCTTTGCTTCCGAGCTCAGCCATGCGCCCAAACAGTGGTTTACCCCCACATATGGGGTGTCAGCGTACTCAGGACAAATTGTACAACAACTTCTGGCATCCATTTTCTCCCGTTACCCTTGGTAAAATAAAAATTTGGAGGCAAAAAGATCATTTTTGTAGAAAAAATGCGATTTTTTTTATTTTCACGGCTCTATGTTATAAACTTTTGTGAAGCACCTGGGGGTTTAAAGTGCTCACCACACATCTAGATAAGTTCCTTAAGGGGTCTAGTTTCCAAAATGGTGTCACTTGTGGGGGGTTTCCACTGTTTAGGCACATCAGGGGCTCTCCAAACGTGACATGGCGTCCGATCTCAATTCCAGCCAATTCTACATTGAAAAAGTAAAACGACACTCCTTCTCTTCCAAGCTCTGCGGTACGCCCAAACAGTGGTTTACCCCCACATATGGGGTATTGCCATACTCAGGAGAAATTGCACAACAAAATTTGTGGTTACATTTCTGTTTTTAAACTTGTGAAAATTTTAAAAAATGGTTCTGATTCTTCTGAAGTAAAATGTTTGCAAAAAAAAGTTAAATGTTCATTTTTTTTCTTCCACATTGTTTCAGTTCCTGTGAAGCACGCAAAGGGTTAATAAACTTCTTGAATGTGGTTTTGAGCAGCTTGAGGGGTGCAGTTTGTAGAATGGTGTCACACTTATGGTTATTTTCTATCATATAGACCCCTCAAAATGACTTCAAAGGTGATGTGGTACCTAAAAAAAAGATGGTGTTGTAAAAATGAGAAATTGCTGGTCAACTTTTAACCCTTATAACTCCCTGACAAAAAAAAATTTTGTTTCCAAAATTGTGCTGATGTAAAGTAGACATGTGGGAAATGTTATTTATTAACTACTAGATGGTGACCCGATTCTAACGCATCGGGTATTCTAGAGTATGCATGTCCATGTAGTATAGTGCCCATTTACGTAGTATAGTGCCCATTTACGTAGTATATTGCCCAGTCACGTAGTATATTGCCCAGCGACGTAGTATATTGCCCAGCTACATAGTATACATAGCACAGCGACGTAGGATATTGCGCAGCTACGTAGTATATTGCACAGAGCCACATAGTATATTGCACAGCTTTGTAGTATATTGCCCAGCCACGTAGTATATTGCCCAGCCACGTAGTATATTGCCCAGCCTTGTAGTATACAGCAGAGCCACGTAGGATATTGCCCAGTGACATAGTATATTACCGAGGCACGTATAGGGCCAAAAAATAAAAAATAAACATACTCACCTAACGATCCGAGGGCCCCTTGTAGTGTATCATACTCACCATTCTTGTCGCTGCTCCTCTGCGTCCTGCCTCTTCTCTTCCTGGGATCCTGTGCAGATGGTAGTGGTCGGCTTCAGGAAAATGGCCGCTGGATGCCGCGCGTGCGCAGATCGAGATCGCGGCGGCCATTTTCCTGAAGCCGAGTTCCATTGCAAGTGCCAGGGCTGGTGGGAGCAGGACCTATGAAGACGTCGCGGTCACATGACCGTGACGTAACGGCAGGTCCTTGCCGCACACCAGCCCTGGGACGGGACCGGACCGCAAGCTGACGCTTGTAATGGAGCGGTCCGGGGAGCGTGGTGAGGAGCGAGAAAGGCGGCGGAGGGTAAGTATAGCAGGTTTTTTTTTTTATTTATTATTTTTAACATTACATTTTGTACTATTGATGCCGCATAGGCAGCGTCAATAGTACAAAGTTGGGAACACACAGGGTTAATAGCAGCGGTAACGGAGTGCGTTACCCGCGGCATAACGCGGTCCGTTACCGCCGGCATTAACCCTGTGTGAGCGGTGTATGCGGGCGCCGGCAGTGAGTGTGGGGAGTAAGCGGCCATTTTTTTCTGGACTGTGCGCGTCGCTGATTGGTCGCGGCAGCCATGACAGGCAGCTGCCGAGACCAATCAGCGAACGAATAATGGTGACAGACAGAAGGACAGACGGAAGTACCCTTAGACAATTATATATATAGATTTTTCGTGACGTATCTCTCTGATTTAAGGGCATAAAAATACAAAGTTTGAAAATTGCAAAATTTAAAATTTTTTTGCCATATTTCCATTTTTTTCATAAATAATCGCAAGTAATATCGAAGAAATGTTACCACTAACATGAAGTACAATATGTCATGAAAAAACAATCTCCGAATCAGCGGGATCCGATAAAGCGTTCCAGAGTTATAACCTCTTAAAGTGACAGTGGTCAGAATTGTAAAAATTGGCTCGGTCATTAAGCACCAAATTGGCTCTGTCACTAAGGGGTTAAAGGGGTGTTGTTTATGTGAACTTATTAGGAAGTCTTGAACTGTTATACACATCTGTTCCAGGCTTTGCAGTATTGAGATTTGCGGCCCCACATGTATAATAATTCAAACTAAAGGGTCACTGCTGCCCTTTGCAAACATTCAGATTATGCAAATAATTTTCACAACCAGATTTCCAAGTAAAATTGCTATTTTGGTTGCTGTTAATAACTCTGGAATGTTTTAGTAGGACCGTTTTGATCTCTGAGGGGCGTTGCATACAGTGTCACTCCTGTCATATGTTGGATTAAACATTGTCATAGTAGGTTGTTGTCACGTTTTTCCCACCTGTGTGCAGGTGATTTGGGCTAGTTCCTAACACTCAATGCAGCAGCTAATGATGCCATGAACCAGAGAAAAGCCAGGATAATGCAGCATCACAGAGGAATGTCATTTTGCAGAGAGGAGGAAAAATTGCTTTGTTAGTTTTTGGCTGGAGATTGTCTTGTTTTAGAAATGTAAACATTATAAATAAATGTCTCCCTTTTGGTTACCTTTCCTGAAAGTTTAATCGTTGGCATAGTTGTGTTTATTAATCAGCAAAAATGATTCTCTTCCTAGAAAAATTACATCAGAGGGGCAAAGTAGGTCTGCTCTGCGGGCTATCTCTATTTCTGTGCACTAATTTAAAGGTAATGACTCCAATAATACATTTCTGAGTCACTGATTCCCTAACCCTTACCATATCCCCATTCACAGATTTTATGAACATGTCTAAATGCCATCCCTTTGTGTAATCTGAATGGTAGCACCCAAGGAGACTGAATCTACTGTACAGCCAGGAATCTGCACCAGTGAAAGTAATAAGCTGCTGAATGGAGTAAATGCAGTATCAGTCGCAGTCGATGTAATCAGCTAGACATATAAACTATGTTTGTAATGCTGTAAGCAAAGACTGTTTGGGTCTGTTGCTGAACAAAAGAAGTGATAATTCCCCTTTCGGTGCCAAGTGCTTTGGAGTATGATGTGGAAAATCTTTTCAGTCCAGTATTTTTATTGCAAACAATTGGAAGATTGGAGCTTATTAGCCACCGTGAAAGAGTTTCTGTGCAATTTAATTATACAGGATAATAATTCAAATATTTAAATTCTAGAGATAAGTGAATTTATTTGAGTGGTATTGAATTCTCAGCAAATTTTATAAATGCTCAGATTCTTCAAAATACAAATGTTTCGGTTTCTTTCACTCTGCATGAATTCAGCAAAATGGCATCCAGCTGACCTCCATTTGAACTGTAGAGGACAGTCAAAAGGCTAAAAAAATAATAATATTCAGTTCATCACTGCCCCACAGCCCACTGTCTGGTCTTCTATTCCTCTTCTTTTTGCCTTACACACTCGCAGACATCCTCTTTGACCTACTTTTACTTTATACCAGGGCTTCTGACACTGAGTAGGCCTTTGATGTCAGTGCATTGTGCCATAGCAGCGTGCATCATGACGTTGTCATTTTCATCCCCCGAGATGGAGACTAGACTTCATGCGATGCATGTCATAACGAACGTCGTGATGGAATCGTGTGCAGTGACCTCGGAGACCTACCCGTTGCCAGAAGCCTTTGTCTGCAGGGTTGGTGGCAAAGGTGACTTGTGAGATAAGTATTTATTTTCTTTAAATCCAAAGTTTAATATGCTCTGGGTTCTGGAGTTATCCCCTCAGCATAATAAACAATTTATTTTCATCAAATAACTTAGTTGCAATTCAAATTTCCATTTTAATTCTCATAAATTGACGAATTCGAATTTTGGCGGATTTGACCATCTGTGTATTTTCGACTGCACATGGGTCTCAGACACACCTAATATCTACTGTGTTAGGCCGGTTTCACACGTCAGTGGCTCCGGTACGTGAGGTAACCGTTTCCTCACGTACCGGAGCCACTGACACACGTAGACACATTGAAATCAATGCATCTGTGCAGATGTTATTGATTTTTTGCGGACCGTGTCTCCGTGTGCCAAACACAGAGACATGTCAGTGTTCGTGGGAGCGCACGTATTACACGGACCCATTAAAATCAATGGGTCCGTGTAAAACACGTACCGCACACGGATGTTTTCCGTGTGCAGTCCGTGTGCCGTGCTGGAGACAGCGCTTACAGTAAGCGCTGTCCCCCCAGCATGGTGCTGAAGCCGCCATTCATATCTTCTCTGCAGCAGCGTTTGCTGTAGAGAAGATATGAATAATCCTTTTTTTTTTTGTTTCTCGTGTTTAACATAAAGATCCATGTCCCCACCCCCTGTGCGCCCGCCCGCTGTTATTAAAATACTCACCCGCCTCCCCTATGGGAGGTGGAGCCGCATATTCATGACTGTAATCGGCGGCCCCACATGACCGCTCATACAGTAGAAGGTGCGGCCAGGACAGGACACTGCGAGGGAGGCAGGTGAGTATTTTAATGCCGGCGGCCAGGCGCACAGGGGGTGGGAGGGGGGAGGATGCCCTAAAGTTTATTTGAAACACAAAAAACAAAAAAAAACGATTTTTCATCCCTTCTCCCCAGCGAGCGCTGGAGAGGATGAATGGCGGCTTCAGCACCATGCTGGCGGGACAGCGCTTACTGTAGCGCTGTCTCTCCTGCGCGGTCCGTGTGGTACCCAGGCAGCACACGGCTGCCGCACGTGTGCCACACGGATGGCCTACATGAGCTCACGGACACACGGACACTGATAACCGGTACCGGAATTATCTGGACGTGTGGGACAGGCCTTACCACATCACTCTATTTCGCCATGTACTGTACCCTCTTAGCCAATGTTGATTGAAAATCAGAAATATTGTTTTGGACCAATCTTGATTTTCAATTAATTTATAAAAATATATATATATATATATATATATATATATATATATATATATATATATATATTTGAGAAATGCAATAAAAAAACTCACAGATTAGTAGTTTTTTTTTTCAAAAAAATTATGATTTATTGCAAAGCTGAGCAAACAAATCCCAAACAAACATGCAGGCATGGGCACACACAGGGGTCTCTGTCCTTGATATGTGTGACGGTAGTCACTACTCATGCTCAAGCCTTCAGGCTGGGTTGTCAAGAGATCCAGGGTCAGATACCAAGAGGGCTCATCATTAACAAAGGGATATCGATAAAGACACAGTCAGTTCACAGTCCAAGGTCAGAATTCTGGGAAGGAAGCAGATTAAGACAAAAGGGCAAGGCAAACCGATGGTCAAAAGCAAAGTCTAAGGTCAGGCAATGACAATCAAATACAGGAACACAGAGAACCGAGCAAGTGCACACCATTTGAGCAAAACTACAACTGGCACCAATGGGAGGCAAAGAGGCAGCTAAATAGCCAGGTAATCACTTGAATAGTAGACACTAGGAGGAAGCCCCGGCACACCCTGGCCTTGCCTGGATGGCTGAACTGTTAATCACCACACTGACAGATCAGCACGCTTCAGCCTCTGATTGGATGGCTGAGCTGTCCATCACCATACTGACAGCTCAGCACTCCCTTGTCCTGTATTGGACAGCTGAACTGTCACTCACTGCTGCCAGACTCACCATTAGGTGGAATCATGACAATACAGAAAATAAGACTACCCCAAATAGTGTACAATAGATAGAGTGGACAAATATACACAAAATCAGTTGAATATTTAAACCACAGTGGACACACTGGAATAGTGTTATATAGAAAATGAATAATTACATACAGTGTAAAAATGTAGTATCTTAGTGATGATTTAAGTAAGCAAAATATTACAAAATCTGAGGCTATTTAAAATATAGGTCAGTGGTCCAGAACCCAGCATAACCCCACTGTGCGCAGACAGCACCTTCCCCATATGTATTGCCAAATATAAATAGCTTCCTCCGGGGTAATCAAACTGTGAGGCTATGCATGTTACATACTTTTATTATTCCTACCCCCTAATAGTGTTTCACAAAACTCAGAAATGAACCTATAAACACAGAATTAATTTGTCTGCTTCACCTCTTAATCTCTGGTTCCAGGATTTCTAAAGTCCATTACTAACCGTGTCTGATTTTTATTGATATCGCAGACTAGTTAATCTGTGTGACTGAACCTAGAAGTATCTGCTCTGTAAGGCCAGAAGGTTATTGCATCTAAATGTGGATACCTGACAAATGATGGCTATCAACTGTAATTAAAGCAGCACATGTAAATGATGTCACTACTCCTGTGCATATTTAGTATACAAGTTCAGGTATACACAGTACATTCCTACCTTGCGCATATACTGCCCCCTACATGATTGAATATAATTGCAGTTGGATTGATGCACATATGTACTTTTGACTTCTGCAAAAATGTAATACAAAATTAAAAACACAAGCTGATCCCTCTCTATAGAATAAAATTTTCCTTCACCCCTCCCTATAAACTTCATCTGTTTCCCTTCTGCGCATCAAAGTATAAGTAAAAAATTTTACTCCAAATAAATCCGCATTATTGGAGATAAATAAGAAAGTGACCCAAGGACGTAAATTCAATGGAATGAGAACATTTACTGCCAATTGATCTTTCATGTACCAAAGAGTGCACTAAAAACACGAATGTAAAGCTTGTCTCATGGTTAGCGGTAAGGTGATCATAAACTTTCTCCATACATATAAAATACATTTTAACATACTTTTCTAATAAAGTATGTGTCCAGTCTGTTTTAAGTCTATTTTAAAGAGAAACTCAAATTTATTTTTATTAAGGGTAAAAGGAGGAGGTGAATTCTGCGTACAACATTGCAGAAGGCTTTTGTGGGTAGCTGCTGCCCAAATATATAGGATAAGTTGATTTTGGCTACTCGGTGAAGCGCCTGTAGAGTGTGTTAAGGTTTTAAATAGGGCCTACTCTGCTTTTGGCCGGGTAACAATATTAATAGTATCTCCAAGAAACTGAGTAACTGTTATCCACAACTCCTGGATATGTGAACACTCCAATAAACAATTACAGATCTCTCCATGCTGGGTCTGACATTTAGAATAGGATAAATATGTGAGGGATTCATCTTGGTCTATCTCCCTGGCATGACATAAGCTCTATGAAAGACCATGGATTTGTAATTATCATACGGGAGTACTGTATTAATTCTAATCGTAGTGTCAAATACAGTATATCTTGTACAGATAGTGAGTGATTGGAAAAACCATTTTCCTAGATCTGGCCCTGGGGATATATCAGACCATTTGATTTCTGTTTTACTTACTTTATAAATAGAACTTAATGAGAATGACGTTGTTTGTGCTTTTACCGAGATTTTGTCTTATAGCTTTTTCGACTCTTCAGTAATTGGGGCCATAACAACTTGTGTAAGATTTTTAATGTGGAGGTACACAAATTCATATCCCACTAAAGGAGGGAATTTAACAACCGCTTCACTAAATGAAAGGGTGGTCTAGCTACTGGTTAACTTACGAGACACATTTCCTTATCCATCCTATGCCTGATCATCTGGAATTCTAGGTCTACCCTCTAAAAAGTCTGATTCCTATGAATGGCTCAGGATAGTTTAATGGAGATTCAGTTTACAAACTTTTCTAGAAGCCCTCCAAGCTATTATGGTGTCCCAGATTAGGATTTTATCTTTGATGGCTGCCCCAATAATGCAAATTGCCAATATTTAACAATGTTTGAAGATTGAGGCCATGTGCACACGCTGTGGATTCCATTGCGGAATTTTCCGCAGCGGGTTTGGTAAATCCGCAGTGCCAAAAGTACTGCGGGTTTTATCGCGTTTTTTTGTGCAGTTTCCACTGCGGTTTTAGACACCTGCGGGTTTCTACAATGGGGCAGGTGTAAAACGGATTCCGCACAAAGAATTGACATACTGCGGAAAATAAACCGCTGCGTTTCCGCGCCTTTTTTCCGCAGCATGTGCACTGCGGTTTTTGTTTTCCATAGGTTAACATTGTACTGTACACCGCATGGAAAACTGCTGCAAATCCGCAGCATCAAAAACTCTGCGGATCCGCAGCAAAAACCGCAACGTGTGCACATGGCCTAATGGGATTGCAAAACCCAGCGTCAACCTGGATATTAGAGGTAAAAGACCTGTTGCCAGTCCAATACATATGATATTCTCATAATGGCTACAATATTATAGGGGTAAGGTTTCTCCTTGAGGAAAGTGATATACCAGCTCTGGCTTATCAAGGTAAGGAGGCTTATTCGCCGTGCAATGCTCCTCTGGGAAATGTAATATGCAAATTGCCTCTTCAGAGAAAAAGAGGACTTAACTCTATAGCGCCACCTCTTGGATGTAGCGATCCTACAAGTCACAATCAACCCTTTAACGAGTCGTGCAATATGACTTAGGATAAAAGCCCAATCAGTATCTCAATTCGCAGACACGGTGTTTCAGGCTGTTGGCCCTCGTCAGTGCGAAGCATAAAAACTAAATTGGCTAGGTAAAGGCTCTGGACAACAGCCAACTGCCCGAAACACCGTGTCTGCAAATTGAGATACTGATTTGGCTTTTATCGTAAGTCATATTGCACGACTCGTTAAACGGTTGATTGTGACTTGTAGGATCGCTACTTCCAACAGGTGGTGCTATAGAGTTCAAGTCCTCTTTTTCTCTGAAGAGGCAATTTGCATACAATATTATAGACTGTTTTATAAGGCAATTTAATATCAAGTAAAGATGTTTTAACATTCTTAACTTTCTTTTTTGCTTTTTTGTTAACCCCTGCAATAGGAGAGACATACATTTTTACTTATCTTAGGTTTGTAAGGACTTATATTTTACAAGAAAAGTTGTATTTTCAAATGGCTCAATTTCAAGTACAATAACAATATATATCGTATTGTATAACGTTTATGTATTTTCCGGTGGGATATAGAAAATAACAACTGTTGTTATTGATTTTTGGCTGCCATATTTTATGGTGTTTGCTGTCTGGCAAATATCACATAATCACTTTATTCTTTGGGTTATAATGACTACAGGGTTTCCAATTTTTAATGTATTTTTTTATTTTTGCACAATGAAGAAAACTTAAAGAAAATATATTTGTTTTTGTTTCCAAGAGGCATTGTATTTTCTACCTACTTAGCTTAATGATGACTCTTGTTTATTAGAAGCAGTGAGGCGCAACCGTAATAAATGCCTCTATTGTTTTTAATGGAGACTGTGTCATGGCTCATTCTTAGCTAAGGCAGAGCTGAAGGGCACTTGAAACCACAGTATGACACCATTTCTCCTTTAACCCCTTCACGATATGACGTATATATACGTCATATGTAGTGTCCCTGACTTTGACGCTGAGCCCTCATTTTTCCCCACACATGACAGCTGAAATTATGTGCCTTTAACAGAGTGGTGCGCCGTTCTTAACTGTTAACCTATTAAATACCACTGTCTGTCTCTGTGATCAATGAGATGTGATCGCAGGACATCAATGGGTTGTCATGGCAGCCAAGGGTCTGCTAAAGACATCTGTGTCTGTCATTAAGATAATCCTGTGAATGTCATCTCGTGGCCAGAATTCATAAGAGATCGTGATTATCTCTATTCATAGCAGTGCTAAAGCCCTTCTACGTGTAGCACAGGCGATCGGATAATTGCCGCTTAATGTCTCCTAATTGTACTATTAAATAAGGTAAGAAGTGGGAAAAAGTTTTTTAAAAAAAGAAAAAAAAATCTAAAGACACAAAAGTTCAGATCACCCCTTTTGTACCCCATTGAAAATAAAACAATTTTTTTACAAAATACACATATTTTGGTATCGCTGCATTCATAAACGGCCAATCCATCAAAATATAAAATAAATTAATCCAATCGGGAATCGGCTTAATGAGAAATAAAAAAATTAAACCCCAGCATTGTTTTTTTTTGGTTGCTGCAATATTGCAATAAAATGCAATGAGGCAATTAACCCCTTCACCCCGAAGCCTGTTTTCACCTAAGTGACAGGGCCAATTTTTACAATTCTGACCATTGTCACTTTATGAAGTAATAACTCTGAAATGCTTCAATGGATTGTTTTCTCGTGACATATTGTATTTTATGATAATGGCAAAATTTATTTGATATTACTTGCGTTTATTTGTGAAAAAAACAGAAATTTGGTGAAAATTTTGAAAATTTTGCAATTTTTAAACTTTGAATTTTTATACCCTTGCCTCAGAGACTCATATCGCACAAATTAGTTAATAAATAACATTTCCCACATGTCTACTTTACATCAGCACAATTTTGGAACCAAATTTTCTTTGTTAGGGAGTTATAAGGGTTAAAAGTTAAACAGCGTTTTCTCATTTTTTCAACAAACTTTACAATACCATTTTTTTAGGGACCACATCACATTTGAAGTCACTTCGAGAGGCTTATATGATTTAAAATACCCAGAACTGACACCATTCTAAAAACTACACCCCTCAAGGTGCTCAAAACCACATTCAAGAAGATTAGAAGTTTATTAACCCTTCAGGTGCTTCACAGGAATTAACGGAATGTGGAAGTAAAAAATGAACATTTAACTTTTTTTTCACATAATGATCTTTTAGCAACAAGTTTTTTTATCTTCACAAGTGTAAAAAGAGAAAATGGACAACTAAAGTTGTTGTGCAATTTGTGCTGAATACACTGATACCCCATAGGTGGGGGAAAACCACTGTAGGCAGGGCTCAAAAGGGAAGGAGCGCCATTTGACTATTTCAAACCACAATTGGCTGGAATTGATATCGGACACCATGTCGCATTTGGAGAGCCCCTGATGTACCTAAACAGTGGAAAACCACCACAAGTGACCCCATTTTAGAAACTAGACCCTTCAAGGAACTTATCTAGTGATGTGGTGAGCACCGTGAACCTCTAAGTGCCTCACCAAAAATTATAACGTTGAGTCGTGAAAAAAAATAAAACACATTTTTTCCTCAAAAATGATCTTTTAGCTACGATTTTTTTATTTTCCCAAGGGTTATAAGAGAATATAGACAGAAAACAATGTTGTGAAATTTTTCACGAGTACGCCGATACCCCATATGTGGGGAAAAACCACTGTTTGGGCAGACGTCGGGGCTTGGAATGGAATAAGTGACGTTTTGGATTGCAGACTTTGATGGAATGGTCTGCGGGCGTCATGTTGCATTTGCAGAGCCCCTGATGTGCCTAAACAGTGGAAATCCTCCACAAGTGACCCCATTTTGGAAACTATACCCCTGAAGGAATTTTTCTAGAGGCATAGTTTTATAGTATTGATTATAATTCTTTTGGTTTTACTGGTGTATGAATTTATAATGTGGCGGTATGTGTAAGATGTGCGGGGTACATCAGATAATAAAAGTGTGTTGTGTCAACAGGGTATAAACTAATTTTATTAATTTGTGGATGTATGGTATGCTTTGAAACAATCCTTAATGTAAAGGCCAGGTTTCTCAGGGCAGGTTTCACAATGGTAAATTGTGTCCTTTCGGATTCCCCTCTTGGAACATATTCTGCACCGTTTTTGTGATCGTCCTGTCCTCGCTGTTTGGGGAACCTGTCCTGGGAAATGTTGACCTGGCACAATATGGGCACTATCAGATTCAGAAGTACTGGGGCCCTCACCTCCCTGATTGCCAAATATTAGGGCCTTGATGACTACCTCCTGAAACTTAATGAAGGTCCCCCCGTATTGCCTGTAGATCGGAACAGCACAAAATCATTGTACATTGCCATCTGTACGATGTGCACGGCCAATTTTTTATACCATACGTAAGCTTTTCGCATGGCACTGTATGGTTGCAGGACCTGATCTGAGAGATCTACACCCCCCCATGTACCGATTATAATCCAGGATACAATCTGGCTTTGGGACTTGTGTTGTGGTCCCACGAACAGTGACAAGGGTGCTGTTGTCACGGTGTATGGTGGTCAGGATAAGGACATCCCTTTTGTCCTTGAACTTGACCGCCAGCATGTTTTCACTGCATTGGGCTCTGCTTTCTACTTTTCTCAGCATTTGCCTAATTAGCGGCATAGGGAGGGCTTGCTGATTTTTTTGCACGGTGCCACATGCAGCTGTACCTCTGGCAGAGAGGGCCTTCAAGATTGGGATGCTGGTGTAAAAATTATCAATGTAGAGGTGATAACCCTTATACAGCAGTGGGTGCAGCAATTCCCACACAATTTTCCCACTCACCCCCAGGATTGGGGGGCATTCAGGGGGGTTAACCTGGGTGTCCTTCCCCTCGTAGACCCTAAATTTGTGGCTGTTCCCTGAGGTACTCTCGCACAGTTTGTACAGCTTTATTCCGTACCTGGACCTCTTACTGGGCAGGTGCTGTCGGAATTTTAGCCTCTCTTTGAAGTGAACGAGAGATTCATCAATAGCGATGTCCCTCTGGGGTGTGTACGCCTCAGCAAATTTTCTGCTGAAGTGTTCAATCACTGGCTGAATTTTATATAGACGAACAAAGTTTGGATCGTCTCGAGGAGGACACTGTGCATTATCACTAAAATGCAAACATTTTTGGATTCCTTCAAATCATGTCCTTTTCATGGCAATGCGGAATACCGGTGAACTGTAGAGAATGTCAGTACTCCAGTATTGCCGAAGCTTTGGCTTTTTGATTATGCCCATATGCAGCACAATTCCCCAAAATGTCATCATCTCTGCTGCATTTACGGGGGTCCATCTGGCATGTGATGACGTGGGATTTTAGGTGAAAAATTGTTGGGCATACAGGTTCTTCTGGGTCACCATAAGATTTATCATTTCATCACTGAAAAAGAATTTGAAGAAGTCAATTTCAGTGAGGCCAGTGGTGTCAAACTGGATTCCTGAGCTGCTGCTGAAATCCGGAATGACGGGCTGAAAATTTTCAGGGGGTGCAATCCATATGGGATCGATTGCTGCAGGAGTTGCCTGGGTCCTACAGCGCCTTGTGGGGGGTCCTTCCTCACCAGATGAGGAGGAGGAGGAATAGAGGAATGTGAGATCTTCTTCACTGGCTGTATCCGTGTCGGACGCAAGGATGGCGTAAGTCTCCTCTGGTGAATAGCGCCTTGTTGACGAATTGGCCATTTTTTTTTTTTTTCCCAAACCCTGGGTATGTGTGTGTAAGTGGTGCTTTTACACGTGTAATGTGTGGGGCTTGTGTATAAGGTACTCTTTATTTTAACAAATCAGAGAGAAAAAACAAGTAGTGAGAAAAAATGTAGAAGAAGCAAGAAAAAAAAATGAAAATAAAAATCAGATATAAAAAAATAAGTTTGTATAAAAAAAAGTATAAATTTACCCTACGCAACTAAATCTTTTTTTTTTTTTTCAAAAGAAAAAACGAACGCCACTAACAGTGTGACACACGTTCCCCTAATGAACGCGCTAAAAATTAGACAACGCAACTATTCTTTTTACAAAAGAAAAGCGAACGCCACTAAGGCTGCCGTCACACTAGCAGTATTTGGTCAGTATTTTACATCAGTATTTGTAAGCCAAAACCAGGAGTGGAACAATTAGAGGAAAAGTATAACAGAAACATATGCACCACTTCTGCATTTATCACCCACTCCTGGTTTTGGCTTACAAATACTGATGTAAACTACTGACCAAATACTGCTAGTGTGACGGCAGCCTAACAGTGTGACGTACGCTCCCCTAATGCACTAGATTATCCGGCGATAGCAGATTTTTTTATGCAAAAAAGACGCTACCTCCCTACCTATAAAACTACTCTGTACGATTGTTTTTTTTCTAAAAGATGATCGGTCGTCACTAACACTGTGATGCCTACTACACTAACTAACACGCTACCACTTAATGACGACCGGTCTTATTTTTAGAGAAAAAAAAAAATTGTACAGAGTAGTTTAGGCAGTGACACCAGCTAATCTACATCTAAAACCACACTGTACTAACTACTATTATTTTTTTGTAAAAAAAAAATTGGACGTCGCTTAGACTGCGAAGTCCGCTACACTAACTAGCTAAAGAAAGAAAAGGTCATGTGGCGCAGTCTCTGATCAGCAGCGATACTGATCAAAGAGCTGCGGACACAGGAAGAGCAAGAATGCTCTGCACGGGACGCCGCACACAGAAAAAAAAGCGCAAAAAGTGCACTAAAAATTGAATTGGGGGGGAGGGGAGTACTGGAACAGCTGCTGCTGTGATCACAGGCCTCACCTAACACAGCAGGCAGATGGCAGCAGAGAGCACAAGCACAGAGCTGGAGCAGCACAGAGCTGGAGCAGCACACAGCACAGGAGGGCAGGAGATCGCTGGGTTGATAACACTGGCCACCAATGGATTCCTTCACTCAGGTCAGACAGAGGGGCTTGGACAACCGCTCTGCATGCCAAATCTGAGAGAGAGATGGCGTGCAGGGCGGTGATCGGTATTTTAAATTAACCCCTTTGGCGCTGGTTGGCTGAACAATAGCTTCTAGCCAATCAGCGCTATAGGGGTTAATCAGGTGAGGTGACGTGGCGATCACCCCACCTAATGTGACACACAGCGACACACCGCACCAATCACAGCCTGTCACATGCTTTTTTTTTGTAAGCTTTATTGTCATGTCGCTGTGATTGGCTGGTCAAAATTCCTGGATGATTTCACAAACTCCCCTCTCCCGCTCTCTGACCACAACCTTCTTTCATTCTCTATCAAGAACTGCCATCCCGCTCAGGTCATCCCCACTTTCCACACTTATAGAAACATACAGGCCATTAACACCCAGAAACTTATGAAGAACTTGCAGTCTTCATTGGCCCCAATCTCCTCCATCTCTTGTCCTGATTCTGCTCTGAAGCATTACAATGAAACCCTGCAAAGTGCCCTGGAAGAAGCTGCACCTCCTATACATAGAACAACTCGGCACAGACGGCGACAACCGTGGCACACGCTGCAAACACGTTTCCTGCAGCGGTGCTCCAGGTGCGCCGAACGTCTGTGGAGAAAATCTAATCTACCTGAAGATTTCATCCATTATAAGTTCATGCTAAAAACATACAACTCTGCCCTTCACCTCTCCAAACAAACCTATTTCAACACCCTCATCACCTCGCTGTCCAATAACCCTAAACGTCTCTTTGACACTTTCCGGTCCCTACTCAACCCAAGAGAGCAGGCCCCAACCACAGATCTCCACGCTGACGATCTGGCCAATTACTTCAAAGAAAAAATTGACCACATTCGACAGGAAATCATTTCCCAATCTCTTCATACCAAGCACTGTCCTCCCTCCCCCACTGCATCTAGTTCACTCTCTGACTTTGAACCAGTTACAGAAGAAGAAGTAAGCAGGCTCCTTGCATCTTCTCGCCCGACCACTTGCACCAGTGACCCCATTCCGTCACATCTCCTCCAGTCCCTTTCCCCAGCTGTCACCTCTCACCTGACAAAAATATTCAACCTTTCCCTCACTTCCGGTATTTTTCCCTCCTCATTTAAGCATGCCATCATACATCCACTACTTAAAAAGCCCTCCCTCGATCAAAATTGTGCCGCTAATTATAGACCTGTCTCTAATCTTCCCTTCATCTCTAAACTCCTGGAACGCCTGGTCCACTCCCGTCTTACCCGCTATCTCTCAGATAACTCTCTTCTCGACCCTCTTCAATCTGGTTTCCGCTCTTTACACTCTACTGAAACTGCCCTCACTAAAGTCTCTAATGACCTACTAACAGCTAAATCTAATGGTCACTATTCCATGCTAATTCTCTTGGATCTCTCCGCAGCATTCGACACTGTGGATCATCAGCTCCTCCTCACTATGCTCCGCTCCATCGGCCTCAAGGACACCGTTCTCTCTTGGTTCTCCTCCTATCTCTCTGGCCGATCCTTCACTGTTTGTTTTGCTGGTTCCTCCTCCTCTCACCTTCCCCTTACTGTTGGGGTTCCTCAAGGATCAGTCCTAGGCCCCCTCCTCTTCTCTTTGTATACTGCCCCTATTGGACAAACAATCAGTAGATTTGGTTTCCAGTACGATCTCTATGCTGACGACACCCAATTATACACTTCTTCTCCTGCTTTCACTCCGACCTTTTTAGAAAACACCAGTGATTGTCTTACCGCTGTCTCTAACATCATGTCCTCCCTCTATCTGAAACTGAACCTGTCAAAAACTGAACTCCTCGTGTTCTCTCCCTCTACAAACCTACCTTTGCCTGACATTGCCATCTCCGTGTGCGGTTCCACCATTACTCCAAAGCAACATGCCCGCTGCCTTGGAGTCATCCTTGATTCCGAGCTTTCATTCACCCCCCACATCCGATCACTGGCTCGCTCTTCTTATCTGCATCTCAAAAACATTTCCAGAATTCGCCCTTTTCTTACTTTCGACTCTGCAAAAACTCTTACTGTCTCACTTATTCATTCTCGTCTGGACTATTGTAACTCTCTACTAATCGGCCTCCCTCTTACCAGACTCTCCCCGCTCCAATCTGTCCTGAATGCTGCTGCCAGGATCATATTCCTCGCCAACCGTTACACCGATGCCTCTACCTTGTGCCAGTCATTACACTGGCTACCCATCCAATCCAGAATCCAGTACAAAACTACTACCCTCATCCACAAAGCACTCCATGGCTCAGCACCACCCTACATCTCCTCTCTGGTCTCAGTCTACCACCCTACCCGTGCCCTCCGCTCTGCTAATGACCTCAGGTTAGCATCCTCAATAATCAGAACCTCCCACTCCCGTCTCCAAGACTTTACACGTGCTGCGCCGATTCTTTGGAATGCACTACCTAGGTTAATACAATTAATCCCCAATCCCCACAGTTTTAAGCGTGCACTAAAAACTCATTTGTTCAGATTGGCCTACCGCCTCAACGCATTAACCTAATTATCCCTGTGTGGCCTATTAATAAAAAACAACAACATAATCAGGTTCCTCCATCATGTTCTCATACACTTTATGCAGTTAATAGCCTCTGTGTCTGTACTGTTACATACTTAGGCAGTTAACTGGTTCATGCAGCTTTACATGAACACCCGAGCCTTACACTATGGCTGGTCCAAATAACTAAAGCAATTGTTACCATCCACCTCTTGTGTCTCCCCTTTTCCTCATAGATTGTAAGCTTGCGAGCAGCAGGGCCCTCACTCCTCCTGGTATCTGTTTTGAACTGTGATTTCTGTTATGCTGTAATGTCTGTTGTCTGTATAAGTCCCCTCTATAAGTTGTAAAGCGCTGCGGAATATGTTGGCGCTATATAAATAAAATTATTATTATTATTATTATTATTAATTCCGCAGTGACCGGAAAATGGCGGCGCCATACTAGTACTGCGGATGGCACAAATGCAGTGCCCGCAGCGCCGTACTAGTACGGCGCATGGCACAAAGGGGTTAAAATATCGTATCTACCCCAAAATGGTATCAATAAAAATGTGGGCTCTGCACACAAAAAATAAGCCCTCATCCAGCCCCAGATCACGAAAACTTTACGGGTCTTGGGAAAAATTCAACAAAATTTAGTTTTTCAAACAAATTTCTGAATTAGTTTTCAAAATATATATATATACCTTTTAATGGCTAACTGAAACAAATTTGTTTTCACCACTTAAATAAAAAATAAACTATACATGTTTGGTATCTGTGTAGTCTAGTTGTGCTGACCTGGAGGATCCTATTGCCAGGTCAATTTTACCATATAGTGAAAAAAAAAAAAAAAACACTTTTGTGGAATAGCAGTTTTTTTGCAATTCTTTCCTGTTTTCCAGTACTCTATATGGTAAAATCAATGGTGCCATGCAAAAGTTCAACTCGTCTCGTAGAAACCAAGCCATCATACGGCTTTTAGGATGGAAATATAAAAAAAGTTATGGCTCTTGGAAGAAGGGGAGGAAAAAATGAAAACGAAAAAACAGAAAATGAAGGAGAAGGGGATAAGTGAGTCTAGGTATAGTGGAAAAATTAGTGTGTTGAATGAAGAGTTACATAATAAAAACTGTTCAGGTACAGCAATTTAAATATAATTCTCTTTTGTGTTTTAACATAGGACTTTCAGAAATAGAGAGTGAACTTGGACCACGAAGTAAGAATAAACAGAAGGGAAGCACGAAATTCTGTGTGGCAGGTAAGTGATATCATTCTTTTAATACATCGAATGCTACCTGAAACGTTTTCTTCCTTTTAGTTTAGGACAAACTATGGCAACTACACTAAACTTTTCTGCAAAACATTTGCAATGTGCGTTCTGACAATTGTGATGTTTGCAGGCTAAAAGAGCGATTTTAGAGGCAATCCGTCTACTTGACCAATAATGTGGCCTTAATAGGAGTAGGTGCAGAATAGAGGACTGTGACTTGGTTTTAGTTGATTTTTTTTTATTTTGCTTCAGCGTAGATTTAATTATAATGGCATCCAGCATTTTTCTGAACCATAAGGGACCATGAAAAGGTCAAAAAAGAAAAAATAATGTAATTATTTTTATACTCACCTTATTGCGCACCTCTCCAGCTCCTCCGCTTCTCACCACTGCCTTGTCCGGTCCTAGCGTGAGAGGCCCGGGACAGTTATGCATAAGTGCACATAAGGTCACGGCACAAACTGTGACTCCATGATTTTCAGTGCGCTTGCTCCTGGGAATTTCAGCCCAGGCAATGCTGATCAGAAGATATGGTGGGTACTAGACAGGTGACAGTGAGCGGCAGAGGGGCTGGAGAGGTGAGCAGTGAGGTGAGTATGAGAGGATTTTTTCTTTTTACAAATCATATTTATTTTGCTCTGGGGTCTTAATAAGGGGCATTGACTTTGCAAAGAATAACTTCTTTGCAAATTGAATTTCCCAGGAAAATCCATGTGAACAAGTGAATTTAAATTTTGCTTGATCCTTTCACCTATAATCAAAATTCATGTATAATATGTGCAACTTGTATTGGAAATATTCAGAATTAGATTTCTAAAATACATCACTCCTTGACATGTAAGCTAATTGCATAAATTCGCACTGAATTTGTGTGAGCAAGTTCTTCAATGTTTCACACAAAAAACACATGCCAAATAGTAAAAAAGCTACATAAAAAGTTGTATAAAACAAACACATATAAGGCTGTGTGCACGTGTTGCAGATTTTTCGCATTTTTTTGCTATAAAAACGCAAAAAAACGCATACATTATGCGTCCCATCATTTAGAATGCATTCCGCAATTTTTGTGCACATGATGCGTTTTTTTCCGCGAAAAAAAACGCATTGCGGTAAAAAACGCAGCATGTTCATTAATTTTGCGGATTTCCCACTATATTATTGCATTAGGAACCTCCGGAAAAATCCGCCAAAAAAACGCAGTAAAAACGCATGCAGATTTCTTGCAGAAAATGTCCTGTTTTGCTCAGGAAATTTCTGCAAGAAATCCTGAACGTGTGCACATAGCCAAAAGGTGAGAAAACTCACAGAGAAAAATTAGAAAATCGGGGTCAGATTATATGCAACACAATACATATGATACAGAAATCTTAAATTACTACATTGGCCACAAATAACGGTCTAAAAAGGTGGCCAAATACATAATTCATAGAACATAGGACCAACAAAGTGCTAAACAGTAGTGATGAGCGAATATACTCGTTACTCGAGATTTCCCGAGCATGGTCGGGGGTCCTCCGAGTATTTTTTCGTGCTCGGAGATTGTTTTTCTTGCCGCAGCTGAATGATTTACATCTGTTAGCCAGCATAAGTACATGTGGGGATTCCCTAGCAACCAGGCAACTCAACATGTACTTATGCTGGCTAACAGATGTAAATCATTCAGCTGCGGCAAGAAAAACTAAATCTCCGAGCACTAAAAAATACTCGGAGGACCCCTGAGCGTGCTCGAGAAATCTTGAGTAACGAGTATATTCGCTCATCACTACTAAACAGCAAAGCTGCAAGTGCATATACAAATAACTATAAAATACCAGCCCAACATGCTCTCTGCGTCCCTTCTTATGTTTCGCTTGTGCTTGTTACTGGTGTGTAATCATATATTCCATGGTTTATACATTTGATTTAGGCAACAATAGGTAACCAATGTGGTATTTAACATTTCTATATCATGTTTACTATGTTGTATATAATCTGACCCACGTTTCTCTGCTTTTTGTCTGGGAGATTTCCCACCTTTTAAACGTGTTTGTCTTACATAACTATTTGTGGAGCTATATTTAATAAAATTACTATTTTATTATGGAGTTGTGCATGGTGTTTTTGAGATAGGTCAGGTATTGTACCACAATTGTCTCAGTGTTCTCTCTTATAGATTTTCTATCAGTAAATCTTTGCTGGAACATTATGTGTTACCGCCTGGATAGCTTTCTCATGAGACAGGTACATCACCTGTTATGGTTATGGGTATTGCCTTGAGGGTTGGGAAAAGAACTTTGATGCCCTAAGAAGATTAGGCATATGATGTCTCCCTGCATGCTCATGAACTTCACATTGCAAATGTTTGTAGGCAATATACAGGGGAATCAAAGCTTCCCCTGACATCCCAGGAATGGAAAGAGATAACACACTGAGCAAAGCAATGAGGTTAACACATGTTTAACACATACATATATATATATATATATATATATATATATATATATATATATATGTATATATATATATATATATATATATATATATATATATATATATATAATCATAACATATATGTTTAACACATATTAACACATGTCGTATGAAAGTTCAGCTGTAGATATAATGAATAATATGAAATGATTAAAATCAAATGCTTGCTAATGGAGTAAATGGCAGACCATTCGGAAAACAGGATTCCTGATCTTTCCCCCGGTACCTCCCGGTGTCCTTGGATCCTCCTGATTTCCCCCACGGCCGCCAGTGTCTTCTTCCAGTAAGAAAATGGCGGGTGCATGCGCAGTGCGCCCGCTGAGATCTGCCAGCCGGCACCCAAAAGCAATAGATTTTTACTATTGGGTCATTTTGATCACTGTCATAGGGTCTATCACAGTGATCAAAATAAAAATATAGTAAATCAAACCCCCCATTATCACCCCCTTAGTTAGGGAAAAATAAGATAATAAAATGTATTTTTTCCATTTTCCCATTAGGGTAGAGTTGGGCTAAAGTGAGTTGGGTTAAGGCTAACGTTTGGGTTAGGGGTGGGGCTAAAGTTTGGGTTAGGGGTGGGGCTAAAGTTTGGGTTTAGGGTTTGGATTATGATTATTGTTGGGGTTAGGGTTGGTATTAGGGTTATGTTTAAGGTTGGGATTAGCATTAGGGGTTTGTTAGGGTTAGTCTTTTGGTTAGGGGTGTGTTGGGGTTAGGGTTGGAGTAAGACTTGGGGTTTTTCCACTGTTTAGGCACATCAGGGGCTCTCCAAAAGCGACATGGCATCCAATCTCATTTCCAGACAATTCTGCGTTGAAAAAATCAAACGGTGCTCCTTCCCTTCTGAGCTCTGCCGTGCGCCCAAACAGTGATTTACGCCCACATATGGGGTATCTGCGTACTCAGGACAAATTGGACATCAACTTTTGAAGTCCTATTTCTCCTGTTATCCTTGTGAAAATAAAAAAATTGGGGGCTAAAATCTAATTTTTGTGAAAAAAAGATTTTTTTTTTATTTTCATGGCTCTGCGTTATAAATTTTAGTGAAACACTTGGGTCTTCAAAGTTCTTACAACACATCTAGATACATTTATTGGGGGGTCTAGTTTCCAAAATGGGGTCACTTGTGGGGGGGTTCTACTGTTTAGGCACATCAGGGGCTCTGCAAATGCAACATGACACCCGCATACCATTCCATCAAAGTCTGCATTCCAAAACGGCGCTCCTTCCTTTCTGAGCTCTGCCATGGGCCCAAACAGTGGTTCCCCCCACATATGGGGCATCAGCATACTCAGGACAAATTGCACAACAACTCTTGGGATCCAATTTCTTCAGATATCCTTGGGAAAATAAAAAATTGGGGGCTAAAAGATCATTTTTGTGGAAAAAAAGTGATTTTTTATTTTGATGGCTCTGCGTTATAAACTTTAGTGAAACACTTGGGTGATCGAAGTTTTCAAAACTGGTCATTGAGTACAAAATTGGCTAAAGGGTTAAAATAATTTTATCTCCGTAACCATTGGTCACCTGTGTATCTGGCAGGTACACACTTTTTTGTCATTAGCACCGTGTTTTTATCCCTTTTTATTTGTCTCAATAAACTTCATGTTTTATTATCTGTATACTATTTGGTGGTACTTTCATTTATTTGACCATATAGTTCTGTTTTGTCCTCTGGTATTAATCTCAGGAATGGGGTAGTAAACATCGGTAGTTTGGGATTGGCTCGTAAACATGATGGTTTCTAGACAAATGAAAACTTGTTTCATGTCACATGATATTACATGAAAGCAGTGACTCTAATTCCCACCATGGGCACAATATTTCTTTAAGAATTTTTTTAAATTCACCATATTAATTTTTTATTTAAGCCCATCTTCTGCTATTAGTCCAGTCCAAACATCAGCATACTGTATTTCGGACATTTGCATTAACCACCTACTAAAGACGAGTGAATTCATTCACAAGACACTGATCAAGCGAACACGTCACTAGTCTGTGGCCACCGGATGGGAGCTGTTGTGAATTCCGCTCTTGGGCTCCCTCCGGTGGTTATAAGTAGCATTTTTGTGAATTCTGCTCTTGGGCTCCCTCCTGTGGTTTTGAGTGGTATGGCTGCTTCTTGGATTTAGCATCAGCAGCTGTTCTCACTGATCGTCTTTCTGGCTTGGCTGTTATGATCCCAATGGCAGGGGATCTCAGAGATTACAGCAAAGTCTGCAAACATAAATACCAGCTCTTAGGGAAGTGGTAACTAGGCTGACCATATACCTGATCCTAGCACAAACACTAACAGTAGCCGGGGAACGTGCCTACGTTGATCCTAGACGTCTCGCGCCAGCCGGAGAACTAACTAACCCTATCAGGGAAAATAAGACCTATCTTGCCTCCAGAGAAAAGACCCCAAAGTAATACAAGCCCCCAACAATTAATAACGGTGAGGTAAGAAGAAAAGACAAACGTAAGAATGAACTAGATTTTAGCAAAGAGAGGCCCACTGACTAATAGCAGAATATAGTAAGATGACTTATATGGTCAGCAAAAAACCCTGCAAAATATCCACGCTGAATATCCAAGAACCCCCAAACCGACTAACGGTGTGGGGGGAGAATATCAGCCCCCTAGAGCTTCCAGCGATATCAGGAATCACATTTTGTACAAGCTGGACAAAAATATAAACAATGCAAATGATCAAAAATAAGAAAGCAGGACTTAGCTTATCTTGCAAAGAACCAGGACCTGAAGACAGGAGCAAACAGAAATGAACTGATTACAACGATGCCAGGCACTGGACTGAGAATCCAGGAAGTTTAAATAGCAACACCCCAGGCCTAACGAAGCAGGTGAGTCCCAACCTGGGAAAGGACAATCCAAGTGCCAAACCACTAGTGACCACAAGAGGGAGCCAAGAAGTATAGTTCACAACACTCGGCTATATTAGTCTGGCCTTATCCCTAATTCAATGCCAGTTGTCAATTGTTGAGCTTGGAGTCATGGCTCTCTGAGGATTTCCCTGCCACTCTGACCATTTCAGCAAAGCTAAGTCCTTGCTTGTCTTTTTGCAGTTCACTTGTTGTGGACTTTGTTGTTTGGCATTTTCTATGTTTTGCTCATTTGTCCAGCTTATCAGTATGGATCTATTTAGCTAAGCTGGAAGCTCTGGGCAGCAGAGTTTGCCCTCCACACCTTTAGTCAGGTGTGGAGATTTTTGCATTTCTCTGCGGTGGACTTTTTCTAGTTTTTATTACTGACCGCACAGTTTTCTGTTCTGTACTAATTCTGTCTAGCTAGTAGTGGCCTCCTTTGCTAAATCTTGTTTCATACTACGTATGTCATTTCCTTCTCCTCTCACAGTCATTATTTGTGGGGGGCTGTCCTATCCTTTGGGAATTTTCTCTGAGGCAAGATAGCTTTGCTGTTTCTACCTTTATGGGTAGCTAGTTCTCCGGCTGTGACGAGGTGTCCAGGGAGTGACAGGAACATCCTACGGCTACTGCTAGTGTCTGTGTTAAGATTAGGAACTGCGGTCGGTATAGTTACCACCTGCTCAGAGCTAGTCGCATGTCGCTCCTTAATCACCAGACCATAACAGGGAGCCCTGTGAACCGCCTCCTTCCTCTTCTGATTTGTGGGCTCGGCGAGATGTCATTGTCGTGGTGTGATGCACGGGTGACACAGTGCAAGGTCTACTAATCAGAAACATTGCCAAGGACTCCAGCCAGTAGAAAGCGGTGCACATTGCTCCCATCTGGTGGCCACACAAAACTGATGAGCCCGCTGGAGCAAAGTTCTGTAAATAATTTGACTCATCTGTACCACCTACACTTTATGGTAAAAATGGGTCAACAACCCAGCAATCAAACTGCACAGGCAGCCCTCGTCATTTGGGTTATCTGAGTCTCTAGCAGAATCAAGAATCAAATCTGACAGCAGTCCGAAAATTAACGTGGTAGCACACTGACGTGATGCTGATAGGGTACATGGTATACCAGTAAGAGCTTTCCTCTTGAGATATAATGGATGTGCTCATCAGTCAGTGACTTTGAATCTGTAGCTATCACTAAACAGTGCTTTCAAGAAAAAAGCAAGACATAAATCTGAAAAGGAGCTCTTCTGAGGAGGGAGTAGGGAAAGAAAACAACAACAAAATACTTACACTAAATAGATATCTGGAATATGTACAACTTTGTTACAGATCAATCAGCCTGATGCTACCAGGTCCGGACATTCTATTCAGGTGGCATATCGTAAGAGTATGTGCACACGTTGAGTATTTGCTTGCAGAAATTTCTGCAAGGTCTCTGCATCTCTTGGCAGCAAAAACGCTGTGTATAATCCTTTTTTTGCATGGGTTATTTTTTCCTGTGCATTCAATGGGGTAAAAACGCACAAAGAATTGACATGCTGCAGATTTAAACACACTGCAAATCCTGAAGGGAAAAGTACTGATCATGTGCACAACACGTCAGGATTCTCATGGGCTTTGCTGGCATAAGGATTCCATAGCGTTTTTGGGCCAATTCTACTTGAAAAAACACCGCAAAAAAAATCATCAAAAATGCACTATGTGCAAACAGTCTAAGACAGCTGAAAAAACAAACGAAAAAAAGGAGTGGAGTTGAAGGATTGAAGCTTTACTTACTTCCTAGAGGGGAGAAAGATTCCTATCCCCTCTTCTTCCAGGTTAGCCTCTCTTCCTTGTAAATAGACCAATGCAGTGCAAAACTTTTACAACTAAATAACAAATAAACAGAACCAAATCTACCGGTTTCAGGTTTCCCCTTCATCAGGATCTTTATTGAGTTGTAAAAGTTTTTATATCCATTAAATTAATACTGCGAGTCTCTTGCTGGATTGGCAAGCACTCTGGTATATGGCTTAACTTGCAGTGCATTGGTCTGTCTATGTGCAAGGAGAAGAGACTGACCTGGAAGAAGAGGAGATATGGATCTTTCTCCCCCCTACAAAGTAAGAGGAGCTTCAATCCTTCAACTCTCCATCTCCACGTGTGGACTCACTGTGCTCCTTGGCTGGTACTCCTTTTTTGTTTGTTTGTTTGTTCTTTCAGCTGGCTATACAGTGCCTTCATCAGTCTATGGGATAGTTCTCTTTAGTCAGTGCTCCTTTTCTTCTTGCATGGCATACCCACCTCTTTTGAATGACACCATTGATTTTGTCATGTGATGCACTTTTTATTTACCATGATCACTATATCATAAAACTGACTTGGCAATATGATTCTCCAGGTCAGTATGGAACGCAGATACCAAACATGTATTTATTATTTTTTATTTAAGTGGTGAAACAAAAATTTGGAAATTTGTAGGAAAAAATAATTTTGTTATTGTCACCATTTGCCGAGATTTGTAACATTTTCATTTTTCTGGATGTAGGGCAGTGTGAGAGCTTATATTTTGTGGACTGAGGTGACATTTTTACGAATACCATTTTGGGGTACATACAATGTTTTGATCGCCTCTTATTAAAATGTTATGGTGGCCAAGAAAGACATAATTCTTGTTACGCCGTTTAGCAATCGGATTAATTTACTTTATATTTTGATATATCCGAATTTAACGAATGCAACGATACCAAATATGTGTATTTTTTTTTATTGTTTTTTTTTTGATGGGGCAACTTTTGTCTTTTTAATTTTATTTCATATTTTTCAAAACTTTTTTTTTTCTTCACTTTTTACTGTATTTAAAGGGAACCTGTCAGGTCCCCCGTTCCCCCAGAACCACCTGCAGTTGTTTCTACATGTGTAAATACCCTGCCTAACAGTCCCTTTATTAATTCACACACACAAATAGATCTTTAGAAAAAGATTGCCAGCGCTATACATACCTGTCATTCGAGCACAGCTTCTTTTCCTCACTGCATTGATCCTCAGAGGTCGGATGTACGCGTCCCGCCTTCAGAGAGGCACATTGCGCATGATCGGAAGTCTTTTGAATTTCCAATCATGCGCAGTGCACCTCTCTGAAGCCGGGATGCATACACCCGGCTTCGGATGATCAATGCAGTGAGGAAAAGAAGCCACACACATGCGCGAGGTATGTATAGCGCTGACGACGCTTGTAAGTCATGTTATCGCATGTATGTTATCACATGCTACGTGGGTCGACCAGTCTGGAGACACAAATGCCCCATTGACGTGTCAAAGGCCTCATTTACATTTCATAGACAGATTTTAGAAATACTTTTTCAAAAGATCTGTTAATGTGTCTAATGTAATAAAGGGACTGTTAGGCAGGGAACTTACATATACAGACACAACTGCTGATGGTTCTGGGGGCACAGGGCACCTCACAGGCTCCTTTTAGGGGATTTAAAGCTGCAATCTTCTGATCGCTCGCTCTTAATATGACAGGGCATCACCACTGCTGTGCATAGAGAAAACCACATCAATACATTTACATGGCTAGTCTGTTTTTGGCACTTAGTCTGAAAGCAGCATAATATAGAGACAGAGACATTGAGTCTAGCAATGTGTCACTCACGGGGCCACTTACTGTACTTTTTGTTAAAATGACTGTTTTATCAGCAATAGATTATCACTATAATTACGGGTTACGGACTACAAGACACATCTAGGTTTTAGAGGAGCAAAATAGAAAAAAATGTGAAGCAAAAAATGTGGTCATAGCATACTGTTATGGGGGTAGCTGCTGCTATATATATACCTGCTCCATCCTGACACATATGTCCCCATCCAGGTGTACATGGCTTCCCATCCAGGTATATATGGCCCCCCTTTCTAGTATATATGGCCCCTCATCCCCATTCTGGTATACATGGTCCTCATCCCCATCCTGATATAATATGACCCTCAATCCAGGTATACCTATATCCCTATCATGGTATACATGGCAACTATCCACCATCCTGGTATATATGGCCCCTTCATCCCCATCCTGGTATACATGGGCCCCATCACACTACATAAATTAAAAAAAAAAACAATTCTACTAACCTTCCCTCTGCTTCCTTGCAGCGACGTCCTGTTCTGATGCCAGCAGCTGATTTCCATGTGTAACAGCGCATGACGTCACTGCCATGAGCCCTTACTCTCTGAGGTCAGCTGCTGGAATGCTCACTGCGCTCCATGCCAGGGATTATGAGCATGGAGAGCAGTGAATATTCATTTTTTTTAATAGTGAGTACAGTGTTGGCCACAGCCGCCGGCTTCCTGCATCATTTGGGAGATCACATGTGGCCACTGTTAAAAAGAATGAATATTCACTGCTCTTCACTTCCATGGGAGTGGGAAGCAGTGAATATTCATTCTCATTAACAGCTGGCATACATAATCGAACAGCCACTGCAGGAGCTGGCATCTGCAGCTAACACTGTGCCCGCTATTAAACAGAATGAATATTCACTGCTCTCCATGCCCATGAGTGGAGTGGAGAGCAGTGAATAGTCATTTTCTTTAATAGCGGGCACATGTGATCACCCGGCGGCTGTGGCTAACACTGTGCTCACTATTAAAGAAAATGAATATTCATTGCTCCACATGCCCATTTCCCCTCCCACTTCTCAGCGCCAGCATTAGTGCATAGAGGTGGACAGGACTATGGGTGTGTGGAGCATTGAATATCTATTTTCTTTAATAGCGGGCACAGTGTTAGTCGCATATACAGTATATGTACGTATGTATGTATACACTGTGTTCCAAGTTATTATGCAAATTGGATTTAAGTGTCAAAACGATTTAATTGTTTTGTTTTTCAAATAAACTCAGGGCTCTATGGATCACTGAAATCAATCTTAAACACATGTGATAATTAGTTTTCCAGGTGATTCTAATTAAAGGAAAACTATTTAAAAATGATGTTCCACATTATTAATCAGGCCACAGTTTTCAAGTAACATGGGAAAGAAAAAGGATCTCTCTGCTGCCGAAAAGCATCAAATAGTGCAATGCCTTGGTCAAGGGATGAAAACATTAGACATTTCTTGAAAATTTAAGCGTGATCATCTCACTGTTAAGAGATTTGTGGCTGAATCTGAGCACAGTCATATTCGTGCTGATAAAAGCATAATGAGGAAGGTTTCTCCCAGGCAAGTTCATCGGATTAAGAGAGCAGCTGCTAAAAAGCCATTACAAACCAGCAAACAGATATTTGAAGCCGCTGATGCCTCTGGAGTCCCTCGAACCTCAAGGTGTAGGATCCTTCAAAGGCTTGCTTTGGTTCATAAACCTATTCGGCCACCCCTAAACAGTGTTCACAAGCAGAAACGGTTGCAGTTGGCCCAGACAGTTTTGTTTACTGATGAGTGTCGAGCAACCCTGGATGGTCCAGATGGATGGAGTAGTGGATGATTGGTGGATGGCCACCATGTCCCAACAAGGCTGCAACGTCAGCAAGGATGTGGAGGAGTCATGTTTTGGGCCGGAATCATGGGGAAACAGCTGGTATGGCCCTTTAAAGTTCTTGAAGATGTGAAAATGATCTCTGCAAAGTATATAGAGTTTCTGACTAACAACTTTCTTCCATGGTATAAAAAGCAGAAATGTGCCTTCAGGAATAAAATCATCTTCATGCATGACAATGCCCCATCTCATGCTGCAAAGAATACCTCTGAGTCATTGGCTGCTATGGGCATAAAAGGAGATAAACTCATGGTGTGGCCACCATCTTCCCCTGACCTCAACCCTATAGAGAACCTTTGGAGTATCATCAAGCAAAATATCTATGAGGGTGGGAGGCAGTTCACAACAAAACAGCAGCTCTGGGAGGCTATTCTGACTTCATGCACAGAAATACAAGCAGAAACTCTCCAAAAACTCACAAATTCAATGGATGCAAGAATTGTGAAGGTGATATCAAATAAGGGGTCCTATGTTAGCATGTAACTTGGCCTGTTAGGATGTTTTGGAGTTAAATAGCTTTTTTGTTCAGTGAATTTGACCTCCTAATGCTGCAAATTCAACAAATGATCATTTTCAGTTCTTTAAAACATATCAAATATCTAGAAATTCTACCGTGCCTAATAATTTGGATGCATTTTGAGGTTTTATTCATTTTGGAGATTATACTGTTATCATTGGGAGGTTTTTTCAATAAAATTTGATGTATAATCTAACGGATGATGACTTTTATTAGACTGACTGTCATTTGGACCGACCATTTAGGAAAATCCGAGAAGAATATAATTTGCATAATAATTTGGAACATGGTGTATGTGTGTTTGTGTATGTATGTATGTGTATATATATATATATATATATATATATATATATATATATATATATATATATAGTGTATGTATGGTACATGCGGACTATATTAAAGGAAAAAAGTGCATCTTTGGTCTGAAAAATACTGGTATATCATAACTGCCGCACGCAGTCCAGTAAGTGATACATTGCTGGAACCAGGGTCTCTGACTTTACAGCTTTGGAGTAGGAGACGTGGAGTCGGTGCTCTTTTTGGTGGAGTTGGTATGAAATGGACCGACTCCCGACAATATATAATAAATAGGGTACAGTGGTGCAGTGCAGGATGTGCTGTAAATTTTTTCATGAGAATTTAGGAAAGTTATGAAATGTCCTAAAATATCTCTTCTATTCCTGATCTAAGGTGTCCTACACCCAGGCAGAGCACAGTGGCCCCAGGCAGAGCACAGGGGCCCCAGGCAGAACATGGGGCCCCAGGCAGAGCACAGGGGCCCCAGGCAGCATATGGGGCCCCAGGCAGAGCACCGGGGCCCCAGGCAGCATATGGGGCCCCAGGCAGAGCACAGTGGCCCCAGGCAGAGCACACACCAAATCGGAGGCCGAGGGGCCCCGCCAACCAAATCGGAGGCCGAGGAGCCCCGCCCACCAAATCGAAGGCCGAGCGGCCCCGCCCACCAAAGCGGAGGCCGAGGGGCCTGGCCCCGCCCACCAAAGCGGAGGCCGAGGGGCCCCGACCACCACATCGGAGGCCGAGGGGCCCCGCCCACCAAATCGGAGGCCGAGGGGCCCCGCCCACCAAGTCGGAGGCCGAGGGGCCCCGCCCACCAAATCGGAGGCCGAGGGGCCCCGCCCACCAAATCGGAGGCCGAGGGGCCCCGCCCACCAAATGGAGGCCGAGGGTCCCCGCCCACCAAATCTGAGGCCGAGGGGCCCCGCCCACCAAATCTGAGGCAGTGGGTCCCCGCCCACCAAATCGGAGGCCGAGGGTCCCCGCCCAACAAATCGGAGGCCGGGGGTCCCCGCCCTCTAAATCGGAGGCCGAGGGGCCCCGCCCACCACATCGGAGGCCGACGGGCCCCACCCACCAAAGCGGAGGCCGAGGGTCCCCGCCCACCAAATCGGAGGCCGAGGGTCCCCGCCCACCAAATCGGAGGCCGAGGGTCCCCGCCCACCAAATCGGAGGCCGAGGGTCCCCGCCCACCAAATTGGAGGCCGAGGGGCCCCACCAACCAAATCGGAGGCCGAGGAGCCCCGCCCACCAAATCGAAGGTCGAGGGGCCCCGCCCACGAAAGCGGAGGCCGAGGGTCCCCGCACACCAAATCGGAGGCAGAGGGACCCCGCCCACCAAATCGGAGGCCGAGGGGCCCCGCCCACCAAATCGGAGGCCGAGGGTCCCCGACCACCAAATCGGAGGCCGAGGGTCCACACCATCCAAATCGGAGGCAGAGGGGCCCCGTCCACCAAATCGGAGGCCGACGGGCCCCACCCACCAAAGCGGAGGCCGAGGGTCCCCGCCCACCAAATCGGAGGCCGAGGGTCCCCGCCCACCAAATCGGAGGCCGAGGGTCCCCGCCCACCAAATCGGAGGCCGAGGGTCCCCGCCCACCAAATCGGAGGCCGAGGGTCCCCGCCCACCAAATTGGAGGCCGAGGGGCCCCACCAACCAAATCGGAGGCCGAGGAGCCCCGCCCACCAAATCGAAGGGCGAGGGGCCCCGCCCACGAAAGCGGAGGCCGAGGGTCCCCGCACACCAAATCGGAGGCAGAGGGACCCCGCCCACCAAATCGGAGGCCGAGGGGCCCCGCCCACCAAAGCGGAGGCCGAGGGTCCCCGACCACCAAATCGGAGGCCGAGGGTCCCCGCCCACCAAATCGGAGACCGAGGGTCCTCGCCCACCAAATCGGAGGCCGAGGGTCCCCGCCCACCAAATCGGAGGCCGAGAGTCCCCGCCCACCAAATCGGAGGCCGAGGGGCCCCGCCAACCAAATCGGAGGCCGAGGGGCTTCGCCAACCAAATCGGAGGCCGAGGAGCCCCGCCCACCAAATCGAAGGCCGAGCGGCCCCGCCCACCAAAGCGGAGGCCGAGGGGCCTGGCCCCGCCCCCCAAAGTGGAGGCCGAGGGGCCCCGCCCACCACATAGGAGGCCGAGGGGCCCCGCCCACCAAATCGGAGGCCGAGGGTCCCCGCCCACCAAATTGGAGGCCGAGTGTCACCGCCCACCAAATCGGAGGCCGAGGGTCCACACCAACCAAATCGGAGGCCGAGGGTCCCCGCCCACCAAATCGAAGGCCGAGGGGCCCCGCCCACCAAAGCGGAGGCCGAGGGGCCCCGCCCACCAAAGAGGAGGCCGAGGTTCCCCGACCACCAAATCGGAGGCCGAGGGTCCCCACCCACCAAATCGGAGGCCGAGGGTCCCCGCCCACCAAATCGGAGGCCGAGGGTCCCCGCCCACCAAATCGGAGGCCGAGGGTCCACACCAACCAAATCGGAGGCCAAGGGGCCCCGCCCACCAAATCGAAGGCCGAGGGTCCCCGCACACCAAATCGGAGGCAGAGGGTCCCCGCACACCAAATCGGAGGCCGAGGGACCCCACCCACCAAATCGGAGGCCGAGGGGCCCCGCCCACCAAAGCAGAGGCCGAGGGTCCCCGCACACCAAATCGGAGGCAGAGGGAACCCGCCCACCAAATCGGAAGCCGAGGGGCCCCGCCCACCACATCGGAGGCCGATGGGCCCCGCCCACCAAATCGGAGGCCGAGGGTCCCCGCCCACCAAATTGGAGGCCGAGGGGCCCCGCCCACCAAATCGGAGGCCGAGTGTCCCCGCCCACCAAATCGGAGGCCGAGGGTCCACACCAACCAAATCGGAGGCCGAGGGGCCCCGCCCACCAAATCGAAGGCCGAGGGGCCCCGCCCACCAAAGCGGAGGCCGAGGGGCCCCGCCCACCAAAGAGGAGGCCGAGGGTCCCCGACCACCAAATCGGAGGCCGAGGGTCCCCATCCACCAAATCGGAGGCCGAGGGTCCCCGCCCACCAAATCGGAGGCCGAGGGTCCCCGCCCACCAAATCGGAGGCCGAGGGTCCACACCAACCAAATCGGAGGCCGAGGGGCCCCGCCCACCAAATCGAAGGCCGAGGGTCCCCGCACACCAAATCGGAGGCAGAGGGACCCCACCCACCAAATCGGAGGCCGAGGGTCCCCGCCCACCAAATCGGAGGCCGAGGGTCACCGACCACCAAATCGGAGGCCGAGGGTCCCCGCCCACCAAATCGGAGGCCGAGGGTCCCCGCCCACCAAATCGGAGGCCGAGGGGCCCCGCCAACCAAATCGGAGGCCGAGGGGCCCCGCCAACCAAATCAAAGGACGAGGGGCCCCGCCCACCAAATCGGAGGCCGAGGGTCCTCGCCCACCAAATCGGAGGATAAGGGGCCCCGCCCACCAAATCGGAGGCCGAGGGGCCCCACCAACCAAATCGGAGGCCGAGGAGCCCCGCCCACCAAATCAAAGGCCGAGCGGCCCCGCCCACCAAAGCTGAGGCAGAGGGACCCCGCCCACCAAATCGGAGGCCGTGGGGCCCCGCCAACCAAAGCGGAGGCCGAGGGTCCCCGCCCACCAAATCGGAGGCCGAGGGACCCCGCCCACCAAATCGGAGGCCGAGGGCCCCCACCCACCAAATCGGAGGCCAAGGGTCCCCGCCCACCAAATCGGAGGCCGAGGGTCCCCGCCCACCAAATCGGAGGCCGGTCCTCGCCCACCAAATCGGAAGCCGAGGGTCCCCACCCACCAAATCGGAGGACGAGGGGCCCCACCAACCAAATCGGAGGCCGAGGAGCCCCGCCCACCAAATCGGAGGTCGAGGGTCCCCGCCCACCAAATCGGAGGCCGAGGGTCCCCGCCCACCAAATGGAGGCCGGTCCCCGCCCACCAAATCGGAAGCCGAGGGTCCCCACCCACCAAATCGGAGGACGAGGGGCCCCACCAACCAAATCGGAGGCCGAGGAGCCCCGCCCACCAAAAGTAAGTGCGGCCCCAAAAGTAAGTGCGCCCCCGTGTGCAAAAGTAAGTGCGCCCCCGTGTGCAAAAGTAAGTGCGCCCCCGTGTGCAAAAGTAAGTGCGCCCCCGGGTGCAAAAGTAAGTGCGCCCCCGGGTGCAAAAGTAAGTGCGCCCCCGGGTGCAAAAGTAAGTGCGCCCCCGGGTGCAAAAGTAAGTGCGCCCCCGGGTGCAAAAGTAAGTGCGCCTCCGGGTGCAAAAGTAAGTGCGCCCCCGGGTGCAAAAGTAAGCGTGCCCCCAGCCCCGGGTGCAAAAGTAAGCGCGCCCCCCAGTCCCGTGTGTGAAAAGTGCTGCTGTAAAGCTGGTAGCGCTGTTCAAGCACCATGTATTTCCTTCAGGAAATGCCCATCTAATATATAATTGCCTAGAATACTACTTCCTGCAATTTGTGCCAACTTCCGTGGCTTTGTCCGGAGCTAATGTCCGGAGATAATGTCCGGAGATAATGTCCGGAGCTAATGTCCGGAGCTAATGTCCGGAGATAAGTGACGTCACCAGTGTCCTACACCCAGGCAGAGCACAGGGGCCCCAGGCAGAGCACAGTGGCCCCAGGCAGAGCACAGGGGCCCCAGGCAGCATATGGGGCCCCAGGCAGAGCACAGTGGTCCCAGGCAGAGCACAGGGGCCTCAGGCAGCCTATGGGGCCCCAGGCAGAGCACAGTGGCCCCAGGCAGAGCACAGGGGCCCCAGGCAGCATATGGGGCCTTAGGCAGAGCACAGGGGCCCCAGGCAGCATATGGGGCCCCAGGCAGAGCACAGTGGCCCCAGGCAGAGCACAGGGGCCCCAGGCAGAACATGGGGCCCCAGGCAGAGCACAGGGGCCCCAGGCAGAGCACAGGGGCCCCAGGCAGCATATGGGGCCCCAGGCAGAGCACAGGGGCCCCAGGCAGAGCACAGGGGCCCCAGGCAGCATATGGGGCCCCAGGCAGAGCACAGTGGCCCCAGGCAGAGCACAGGGGCCCCAGGCAGCATATGGGGCCCCAGGCAGAGCACAGTGGTCCCAGGCAGAGCACAGGGGCCTCAGGCAGCCTATGGGGCCCCAGGCAGAGCACAGTGGCCCCAGGCAGAGCACAGGGGCCCCAGGCAGCATATGGGGCCTTAGGCAGAGCACAGGGGCCCCAGGCAGCATATGGGGCCCCAGGCAGAGCACAGTGGCCCCAGGCAGAGCACAGGGGCCCCAGGCAGAACATGGGGCCCCAGGCAGAGCACAGGGGCCCCAGGCAGAGCACAGGGGCCCCAGGCAGCATATGGGGCCCCAGGCAGAGCACAGGGGCCCCAGGCAGAGCACAGGGGCCCCAGGCAGCATATGGGGCCCCAGGCAGAGCACAGGGGCCCCAGGCAGCATATGGGGCCCCAGGCAGAGCACAGTGGCCCCAGGCAGAGCACAGGGGCCCCAGGCAGAACATGGGGCCCCAGGCAGAGCACAGGGGCCCCAGGCAGCATATGGGGCCCCAGGCAGAGCACAGCGATATTTTGGACCACTGTGCGGTGTTTCAGACCCCCTGTGTGATGTCTGGGGCCCTGTTCTTAAGTATATTAAAGATTAAAGTAACGTATATTAAAGTATATTATAGATCAAATTTGACACGTTTATGAGCACCATTGAGTGATATACTCAAGAATGACAATTTTTCAACATTTTATGGTTTCAAACTGTAAACACTCAGAGTTTTTTTTACTTCAACCAGAAAACCTTAACGGTTCATAAAAAACTTGACTGTTCAGGATATGATAAAAGTCATAGTATTCTGAATCTTTAACTTATAAAGATACCTTTACATGGGGTGATTATTGGTTCCAGAGAGGCTTTCGGCCGATAATCGTACACATGGCTGGTGACAGGACAATACAATATAAATGTTCAAAGGTAAACACTGATAACATTAAAATCTAATATATAATTGCCTAGAATACTACTTCCGGCAATTTGTGCCAACTTCCGTGGCTTTGTCCGGAGATAATGTCCGGAGATAAGTGACGTCACCAGCGTCCTACACCCGCTCAGGGTGGACAAAGATATATGCCTTCGTGGTGCGCGGCACTTTTCTGATTGGTTGCCGCCTGCCGCGAGCGACCAATCAGAAATGTGCCGTACTGTCAAGAATTGTCAAGAGCTGGTGAGTGCAGCCATTTTTTGTTCTTTCTTACTATTATTTATTAATTGTATTATTCTTACATTTGAATAAATAAAGTATATATGGATTCTAGACTCCCGATTCTTTAGAATCGGGCTGCCATCTAGTATAATTATAATAATTATAAATATGCAAAAATTACATTATCATTAAAAATAAAAAGGTTATTCCAATTTAACTAGCTGTAGAAAATTGTTAAAAATGGTCTGTTTGTCAAGGCCAAAAACATGTGATGTTTTTCATGTGGTACAATTTCAATAGTATTACTGGTAGTTTACGGCAAAACCCATTTATATCCTTTAGTCTTCAGAACTGTACTTTGGCCTCATTTGCTGTGGACATAAGCGTTTAGCCTGAATGCTGTCACTGAATTTTACATCTTTTAACTTTCATGTGGGAAATTTGAAAGCACAGCCTGGAATAGGTGTACAACAATTATGTAAAACTATTTTGCAGGCAAGAAGAGGTATTTTATGGCGTTGTTAACATTCCATTATGTAATGTCCTATTATTTCAGTCATTTTGCGCCTGCTGTAATACTTGCTGGAAGCATTTCCTTTCTAACATATATTAAATGATTTTTTTTTATGTGATCTGTTCTGCACAGCCATTTTAATTGACACTTTCTGCAAAACTCATTGGAGCATTTTACACAAAATTTTACTTTAGTGTCCTTACAATATTTGTGACTTATAGGTATAGGGTTAATCTGCAGGCCTTAATGACAGCCAATACGTCTTTTAACTGACCTGAGATATAAGAGCATAGCCTCCCCATACAGGTGACAATCCAGCATCTGTCGGTTGTGTACTATAGCTGACAACTTTCTGCATCAGCCACGATCAGTGTTTGCACCGTCCAAATCTGTTTAACCCCTTAGATGCTGCTGTAAATAGTGACTACCTCATTATATATGGTTAACAGAGTGTGGGGGCTTCCTCTTTATCCCAATTGGTGCCCTCAGATCATGATTGTGTGGTCCTGATGTTTGCCATGGCAATTCAAGGCCAAATAGCGCCCTTAGAGTATGCCGGCTATAGTAATCTGTTCAGATGTTAGATGGATTTAGGTGGTAAAAATACACATTTTCATTTCTGTCATGCCACTTTGCATTAATTCCTGTAAAGCACCTGAAGGGGTAATAAACTACCTGACCGCAGTTTTCGATATGTCAGGGGGTGTTGTTTTTAAAGTGGTATCACGTTTGGGGGTTTCCCAATATATGAGACCCCTAAAGTCACGTCAAACATGGATAAGTCCCTAAAAAATAAATTTAGCAAATTTCCTTGAAAAAATGAAAAATTGCTGCTACATTTTTAAACCTCCTAAAATGCTAACAAAATAAAATAAAATTTTACAAATGATGCTGATGTAAAGCTGACATGTGGGAAATGTTATTTATTAATGGTTTGCCATGGTATGACCATCTGGATTAAAGGGATAATCATTCAAATTTTGAAAATTGCTAATTTTTTAACATTTTTCTCACATTTTTTATATTTTTTATAAATAAACACAAAACATATTGACCTAAATTTTCCATTATCATAAAGTATAATGTGTCACGAAAAAACAATCTCAAAATCACTGGGATTTGTTGAAGCGTAGCAGAGTTATTACCACATAAAGTGACACTGGTCAGATTTCAAAAATTTGGCTCCGTCACTAAGGGGTTAATATCGTTACTAACCTGCCCAGTGCCTGTACGCAGCCGATCGCTGCTGGGAGAAAATGAACTTTATTCCTGGCTATATACCGGCTTCAGTCACGGGGACGCCGCACCTACTGGTTCAGTCACCGGTCTGAGTATACAAAGCAGCAGCTGTAACCACGCTCCCGGCCCTGACCGATACTCGCTCTACATTAGGGCTGGCTGTCAGTTTCAGGAGCACAGTTACTTACAGCCACGGCTTTGCTTTCCTGTGACTGAATCTGCGCCGCACCGCCCCCGTGACTGAAACCTGAATGCTGCCAGAAGGAATAAAGTCAATTTTTTCCTGCAGAATTCCGCTACCTGTGCGAGCAGGTTAGTAATGTTATTAACCTGCATAATAACCCCATATCTGCAGGGTAATAGTATTTTCTAATTCCAGAAATCACCTGAAGGGTTAATGGAACTTACCTGAAAGCAATTTAGAAAATGTTGAAGGGTGCTGTTTTTAACATGGTATCACTTTTGGGTATTCCCAAAGTCACTTCAAAACTGAATTGGTCCCTAAAAAAGTAAGCTTTGTATATTTCCTTGAAAAATTATTTCTACATTTTTAAACCTTTTAAAATGTGAACAAAATTAAACAGCATTTTGCAAATGGTGCTGATGTAAAGCAGACATGATGAAAATGTTGTAATGCTTTTGTGTGATGTGACTATCTGGATTAAAGGGATAATCATTCAAAGTTTGAAAATTGCTAATTTTTTGAAATATTTATCAAATTTCTGATATTTTTATAAATAAACACAAAACATAGCAACCTAAATTTACCATTATCATAAAGTATAATGTGTCACGAAAAAACATTCTCCAAAATCAATCAATGGGATATGTTGAAGCATTATAGAGTTATTGCTACATAAATTGACAATGTAGAACCTTAGCGTAAGTGAACCCAGGGGAATGAAGTGATCTACTATGGTAAAATATTTCATTTTTGTTGATTAATATTAAAAACACAGTACATGAACAAAGGTAAAAAAGCAGCGTGCCTCACAGGGGATCTGCCAACAACTCCAGTAAATAAAGACCTATAATTGTAGGTGTGTATATTATCAGGATTAAATCTATATCATTCTCAGAAGAAAGGGAGGTAAAGAAAAAAAGGTGAGGTATAAGTGTGGTAATAACCAGATCAGTGCGAGTAGCAAGGGCTACTTAGAAGGCTAAAGCTGTCATTTTAAATAAAGTACCTAGTGCTAGAGAATTTCAGTGCCCTAAACAATGTGATTCTCACACTCCTTATTGATATCATGTTAATAGAGAAGGGACCTGTCACAAATAAATCTAAATATCATAATACAAATGGAAAGATAATAACAAAAAGTCTATGTAACCCTGTAATGTATAGGCTAATACCCAACAGTAAGGAGGGAAAACATGTAAACAGTTTGAGTATAATGTGCTCTGAGGTAGACAAGGAAACGGATTCACCTTGGAGAGTTTGGATTGGCGGAAGAAGCCAGGGGCGAAAAGCGTGTCGGGATGCGGAAGTCGGCAACGTACAGGGAAAAAAGGAAGATGCCCCACAATGGCTTAAAACAGTTTTGTCCTGTATGAGACATGCAATTTCTCTGCACTGGATCTTGAAGAGAGCAGACTGTATGTTATTACAAGTGCAGGGAGTAGAGCAGAGATGAGAGTAATGATATATTCCTTTCAGCTTTGATCTCTTGGTAGTCATTGTGGGCTGATGGCAATGTCAGAGAAGAGCTGTAGCTGAACACATGTTAGTAGTGACACAAAGCTCATCTCTGCTGTTATGCCCTTCCCCCTACACAGACTAGTCGGAGATGAAAGATGAAGGGTGTATGTAATCACGCAAAGCAAAGTTCAGCTCACCATGGTTGACATCTCTGGATACTCGGAGCACGGAACCGCTGTGTCAGGGCGTAGAAGGATCAAGGAAGAAGGAAACATCCAGCTCAACGAGATAGTGAAAAAACGTGTCGTTCCTTTATTCACTTCAATAATATATGTGGAGGATAAAAACATCAGCAACAACAGGAATAAAAACAGTATCAACGCGTTTCTGGTGACAGAGCACCCTTAGTCATGATATCTGTTATGAGATCCGTCTCATACCTTTATACCAAGGTCTGGTGAACACACCGGTGCTGCAGTTGATTGACACATTTAACACAGTTGTTAAAAAAAGTGAAACACATGTGAGTGCATACAAAGCAAGATATAGGACAGAACAGAAAACACAAAAACAAATGATATGGCTAGATGGGAATACACAATGTTACTTACAAAATTGTAGATTTTAAGAGAAGATTACTGTGAAAATAAAGAATTTAGAATTTAATTTAACACAGTTATATGAATATAATAAATTTTATCCAAAAAAAATCTGGCATCAGATATAGAAGCAAGCTTGGTTATAAGCAATGTACACATTGAAACCTAACTGTGCTGGCGGAAAAAAAAAAAAAAAAAAACGCACCCAAAAAAAACGCACCAAAAAACGCACAAAAAAACAAACAAACAAAAAAAAAACAAGGGAGGCCGAGCACTATAGTGTATATAGGGTAAAAAAACCTGAGGGTTAATTCAATGAATTATATAAATAGGTTACAATGCGGGCTCTTTCATTCAAAAAAGTCCATATGGACATATGAGTGGGCTAGTGGTCAAATGCTCAGAGGTGGAAACCAGAGGGCCACACGAGTCATGTCCGGCAGCCTGTGAAGAGTTCAATCACTAAATCAAGAAGAAAGAAAAAAATAAAAATAAAAAATTAAATTAATAGTTTTTTTTTTTTTGAAAAACCTCATGGTAAAGACAGGGTTTATAATTAAGCTATAAATGATAGAGATAGATGAATCTTTTACTATAGTATATATAAAGGAGAGGATTCATCTAAATTTTTTTATTAATTTAATTTTTTATTTTTATTTTTTTCTTCTTGATTTAGTGATTTAACTCTTCACAGGCTGCCGGACATGCTCAGAGGTGGAAACCAGAGGGCCACACGAGTCATTTGACCACTAGCCCACTCATATGTCCATATGGACTTTTTTGAATGAAAGAGCCCGCATTGTAACCTATTTATATAATTTATTGAATTAACCCTCAGGTTTTTTACCCTATATACACTATAGTGCTCGGCCTCCCTTGTTTTGTTTTTTTTTTGTGCGTTTTTTGGTGCGTTTGTTTTGGGTGCGTTTTTTTTTTCGCCAGCACAGTTAGGTTTCAATGTGTTCATTGCTTATAACCAAGCTTGCTCCTATATCTGATGCCAGATTTTTTTTTGATAAAATTTATTATATTCATATAACTGTGTTAAATTAAATTCTAAATTCTTTATTTTCACAGTAATCTTCTCTTATAATCTACAATTTTGTAAGTAATATTGTGTATTCCCATCTAGCCATATCATTTGTTTTTGTGTTTTCTGTTCTGTCCTATATCTTGCTTTGTATGCACTCACATGTGTTTGACACATTTAACACAGTTGTTAAAAAAGTGAATCAACTGCAGCACCGGTGTGTTCACCGGACCTTGGTATAAAGGTATGAGACGGATCTCATAACAGATATCATGACTAAGGGTGCTCTGTCACCAGAAACGCGTTGATACTGTTTTTATTCCTGTTGTTGCTGATGTTTTTATCCTCCACATATATTATTGAAGTGAATAAAGGAACGACACGTTTTTTCACTATCTCGTTGATCTGGATGTTTCCTTCTTCCTTGTATGTAATCACACTCATCTCTGCTTTACATCCAGCATTTGTAATCACCCTATAGTGAGAGCAGTGAGGACATCAGATGGTCTATTGTTACATGTCTCACAGAGGAGAAAATCTGCTCTGTCATCATGGGGGTGTTCCTTTTTCCACTGTATGTTGCTGCCTGCTTATAATTGGTCAGCATCATACAAATAATTACATATTCCCAGAGAAGAATCTCTGGTAATGCCCAGTAGGTCTTACTATAAATTATAACCTAAACATATAAGCTACTATTTCTATAATTAGAAAATAAAACACAAAACTACTTTTACTGAGCTCTACAGCTACAATAAATAACATGATGTGGTTAGTTTATCATGCTAAAACTAGTGAAAAATCCTAAAAATAATCGTGGTAATCTAAACTGAATTTAATATTATGTTAAGTCCTTTCCAATAGCCTATATATCGATCTGCTCAATCCATACTGCTTTCAAGATGCTTACTGCTGATCTGACAGCATAAACAATGTACTGTGTAATAGCTGATAAACAAATCAACTAATACATTTGTCTTCTAATATGCAAGGAACATTGTAGTAAAATGTGTACAGTTCATACTTATAGCAAATGACAAAAGTGTTGTTTATTTCTAATATGTACCGTATTTTTCAGATTATAAGACGCACTTTTCCCAAAAAAATTTGTGGAGAAAATGGGGGTGCGTCTTATAGTGCGGATATACCTTACCGCTCCGTTGCTGCAGGCTGGGATGAGGGGGTGTCTGGCGGTGCTGCGGGTGCCTGGCGCTGCTGCGAGGGTCTCTGGTGATGCTGTGGTCTCTGGCGCTGCTGCGGGGGTTTCTGGCACTGCTGTGAGGGTCTCCGATGCTGCGGGTGGCTCTGCTGACATTTTGTGAAAGGCCAGAGCCGCCGCAGTTCCATGGCCACCGGGGTGTCACATCCGCAGATGGAGATCTCGGCACCAAGATCTCAGGAGATGAAATCTCAGCGTGGAGACCACCGCAGCAGTGTCAGAAACCCACAGCGGAGCGCCGCACATCGAAACACCCCTCATCCCAGCCTGCGTCCTGCAGCATCACCCCACTCCTGCCTTCTCCAGAAGCAACTGCAGCGCCCCAGAGTCCTGGTCGTTGCAGTACTGTTGCTCCGCCACTAAGGGGAGTGATGGTATGTCCGATGGCACTTAAGGAGTTCACCTGACCAGGTATCACAGACACCAATACACTTCACAGTCTGGCCTCCAGGGGGAGCAAAGGGTACTATGTATTAGGCCACTCCTCACAATCTGGTAAAACTGGGGGTAGGATAGGAAGTTAGAGAGAAGCTGACTGGGTTGGAACCAGGCAACATCCTGTGGCAGAGGGTGTTGTGGGGAAAGATTCAGGAGGGTCCCTGTCAGGGGTGGGATCCTGACAGAGGCCCTAGCGAACAAGACAGAACGTTAAGGAACCGTGCCTGCACTACATTGCGGCGGTATCTCAAGAAAGGACAAGAAGCGAGGTTTATTGTGGAGAAGTGAGAAACGAGATCACAGCGAAAAGGAGATAATACCAGTAGGAGTCGTGCCGTAAGATCGAGGCAACATCCTACTGAGGCGCGTAGCCAGTGGCCGGAACGCCGAGGAAGTATTGGGCTCCAAGCATTACTTCAAACCAACGGCAGGACAGTTAATTATAGGTTGGCTGTCTCACCTAAATCACCTAAGCAGACATAGGAGGCAATTGTGGGAGAGGGGCGACACTAGGGTCCCAGAAGAACTCCAGGCCTACCCGTCATACGGGTGCGTCCTAGCCATATCATCTGGGGGACAGAGAAGAACATCAGAACAGATACAAGTTGTGAGAAAGAACATCAGAAACAGACACAACAGTTGTGAGGACTATCCCGTGGTGCTTAGCAGGGAGGTACTACAACACACAGGCGCTAGAAGGTAGGCACTGATTTCCACCTGCAAAGGGAACTCTGGATGTGCCTTCGGACTGGCCGGTCTCAGCCAGCCCTGTTAGCAGTACTCTGGATTGAGGATCCTGAAGCCTTCAGTAAAGAGGTAAAGAGACTGCAACCCTGTGTCCTCGTTATTCATTGCGACCTACACCACGCACCATCATCTCATCTTTCATTGGACGCCCCTTAGCAGGGTCACGGACCGGGTCTAGCCACCGTGACAACCCCAAGACCGAGACAGAGAGGCCCGGTACCGAGTACCCCGTGGCCCTGCGTCTGCGGGCGCTCCACAACCCTGGGACCCCGCTTCACCGCAGGCACCACCTCCGGTAAGCAGTATGACACATGGATTATAAAAAACACAACCATTTTGTTGAAAAACATTTTTTCCTGTTTTTCTCCTCAAAATTTGGGATGCGCCTTATACTCCGGAGCATCTTATAATCCAAAAAATACGGTACTTTATTTATATAATTTTGTTATACTTTTTTTATTCTGCCAGCTCTATTATAATAATGTAATGGAATTTTGTATTATTATTTGTATTTCCATATTTAATAGTGGTGTGGTGATTCATCATCCTTATTACATGGGACAAAAACAACACATGGGTTAATTTAATTCTCCCCAACCAGAACAACAGCTCAAAATCTTCTTGGCTTCCTGATTCAAAATAAATAATCCTTTCATCTAAGAAGTTGGATTTCTATTTTTAGATTTTTTTTTTTCAATCTGTAATGTAAGACAGTCCAAAACCTTAAACAATAACCCACTAATGGAAAACTTGGAGGGGTTTTCTTCAACTAAATTGACTTTACCATATACCGGGTTGTTTTGTTTTTTAAAAAAATATCTAATGAAAGATTTAAATTTTTATATTATCATTCGGGCTATAATTCTTCTTACCAGGGTTAAAAAAGATATTGCGAAAACCCAGTGCATGGTAAAATGATTTTTCAACTGTTGGCAAATGACACAAAAGATTTGTGTACAGTTAAGGCTCACGCACACTGCTGTATATTTTGTCATACGAGAGAATTGCGCCGAATATCCTAGTGACACTCTGATCAAGCTCTGTCAGAGTGACCGAAAGCTGCCTTATCACTTTTACCACACAGTGAATGGCCTTAAAAAAAAAAAAAAAATCTGAATTGCTGGTTTTTGTTCATTCTGCCTCCCAAAAATCAGAATAGAAAACGTTCTAAAAATGTGCCCAACAATGATACCAATAAAACATTAATTTGTCCTGCCAAAAACAAGCCCTCTCATCACTTTGTCAACAGAAATAAAGAAAAATTATAGATCTCAAAATATTGTGATGCAAAATTTTATTTTGCATGAAAGCTTTGTTTAGTGTGTGATAGTAGCAAAAAAATAAAAAAAACCTGTTATAAATCTGGTATTGCTGTAATTCCACCGACCCGAAGAATAAAGTCGTCTAATCACTTATATCGCACGGTGAACGACATAAAAAAATAAACAAAACAAATTCTTGACCTGTTAATTTGTTCATTCTGTCTCCCAAAGATTGCAGTAATGCTCTACTCACATTTATCCTGCACTGAGGGCTTACATTGGGGTTTACCATGTAAATCTCTGAAATACTTGATTCAAACAGAGCACCCAGCTGAAGATTCCCTGTAATGAGGCAGATGGAGACAATCTGGACGCCTTTTTGGAGTCCAGAGTAACTCTTCTGACAAATTATAGTGAATGGATCGTTCAGAGGTTTAATCAGAATCACATAATTCAGAAATTTAGGTAGGAAACCCCAAAATAAGTGCTCAGCATAGAGCACAGGATAAATGTGATCCAAAATGTTATGTAAAATGTATGTAATAAAAGCTTCAATTAAATCCACAAAAAAGCCAGTCCTCACTCAAGTCCTTTCTGTCAATGGAAATATAGGGGGCTTCAATGTTACTGGCAGCACATAGGCTCTGCAAAAGTGTTATGGCTCCTTACCCCCAAAAGAAATGAAGCAAAGTCTGCTCTCCCAAGTCCAAATGCCCCCTCCCTTATGAGCCTCACAGTGTGCCTAAACCACATTTAGCATCCACATGTTTGGCATATCTATAGTTATGAGAGCCCATTAAATTTATGGTGTGCATGTCTCCAGAAGTACGAGCTGGGCACAATGTATGGGCATTACAGTGTACTGAGTGCTACATCAGCAGATTTGCAATATCCACTGCTGCTTGTTTCTGGAAAAACCCATTGAGTAAAAAGCATCACTACACCTGTAGATAAATTCCCAGAGAGGTACAATTTCCAAAATGGGGTCAGATGAGGGGGATTATGCTCTTTTGGAGGCTCTGTATATGGATACTGCAAACTATTCTACAAAAATTTGTTCTCCAAGAGTGAAATAGCTCTTCTTTCCTCCAGAGTCTCGCTGCGTGGCTAAGCAGTACTGTACAGCCACATATTGGGCATTGCTACTTTCAGTAAAATGTGGTCACTTATGCTGTTGTGGCACCTCATGGCCTCTTCCAGTGGGTCATGGCACCCTCAAACCATTCCAGCAAAATCAGAACTCCAATATGGCGCTTCTTCCCTTCTGAGCTTTCCACTGTGCTTCAAAAGTAATTTCCAATAACATTTAGGGTATTGGCCTACTCAGGAGAAATTGCACAACAAACTAAACTTGTGCTGTCCATTTCTTCCTATTATACCTTATAAAAATTAAAAACTTTGGGCTAAAACTGCATTTTAGTGGCAAAAATATAATTGTTCTTTCTTCACTGCCCAATGGTATATAACTCCGTGAAGCACATGTGGTTTCTATATGCTCACTGCACCACTAGATGAATTCATAGCCATTCCAGCAAAATATGAACTCCAATATGACCATTTTTTTCCTTCTGAGCTCTGCACTTTACATATGAGGTATTGGTTTTCTCATGAGAAATTGCATAACAAATTGGACCATTCATTTTATCCTATTATCCTTTTTAAAAACTGAAAACATGGGTCCAAAGCAACATTTTAGTGGAAAAAATGTAAATTTTTCATTTACTCAGCCCAAGGTTAAACATTCTTCAACCTTCTGTAAATGCAAGAGAATCTGATCACACAAAGATGACACTCGGATCAAACTCTGACAGTTAGTTTAGAAATTGATGGCAGGTCAAAATTTGAGACAGAGGTAATAAAAGCATGGAAAAGTCAGTGCTACTAATGAAAAACCTTTGGAGGGTCAATTTTCATGTAAGTCGCATGATTGTATGAAAAGAACATGTTGATGAGGCAGAATCTATCAGAAACAAAGACAGTCAGAGGTTCACTTATCAGTTAACTGCGTCTACAAATTGTTGAACAATTTCAGAAAAATGTCTCTGAATGTAAAATTCAGAATTTTAAGATCCCATCATCTACAGCACATAATATCATCAAAAGATACAGAGGGTCTAGAAATATCCATGTGCACAAGGGAGAAAGCCATTGGTCTATATTTGATGCCCGTGATCTAATGGCCCTCAGGTTGTGCTGCAAAAGAAAATAGACATGATTTGGCTGTGCAAATCGCTTTATGGGTTCAAGAACACTTTCAGAAATCATTGTGAACAGAGTGCAGTCCGTCCACAAATGCAAGTTAAAGCTCTGTCATTCAAAGAAGTAATTTATGTAAACAATCCAAAATTGTTAAGGCCCCGTCTCACATAGCGAGATCGCTAGCGAGATCGCTGCTGAGTCACAAGTTTTGTGACGCAACAGCGACCTCCATAGCGATCTCGCTATGTGTGACACGTACCAGCGATCAGGCCCCTGCTGCGAGATCGCTGGTCGTGTCGGAATGGCCTGGACCTTTTTTTGGTCGTTGAGGCCCCGCTGACATCGCTGAATCGGTGTGTGTGACACCGATCCAGCGATGTCTTCACTGGTAACCAGGGTAAACATCGGGTTACTAAGCGCAGGGCCGCGCTTAGTAACCCGATGTTTACCCTGGTTACCAAAAAAAACAAACAGTACATACTCGCCTTTCGGTGTCCAGGTCCCTTGCCGTCTGCTTCCTGCTCTGACTGAGATCCGGCCGTACAGTGAGAAGTGAGAGCAGCAGTGACGTCACCGCTGCGCTCTGCTCTCAGTGTACGGCGGCTCAGTCAGAGCAGGAAGCAGACGGCAAGGGACCTGGACACCGAAAGGCGAGTATGTACTGTTTGTTTTTTTTGGTAACCAGGGTAAACATCGGGTTACTAAGCGCGGCCCTGCGCTTAGTAACCCGATGTTTACCCTGGTTACCCGGGTGCTGCAGGGGGACTTCGGCATCGTTGAAGACAGTTTCAACGATGCCGAAGTCGTTCCCCTGATCGTTGGTCGCTGGAGAGAGCTGTCTGTGTGACAGCTCCCCAGCGACCACACAGCGACTTACCAACGATCACGGCCAGGTCGTATCGCTGGTCGTGATCGTTGGTAAATCGCTTAGTGAGACGGGGCCTTTACTGTCTTGGCCAATGCTTATTTATAGTGGACTTAGACAAAATGAAAATCTGTTCTATGGTGAGATGAATCAAAATTTGACATTCGTAGTGGTAATAACGGATGCTATGTCCTGTGAAGTCAGTTGCAGAGGAACCATTCAGCGTCTTATCAGTTTAAAAGCCTTTATCTCTGATATTATGAGACTGCATTAGTAGCTATGGCATGGACAGCTTACACATCTTGAAAGGCACTTTCAATACTGACAAGTATGTAGAGTTTTTAGGACAACATATTGTAACACCAGCGCCTGCATTGTCTTGTCTCTCTTCCTCCTCCCGGCAGGAACGCCAACCTACTCACCACCTCTCAGCGGTGTCTTATTCTCCTGCTGAGGCTTCTTGCTCCCAGGGTCTGCACGTCTCTCAGGTCAACAGCAGTATGCTTAAAACGCATGTGCTCCCCGCTTCTTAAAATGTCAGTTTGCACACTCCTGGGAGGCATTAAGTATTTAACGTACCCTCCCCTTTAGGGAGGTGCCTGAGCAACAATAGTTTTGTAGTTAGTAGTTGCTCAACTAGTCAGTTGTCGGGTCCCTGTTCTTGAATCTGCCCTGTCTGAACCAGTACCTGTGTTATCTACCAGTGATCCAGAACTTGTTTCGCCTAAACCCTGAGTCTATCCCAGTTAATCATCCTGTTCTGTCCATGCCAGATCCTGTTCTGTCTGAACTTGCTCTGATATCTGTTCTACCAGTTATCGGAAACATGTTATGCCTGTGACTGAGTCAATAACTGCTATCCTGACCATTGGGGTCAGCTGCCACAGTAGCCTGGACTGCGCTGAAATGGAATCTGGCAGCTACCCGCAACTCAAGCCTAACTCCATCATCAGGCACTCTAGTAAGAGCCAGGTAGCCACTTTGCCATGCCCCTCTAGGGTAATCCTGGCCCATGGCGCAGTGGGTCCAGATCCACCAGTGTGACACGTGCTCCCATCCATGCAATGTCTATTTGAGAGAAGGCCTTGTGTGTTTCAACAACACAATGTTAAACCCCATAATGCATTCATCAGGACAGCATGACTTCACAGAAGATTTCCAATGGTGAACTGACTTAACTGCAGTCAAGACCTTTCACAAATAGAAAACATTTGGGACATTATGAAATGAAATATCTGGCAAAGAAAGCCCCAGACTGTGGAGCACATCATGAATCATACATCAGACGCAAATGGGACAACATTCCTCCCCCAAAACTCCCAACAAATGGTCTCCTCATTTTCCAGATGAGTTCAGACTGTTGTGAAAAGAGAAGATGCTGCACAATGGTAGACATGGCTCCATCTCATCTTTCTTGAGATTTGTTGCTGTCCTCGCTTTCTAAATGATTAATTTTTTTCTAATGAAATGTCTAATTTTCACCTTCTGAACTATGTTCTATCTAGTGTTGTGACTAAAATATGGCTGTAAGATATTTCCAATTCATTGCATTCTTGTTTTAATTACATTTTACACTGTCCGAAGTTTTTTGGAATTGGGTCTGTAAATGCATGGGCCAGTTGTTCTGGGTTTTTTTTGTGTTCCACCCGTTATTACTGATTTCGTTCTGTAGTGTCTTGTGTTGTTTACAAGGATGCTGCAATATGGATGTGTATGGACTCTAACAGTATTACTACTTCATTGCATGCAAGACTGGTCTTAGAACACATGAACATGGTTACAGTGATTTTGCTCATGGGGAAAAACAATTAGTGACGACACTGCCAAGAAATAAATTTTCTCTAGCCTTAACAATGTGTTATTAATACGTCTCAGTGTGTTTCATTTTTATTTCCGGAAAGATTTTTCACCTCCAGCTGGCTCAAGATTATTTCCAAAATTGCTGCATGGCAAAATATTGAGCAATATTTTCAGACTAAATATGAATAGATTTAATAGTTTTTGTGTTGTAAAGACTGTGACAACAGACATGACTGACTAACTATAGCTATATATACATGAAAAAGAATGTGCTACAAAATTAAGAATCAGTTGTGTACAAGATATCATGAAAATGCAGTACCATATTGCCATAGGTAGCACACGCATGTGTGTGTGTATGTGTGTGTATATATATATATACACACATATACATACACTCTATAATTTTATGTGGTTACTGCTTAGTTTACAGTACATTAGAATGCCAACAGAAGCTATTAAATAACATCACATGTCTTAACTTTTGCATTATGCTGTGAATTTCCAGGGCCTAGACTACCTAGGCCTACTGCACCCTTAAACATTTAAGCTTGGCTACTCAAAACATCCAAATGACCCTGATCAAAAGTTCACATACCCCATTTCTTAATACCATGTTTTTCCCCCTTTACCATCAATGACAGCTTAAAGTTTTTTGTGGTAGTTGTGGATGAGGTTCTTTATTTTCTCAGATGGAAAAGCTGCCCACTTGGCAAAAAGCCTCCAGTTCCTGTATATTCCTGGGCTGTCTAGCATGAACTACATGCTTGAGATCTCCCCAGAGTAGCTTAATGACATTTAGTTCAGGAGACTGAGATGGCCAATCTAGAATCTTCACTTTGTTCTGCTGTAGCCAATGACAGGTCGACTTGGCCTTGTGTTTTGGATCGATGGCATGTTGGAATGTCCGTGAGGCTTCTTTCACACTTCCGTTTTTACAATCTGCACAGGATCCGTCAAAATGTTGAAATGACGGATCCTGTGCAGATTGTAAAAAACAGGTGCACTGGGCCCATTTTTCTGACGGACCTGTCGAGGCTATGTGCACCTGTTGTGTATGCATCTTCACAGCGGTTTTCCGCTGCAAAAACGCATACACAACACAACCCAAGTTTAAAAATAATTAAAAAAATAAAAAATTGCAATATTCTTACCTTCCGGCGTCCTGCGCAGCGTTACCGATGCTCGCGAAGCTCCCAACAGCTGGCATTCCCAGTAATGCCTTGTGTGCAATGACCTCTGATGACGTAGTGGTCTTGCTAGCGGGTAATTTCACACTGTATTACTGGGAACGCTAGCTGCCAGGAGCATCAGTAACGCTGCTTTTTTTACATTATATCTTGTTACTATTGATGCTGCATAGGCAGCATCAATAGTAAAAAGAGAGAGAGAGCCAGCGGAGAGAATTTCCCTGACTGGAAATTCTTCCACGCATGCTCCGTTTCAAAAGACGGAACCCGTCACTGGATTTCTGCTTTTGACAGTCAGAGACGGAACCTGCGTTTATAGGCTTCCATTATAGCCAATGACGGGCAGCGCAGGATCCATCGCTGAGCGATTTTCTGACGTGCAGAAAAAACGTTCCTCTGAATGTTTACTCCGCCCGACGGACAGCAATTTTCCGACGGATCCAGTGCATGACGGATGAAACGGATGACCATCCATCACAATCCGTTGCTAATACAAGTCTATGGGAAAAAAACAGGATCAGCAGAAAAATTTGCTGGATCCTGTTTTTTCAAAAATCGACGGATTTCGACGGGAGCTAAAAGACGGAAGTGTGAAAGAGGCCTAAGTCCCATGCGCAGCTTCCAGGCTGATGAGTGTAAATTTGCCTCCAGTATTTGCTGATAATGTGCTGCATTCATCTTTCCTTCAACTTAGACCAAGTCTCCTGTGCCTTTGTAGCTCACACATCCCCAAAACATCAGCAATCCACCTCTGTGCTTTACCTTTACAGTAGGAATGGTGTTCCTTTCATCATAGGCCTCGTTGACCTCTCTCCAAATGTAATGTTTATGGTTGTGGCCAAAAGTTCAATTTTGTTCTCATCACACCAAATTACCTTGTTCCAGAAGTTTTTTTGAGGCTTGTCTCTGTGCTGTTTTGCATATTGTAGGGGAGGTACTTTGTGGCATTTGCGCAGTAATGGCTTTCTTATGATGACTCGGCCATGCAACTAATTTTTCTTCAAGCGCCTCTTTATTGTGCATCTTGAAACAGCCACACCACTAGTTTGCAGAGAGTCCTGTATTTCAGCTGATGTTATTTGTGGGTTTTTCTTTGCATCTTGAACAATTTTCCTGGCAGTTGTGGTCAACATTTTTGTTGGTCTACCTGACTGTGGTTTTCTTTTTACAGAGCCCCTGATTTTCCATTTCTTAATCATAGTTTCAACGCTGCTGACTGGCATTATCAATTGCTCGGATATCTTTTTGTATTCCTTTCCTGTTTTATACAGTTTAACTACCTTTTCCTGTAGATCCATTGACAATTCTTTAGCTTTCCCCATGACTCACAATCCAGAAATGTAAGTGGCTGGATAAAATATGCTAGAGTCTGTCTGGATCCCAGAATTTCACTCAGCTTTTATGCACACACACTGATTACAAGCAAACAGGTCGCAGGTGAGTATGTTACCTTTAGTAGCCATTCAAACCCATTTGTGTCAACTTTTGTGCATGTTATCAGGCCAAAATCAACAGGGTATGTGAACTTTTGGTCAGGGTTATTTGGCTGTTTTGGGTTGTCATTATCATTTAAAAGAGAAAAAACAGTAGTTTGACAATAAATGGCTTCACACAACCACTAACCATGAGTGGAAAATAAGTTTTGGGGTATGTAAACATTTGAGCAGAACTGTATTTTGTTACATTACAACCTGTGAAGTGAAGTGAGAAAATATAGGCATAAATTTAACTTATGGGATCAAATAACTAAAAATTGGCATGTGCATATCTATTCACCCCTTTTGCAATGAATCAAGCAGTTACCTTCATAAGTCACATGCTTAGTGAAAGGAAGTCTACCTGTGTGGTATCAAAATACAGGCTCTCCATGTATGTGTTGTGACTGTGACACAGCCGTGACACATGCAGCTGCAGCACCGAACATCTGATCAGCATGAGCGATCCAGGTGTCCACTATAGCTTTCCAAATAAGCAGGGACCTGATCAAATTTGCTCATCTCTAGTCATGAGTTATGCACACTGAAGTCTATATAATAAATGTACGTAAACATCTTGCTCTTTCTGTTACCTCCTGCCCTACCATAAAGTGGTATTGAGTATTGGGATCAAATAATCAAGTTTCACAATTAATAATGTAGAATTCACAGTTCCAAATTATCTAAAAATATGTCTATTAGTTAATTTACCCTTTTTAAAGGAGTATTTTGGTGTGACTTACTACCAAGACAGTAAGGGTCCGACTACTAAGAACCCTACCAATCATAACAACAGGGGACTTGTTTCCCCCTATGTGCAAACAGCTGTTGTGGGCAGCATGTATTGAGGCACTGGCTGTATGAACTCTGCTTCATTTCAGAGAAAGATATACTTTAATGTCCGCCGGGCACCAAGCCGTGCTGGAAACTTGTAGGACAGGTGCCTCCACGGCCGCTGCCTTGGATTAACAGGTCTGCCTATGTATGTGTACAGGGAGAGACCTCTCAATTGAGCGCAGTGGGCAGGAGAAGCCGCTGGGAACACGCCTATCTGATAAGACTATCTCAATGGCTATTAAAGTATGGTTTCCTCTGAAATGCCACAGCATTTCAGAGCCAAACATATCTGGCTGCGTTCATATAGCCAGTGCGTAATACATGCTGCCAATGGATTTGGCAGCATGTATCCGCTGTCATGTACTTTTTAAGTTCTACAAGGACTGATGGAGCTTGGCGAGTATGCACCTTTCATGGTTTCAGTTAATTTTTTTCAAATGATAATGTCAATAATTCTTCTTGTCAGTGAAGACACACACAGATGTACCAGCTAACAATTTTGCCACTGTAGCATGCTACAGTGATAGCCACAATAAGACTCTATTAGAGCTCCACAGCCATCAAGTTGGTAGCTGTTACATATCTATGTTTATCTCGGTAGTATTTTTGGCATGCATTAAATGTCGAATACAACAGCTGTAGGCTTGTGCTACAGTGATAGCCACTGTGTCAACTGTTACAGTACTGTTACACTGTTGATATGTGTATAGTTCCTCTAGACTGCCAACATTGAATATGGTTTTGATCTTGAATTGTTCTTTGAATTGCATATCTAGATTTATATTGTGTATATTTTTTGTGTTTCTTTTTGGGTAGTCGATACATGCTTGATACATATAATTATTAAATTGCTAAAACCTAGTTGGAAATTCAAAGTGGATTCAATGTGGAAGAATGAACCGACTTGATTTTAAGACCTCAGTATTAAAGTTTGGCTATTGTGTGGAATGGTACAGTTGTAAGTTAAGTAGTGAGTATAAAGTTGGCTAATAAATTATGTGTTGCAGTTGGGTGTTAGCTGTAAATAGGTGTACAATTTTCCTTTTATGTCTCAGGGGCCCTATGTTTTTTGCACTTGCAAAACAAAAGACTTCATAGTAACAGGTACGCAAGATTTTATTTAGTGTGCAATGGTGTAACTCATCAGGATTAGTATTTCAGAAGGTTGACTACAAGGTTGACTATAATAAAATTGTAACAAGACATAAAACAATTTACACAGCTTTCTAAACCACACTCACGATCACCCTACATTGCTCTTGCCAATCTTATTGAGGTGACAGTCGATATTAATGTTGCTTACAGGAATTGTAAATGTAATGAGACTTAACATTAGTGGAATGTGAAATAAATTGACTAATCTGTAAGATATCTTTAACCCCTTAATGACAGCCAATACGTCTTTTAACTGACCTGAGATATAAGAGAATAGCCCCCCCATACAGGTGACAATCCAGCAGCTGTCGGCTCTACACTATAGCTGACAACCTTCTGCATCAGCCACGATCAGTGTTTGCACCATCCAAATCTGTTTAACCCCTTAGATGCTGCTGTCAATAGTGACTACATCATTATAAATGGTTAACAGAGTGTGAGGGCTTCCTCTTTATCCCAATTGGTGCCCTCAGATCATGATTTTGTGGTCCTGATGTTTGCCATGGCAGTTCATGACCAAATAGTGGCCTTAGAGTCTGACAGCTCTAGTAATCTGTTCAGAAGTTAGAGGCATTTAGGTGGTAAAAATACACATTTTCATTTCTGTCATGCCACTTTGCATTAATTCCTGAAAAGCACCTGAAGGGTTAATAAACTACCTGACAGCAGTTTTCAATATTTCAGGGGGTGCTGTTTTTAAAATGGTATAACTTTGGGGGGTTTGCCAATATATAGGACCCCTAAAGTCACTTCAAACATGGATAAGTCCCTAAAAAAAATATACTTTGTAAATTTCATTGAAAAAATGAAAAATTACTGCTGCATTATTAAACCTCCTAAAATGCAAACAAAATAAAATAACATTTTACAAATGGTGCTGATGTAAAGCCGACATGAGGGAAATGTTATTTATCAATGTTTTGCTGTGCTATGACTATCTGGATTAAAGGGATAATCATTCAAAGTTTGAAAATTGCTAATTTTTTAACATTTTTCTCAAATTTCTGATATTTTTTATAAATAAACACAAAACATATCCATCTAAATTTATCATTATCATAAAGTATAATGTGTCACGAAAAAACAGTCTCAAAATCACTGGGATTTGTCGAAGCGTTCCAGAGTTATTACCACATTAAGTGACACTGGTCAGATTTCAAAAATTTGGCTCCGTCACTAAGGGGTTAATATACTGAGGTTTATTGTCTAACCGGAACAAAAGTCTTATTATTTTTATATGACATGGGTGTTAAGATGCTGTCTTTTGCCATGTGTATTTGTGCATCACTTTTCTTAAAAAAATTGACACCAAGACACACTATTAGAAGAAGGCAAAACATTGGAGGTAGTATGCTTCTCTGGGCCATTATATACAAGGATGCATTGTGGCCAGGATTCATGTTCTCATGTGGATGTTACATTAACAAGTACCACCTACCTAAATATTATTGCAGACCAAGTGCACTCCGTTAATGCAACTCTATCCCTTAATATCAGTGACCTCTTTTAGCAGGATAATGTGTTTGAAGGACTATTAGCCATCAGTGTAATGGGTACATGAGCCGCCGAATTTCCCAAGACAGGTGATATCACGAGAGGTAACAATTTCAGACTTCTGACCCTTTTCTTTTGAAATGATGAGTTGCCAATAGAGATGTCTGGAAGTCACTCTCAGAAAGCACAGGTAGAATGAGAGCTCCTGTGTATGGGAGAGGAACATGGTGGAGAAAACAAAGATAGCTACCTGCCAAACCATTACTTGGTGGAATAAATTCTAGAATAGAATAAATGAGTTAGAGAAGTTTTGGTTTTACAAGAGGGACATAGTGTTCTGCATAAATGAATACACTCTAATTGAAAACTAAGATTTTGATCAAAGAATGAGTTTCATAGAACTTTTTTTAAGCCATAACATGAGCGTAATAACTTTTGTTGTAAAATATTCAGTTTTACTGAAATTAGTTAATGGAAGCATGAATACATTATAAATATATATATATATATATATATATATATATATATATATATATATATATATATATATATATATATATTTTGTATGATCTTCATGATTTTTAAGGACCAAACCAAGTCTTATTGGCATGAAATGAACAAGTTAGAGACCTATTTCAATATTTATCTTTTTTAATTCTTCAAGGACGATGTGTTTTAGAGCCTGAATGCTGTTTGAAGAGTGATGTTCATCTTGTCGCTTCAGAACTCTCCATAGGTGTTTGATTGAATTTAAATAAGGAAACATACTTGGCTACTCATTCACTTTCATCCTGTTCTTCAAAATTACAACAGTGACCTTAGATTTGTGTTTTGGATCATTGTCATGTTGGAGAAGTGCATGTCTACCAAGAGTATGGAGTGATCTTTTCTTTCAGTATACAACAGTATATCTGAGAATTTTTTATACCATCAATGAAAGTTCCCGACAACAGCAGCTTTTGATACCATCAATGAAATGTAAGTTCCCGACAACAGCAGCATTCACGCCGCACCAAATAAAAATGCTACAACCACCATGTTTCACTGTAGACACCATGCATTTTTCTTTACGCCTCACCTTTTTTGACCATACAGTTTTGAAGCCAACAGTTCCAAAAGCATTTATATTATTATTTATATTGGTCTAATCACTCCAGACTATAGAATCTAGAGCAAATTGTAGGTGGCCTTTTTGTGCATGTGCTTTAGGATCAGGCTTCATTAGTAGACGACACCCATGCATGCCATTCTTCTGCAGTGTATGCCGTATTATGTCACAAGAAACACAATGGTTTGGCTTTCTATTTCTTTAGCTAACTGCAGTGAACTTGAATGGTGATTTTCTTCAACCCGTCTCATCAGCAGATGCTCCTGTTTAGGCAGTAACTTCAGTGGTCAGCCCGGGCATCTCTGTAAGATGGATGTAGTTCCATATTTGTTACATTTTTGGATTACTGTTGCTACAGTTTTCTGACTGATAAGTAAAGGTTTGCTGATCGTCTTGTTGCCTTCAACTTTCTTGTGTAAAGCAATTATTTTCTTTCTCAGGTCTTATGACATTTCTCTTCCACATGGTGCCATTGCTAACATGAACTGGGAAGAGGATTTGTTTGTTAAATAATGCCATTTTATAGTCAACTGTCTCCTGGGCACCTGTTTAATGAATTAGTCTTATCTATGGTTGAATTTTTAATTAGCATTTTGTATCGTAAACTTTACTTTTGTTGGGGTGTACTCATTGCTGCAAAATGGTCTTGAATGAGTTTGTTGGGAAAATTACTTTCTTGGCTGTGAAAAATCGCAAATCTGTTTGCAATCAATGGCACACATTTGTGGGAATATTTTGTAGTATGGTATCCCATAGAAAATACTGATTCTGAAAATAGACTAAGGGTATATGCACACGTCAGGATTTCTTGCAGAAATTTCCTGAAGAAAACCGGAAATTTTCTGCAAGAAATCTGCATTTTTTTTTTACGTTTTTTTCCCCATTTTTTTCCCGTTTTTTTTTTTAGCATTTTGCAAGCGTAATTAGCTTGCAGAATGCTAAAGTTTTCCAAGCGATCTGTAGCATCGCTTGGAAAACTGATTGACAGGTTGGTCACACTTGTCAAACATAGTATTTGACAAGTGTGACCAACTTTTTACTATAGATGCAGCCTATGCAGCATCAATAGTAAAAGATAGAATGTTTAAAAATAATAAAAAAAAATAAAAAAAATGGTTATACTCACCTGCAGACAGCCGATCTCCTCAGCGGCTTCCGTTCCTATAGATGGTGTGTGTGTGCAGGACCTTCGATGACGTCGCGGTCACGTGACCGCGACGTCATTGCGGTCATGTGACCGCGACGTCATCGCAGGTCCTTCACACACACCAGCTATAGGAACGGAAGCGGCAGCGTGCACCTGAGAGGCGGGAAGACTGCAGGGGCCATCGAAGGTGAGTATATGACTATTTTTTATTTTAATTCTTTTTTTTTTATTATTATATGGTGCCCAGTCCGTGGAGGAGAGTCTCCTCTCCTCCACCCTGGGTACCAACTGCAAATGATCTGCTTACTTCCCGCATGGTGGGCATAGCCACATGCGGAAAGTAAGCAGATCAATGCATTCCTAGGTGTGCGGAATCCCCGCAATTCTGCAAATTTAATGAACATGTTGCTTTTTTTTCGCGGAAAAAAAGCAACATTTGCACAAGAAATGCGGAAAACACTGAAAATAATGGGAGGTATATGTAAGCGGTTTTTTTGCGTTTTTATCACGTTTTTATAGCGAAAAAATGCAAAAAATACTGAACGTGTGCACATGGCCTAAAGGTTTTCTGACAAATTTGGCTGGTATGTACACATTAATCCTGAGTACTGTACGTAGCATTAATTGAATGGTTTTAATATTATGGTGATTGTATTTATGCTGTGTTTATTGTGTGTAAATAGTCTCTCTATATATGTGCATTGTCCAATACCTTCATATTTTGTGAATATATTTTTTGTTTATATAATAGTTTGTTTTCCATGGAAAATACCTGTATGTACTTTCCTTTACTATTGGTATCAATGAAACATGGAGACAGTGTGTTGCACATTTATGCCAGCTTGAACATGCCAGCCACACTCTTTGTTACAGTCTAGTCTGCAGTTGTTTGTAAATCATGAAACTAGGTAACCAAATTTTGTATAATTATTATGAGGTGGAAGTTAGCAGTCATCAGCTTTTTCAGTGTTCTGTAACCTGTGCCATAGCTTTTCTTATCCATCAGAGACACGTTAAGACAAGATGCAACACCATTTCCTGCTTGATTTGTTTTTCCCATTTTATCCAAATATAAAAACTGTGTATATAAATGAGGAAATTGACCATTAATTTTCCAGAGTTATGTACTTAAAAATGTTCTCTGCATATTCTTTTTTGTAATATACTATTCTTATGATTGTCAATAAATGGGCAATTAGGCGAAGTAACACAAAGCTTTGAACAATTGCTTTTCCATTGGGTTTGCCAAAAACTGTCAATAAATATTGTATGCAAAAGTGCTCTACGCTGTAAGATTTTCCACCACCTAGCACCATCTGCCCACATGCCTCATATAAAAAAAATGTAGCTGTCTTCTGGCAAAATAATAAGTAAGGCTTCTAACAATAGTAAAAATGAAAAATGTTCTGTATTAAATGCAGACCACGCAAGGGTGTTTGTGTTAGAAAACTATTTTTATGAGAACACTTATTAAACTTACAAATCCTATTTTAGTTATACGAGACAGTTTGTTTTCAGATTTGCTAACTATGCTATAGATGTGTGAAGCAAACTATTCACTACTTTTCAGGACAAACTATCACACTCCTTCCCCCAACTGACTTATTTTTCGATCGTCAAATATTCCATTTTAATTTATCCATTAATAAAGGCATGTTCCATATTCCATAACAAGCTGGCTCTTCAACTTATCTCACAGCATCTCTGTACACAGTCGTGATACCATCTTTGGCTTTTTTCATTAGACAAAAGGGCGGATTGCCCGTATGAGTCAGTGAGCTCCAAACATATCACATATGGCATGGAAACAGTATTACACCCAGGTAACATATGGTGATAAATATATTTTGCTATCTTGGCAATCTGTCCTGTACAGTTCTTTTCCTGCTAACAAAAACTTGGGAACCATCACATACATACGCTCAATAACTGACTTCAAACATTGTTTTTATAGTTGTATGAAAATTCTTAAAAAAAAAAAAATGGGGTGAGTGTATTTATACCAGGAAATGTCCCTTTAGTATTTTGTCAAACAAAGCATACTATACCTTGTAAAAGCTCCAACAAAATTATGTTCCATTGTAAAATATTTGAAGAGAATCTATCATCATGAAAACAAGCCTTAACTTATTATAATAATGTGTGGACAGAAAAATTCCAACTCAGTAATTATCTCTGAACTTACTTTAACTCTGGAAGCCCACATCAAATTTGTGCTTTTCATTTAAATGCATCCCCCGGACTCCTGTCTTTAAAAATCAATATAACAGGACTTCTATATGTCTCTGACATGCATCTGAGTACGAGCCCTTGAGCCCGTGCTTTGTGGTTGGCTTCTCTGTCATCCGAGCCATATGAGATACACATTTTTCTCAAGGTGTTTACCGTATTTTTCAGACTATAAGACGCACCGGACCATAAGATGCGCCCCAAATTTTCAATAGGAAAATAGGGAAAAAAAGTGTCAAATGGGGGTCTGTCTTACAGTCTGAATTCAGCTTACCGGGGAAGGGGGGGTAGGCACCGGTGCAGGAGTGGTCACAGGGGTTGTTCGGTGGTCCAGGCTGGTGCGGTGGCTTCCGAAAAATCCCATCCCAGGCTGGGGCTGCATCGGTGCTCTGTGCTGGGGTGGCAGCGCTCTTTGCTGGGGCCGCAGTGCTCTGTGCTGCAGTGGCGGCGCTCTGTGCTGCTGCAGCGGTGCTCCGCCGGCATTTTGTCAAAGCCCGGAGGCCCCTGCAGCTCCATTGCTGTGATGCAGTGGCCTCTGGGAAAATGGCCGCTGGGGCTGGCGCATGCTCAAATTCAGATCTCCACACCAAGGTCTCATTACCAAGATCTGAATCTGAGCATGTGCTGCCCCAGCGGCCATTTTCCCGGATGCCACAGCATCGCAGCAATGGAGCTGTGGGGGCCTCCGGGCTTTGACAAAAAGCTGGTGGTGCCCCCCTGCAGCACAGAGTGCCGCCCCAGCACAGAGCACCACCACTGCCCCAGAACAGAGTGCCGCCGCCGCACAGAGCAACGCTGCCGCAGCATTTGTAAGTGTATTCCGACTGTAAGACGCACCCCCATTTTCCCCAAAAATTTTTTGGGGAAAAAGTGCGTCTTCTATTCTGAAAAATACAGTAGTTATCTGTTATCCTTGCATCAGTCTTTTTAGGGTAACATGTGTTTTCATTTACTCATTTATCTGTCCTACTACATTTTGGGTGCGGCTTTACATACTTTTCCACTGCTGGTATTTCCTGTTGGCGATAGTCTCATTTGGATGTCCAGCCATACTGCTGTAGTTTAAGCCAGGCAGTAAAAGACCAGGTAGAGTTTATCTCTCTTTTGTTTATGTTCTTTACCCTGCACCTATCTTCTGTTTCTTTTTAGGAAGTAGGTGGCATATTCTCTAACAGTACGTACTTAATCCAATAATTTTGTATTTCGTGGTTTGTTTTACTCACTCTAGAATCTTTCTTTATTAGCACGCTTTGCCTTCTGTAGGTAATTTCCACTCTGCTCTGCCCTCTGGTTCTTTAGGAGGAATGTGAAGCACTCAACAGCCTTTCAGACAGAATAGGTCCCAGTTGCCATCGTTTAATCTGTCGTTAGGGCTCTCTCAGCTCACGTAGGAACTCCGGGTTCAGGATTTCAAGTTGCAACAGGCTGGGTCAATTGCATTTTTTAATATGTTACCTATTTTCCTGATTGATTTGCTACACTATCCTAACAGCCTCATTAGTATATATGAGTGGGCTTTTCTGGTTTATGGTGGTGGGTGAAAGTGAGTTAAGGGATAAGGAGTGCAAGCTTTTCTTTCTTTTTACTGAAGTGAGCACAGAATGTACGGAGATTATTTTCTTATGGAGGGTAAGGCTGATTCTATACAGAATTTGAATACTTTATTTGTCCTCAGATCTCTCACATTTATGATGGATTTATCAATTTACCTGTTTCACTGTTCTATATAGTTAATGGACTGGAGCAAGTTCAGAGAAGAGCTACCAGGACGGTGAGCAGATTGCAAACTATGTCCTGCAAGGAAAGATTAAAGGATCTCGGAATGATTAGCTTGCAAAAAAGAAGGCTAATACAATACTTGTATCTGACAGAATACCACAGCATAGAGGGATCATCCTTATTCTCATTTGCTCATGGAAACGCAAGAAGCAATGGAGTGAAATTGAAAGGGAGAAGATACAGATTAGATATTAGAAAAAACTTTTAGATAGTGAAGATGATCAATGAGTGGAACAAGTTGCCACAAGAGGTTCTGAGTTCTCCTTCAATGGAAGCTTTCAAACAGAGGCTGGACAGACATCTGTCTGAGATGGTTTAGTGAATTCTGCATTGAGCAGGGGGTTGGACATGATGACCCTGCAGGTCACTTCCAACTCTAATATTCAATGATTCTAGTTCATGCAATATAGTGATATTACCTCATTTGCTTTTTTTCTCAAAAACAAAATACAACTTAATCAATATTTTCCAATAAACGGTGAATCAACTAAATGCAAATTAGAAATGTTTTTCTCTCCTCTCGACAAGGAGCCTTGACTTTACTAAATACTGAATGTTATAGCCATGTAATAGAATGTTCCTGTATATTATATGGTTCCAATAAAGGAGGAGGAGAGAGCTTCTTCAAATACATGTCTACTACAGGAGGACAAAGCTGCTTCTAAAGAAGTAATCTATTAGAGCAGGGCATTGCTGTTTCTAAAGGTTTAATGAGCCTCTCACTACATACAGATGCTTCTCTCAAAACTAGAATATCATCAAAAAGTTAATTTATTTCAGATTCTCAATACAAAAAGTCATTACAAACAGAGTGACCTATAGACAACGCCAGAAGCGTCTTACCTGGGCCAAGCAGAAAAAGAACTGGACTGTTGCTCAGTGGTCCAAGGTGTTGTTTTCAGATGAAAGTACATTTTGCATTTCATTTAGAAAACAAGGTCCCAGTTTCTGGAGGAAGAGTGGAGAGGCACACAATCCAAGCTGCTTCAGGTCTAGTGTGAAGTTTCCACACTCAGCGATGGTTTGGGGAGCCATGTCATCTGCTGGTGTAGGTCCACTGTGTTTGATCAAGACCAAAGTCAGTGCAGCCGTCTACCAGGAAATTTTAGAGCACTTCATGCTTCCCTCTGCCAACAAGCTTTTTGGAGATGGATATTTAATTCTCCAGCAGGACTTGGCACCTGTCCACACTGCCAAAAGTGCCAATACCTAGTTTAAAAAGAAACCAGTATCACTGTGCTTGATTGGTCAGCAAACTCGCCTGACCTTTTATCCATAGAGAATCTATGGGGTATTGTCAAGAGGAAGACACCAGACCCAACAATGCAGATGAGCTGAAGGCTGTTATCAAAGCAACCTCGGCTTTCATAACACCTCAGCAGTGCCACAGGCTGATCGCCTCCATGCCACGCCACATTGATGCAGTAATTTATGCAAAAGGAGCCTGAACCAAGTATTGAGTGCATTTACTGAACATACATTTCAGTAGGCCAACATTTCGGATTTTAAAAACTTTTTTCAAGCTGGTGTTATAAAGTATTCTAATTTACTGAGATAATGACTTTTGGGTTTTCATTGGTTGTAAGCCATAATCATCAACATTAAAAGTTGAAATGGATCAGTCTGTATGTAATGGCTTTATATAATATACAAGATTCACTTTTTGTATTGAAGAACAGAAATAAATTAACTTTTTGATGATATTCTAATTTAGTGAGAAGCACCTGTATACACACAGTATTCAGCAGCTACAACTGGGAGAAGACTGACAGCCTTTATTTCTGTGGCTGCATCTTCTAGCTTCCTCCTTCTCCACAACATACAGAGCTCCATCTTACATTACCATGTACTGTATATTTGACTACTCCCAGCATGAAGAAATAAGAAAGCAGCAGAGATCACCCTAATTTGTTAATCTACCTGTTTAGAGGTAATGGAGAGTGTAACCTCATCCAACTTAAGTCTCCTTCTCTTAAAGGGCCTGAACTTTTAAGAGAAGTCCAAGCTTTTTTTTTAATGAAAGCAGAAGTTGCCAGTGTGAGACATGTAGGTCAGGAGAGCAGACAGTCAGTCATATTACATATCTCACACTGATAACTCACCCCTTCATTTAAAATAAGTTCTGCAGGCAGATTCTTAATGAGATCCTTTTCCCACCCATAGATTTTAACAGCTCATTTACATTTTAAGAAAAATGTGGATTTCTTGGGAATAAGACATTGGATCACAGATATCAAGGTATCATTTTGTTTAACTTCCTATGACCTAAATGCCCACAAAGACAGTTTGTTATTCCTACTGACAGATTCCCTTTAATATATTTTTTTACTTATCTGTAATAGAGCACCCATAAAGGTGCATGGGTCCCTCAGTTTTTTTTTTCCACAAAACAAAATGGTATGCTTCCTTGGATGCCTTAATTATAGGGATATTCTATTCTATTCTTCCATAAAAGCATTGAAACCTCTATAGCACCTAATGGTGTACAGTTCCTAACTGGTAAGTTTGCCTTTCCTGCGCGGCCTTAAAGACAACATGCAAAAGCATGAGGTCTTATCCATAGAGCAATAAGTTATTTTAAATCTGATCAGCCAATGTAATAGTATAGCATTGTAAGATGAACATAATTAGTCACTTTCTGGTTATAATGCGATATTTCTATCTACAATGTAATCTTTTTAGGGATTTTCTTATTATGTTAACAACTCTTGGCTGCTACCCCCAGAAACAAAATATGTGTTGTGGTAACTGTTATATTTGGCTCTTTAGCAATAAGAAATGCTAGAATAGCAAAGATCTGTACATTACTTGTGGTTACACTGTGTAAATTGAATTTGTCATACAAGCAATGAATTGCGTATTTTGCAAAAATTGAATGAATGGAAAATGAAGTAATTTATAATTGTTTTAAACTAGATTGCATCAGATATTCATCCAATTCTGTACAATTGTCAGATTTATATTTAAGTCCTAGAAATGTATTTTTGTGACTTTGATCAAAAAATGAACCATGTGAAAAAAAAAAAGATTGTGTTAATTAAAACTAACCTCTATACGCTTTTCAGGGTTGGCCAATCTCCATCATTGAAATCAACGGTCATCCACTGATTCCAGTAGCAGCTGTATGATTTAGTGTATTGAGCCAATGCAAACAGGCTCCTAAAGTGGAATAAGTGCTGATGGTCCAGAACAGCATGAGTAAGGTTCCTGTCACATTGCGTTCTTGCCCACTTTCAGTGGTCTCGTCAGGGATTGTGTCCGAACCCCACGCAAAATGGGATTCGGGCGTCTGTGCCAATGGGGCCATAGTCTATAAAGCTACCAACATTGTCAATGTGTGCTATGACATACATTATATTCGGGCGTATACGCCTACTGGAGGCGGACACTCAGACACACATGTTCCACGTCTTGGCATACTTTGACTCTGTCAGTAGCATTATAGTCTATGGCCCAGTTGGTGCATATGCCTGAATTCCTTTTGGTTGGGCAAGATCACTATGAGAAAGGAGCCTTACCCATGTAACCAGCTGCTTTTGAAGAATGGAAAGGTTGAACTATGAAAAATGTTTTTGTTTTTAATTTTAAATGTATATTTACTTTTGGATAAAAACATGAATTATGCTATATAACTATGCATTCGACATGTTCAGATGTTTTTATCTTTTAAAATCAAGCTTTTTTTAAATTATCTATCTTTTTATGGGAGCAGTGCCACACTTATAGATGGGCCGTTCATGGTAATGCACTTAAGCCCTATTGAGCTGAATGGTAGTGATATCTAATATTATCATGATCAAGGGTAGTTTGGAAAAGGGAAAACTTTTTTTTGCCAATCCTGAACTCCCACTTTAATTCATTAGCTCGGTGATGAACAGGAGGCATGGTGCTGTTGATCAGACAGTTAAGTACACACACGCTACAAATATCTTCATTGCAGACATCCTATACTCATGTGCTATATTTCCAGATGTTACAAGTATGCAGTATTCTTAGTACTGTAGACAGGTGTTTACAAGTGGGAATATTTGATTATTTATCCAGATGGGTGTGCGGTGCTGGAGGGAACATTTAGGTGAAACTGAAGATCTCTTATGCCAGGGACAGATTTCTTTTTTAACTTTCCTGTGTGATAGCAATAACTTTGGCATTGGTTATCTCCAACTATTTTTATTGCATAGAAATGTAAAGAGCCTTCTAGAATCCATCATTTCCTTCCAGATGTGTGGGAAGGTATCTTACCGACTATTAACCCCTTCATGACCCAGCCTATTTTGGCCTTAATGACCTTGCCGTTTTTTGAAATTCTGACCAGTGTCCCTTTATGAGGTAATAACTCAGGAACGCTTCAACGGATCCTAGCGATTCTGAGATTGTTTTTTCGTGACATATTGGGCTTCATGATAGTGGTAAATTTAGGTCGATAATTTTTTAGTTTATTTGTGAAAAAAATGGAAATTTGGCGAAAATTTTGAAAATTACGCAATTTTCACATTTTGAATTTTTATTCTGTTAAACCAGAGAGTTATGTGACACAAAATAGTTAATAAATAACATTTCCCACATGTCTACTTTACATCAGCACAATTTTGGAAACAAATGTTTTTTTTGCTAGGAAGTTATAAGGGTTAAAATTTGACCAGTGATTTCTCATTTTTACAACAAAATTTACAAAACCATTTTTTTTAGGGACCACCTCACATTTGAAGTCAGTTTGAGGGTTCTATATGGCTGAAAATACCCAAAATTGACACCATTCTAAAAACTGCACCCCTCAAGGTGCTCAAAACCACATTCAAGAAGTTTATTAACCCTTCAGGTGTTTCACAGCAGCAGAAGCAACATGGAGGGGAAAAATTAACATTTAACTTTTTAGTCACAAAAATGATCTTTTAGCGAATTTTTTTATTTTCCCAAGGGTAAAAGGAGAAACTGGACCACGAACGTTGTTGTCCAATTTGTCCCGAGTACGCTGATACCTCATATGTGGGGGTAAACCACTGTTTGGGCGCACGGCAGGGCTCGGAAGGGAAGGAGCGCCATTTGACTTTTTCAATGAAAAATTGGCTACAATCTTTAGCGGACACCATGTCGCGTTTGGAGAGCCCCCGTGTGCCTAAACATTGGAGCTCCCCCACAAGTGACCCCATTTTGGAAACTAGACCCCCCAAGGAACTTATCTAGAAGCATAGTGAGCACTTTAAAACCTCAGGTGCTTCACAAATTGATCCGTAAAAATGAAAAAGTACTTTTTTTCACACAAAATTTCTTTTAGCCTCAATTTTTTCATTTTCACATGGGTAACAGGATAAAATGGATCCTAAAATTTGTTGGGCAATTTCTCCTGAGTACGCCGATACCTCATATGTGGGGGCAAACCACTGTTTGGGTGCACGGCAAGGCTCAGAATGGGAGGCGTGCCATTTGACTTTTTCAATGGAAAGTTAGCTCCAAACATTAGCGGACACCATGTCGCGTTTGGAGAGCCCCTGTGTGCCTAAACATTGGAGCTCCCCTACAAGTGAGCCCATTTTGGAAACTAGACCCCCCAAGGAACTTATCTAGAAGCATAGTGAGCACTTATAACCCCCAGGTGCTTCACAGAAGTTTATAACGCAGAGCCGTGAAAATAAAAAATAATTTTTCTTTCCTCAAAAATGATTTTTATCCCAGAATTTTTTATTTTCCCAAGGGTAATAGGAGAAATTGGACCCCAAATGTTGTTGTCCAGTTTGTCCTGAGTACGATGATACCCCATATGTGGGGGTAAACCACTGTTTGGGCGCACGGCAGGGCTCGGAAGGGAAGGCACGCCATTTGGCTTTTTGAATGGAAAATTAGCTCCAATCATTAGCGGACACCATGTCGCGTTTGGAAAGCCCCTGTGTGCCTAAACATTGGAGCTCCCGCACAAGTGACCCCATTTTGGAAACTAGACCTCCCAAGGAACTTATCTAGATGTGTGGTGAGCACTTTGAACCCCCAAGTGCTTCACAGAAGTTTATAACGCAGAGCCATGAAAATAAAAAATAATTTTTCTTTTCTCAAAAATGATTTTTTAGCCCACAATTTTCTATTTTCCCAAGGGTAACAGGAGAAATTTGACCCCAAAGTTGTTGTCCAGTTTCTCCTGAGTACGCTGATACCCCATATGTGGGGGTAAACCACTGTTTGGGCACATGCTGGGGCTCGGAAGGGAAGTAGTGACGTTTTGGAATGCAGACTTTGATGGAATGGTCTGCGGGCATCATGTTACGTTTGCAGAGCCCCTGATATGCCTAAACAGTAGAAACCCCCCATAAGTGACCCCATTTTGGAAAATAGACCCCCCAAGGAACTTATCTAGATGTGTGGTGAGCACGTTCAACCCCCAAGTGCTTCACAGAAGTTTACAACGCAGAGCCGTGAAAATAAAAAATCATTTTTCTTTTCTCAAAAAAGATGTTTTAGCAAGCAATTTTTTATTTTCACAAGGGTAACAGGAGAAATTGGGCCCCAATATTTGTTGCCCAGTTTGTTGTGAGTGTGCTGGTACCCCATATGTGGGGGTAAACCACTGTTTGGGCACACGTCAGGGCTCGGAAGGGAAGTAGTGACATTTGAAATGCAGACTTTGATGGAATGGTCTGCGGGCATCACGTTGCATTTGCAGAGCCCCTGATGTGCCTAAACAGTAGAAACACCCCACAAGTGACCCCATTTTGGAAACTAGACCCCCGAAGGAACTTATCTAGATGTGTGGTGAGCACGTTCAACCCCCAAGTGCTTCACAGAAGTTTACAACGCAGAGCTGTGAAAATAAAAAATCATTTTTCTTTCCTCAAAAAAGATGTTTTAGCAAGCAATTTTTTATTTTCACAAGGGTAACAGGAGAAATTGGGCCCCAATATTTGTTGCCCAGTTTGTTGTGAGTGTGCTGGTACCCCATATGTGGGGGTAAACCACTGTTTGGGCACACGTCAGGGCTCAGAAGGGAAGTAGTGACATTTGAAATGCAGACTTTGATGGAATGGTCTGCGGGCATCACGTTGCATTTGCAGAGCCCCTGATGTGCCTAAACAGTAGAAACACCCCACAAGTGACCCCATTTTGGAAACTAGACCCCCGAAGGAACTTATCTAGATGTGTGGTGACCACTTTCAACCCCCAAGTGCTTCACAGAAGATTATAACGCAGAGCCGTGAAAATAAAAAATAATTGTTCTTTCCTCAAAAATTATGTTTTAGCAAGTAATTTTTTATTTTTGCAAGGGTAACAGGAGAAATTGGACCCCAACAGTTGTTGCCCAGTTTGTCCTGAGTACGCTGGTACCCCAAATGTGGGGGTAAACCACTGTTTGGGCGCACATCGGGGCTTGGAAGGGAGGGAGCACCATTTGACTTTTTGAACGCAAGATTGGCTGGAATCAATGGTGGCACCATGTTGCGTTTGGAGACCCCTGATGTGCCTAAACAGTGGAAACCCCTCAATTCTAACTTCAACACTAACCCCAACACACCCCTAATCCTAATCCCAACTGTAGCCATAACCCTAATCACAACCCTAACCCCAACACACCCCTAACCACAACCCTAACCGCAACACACCCGTAACCCTAATTCCAACCCTAATCCCAACCCTAACCCTAATCCCAACCCTAACCACAACTGTAACCCCAACGCACCCCTAACCCTATCCGTAACCCTAACCACAAGCCTAATCTTAACCCTATTTCCAACCCTAGCCCTAATTCCAACCCTAACTCTAATTCCAACCCTAACCCTAAGGCTATGTGCCCACGTTGCGGATTCGTGTGAGATTTTTCCGCACGATTTTTGAAAAATCTGCAGGTAAAAGGCACTGCGTTTTACCTGCGGATTTACAGCAGATTTCCAGTGTTTTTTTGTGCGGATTTCACCTGCGGATTCCTATTGAGGAACAGGTGTAAAACGCTTTCACAAAGAATTGACATGCTGCGGAAAATACAACGCAGCGTTTCTGCACGGAATTTTCCGCACCATGGGCACAGCGGATTTGGTTTTCCATAGGTGTACATGGTACTGTAAACCTGATGGAAAACTGCTACGAATTCGCAGCGGCTAATCCGCTGCGGATCCGCGGCCAATCCGCTGCGGATCCGCGGCCAATCCGCTGCGGATCCGCGGCCAATCCGCAGCCAAATCCGCACTGTGTGCACATGCCATAACCCTAACCCTACCCCTAACCCTACCCGTAACCCTAACCCTACCCCTAACCCTACCCCTAGTTCTAACCCTAACCCTAGTTCTATCTCTAACCCTAGTGGAAAAAAAAATATATATTTTCTTTATTTTATTATTGTCCCTACCTATGGGGGTGATAAAGGGGGGGGTTAATTTATTATTTTTTTTATTTTGATCGCTGTGATAGAACCTATCACAGCGATCAAAATGTACTTTTAACGAATCTGCCGACTGGCAGATTCGGCGGGCGCACTGAGCATGCGCCCGCCATTTTGGAAGAAGGCGACGCCCAGCGAGGAGGCGGACGGACATCGGGAGCCTCGGTGAGTATAAGGGGGGGGAGATCGGGGCCCGGGGGGGGCGTCGGAGCACAGGGGGGTGGCATAGCAGCACGGGGGGAGCGGGCAGGAGCACGGGGCAGCGGAGCACAGGACCGAGGGGAGCGGAGCACAGATCGGTCGCTTGGGGGGGCGATCGGTGGGGTGGGGGGGGGTCACATTAGTGTTTCCAGCCATGGCCGATGATATTGCAGCATCGGCCATGGCTGGATTGTAATATTTCACCAGTTTTTCAGGTGAAATATTACAAATGGCTCTGATTGGCAGTTTCACTTTCAACAGCCAATCAGAGCGATCGTAGCCACGGGGGGGTGAAGCCACCCCCCCCCTGGGCTGAAGTACCACTCCCCCTCTCCCTGCAGATCGGGTAAAATAGGAGTTAACCCCTTCACCCGATCTGCAGGGACGCGATCATTCCATGACGCCACATAGGCGTCATGGGTCGGATTGGCACGGGTTTTCATGACGCCTATGTGGCGTCATGGGTCGGGAAGGGGTTAACCCCTTAGCTAGACATCTGTCTTATGAGTAGCACACTGCTGCCCTCTTCAGCATGATATGTGATAGGCAAAAACATTCTCTGTCAATTATAGTATATTTACCCTTCTTTGATATTTGTATATTTTATTGTGCAAAAACATTAAGTCGGGGGGGGGGGGGCTTGGAATAATAAACACTATATAAAATCAATGTAAAAATAAATTTCTACAACAACCTCCTTGACTCCTCAATTAGAATATGCAAAAGACTGTACAGTGGGTACGGAAAGTATTCAGACCCCTTTAAAGTTTTCACTGCTTGTGTCATTTCAGCCATTTGGTAAGTTCAAAAACGTTCATTTTTTTTTCACATTAATGTACACTCTGCACCCCATCTTGACTGAAAAAAACAGAAATGTAGAAATTTTTGCAAATTTATTAAAAAAGAAAAACTGAAATATCACATGGTCATAAGTGTGCAGTCCCTTTGCTTAGTATTGAGTAGAAGCACCCTTTTGAGCTTGTACAGCCATGTCTTCTTGGGAATGATGCAAAACGTTTTTCACACCTTGATTTGGGGATCCTCTGCCATTCTTCCTTGCAGATACGGTCTAGTTTCCGTGAGGTTGGATGGTGAATGTTGGTGGACTGCCATTTTCAGATGTCTCCAGAGATGCTCAATTGGTTTTAGGACAGGGCTCTGGCTGGGCCAGTCAAGAATGGTCACAGAGTTGTTCTGAAGCCACTCCTTTGTTATTTTATCTGTGTGCTTAGGGTCATTGTCTGGTTGGAAGGTGAACCTTTGGCCAAGTCTGAGGTCCAGAGCACTCTGGAAGAGGTTTTCATCCAGGATATCACTGTATTTGGCCACATTCAGGTTTCCTTCAGTGACGACCAGTCGTCCTGTCCCTGCAGCTGAAAAACACCCCCATAGCATGATGCTGCAACCACCACCATATTTCACTGTTGGGATTGTATTGGGCAGGTGATAAGCAGTGCCTGGTTTTCTCCACAAATACAGCTTAGAATTATCACCAAAAAGGTCTATCTTCAGCTCATCAGACCAAAGAATCTTATTTCTCATAGGCTGGGAGTACTACATGTGTTTTTTAACAAACTCTATGCAGGCTTTCATATGTCTTGCACTGAGGAGAGGCTTCCGTTGGGCCACTCTGCCATAAAGGCCCGACTGGTGGAGGGCTGCAGTGATAGTTGACTTTGTGGAACTTTCTCCTATCTCCCTACTGCATCTCTGGAGCTCAGCCACAGTGATCTTGGGGTTCTTCTTTACCTCTCTCACCAAGGCTCTTCTCCCACAATTGCTCAGTTTGGCTGGACGGCCAGGTCTATGAAGGCTTCTGGTGGTCCCAAACTTCTTCAATGTAAGGATTATGAAGGCCACTGTGCTCTTAGGAACCTTGAGTACTGCAGAAATTCTGTTATAATCTTGGCCAGATCTTTGCCTTGCCACAATTCTGTCTCTGAGCTCCTTGGCCAGTTCCTTTGACCTCATGAATCTCATTTGGTCTGACATGCACTGTGAGCTGAGAGGTCTTATATAGACAGGTGTGTGCCTTTCCAAATCAAGTCTTATCAGTTTAATTAAACACAGTAGAACAATCTCAAGGAGGATCACAAGGAAATGGACAGCATGTGACTTAAATCTGAGTGTCTGTGCAAAGTGTCTGAATACTTATGACTGTGATATTTCAGTTTTTCTTTTTTACTAAATTAAAAATTTCTACATTTCTGTTTTTTTTTCAGTCAAGGTGGGGGCAGAGTGTACATTAATGTGAATTTTTTTTAACTTATTTGAATTTACCAAATGGCAGCAATGAAACAAAGAGTGAAAAATTTAAAGGGGTCTGAATACTTTTCGTACCCACTGTAAATATGTTGTTGTTTACTGGATAATATACACCAAAAACTCACCTTTACCTTTGCATAGAATGTCCTACTGTGCAGGACAACATTGAAGGTTTGTAGAAAGAAAAGGCTACAGTATAAAAGGAAAACCTTCTGCAGCCTGCAAGAGAACTACGGTACATTTTGGGGGACAATTGTGTAACAAACCAAACGTTATATGGAAGCTGTGTATAAGTGGTTTTAAAACACCTGTACAAATGGTCCACAAAGGAGATTAAGAAACATTGCACTGTCTGCATGAGCTACCTAAAGGTACCTTCACACGAAGCGACGCTGCAGCGATAGCGACAACGATGCCGATCGCTGCAGCGTCGCTGTTTGGTCACTGGAGAGCTGTCACACAGACCGCTCTCCAGCGACCAACGATGCCGAGGTCCCCGAGTAACCAGGGTAAACATCGGGTTGCTAAGCGCAGGGCCGCGCTTAGTAACCCGATGTTTACCCTGGTTACCAGCGTAAAAGTAAAAATAACAAACAGTACATGCTCACCTGCGCGTCCCCCGGCGTCCGCTTCCTGTACTGTGTGAGCGCCGGCCCTAACAGTAGAGCGGTGACGTCACCGCTGTGCTTTTACTTTCACTTTAGGGCCGGCGCTCAGTCAGAGCAGGAAGCGGACGACAGGGGACGCGCAGGTGAGTATGTACTGTTTGTTTTTTTAACTTTTACGCTGGTAACCAGGGTAAACATCGGGTTACTAAGCGCGGCCCTGCGCTTAGTAACCCGATATTTACCCTGGTTACCAGCGTAAAACATCGCTGGTATCATTGCTTTTGGTGTCAAACCTGACGATACACGCCGGTCTGATGACCAAATAAAGTTCTGAACTTTATTCAACGACCAGCGATATCACAGCAGGATCCTGATCGCTGCTGCATGTCAAACACAACGATATCGCTATCCAGGACGCTGCAACGTCACGGATCGTTGTCGTTCTCGTTGTAAAGTCGTTTCGTGTGAAGGTACCTTTAATGCAATGGTGTTGTGCTGCATTTCTCTGTGAAGAGGTTGTCCAGAAGCAGCACCGTGCAGTGGCCAAAACAGCAAAGAAGCATTAACCCCTTCACCCCAAAGCCTGTTTTCACCTTCCTGACCAGGCCAGTTTTTTTAAATCAATTTATGAGGTCATAACTCTGGAACGCTTCAACGCTTCATCCCACTGATTCTCAGAATATTTTTGTGACATATTGTACTTCATGATACTTGTAAAATTTCTTTGATATGACTTGCATTTATTTGTGAAAAAAATTGAACATTTTGAAAATTTAGCTATTTTACATTCTTATGCCCTTAAATCAGAGTCATGTCACACAAAATAGTTAATGCAGAACATTTCCCACATGTCTACTTTACATCAGTACAATTTTTGAGAAATCATTATTTTTTGTTAGGAAGTTATAAGGGTTAAAATTTGACCAGCAATTTCTCATTTTTACAACAAAATTTGCAAAACCATTTTTTTAGGGACCACCTCCCATTTGAGGGGCCTATATGACAGCAAATACCCAAAAGTGACACCATTCTAAAAATTTCACCCCTCAAGGTACTCAAAACCACACTCAAGAACTTTATTAACCCTTCAGGTGCTTCACAGGAATTAATGGTATTGTGGAAGGAAAAATAAAGATTTAACTTTCTTTCACAAAAATTTTCCTTTAGACCTATTTTTTTTTTTTTACTTTTGCAAGGGTAACAGGAGAAAATGCTCCATACAATTTATTGTGCAACTTCTTTTGAGCATGCCGATACCCCATATGTGGGGAAAAAAAACACTGTTTGGGCACACGGCAGGGCTTGGAAGGGAAGGCGCACCATTTCACTTTTTGAATGTAAAATTTGCTGGTATAATTAGCGGATGCCATGCCATGTTTGGACAACCTCTGATGTTCCTAAACAATGCAAACTCCCACAACTGACGCCATTTTGGAAACTAGACCCCTTACTGAACTTATCTAGATTTGTATTGAGCACCTTGAACCCACAGGTGCTTCACAGAAGTTTATAATGTAGAGCCGAAAAAATAAAAAAAGCAAATTGTTCCCATATAAATCTTTTTTAGCTCCAAATTTTGCATTTTCATTAGGGTAACAGGATTAAATTGCTCTATACAATTTGTTGTGCAATTTCTCCTGAGTTAATTGATACACCATATGTGGTCAAAAACTACTACTGAGGCACAGCGCAAAGCTCAGAAGGGGAGGAACACCATATTACAGTGCAGATTTTGCTGCACTGGTTTGAGGGTGCCATGTTACAATGGCAGAGCTCCTGACGTGGCAAAACAGCAACCCCCTATAAGTGACCCCATTTTACAAACTGAACCTCTCAATTAAATAATCTATGGGTATAGAGATCATATTGACCCCATAGGTGTGTCACAGAATTTTATTCCATTGGGCAGTGAAGAAAAAAATAATTTACATTTTTACCACCAAGATTAGCCCTAAGTTTAACATTTTCATTCTGGGAAATGGGTAAAAATTTCACCAAAATTTGTTCCACTATTTCTACTGAACATGGCAATACCTCATATGTGGCTGTACAGTGCTACTTAGCCATACGGAGAGACTCGGGATGGACTGAATGCTCTTTGCCTCCTGGAATGCAGATTTTCCTAGGATAGTTTGCAGATTCCATATAAAGAGCCCCTAAGTGCTAGAAAAGTAGAATCCCCCCTCAAGTGACCCCATTTTGGAAATTATAACCCTTTGGGAATTTATCTACAGATGTAGTGGCAATTTTGACTCCAAGGGTGATATATAGTGGTAGATATCAGTCCTGCAGAACATGTAAGAGATTACAGTATAGTTACAGATAGTGACTTACAGCAGAATTTCTTTCTGATGGACCCTTTTATTTCTCTCGTCTTCCATTTAGCCCAGACTGACATGACAACTTCTTCTAGCCAGGACTCGTCTGCAGAGATTACAACAAAGACACATCTTGACTTATTATATTTCCAGAGACAGATATATAATGTAATACCTGCGCTTAAATATATGCACTTGTAAGATACCACAAAATGCAAAAGGTTATTATGAATAATTACCTTTTTTGCTGGTATGCAGTAGGCTGACTGATGCTGTATATTCAGAAAGGCAATTTCAGGGGAATGTATATGAATTCAATTAAGGTAAAAAAACAAGGTATTTAGTATATTCCCATATTCAGCAGGATGTATGCGATAATTTTAATTAATATAAAATTCTACTGTTTGCAGATGCGCACAAGAAATAACAAGCACAATAAGTGGAGCCTCAGTGGAGGATTTACCTACTAAATTAGTGCTATAAAAACGGCAGGACTTATTGGGTCAAGGTACCTGTAATTAAGGTACACGTTGTTTCCGAGAGCAAATGTCCTTTTAATGTAAGGCAATTGAATATTACTTATCTCCTTAGTCCTGAGTGGAGATCAGTAGAATTTTATATTAATAATAAGTGAATATACTAAATACCTTGTTTTTTACCTTAGTTGAATTCATCATATACATTCCCCTGAAATTGCCTTTCTGAATATACAGCATCAGTCAGCCTACTGCATACCAGCAAAAAAGGTAATTATTCATAATAACCTTTTGCATTTTGTGGTATCTAACAAGTGCATATATTTAAGCGCAGGTATTACATTATATATCTGTCTCTAGCTTTATTCTCCCATTGTGGTTTGGGATTATACTTGCAGCTGACCGTATGCACCTGCACTAGCGCCGCTACAATACAGCTATATTTTTTTTTCTCGTTTATTATATTTCCAGCCTTTTCCCCATCTATCCCCTACCTGCACAAATTCCTCATTCTACTGATACCCCAATGATGAGCCGCTGTTGCCGTATGTATCCCTATTACTGCACCTGCTGTGTGGCACAATAACAGCACTCCTCTTAGTGCCCTACATAGTAATGCCACCACTGTGCCTCTTACAATAGTAAAATGACTCTTGTGCGCTTTAGATGGTATAACTGACGCCTAGAAACTTTTAATGCTCTGTACAAATGCCCTAGAAAACAGTCTCCACAAAGTAATAATTCCACCTGTGCACCTTTGATGGCAGAGGTGTTTCTAGGTTTTCTGGCACTCGGGTCAAGAATTAAATTTGGTGCCCGCCTCACCCCAAAAACACATAAGTGATTTGCACACTTAGTCATGTACCAACGAGCTGTTCGCCCTATTTCAATGTTCAGTGAAAAACTGAGATAAGCAGTTAGAGAAGCTCGTTGTCACGTGACCGTAAGTATTAAAATCACATATGAATGAAGTGGCCATGTGATGAACCACTAGCAAACCAAATCCTGATCGTGAGTATATTACATGCTGCTAGGATTGTATAATCAATATCAACCAAACAGAAAAAACATATGACACCAAATGTCATACTGATGGTAATAGGACCAAATAAACGGACACTCTGTTAAACATTCAACCTACAAGAGCACGGGATCGATCAAAGAATCTTGCCAACATTAGTATCAGTATGACATAGATTAACAATGGGCCTCCTTGTATAAAGATTCACTAGTTAAGATGTACATATAATATAAACGGAGTTGTTACGCCCAATCAATTAGTCATACAGGTAAGCAAGACATTATTGTTCAGACACTGTCTCACAAATCTGTTGTGCAACAAAAGTCAATTGCATAAAACATACATATAAATTCACAGGAGATAATCTCACCCATAGTAGCCTGTGTGTGGTCACGCTTAACAATGGACGACAGCCCCAACGCGCGTTTCGCGTGGGCTTCCTCAGGGGGCCGTGACTCCATGTGTGCTCGATCGATGTTATATAGGAGCAAGTTAATTACCGTCAGATGTGGTGTTCCAGAGTGAACAGGAGAGTCGACGCATGCGCCATGTGAATCACCGCCACAGTGACGCTGCTTCTGACATTCACAGCAACGCTGCGGGTAGGGGAAATCCCCTAATGATGTAATTTCCCGCGAGAGTCACAATTGAGCGCCGTCGGCGGCATCAGCCAGCGTGTGGCCACAGAGCGCATGCGTACAGCCTGTACTCCGTTAATAGGTAGGGGCAAAATCATATAATAACATAGCAACAAAAGCAAATATACAGTCGCCGAACTCCCAGCCATACAATACTAGAAAGCTGTATAAAATGAGCGCAATCAGAATAAAGTGACAGTGCAAATTAAGTTCATGTTGCCAACAGGCAACCATGACAATAAAAATTATGAGCTGTAAACATATTACATAACACATATAGTGACAATATACATAAAGTGACAGTGCACATGAAATAATATAAATGAGTAATATATATTGTCTATTATCAAGACGTATAATGATAAAATATAAAATATAAATAACAGCCAAATATACAGTGATGACTGGATAATAATCTTATAAGTGAAGAATTTAAATTGCTGGTGCACAGGACACAAAAGCGCACATATCTTCTCTTGTATGGCAATATAGATGCAGCCGACTCGATACTCTTCCCACTGATGAATAAACACTCCAAAGGAGTAAAGGTTAAAAAACAATAAGAGACAAAAAACACACAAATTAAAATAAGGTCCAGGAAAAGTGGAGCTCACAAGTGGCTCAGGCACAGAAACTATAGAAAGGGAGAGAAGCTAAGTTGTTCATTTAGTCCAGCTGGTGTCATCGTACCAAGTAACGTGATCCAGCGACATTCCAATTGTGCCAATCTTTTCTTCAGGTCTCCCCCTCGGACCCCACCTCTAATCCTATCAATCCCCCTCACTTTCAAGTCGGCAGAATTGCAATGGTGAAATAATTTGAAGTGAAGTGGGATTGTTTTTAAAGATGTAATATCCAAAACATCCTTTGCTGCCACTATGTCTCTAACATGCTCACGGATTCGAATTCGTAACTCCCGTGATGTAAGACCTATAAAAATCAGATCGCAAATACATGTTGCATAGTAAATAACGTAATCGGTACTGCATGAAATGTACTGCGTAATCTTATACTCCCTATTATGATCAAATGAAAAGAAATTAGTTGATCTTATTGTATTCCTACAGGCCAAACAATCACCACAGGCAAAGAAACCCCATCTTTGTTTGCCTGCTCCAAAGGGGTTTCTAGGTTTACTGACATAGTGGCTATGTACAAGGATGTCATGGAGGTTCTTACTTCTCCTGGAGGTCATAAGAGGTAATTGGGGCAAAGACCTAGATAAAGTGGGTTCTGTCATCAAAACAGGCCAATGTCGACTCAAAATTTTACACATTGTCTCCCACTGATGGTTGTAAGTGGAGACAAAGCGTATTCCCAAATGTTCCTTCTTATTGTGTTTAGAAACAGCCAATAGATCAACCCGTTTGTTCTCTTTAGCGCGTTGATAACCCTTATTGATAGATCTTTTACTGTATCCTCTATCTGTAAATCTCCTCCCAATATCAGAAGCCTGCTGTTCAAATTTCAGATCAGATGAACAGATCCTCCTAGCTCGGAGGAACTGTCCAATAGGTATTGCTTTGATAGTAGAAATAGGGTGAGCTGAGGTGGCGTGCAATAAGGCATTTGTAGATGTCTCCTTGCGGTAAAGATTTGTCTCCAAAAGTCCATCGTCACGAACACTGAGATGAATATCTGAAAAAGAGATTTTTTTTTTTTTGATGAAAAGTATAGGTGAGTTTGATGTTGGACTGGTTGCAGTTCAGTGCCGACATAAATGTATGTAAATCTTGGGTTGAACCTTGCCAAATAAACAAAATATCGTCAATGTAGCGGTACCAACCAACAATCTGGGGAGCGGAATGTGCGTCCTTCTGGAAGATATCCCTTTCCCAGTAGCCCATAAAAAGGTTTGCATATGAGGGCGCACATGGCCGCCCCCATGGCGGCACCGCGGCATTGTAAGAAAAAACGATCTTTAAATGTAAAAAAAATTATGAGTCAGCACGAACCGCAACAAGACCAACACCAAATCACAGATCTCAGTTCGAATGTTACTTGACCGCAAGTAAAATTTTGTGGCTTCAAGGCCAATATCATGATCGATGGACGTATACAAAGGCTCCACGTCAGCAGTCACCAAATACATATCTGATTCTAGATGTTGGCCATCCAAACGCTTCAAGACGTCCGTAGTGTCTCTGACATAGGAGGGCAGCGTCTCAACCTGTGACTTTAAGTAGTAATCTATATATTTACAAATAGGGTCACATATCCCCCCCCATGCCAGAGACAATCGGACGCCCATGAGGGTTGGAGGCATCTTTGTGTATCTTTGGGAGAAGATACAAGGTAGGGACCACCGAAAATTCAAATATGAAGCCTTTAAAAAGTTTTTTTTATCAATAATCTCATCATCTAAAGCCTTCTCCAAAATACCTCTAAGTTCCACTGAATAAGTAGTTGTGGGGTTATATGATAAAGGTGTATAAGTATCACGATTTTTCAATTGCCTAAAGGCCTCTTTTTCATAGTTCTCCACCATCCAAACTACCACGTTCCCCCCATTGTCTGCCGGTTTAATAGCTACATCATCCAATGATTTAATTTCTTTCAATACTTTCCTTTGTAAAGGGGTCAGATTGTCAATCTTTCTCTTATTACTAATGGTCCGGAAGTCTTCCGAGACCAATATAGTAAATATCTCAACCTGAGGGCACAGAGACAAGGGGGGGAAAGTGACACAGCGTGGAGAAATGTTTGGTGGGGGAATACCTGTGGAAGTTGTTTCTGATTCAGAAGCCAGTTCTTCAAGAATTCTGATCGCTTCTTGTTAAGCCGGACTCCAAATGGGATCCGTCATATTAGATTTGTGGTGCAGTTTATTTAAGACCAGCTTGTGTGAGAACAAATGGAGATCTTTTATGGCTGTAAAATAATCAAAATTGTTAGTGGGTGAAAAAGAAAGACCCAGACGTAAAACTTCATATTGTGAAGGTGAAATTGTATGGGATGACAAATTGATTACCTCCAGAACATTTTTACGGGGCTTTTTTTCTTTAATCGGAGATGGAGTAATTTTCCGTTTATTGCCACTACGAGTCCCCTTATACCATTGTTTTTGTATTTCCCCTTCCTTTCATTGGATAAGATAAACAGCAGAAATGGACTAAAACGTAACTTTTACTCGTATTAAATAGATAAAAGTAAAAACAATGTCACCCAAAGTGTTATAAAAAATGGGGTAGGGTCCCACCATGAGACCTAGCCAAAAACCCCAATTAGGATTCAAAACAACTCCGCCTGCATTGGTACTTGCGGAGTGAACGCTGACCAAAGTATGGTTCAAGCCACAACTACCAAAATGATTTACACATGAGTGGCAGGGCCATACTCCATACAGATGGTTACATGCAAGAAATTTATCACTATTTTTTAAAAAAATGCAGCAAAGGTATTGCTAGTGATTAACACAGTAGAACGGTAAAGGAACAATCTCACCGGTTTCAAGATGAATGGGCAGGAGCACCGGAAAGCCTCTGGTCAGGGAGTAATCCGGATCTTGATAAATAGGGACGACAATACCCTGTCATTCCCTATGGGGCTACAAATAAACTATCCCCAGAGCTCCCGCCCTTACAAGGGCAGTCCACAGCTACCCCTGCAATAACATGCCCTGCACTCTCCCTGTAGTCAGTCCCGATGCGTTTCCTCCAAGCCAATCATCAGGGGACCTGCTTGTGCAGAGAGATGAGTGCCTACGTGCTCAAAAAGGGAGACAAATGGTGCTGCCACCCCCTATGCTGTCTTGCAGAGAGTGGACAGACCATAGGGCCAGACTATAAAAAGGAAGTGGTTCATTAAGACAATGAGCCACATCTGTTAGGGCAATAAAATCTAAATGGCGGCTGTGGGTCACATTTAGCATTAATTCTGATTGGCTAATGCGCTGAAATGTCAATACCGCTACTTAGCCAACCAGAGAAATTGACACTAGAAACCAATCCAAAAAGCGCTATAAGCGCTATAAGTAGTAACCATAGGTACACTCACCGCAGGTAGTAGCGTCACACGCTGTGAAACACGAGGAGCCAAAGTGAAAACAACCATGGCGTCTACGGACATGCGCAGTAACACCCGGAAATAGCCGTTGCTAGGTGGCAGCCGGCGCGCACTATATTAGTAAACCAAAATAGCGCTGTGAGCGTTGTGAAAGCAAGCGGCAAATATGCTCACCTATAAAATGGCTGTACACATCAGAAAGTACATAGCGCTAACCTAAAAAAGCGCAGATACTAAGACATGCGCAGTACGGACCGGAAGCCGCGCTAGGTACCTAAGTAAAGACAGCAGTGGCGTCTATAGACCTGCGCCGTGACTACCGAAAATAGCCGTTGCTAGGTGACAGACGGCGCTCGGCCACATTAGTAAACCAAAATAGTCAGCCAAGGAAGCGCCGTGAGCGCTGTGAAAGATAGCGGCAAATATGCTCACCTATGTAGTGGCTGTACACATCAAAAGTACATAGCGCTAACAAAAAGAGCGCAGCACCCAAAGACCTGCGAAGTACGGGCCAGAAGCCACCGTTACTAAGTAACAGTGGACACATAAACAGGCGGAGGACATCGTTGCCGGACAACGAAACCGCACAGCCAAATTTCAAAAGATGCCTGGGAGGTGTACAAAATATAGTTAGCCACAATTAATGATATGTGACGTGCCATTATAAAAAAGTATATCGGCAGATACAAGGTGCACTAGAGTTAGAAAAAAATTAAACTCAATACGCATCAGTTCACATATATAGGACACAGTACATATCATGTAATAAACAACGGTATCGGTGTACCAAAATTAGTTACCATTATTGGATAAAAGGAAACAGCCAAAAAAAGGTGCCACAAAGAAAATGAGCCCAATATTTAGATAATAGCATAATTAGGATATACATGCAAATCCTACTGGTTATGGATGACAACAAGAGGACTTAGGCATATAGAGAATAACAAATGACTGTGTAAGAAAGTGGCCAAATAAAAGGAGGCCTACAAGTATGATTCAGATAAAACAGCTGTAATTAATTTGATCATTTAAGCCATAAGGGGAAACCGTATTGAGATAAAAAATCCATTTAGCTTCCCGCTGGAGGAGCAACTGATCCCAGTCGCCCTCACGTACAGGTTTTGTAACTTTCTCAATGGCCATGAATTTAAGATGTTTAGACTGGCCATCATGCATCTGATTTATGATGGGGCAGGCCCATTGTGTCAGGGGTAGGCAGTTTGTGCCAGAATGCGGGTATTTATCTGGATCGTGTGCTGGCTCCATTTGTGTCTGCTTTGCAATCCTTTGTAAAGGACACTCCTGATTTGCTACGCCGCCTTGAAGGCCTGACTGTCGACCCAAAGGCCCACCTTGCAAGTATTGATGTGGAGGCCCTTTATTCCTCCATCCCTCACGAGAAGGGTTTGGAGGCTGTGGCGTTCTTCCTCCAAACGAGAGGACAACATCTTCATGAACATAATCGGTTCATTTTAGAACTCCTCCGGTTTTGTTTGACACATAATTATTTCACGTTCAACCATCATACCTACCACCAGCTGAGGGGGAAGGCCATGGGCAGTCCCTGTGCCCCGGCCTACGCCAATCTCTTCCTCGGCTGGTGGGAGGAGACTTTGGTTTGGAATGGTGACCCTGAAGAGGGTGATTTCTCTATGTATCGTGTCTCAGAAATATGGACACGATACATAGATGACATTTTTCTGATTTGGACGGGTTCTAGAGAGGACTTTGAGGGTTTTGTGGACAGGCTCAACCATAACACCATTGGGCTTTTTTCACGTCTGTGATTGATCCGTCTTCATTGCCCTTTCTGGATATACTCATTACCAAAGGAACAGATGGTGAGTTGGTGACTTCTAATTTTAAAAAACCCACAGCCACTAACGCTCTCCTGCATTGGAGTAGCCACCAACCTGTCCATCTTAAAAGAGGTATCCCTAAGGGGCAATACCTCAGAATTCGGAGGAATTGCTCTAGTGAGGAGAATTTTGAGTCTCAGGCCAAGGAACTGAGAAGAAATTTTCAAGATAGAGGTTATCCATCTCATGTCCTCAAAAGAGCATATCATGACGCCAAAAGCAGAGATAGAACATCTCTTCTGAACCCCACACAGAGTACACAGAACGATGATGTGATACGATTTATCACCACCTTTGATAATGGTGCCACCCATGTAAGAGATATCATGAAGAAATACTGGTCCATCTTACAAATGGACCCTGATATCTCTTGCCATTTGGGGGATACTCCAGCTATTACCTACAGGAAGGCACGCTCACTTAATGACAGGTTGGTTCACAGCCACTTTTCAGGCCCTAACAATGAGACCTGGTTGAGGAGCAACGTGGTTGGCTGTCATAAGTGTGGACACTGCACGGCCTGCTAATACATTCATGTGGGTAACAGTTTTGTGAGCAATGTTACCGGCAGGAAATATGACATCAAGCAATTCATGAATTGCAGTACCAAAGGGGTTATATATAGGGCATTTTGTTCCTGTGGCATTGAATATATCGGCAAAACCATTAGAGAGTTTAAAAAAAGAGTGGGCGAACATGTGGGTGATGTCGAGCATAGAAGAGATACCCCCATCTCGCGGCACGCAAATCAGATGCATGATGGCCAGTCTAAACATCTTAAATTCATGGCCATTGAGAAAGTTACAAAACCTGTACGTGGGGGCGACTGGGATCAGTTGCTCCTCCAGCGGGAAGCTAAATGGATTTTTTATCTCAATACGGTTTCCCCATATGGCTTAAATGATCAAATTAATTACAGCTGTTTTATCTGAATCATACTTGTAGGCCTCCTTTTATTTGGCCACTTTCTTACACAGTCATTTGTTATTCTCTATATGCCTAAGTCCTCTTGTTGTCATCCACAACCAGTAGGATTTGCATGTATATCCTAATTATGCTATTATCTAAATATTGGGCTCATTTTCTTTGTGGCACCTTTTTTTGGCTGTTTCCTTTTATCCAATAATGGTAACTAACTTTGGTACACCGATACCGTTGTTATATGATATGTACTGTGTCCTATATATGTGAACTGGTGCGTATTGAGTTTAATTTTTTTCTAACTCTAGTGCACCTTGTATCTGCCGATATACTTTTTTATAATGGCACGTCACATATCATTAATTGTGGCTAACTATATTTTGTACACCTCCCAGACATCTTTTGAAGTTTGGCTGTGCGGTTTCGTTGTCCGGCAACGATGTCCTCTGCCTGTTTATGTGTCCACTGTTACTTAGTAACGGTGGCTTCTGGCCCGTACTAAGCAGGTCTTTGGGTGCTGCGCTCTTTTTGTTAGCGCTATGTACTTTTGATGTGTACAGCCACTACATAGGTGAGCATATTTGCCGCTATCTTTCACAGCGCTCACGGCGCTTCCTTGGCTGACTATTTTGGTTTACTAATGTGGCCGAGCGCCGTCTGTCATCTAGCAACGGCTATTTTCGGTAGTCACGGCGCAGGTCTATAGATGCCACTGCTGTCTTTACTTAGGTACCTAGCGCGGCTTCCGGTCCGTACTGCGCATGTCTTAGTATCTGCGCTTTTTTAGGTTAGCGCTATGTACTTTCTGATGTGTACAGCCATTTTATAGGTGAGCATATTTGCCGCTTGCTTTCACAACGCTCACAGCGCTATTTTGGTTTACTAATATAGTGCGCGCCGGCTGCCACCTAGCAACGGCTATTTCCGGGTGTTACTGCGCATGTCCGTAGACGCCATGGTTGTTTTCACTTTGGCTCCTCGTGTTTCACAGCGTGTGACGCTACTACATGCGGTGAGTGTACCTATAGTTACTACTTATAGCGCTTATAGCGCTTTTTGGATTGGTTTCTAGTGTCCATTTCTCTGGTTGGCTAAGTAGCGGTATTGACATTTCAGCGCATTAGCCAATCAGAATTAATGCTAAACGTGACCCACAGCCGCCATTTAGATTTTATTGCCCCAACAGATGTGGCTCATTGTCCTAATGAACCACTTCCTTTTTATAGTCTGGCCCTATGGTCTGTCCACTCTCTGCAAGACAGCATAGGGGGTGGCAGCACCATTTGTCTCCCTTTTTGAGCACATAGGCACTCATCTCTCTGCACAAGCAGGTCCCCTGATGATTGGCTTGGAGGAAACGCATCGGGACTGACTACAGGGAGAGTGCAGGGCATGTTATTGCAGGGGTAGCTGTGGACTGCCCTTGTAAGGGCGGGAGCTCTGGGGATAATTTATTTGTAGCCCCATAGGGAATGACAGGGTATTGTCGTCCCTATTTATCAAGATCCGGATTACTCCCTGACCAGAGGCTTTCCTGTGCTCCTGCCCATTCATCTTGAAACCGGTGAGATTGTTCCTTTACCGTTCTACTGTGTTAATCACTAGCAATACCTTTGCTGAATTTTTTTTAAAAATAGTGATAATTTTCTTGCATGTAACCATCTGTATGGAGTATGGCCCTGCCACTCATGTGTAAATGATTTTGGTAGTTGTGGCTTGAACCATACTTTGGTCAGCGTTCACTCCGCAAGTACCAATGCAGGCGGAGTTGTTTTGAATCCTAATTGGGGTTTTTGGCTAGGTCTCATTGTGGGACCCTACCCCATTTTTTATAACACTTTGGGTGACATTGTTTTTACTTTTATCTATTTAATACGAGTAAAAGTTACGTTTTAGTCCATTTCTGCTGTTTATCTTGTATCAATTGGTGGATATATCTGCTGAATTTACACATTTAGTATAAATTTTGCTATTTTCTCTCCCCTTCCTGTCATTGGTAATCTCCATTCTTTCATTCATGGATTTATCATCAACAGAAGATACCGAAGAAAAGGAGACCGATCTCGCCCTAGAGGCTGGATTAGTCTCCACCGATACATCCTATTGTTTTGTAAATCAGAGCAATGTCATTGATATTTTTTGCTTTTAATGGATATAATCTCTGTCTCCCATTTCTTTATTTCTGAATCAAGGTTTTTGGTGAAATCCTGAGTAGATTCAGGGGTCAAAGTCTTGTTAATCTCCTCCTGAATATGACAAAGTTCAATATCCAACTCATTAAGAGTAACCTCATTTGATTGGATTAACAGATTCATAAATCCTTTCGAACATTGGTTAGCCAGAGCCTCCCACTGATTTTTAAATTCCTCTTCCTCTATGGGATACGAGGGAAAGACCTGGATGCGCAATCCCCTTGGTATCAATCCACATGACACATACTTCTCCAAAAAAGCCCTATTCCACCACAACCGGGTGCGTCTGTGCATGAGATCTTTATATCTGCCCGTGAGCTCCACATTATCCTTGGACCTAGAGTCCAAATTGACACCTGGACCACCGCCAAAAACCTTTTCAAATTGTAATAACCACGCCTTTTCGCGTGCTTTGAAGTCCATATGTTCGGAGACGCTAGCTGTGAAAACACAGAATAATGATATAATCAATATCAACCAAACAGAAAAAACATATGACACCAAATGTCATACTGATGGTAATAGGACCAAATAAACGGACACTCTGTTAAACTTTCAACCTACAAGAGCCATAGAGTACAAAAGTCCCAAAATAAAAAGTATCAAATTTTTATTACACCAAATTAAGGTAACAATAATAAACATTAAGTCACAAAAAGGCATAAGACAGGTGGCGCACAGTGTCAAAAAGAAATCATTGTGCGATTCCACACATATAAATAACAGGCACAGGATAGATCAAAGAATCTTGCCAACATTAGTTTCAGTATGACATTGATTAAAAATGGGCCTCCTTGTATAAAGATTCACTAGTTAAGATGTACATATAATATAAACGGAGTTGTTACACCCAATCAATTAGTCATGCAGGTAAGCAAGACATTATTGTTCAGACACTGTCTCACAAATCTGTTGTGCAACAAAAGTCAATTGCATAAAACATACATATAAATTCACAGGAGATAATCTCACCCATAGTAGCCTGTGTGTGGTCACGCTTAACAATGGACAACAGCCCCAATGCGCGTTTCGCGTGGGCTTTCTCGGGGGGCCGTGACTCCATGTGTGCTCAATCGATGTTATATAGGAGCAAGTTAATTACCGTCAGATGTGGTGTTCTGGAGTGAACAGGAGAGTTGACGCATGCGCCATGTGAATCACCGCCACAGTGACGCCGTGACGTGGTAGTTTGGAAGGTGGAGAACTATGAAAAAGAGGCCTTTTAGGCAATTGAAAAATCGTGATTCTTATACACCTTTATCATATAACCCCACAACTACTTATTCAGTGGAACTTAGAGGTATTTTGGAGAAGGCTTTAGATGATGGGATTATTGATAAAAAACTTTATAAAGGCCTCATAGTTGAATTTCCGGTGGTCCCTACCTTGTATCTTCTCCCAAAGATACACAAAGATGCCTCCAACCCTCATGGGCATCTGATTGTCTCTGGCGTGGGGGGGGATATGTGACCCTATTTGTAAATATATAGATTACTACTTAAAGTCACAGGTTGAGACGCTGCCCTCCTATGTCAGAGACACTACGGACGTCTTGAAGCGTTTGGATGGCCTATATCTTGAATCAGATATGTATTTGGTGACTGCTGATGTGGAGTCTTTGTATACGTCCATCGATCATGATATTGGCCTTGAAGCCACAAAATTTTACTTGTGGTCAAGTAACATTCGAACTGAGATCTGTGATTTGGTGTTGGTCTTGTTGCGGTTCGTGCTGACTCATAATTTTTTTACGTTTAAAGATCGTTTTTTCTTACAATGCCACGGTGCCGCCATGGGGGCGGGATGTGCGCCCTCATATGCAAACCTTTTTATGGGCTACTGGGAAAGGGATATCTTCCAGAAGGACGCACATTCCGCTCCCCAGATTGTTGGTTGGTACCACTACATTGACTATATTTTGTTTATTTGGCAAGGTTCAACCCCAGACTTACATACATTTATGTCGGCACTGAACCGCAACCAGTCCAACATCAAACTCACCTATACTTTTCATCAAAAAAAGATCTTTTTTAGATATTCATCTCAGTGTTCGTGACGATGGACTTTTGGAGACAAATCTTTACCGCAAGGAGACATCTACAAATGCCTTATTGCACGCCACCTCAGCTCACCCTATTTCTACTATCAAAGCAATACCTATTGGACAGTTCCTCCGAGCTAGGAGGATCTGTTCATCTGATCTGAAATTTGAACAGCAGGCTTCTGATATTGGGAGGAGATTTACAGATAGAGGATACAGTAAAAGATCTATCAATAAGGGTTATCAACGCGCTAAAGAGAACAAACAGGTTGATCTATTGGCTGTTTCTAAACACAATAAGAAGGAACATTTGGTAATACGCTTTGTCTCCACTTACAACCATCAGTGGGAGACAATGCGTAAAATTTTGAGTCGACATTGGCCTGTCTTGATGACAGAACCCACTTTATCTAGGTCTTTGCCCCAATTACCTCTTATGACCTCCAGGAGAAGTAAGAACCTCCATGACATCCTTCTACATAGCCACTATGTCAGTAAACCTAGAAACCCCTTTGGAGCAGGCAAATGAATGTCAGAAGCGGCGTCACTGTGGCGGTGATTCACATGGCGCATGCGTCGACTCTCCTGTTCACTCCGGAACACCACATCTGACGGTAATTAACTTGCTCCTATATAACATCGATCGAGCACAAATGGAGTCACGGCCCCCCGAGGAAGCCCACGCGAAACGCGCGTTCGGGCTGTCGTCCATTGTTAAGCGTGACCACACACAGGCTACTATGGGTGAGATTTTCTCCTGTGAATTTATATGTATGTTTTATGCAATTGACTTTTGTTGCACAACAGATTTGTGAGACAGTGTCTGAACAATAATGTCTTGCTTACCTGCATGACTAATTGATTGGGCGTAACAACTCTGTTTACATTATATGTACATCTTAACTAGTGAATCTTTATAAAAGGAGGCCCATTTTTAATCAATGTCATACTGATACTAATGTTGGCAAGATTCTTTGATCTATCCCGTGCCTGTTATTTATATGTGTTGTAAGGTTTCTCTTACTGAGTGTGTTGGGGGACACTCGCTTGGCCGCAATATTCAAGCACACGGCACGGGTTTATAAACAAAACAGTCCATACGGTTTATTAAAGTGCCATAAACCGGGTAAAGCACAGTTCATTACTTGTATCACATAGAACACAACAGGCACCAACAGTCTCTTTGGTACCTGACGGGAGCCACTGCTCCACCTGCCGACTCTTCTAACAGCCTTTGGGTAAGCTGCCTAACGGGGATCACCAACTCGCCTGGTCAATACACAGTAGTCAGTCCAGACCTCACCGAAGGACTCCAGCTTCCCCACACTCTGTTAACACCCTTCCGGGTAAGCTGCCTAACGGGGATCACCAACTTGCCTGTCCGGCACACAGTAGTCAGTCCAGACCTCACCGAAGGACTCCAGCTTCCCCACACAGTAACTGTCTCTGGCTCCGCAGATCCCGGTCCTCACCTTGTCACCGCAGGTCCTGGACCCCGTCCTCCACCCGTCAGCATAGGTCCTGGACCCCGTCCTCCACCCGTCACCACAGGTAACCAGGATCACGCCGGTGGCCTAGTCCGGGTATTCTTCAGGACGTCCTTCCCCAGCTGGGAACGTCCAATACCCAGGCCACCCGAAGCCAAGTCCCACGAACTCAGGTGCTTGCAGGACCCTAGTCATTCCTAGATCAGTCCAGCACCATTCGGGACCTTCACGGTCAGGTCCATACACAGGTTCCACACAGGAACCACACAGGACCTACCGGACACACCTCTCAGCTCCACACACAGGGAGCTCACAACGAACACTGACCCACACCCTGGTCATGTTACATACTGGTAACCACTCCCCTGGGTGGGAGTGTATGTGTGGCTAGTCTGACCCTCCCATCTCTCATGACTAGCCTAGTAAGTCACCCAAACTTAACTATACACACAAACTCTTGAGGGACTACAGGTCCCAGCATAATCACAATACATCAGACTTACCACGCAGACTCCCTCTGCGACACATATCGGCCATTCACAACACTGCCGATTACAGGTTCACCACTATTACCACAACAGATACGCCTCCATGCATATCTCACAGAGCGCACAGAGCGCCCCCTAGCTGCCACAGGGGTCACTACACCACAGTGTGGAATCGCACAATGGTTTCTTTTTGACACTGTGCGCCATCTGTCATGCCTTTTTGTGACTTAATGTTTATTATTGTTACCTTAATTTGGTGTAATAAAAATGTGATACTTTTTATATTGGGACTTTTGTACTCTATGGCTCTTGTAGGTTGAAAATGCTGTTAGGATTGGCATGCTACAGGGCTTCATTTTATAATTAAAGCGCTTGTCCAGGTTTAAGATTAAAGTCTTCAGTTACTCTCTGTGACTGCAGGCTTCTGAGTTCTCACAGTGCATGCACTGCTCACGTTTAGGATTCTCCCTTGCCAGTGGCAAGAGTGGACAGTCATTGAGCACAAGTATGCGATTTTGTTTACTTTGGCCCCCTTTCCAACTAGACGTGTCCTGCCTCACTCAAATCATTTTCATTGAGTGAGGCCATGCATGCCTAGTCGGCACGTGACCACATGTATGCAAATTGCCACACAGAGAATCCTGACAGCGTGCAGTGCGCCCTGTGAGAATTCAGAAGTCTACAGTCACATAGAATGACTGCAGACCCATCACTTGGACAAATTGCGGTAAAATCAGAAGAAAAATTTTATTATGTGGTCCAAAATGTGTGTACAATATGTGACGTTTCAGTTTTACATTATTATTATTATTATATTTTACTCTCTCACCCACGCCTCGGTGGTTGTCTCCTGATGAATCTTCTTCAGCACATTACCTGAAGGATGCCATACTATTAAGGCCTCCTTCACACTTCCGTCGGGAGTGTCATGTCCTAATGCATCAGCAAGACGTACCGAGGGATGTTAGAAAATATTGGTAAAACTCATGCAACGTTTCCAGTATTTCGACGGAGGCGTCTCCAGAATTTGCATAGTGGAGAAGTAGGATTTTCTATTCCGGGACGAGAGAGAGAGACTTTTCCCCAGGTCAGAATATGCTTCCAGGCATGCTCAGATGTAAAAACTGCATTTGTCACTGGATTCTTGCGTTTCACAGTGTGCGCAGGATCCAGTGTCCATAGGCTCCCTTTCTGTGGAACGACGTATGCCGCAGGAGGCTTCAGGGGACGTTTTTCCACTGCAGTCAAAAAAGCTTCATGGAACGTTTTTTGGAAAAGACGGGCCATCAAATTCCGCAGGATCCAGTGCACAACGAACAAAACGTGTGGCCATCCGTCTCGATACGTCGCTAATACAAGTCTATGAGAAAATGCGGGATCCTGCAAATTTTTTGCAGGATCCTGTTTTCTCAAAAAACAACGCATCTCGATGGGACTACAAAGACGGAAGCGTGAAAGAGGCCTTACCGTGAACAGGATGTCTCAGTATCATCAGTGTGTATGTTTGAAGAAGGTCTATGTGAGACCAAAATGTAACGTATTATACACACAGTTTGGACCACATAATACGTTTTTCATCTGATTTCACCACAACCCCCATGTGAGTGCCAGGTTCCCTTTAAGAAGTTTATACAATTAATTATGCTGATTATTATGAAATTTTTCTGCTGAAAGCCCAAGCCAGGTGGGCTGGACATGTGGTCAGGATGTCAGAGAGCCAATTGCCTAAACAACTGCTGTAAGTTGAACTGTGTCGGGGAAAGTTGGGGGGCAGAGGAAATTTTATAAAGATTGCCTTAAAGCATCTCTCAAAAACCTTGGAGTCAACATCAACTAAAGGGAGATGTCATGACTCAGGACGGGGTGCTTCTGGCTCCGTCCTGGTTAGGTCAGGGTTAAGATAGTTCGCCTCTTTGGTTCTGGGGTGGCTACTTAATGCTTATAGTTCCTGGGTCCAGTGTCAGTGATACTTTCGCTTACTCTGCTAGGGATTGCTGACCCAGGTTACTCGTCTGTAATCGTTGTGCTTCTGTGCGTGTGAGCTTTTCTGTGTATGACCCGGTTTGTCCCTGACTTCTGCCTCTGTGTTCTGCTCTGTACTGCCCTGTCCTTCCTGGTTCTCTGACTCCTTGGCTTACCTCGGTTCACTCACTGTCTCATCCCTAGGTACCACACTCTTGTTTGGCTTTGAGGCTTGGCTCTCCATTTGACTATGTTTATGTTTTGTGCCCCGTATTACGCGCTTTCAGCTGCTTCCCAGTCCTCGTGTGTGGTAGTTCCGCCCCCTGCGATCACGTGACTGTTTAGTGTCAGGCCCTGTGCACACTGTTTGCTTTAGCTCTTAAACTCCCTGCGCTCAGTTCTGTGCCCCCTGCAATAGCCCCCTAGGCTCCTCAGGTGACACACATTATCATGACCCACTTTCAAAATTTGTTTGGAGGCACTTTTGTTTGTCTGTGTATATGGATCCGCTGCACGCTTTGTATGAGCAGGTAACTAATCTGACTCCGATGATGCAAAATCTGTCTGTGTAGCCAAGGTCCTTAGTGGCATCTCACCAACAGGTGCGGAGAGAACTGGCTGAGACTGTTAAATCTGTTTGGAGTGCTTCTTTTGTTTCTGGATGTAAGTATGGGGGTGTGTCTGATGTTTCATTACCTTTCTCTGAACCTTCTGTCAAACTTCCAGACACTTTTTCTGGGGACAAGAGTAAATTCCGGGTGTTTAAGGAGGGATGTAAACTACTGTTTTCTTGCGCCCTTGGTCTTCAGGCGATGAGAGCCAAAGAGTGAGCAGTCATTTCTCTTTTGAGTGAGGGTCCACAGTCCTGGGCTTTTTCCCTGTCTCCCCTGAGAGAAAGTCCATTGATCGGCTCTTTGAGGCCTTGGGGCTGACTTACGATGAACCAGATCATGTGAGGTTGACTGAGGACATGATTGAGTCTCTTTTAGGGAAAACTCTCAGCCAAATGGTATTGTTCTGAGTATCGACTTTGGGCTCCGCAGGTTACTTGGAACGACTCTGCACTCAGAGAGTTGCTCCGAAGAGGGTTGTCCGACCACCTTAAGGATGCGTTGGCTCTGCATCCACCACCTGACTCTTTGTAGGAGGCCATGACGCAGGCCGTTCGAATGGATCGCAGGCTTCGTGAAAGAGGAGTGGTACAACATGAGACTCCCTTAATTTTCTATCAAATCTGAACCTGCATCGTCTGTTGAGCCCAAGAAGGTAGGATTTGTCTCCGTGAATGAGAGGAGACGTCGCAGAGAGAATAAGCTCTGTTTCTACTGTGGGTCTGTGGGACATTGGAGATAAGACTGCTCTACGTCTTCCAAGGTGTCGGGAAACACCTAAGTCTGGGTAACTGTCGAGGTGGTTGCCCAGACTCCCAGGTTCATTTTTCCTTGATTTCCAAGTTATTGCTTAAAGTTGAACTTGGTGTAAACAGCTGTTTTTCCCCGCTGTGGCTTTTGTGGATTGTGGGTCCATTGTGAATTTGATTGACTCCAGGTAGGTGGCTGAGTATAGGTTAGGGACAGCTAGGTTGGCTACTCCCATAAAAGTGGTGGCTATCGAATCTACACCCCTCACCAAGCATGGGATATGTTCTGTGTCTGAGGAGTTTGTCCTCAAGGTGGGCCCCGTACACACTGAACACATCACCTGATTTGTTCTGGACAATTTGCCGGCGGGGTTGGTGTTGGGGTTTCCTTGGTTGCAATGTCATAATCCAGACATCAACTGGGAATCTCGTGAGATTGTTAATTTGGGTCCAAATTGTGTCTCGTCTGTCGGTCTGGAGGGTATTGCGGAGTACCTGAAGGACTTCGAAGACGTGTTCTGTGAAAGCGAGGCTGAGGTTTTACCACCGCATCGCCCTTTTGATTGTGCCATTGACCTGATTCTGGGTGCCAAATTGCCCAAGGGCCCTCTGTACAATCTTTCTGGTCCTGAGTGGGTCGCCATGAAAGATTACATTCGCCCTTCTGTTTCTCCTGTGGTGGCAGGGTTCTTTTTCATTAAGAAAAAAGACGGTGGTCTCCGCCCATGCCTCGACTTTTGGGAACTTAAGATCATGGTAAGAAATACTTACTCGCTTCCACTCATTCCTGATTTGTATAACCAGTTATCTGGGGCTAAATTGTTTTCTAAGCTGGACTTGCGGGGGGAATATAACTTGATTCGACTATGAGAGGGGGATGAGTGGAAGTCACCATTTCTCACATTTGAAGGATTGTTCGAGAACCTTGTTATGCCATTTGGGTTGACAAATGCTCCTGTGGTCTTTCAGAATTTAATCAATTATGTGTTCTTTGATTTGATTGGGTGGTTTCTGGTCATATATTTAGATTATATTCTGATTTTTTTTCATCAGGCAGGCTAGGTGGGCACTTTTTTTTCCCCCGGGTTCCTGTTCTCGGTCACTTTTCGTCCGGTATCCAAGAATGTAAAGGCCGATGACTTGTCACTGAATTTTGATCCAGTGACTTCCTCCGAACCTCCATCCTTCATTCTTTAACCTGGGGTGGTGGTGGCTGATGTGTAGTCAGGGCTGGAACAGGAGATTCGAGAAGCTCAGTCTCAAGCTCCCCCAACCAAACCGGTTGATAAACTTTGTGCCTATTCAGTTTCGACTCTGTTCTCTAGGAGTTCCAAGACTCAGCTCTGAGTGGACATCCTGGGATCTCGGCTACTCGTGAGGCCATTGCAAGGGTTTTTTGGTGGCCCTCGCTTACATCTGATGTGAAGAAGTTTGTGTCGTTCCTGTGAAGTGTGTGCCCGCGTTAAGAGCTCTCATACCTGGCCAACCGGGAAATTGGTGCCTTTGCCAATTCCTGATAGACCATGTACACATTTGCCCATGGATTTTATCACCAATCTTCCTCCTTCCAAGGGTAATATGGTCATATAGGTGTTGGTTAACAGGTTTTCGAAACAAGCACGCTTTGTATCCTTGGTAGTGTTGCCCTCTGCTGAGACTTTGTCTAGGTTGTTCGTTCAGCATGTGGTGTGATTGCATGGTTTGTCCTTGAGTGTGGTGTCTGACCGTGGAGTGCAGTTTGTTTCCAGGTTTTGGAGGGCGTTTTGCAAAAGGATGGGTGTTCTGGTATCCTTTTCATCTGCATATCATCCAGAGACCAATGGTCAGACTGAATGGACCAATCAGTCGTTAGAGCAAATTTTGCGCTGTCTTTCCACCTCCAGACAGGATGATTGGTGTGATGCCTTTCCCTTAGCAGAGTTTGCTTTCAATAACCGTGTAAACCACTCCACAGGTACCTCCCCTTTCTTCTGCAACTACAGGTTCAATCCACACTTTGGGGAGTTTTCCCATTTGGACTTTGGTTACCCTGGGGCTGATGTAGCTTTACAGCAATTGGGGGATTTGTGGCTGGAGGTTCAAAGGAATATTGGGGAGGCTCAGAAGAAGTTTAAGTTTTTTGCGGACAGGAGATGGGCTGTGGGACTGACTCTTCGGGTTGGGGATAAAGTTTGGCTGTCTACGAGGAACTTTAATCTTAAGGTTTCTTTACTGAAATTGGGGCCTAAGTTTATTGGCCCTCATGAGATCACAGAAGTTGTTAACCCAGTGGCCTTTCGGTTGTGTCTCCTATTGCTGAAACATTTGGGGGCTTTCGAAAAAGGGTCACTGGGTCCCTCGCCACCCGTTTTGGTGGATGGTCAGGATGAGTACAAGGTGGAGCGCATTGTGGACTCCCGGATGTCCGTCGTACCCTCCAGTATCTTGTTCATCGGAAAGGGTATGGTCCGGAGGACCGATCTGGGTTCCTGCCTGATTCGTTTATGCTGATCGTGTGATGCGGTCCTTCCATGCCCGATTTTATGGGAAACCAGTTGGTCTGGTGGCCCCCCGTTGGGAGGGGGTACTGTCATGACTCAGGATAGGGGTGGTTCTGGCTCTGTCCTCGTCAGGTCAGGGTTAAGATAGTTCACCTATCTTTGGTTCTGGGGTGGCTATTTAATGCTTGTAGTTCCTGGGTTCAGTGTCGATGTTACTTCCGTTTACTCGGCTAGGAATTGCTGACCCAGGTTACTTGTCTGTAATCGTTGTTCCTCTGTGCGTGTGAGCTTTTCTGTATATGATCCGGTTCGTCCCCTGACTTCTGCCTCTGTGTTCTGCTCTGTAATGCCCTGTCCTTCCTGGTTCTCTGACACCTTGGCTCATCTTGGTTCACTCTCTGTCTCATCCCTGGGTACCACACTGTCGTTTGGCTTTGACCCTTGGCTCTCCATTTGACTACGTTTACGTTTTATACCCCATATTCCGCGCTCTCAGCTGCTTCCCAGTCCTCACATGTGGTAGCTCCACCCACCTGCGATCACGGGACTGTTTAGTGTCCGGTTCTGTGCACACTGCATACTTTAGCTCTCACACTCCCTGCGCTCGGTCCTGGGCCCCCTGCAAGAGCCCCCTAGGCTTCTCAGGTGACACACAGTGTGTGTCATTACAGGAGAAGCTTGCCCGGGGCCTTTCAGCTTGGCGAGGCAGTATCACCTCAGGATCATACAAAGCTGAAGATAGGAGAATCTTTGTGGCAAAAAGAAAACAAGTTGCACGCAAGGCACAAGCGGTATTTAATGATCTAGCCATACCTACTTATGTCAAATACGTGGGTGGTCCTTCAGGGCCAGGATTGCCCTCATCAGTCACCTCCGGACTAGAAATGGGCGAATCCGAACAGTAAAGTTTGGTGTCCTTACCGAACACCTACTGCTCAGGTACGAACACCAAACACGGACTTTATCAAGAGTCTGTGTTAGTGTTTGGGTTCGGCTGCCAAAACATTGGGTGTTTGTCACACTGTCATGTGCATGATAGCTCGGCAAACACTGCTTCTGTTCAGTGGTGAAATCATCCCTGCCGGGCAAAGAGCCGCGGTTCCCACGCTGTCAAAAGACAGTGTGAATGCTCAGCTGTGTTCGGAGGTATAACGTTTACCTCCGGTCACTGGTGGCAGCTGAAACCGGATTTTTTTTAAACAATTATTTATTTACAGTGCTAATGAATACACCCATCAGCCGCTCCTGCTCTCACTGTTTTTAGCGGCAGCAGGTGTCGGATGATGGGAGCAGTAGTCCCATCCACTGACACCAGTGCCTGGAGGTTAGCTGTGATCAGAGTTATACAGTTGAGTGCTCACGCTGTCTTTTAACAGCATGGGAACCGTGGCTCTCTGACCAGCGGAGATGATTTCACTGCCAATCACAAACGGTGTTTGCCTCGCTGTCATGAACATAACAGCGTGGCAAACACTGGATATTCGGGTGCCCCCATTATAGTGAATGGGGTCCGGGTTTAGATTCAGTTCCGGGTCCTGTTCTGGTACCCGAACCCAAACTTTTAGTAACTGTTCGGCCGAACCCGTCAGTCCCAAACATCAAGGTGTCTGCCCATCTCTACTCCAGACCCACAACCACTGATCCTTCTCTAGACCCTGAAATTATGGTCATCTTCGACTACAAAGGATGAACAATAACAACTATGACATTTTTAAAGGGGTTGTCTGGTCTACAACTACAAGTTGCTCTATGTCAAGCTATGTGACTGCACACATGTGAATCCTCACATCTTGTGTACTGCGTGCTATGAGGATTCACTGTAGCCAGGAGCGGCAGTCGTGACTACATGTATATGATACGCATACTTCCAACCACATTCCAACTTGACAGATTCCAGCCTCTCTCATTACACTTGCATTAAGCAAGGCTGTGCCCATCTAGTCGGCACGTGACCAGGAGTATGCATAATACATTATTGTCACATGACTGCCCATTCCCAGCAACGGGAATCCTCACAGCATACAGTACGCATAATTTGAAGATTCATAAGTCTGCAGTCATATAGAGTGACATAGAGCAACTTGTAGTTTTAGATGGGACAACTCCTTTAAATACAGTGCAGTTCATGCCATGATTATTGTATGGGGACTTGTTATACTAACAGGATGGGGATTATAATAAGCCTCCTACTTCCCCATCTCCACCCTCCTCAGACATGAGATTGTGTATAATCTAATAACACTAAGCAGTATAGCAATAAAGCCCCCAGTGCGACCCCCACAACCCCCATCAGCTCCCCCTCTCATTTCTCCTTTCACATTCTCCCCATTCCTACAGTAGCCATGCTTGAATTTATTAAACATAATTCCAATAGTCCATACAGATGAAGTTTGCAGTCAGCCTTAATGGATGGCAATTTCCCATATAAAGCTTGGTGGGCGGCAGTGACAAAGAAAATAAGGTCAGGGCCTGAAAATGTGTTCACGCAACATAAAGTGGGCACTAGGACCCAGAGGAAGTCTAGCGTTTGTGGACCAATCAGATCACGAGGATGGGGTAGAGCTAACTGCAGTGCTGCCAGCCTGTAGAAAGAAGCTCGTCAGGTCCTCTCCAGCCTGCACTGTACATTGCAGCACTGAGACTCTTTGATTGGCCACTGTTCAGCACCCAGTCTCACTCAGACAAGGGAGGAGGCATTTTGACGCCTTGTCTCTAACACCTCAGAGCGCTGCCTTCTACCTAATGACAGAAGCAGTCGTGAGTCCAAGTAGGCCCCTCCTTGTGACGAGGACTGTGGCAGCGGCCCCTTCTGCCCCCAGAGGCTACGCTACTGGTGATAGGTTTTGATTATGGAAAAACACTTAACCACAGTAGCATACTTTCATCAGCGTGATTTATTGGCTATTGCCCTTACATTACTAGAGGTGTCTCATTCTGAAATGAAGCCGGACTCCTGTGAAACATCTATGTCAAAGACTAATGAATAATCTAACCTGACCTTCGAGTATTGGCACTGGTGCTATATCTCTATATAACATATGACACCTCTCATTTTTGTAAGGCTCCCGTGACGATACACATCCTTATGCTGTCTCAGCAGTTCTGGCCAACACATACATTTGAGATTTATGTTTTCACAAACAGTGAACAGTGCCAAAATAACTTGGGGGAATAAAAAAAACTGCAAGGTGTAAATGTAGACTGAAAAAACAAATTAACAAAATCAAGTTAATTTTTCAATTTCATGATTGAAATATGAAATGCCTGTCGAGCTAGTTGAGCATTCACATAAGAGACCTTTTGATAGATAAACGACTTCTGTAAATGTATTACTAAACTTTAGTGAACAGACAACTCCTTTTTTTTTTTTTGCATAAATATGTTATTCCCAATACTTTGCCCGTAACTTTAAAGGGTTATTCTCAATTCTTTATTGCAAAGTGATTTAAAAGTGCTTCAAAGTTATTTACAAAGTGCTTTAAACACTTGTCATCAACATTTCATTTTGTTGCCCATTGCCTATGATACCTCTACCTCTGGAGTCTATCAAAGGTGGCTTGCCTCCTATATAAGGAGTGCAGCACTTAGTCTCTTTGCTCTAGAGTTTGTAAGCTCTGTTCTGAAGTTGGCTGTATCTGGCCATCTTCAGTGCTCCTGCAATCCTCTGTAGAGCAGTGTTCCCGAACTCCGGCCCTCAAGAGCCACCAACAGGTCATGTTTTCAGGATTTTCTTAGTATTACAGAGGTGATGGGATTCTTGGTCGTGCAGCTGATGCAAGTATCACCTGTGTAATACTAAGGAAATCCTGAAAACATGACCTGTTGGTGGCTCTTGAGGACCGGACTTGGGGAACACTGCTGTACAGGGATGGCTGCCTCAGTGCAGTGGTCAAGTTAGATCAATAATATTTAGATGATACTGTAGATGCTAAAACCTTTGCTGATCCTGAGAGCAGATTGTCCATAGTCCCCTGTGTGAACTTTGGGGAAGTGATCATGTGCGACCACCAATATCATAGTCAGTAAGTAGAGTAGTGATTGCACATGCTCACCCGCACTACATTCACACGAGGGACTTTGAGATTCCTGTTACTGTGAACGTGGGAGTCTCAGGAGTCCCCCACAGCGATCATTAATATGTCAAATACTCTGTGTTTATTCTCAATTTACAATGTAATATGCACGGCACATAATATTATGAAGCAAATGGTAAATTAACGTGACATAAAGCCGATTAGATAACATTTTCAAAGTAGAATTTGCCAAAAAATAGGAACAAATACATTGATAAATGTGGTCCTAAGGTCTGCACACACTGGGGCAGATTTACTTGGCTAAGTGTGGAAATTTTCTGGCCTAATTCACAACAAAAAACTAAGTTACTTGCCATAGACCACATACAGTCATGGCCAAAAGTGTTGGCACCCTTGAAATTGTTCCAGTAAATGCAGTATTTCTTCATTTGGGTTTTGTGTGACATGATGTCCAATTTCCCTTTTTTTCTCTGTTTTTGTGATGCTACAATACACACAAAGGAAGTAAATGTGTATAACAAAACGTGTAATTGCAATAATTTTCTGGGAGAAATACTTCATTTTCTGGAACAATTTCAAGGGTGCCAACACTTTCGGCCATGACTGCTTTTAGACATTTTTAAGGAAACACTTAGTAGAAAGGGGTGAGGTCTATTTTGCGACTTCTTGCGAAAGTGTGCCCCATTGGCACCAAGTAAGCCAATAGAACATTTGACCATATTATCCAGCTTGAGTCTCTTTGATAAATATGGAGCAATTTAACATCATCTAGTCTACATTTGCACATCCCAAAGCTTTAGTGAATCTGCCCTACTGTATGCATGTGGCACTCGGGCAGTTGGACTGTGTTCTCCATAGTGCTTTTTCTGCTGAATACATTTGCTTGTAAGGCTGTGTGCACACGTTGCGGATTTTTAGCGTTTTTTTCATGTTTTTTCGCTATAAAAATGCATTAAAAAAGCATACATTATGCATCCCATCATTCAGAATGCATTCCGCAATTTTTGTGCACATGATGCGTTTTTTTCCGCGAAAAAAAAACGCATCACGGTAAAAAACGCAGCATGTTCATTAATTTTGCAGATTTTTTGCGGATTTCCCACTATATCATCGCATTGGAAAATCTCCGGAAAAATCCGCAAAAAAAAGTGCAAAAAACGCGAGAAAAACGCGCAAAGAAAGCATGCGTATTTCTTGCAGAAAATATCCAGTTTTGCTCAGGAAATTTCTGCAAGAAATCCTGAACGTGTGCACATAGCCTAACAAGTCTACAACAGCTCACCAATATATGTAGGCAGGAAATACTTGTGAAAAAATGTAATATAGCTGTTTAGTTCACCATAATACAAGCTTTTTCAGTAAGAACAAAAATTTTGCAGTGAGTGACCATGAAGGAGTGTAACACCTGGATGTAGATTATGTGTTCTGGGTGCTTTCAAACCAAGTGCTGAAAGGATTAACATACATTAGCTGGAGTTATGTATACTGTGCAAGATTGGTTAAACAGACTAAGGCCATGTGCACACGTTAAGTATTTTTTGCGATTATTTTTCGCGTTTTTTTCGCTATAAAAACGTGATAAAAACGCGAAAAAAACGCTTACATATGCCTCCTATTATTTTAAGTGTATTCCGCATTTTTTGTGCAAATGTAGCCTTTTTTTCCGCGAAAAAATCGCATCGCGGAAAAAAAAGCAACATGTTCATTAAAATGCGGAATTGCAGGGGATTCCGCACACCTAGGGGTCCATTGATCTGCTTACTTCCCGCACGGGGCTGTGCCCACGATGCGGGAAGTAAGCAGATTATGTGCGGTTGGTACCCAGGGTGGAGGAGAGGAGACTCTTCTCCACGCACTGGGCACCATATAATTGGTCAAAAAATAAGAATTAAAATAAAAAACAGTCCTATACTCACCCTCGATGTCTTCCCGCTTCCACTGCACGCTGTCGCTTCGGTTCCTGTAGCTGATGTGCGGTGAAAGACCTGCCGATGACGTCACTGTCCTGTGATTGGTCGTGAGCGGTCATGTGACCGCTCACGTGACCGTGACGTCACGGAAGGTCCTGTGCGCACAGACCAGCTATAGGAAGAGGAACGGACGCCGGTGAGGAGATGTCTGGGTGAGTATAAGCATTTTTTTTATTTTTTTTTTATTTTTAAACATTCTATCTTTTACTATAGATGCTGCATAAGCTGCATCTATAGTAAAAAGTTGGTCACACTTGTCAAACGCTATGTTTGACAAGTGTGACCAACCTGTCAGTCAGTTTTCCAAGCGATGCTACAGATCGCTTGGAAAACTTTAGCATTCTGCAAGCTAATTACGCTTGCAGAATGCTAAAAAAACGCGAAAAAAAAACGGAAAAAAAACGCAAAAAAAAAATGCGGATTTCTTGCAGAAAATTTCCGGTTTTCTTCAGGAACTTTCTGCAAGAAATCCGCAACATGTGCACATACCCTAATAGCTGAAGTGCAAAGAGTCATGTGGCTAAATAGCTTATACAGGCTGGAGGACTAGGAGCAGGCTGTGCGAATGCCATGTGTAACGGACCATTTTTTGGCATAGTAATTTTGTTAAAAAAATTTTTTTTTATTTTTGTAGTACCGTATTTTCCGGCGTATAAGACGACTGGGCGTATAAGACGACCCCCCAACTTTACCAGTTAAAATATAAAATCTTCTTAAAAGTCGGGGGTCTTCTTATACACCCTATGTCGTCTTATAGGGCCGGTGAATATGTGCCTTTTGGGGGGGGGGGGAGTGATCCTGATGACGAGGGGGCGTCTCACAGGAAAGTGAGTATCCCCCATTACCTTATCGTAGCGGTGCAGCGTGGGGGTCTCAGTGCTGGGAGTGGCGGCGGCGGCTGCTGTGCTCTGGTGCGGCGGCTGCTGTGCTCTGGTGCGGCGGCTGCTGTGCTCTGGTGCGGCGGCTGCTGTGCTCTGGTGCGGCGGCTCCTCTTCTGTGTGGGGCCTCTGTGCTGTGGGGTGGCGGCGGCATATCTTTATCCAGTTGGGGCTCCTCCGGCATCTCCTTAGCCCTGGAGGCCCCGCCGCAACTCCATGAGTGCAATGCAGCGGCCATTTTCCCGGAGGCAGCTCAATAGGTGCGATGCGGTGGCCTCCGGGAAAATGGCCGCTGCTCAGATTCAGATCTCGTCCCGAAATCTCGGGACACGAGATCTGAATCTGAGCAGCGGCCATTTTCCCGGAGGCCACCACATTGCACCGATGGAGTTGCGGCGGGGCCTCCAGGGCTAAGGAGATGCCGGAGGAGCCCCAACTGGATAAAGATACGCCGCTGCCGCCGCCACCTCACAGCACAGAGGCCCCACACAGAAGAGGAGCCGCCGCACCAGAACACAGCAGCTGCCGCCGCTCCCAGCACTGACACCCCCACGCTGCACCGCTAGGATAAGGTAATGGGGATTACTCACTTTCCTGTGAGACGCCCCCTCGTCATCAGGATCACTCCCCCTCCCCACCCACCATATACACCGGCGTACAAGTCGATTCCCGGCGTATAAGACGACCCCCGACTTTTAAGAAGATTTTCGGGGGTTAAAAAGTCGTCTTATACGCCGGAAAATACGGTATCTTTTGGAAACTTTACACATATAAGATTTTCCATATGTACACACTTGGTCAAGAAAACCCACAATGATCACAGAAATAACTTCTGACAAAAGTAATAAATAAAAGATCTATGAAAATGAACAAATGAAAGTCAGACATTGCTTTTCAACAATGCTTCCACAGAATTAAAAAAAAAAAAAAAAAACTCATGAAATAGGCCTGGACAGAAATGATGGTACCCTTGAAAATAATGTGACAAAAGGGACATGTTAAATCAAGGTGTGTCCACTAACAAGCATCACAGGTGTCTACAATCTTGGAATCAGTGAGTGGCCCTGTATATAGGGGTACAGATACTCACTGCGCTGTTTGGTGACATGGTGTGTATCACACTCAAAATGAACCAGAGGAAGCGAAGGAAAGAGTTGTCTCAGGAGATTAGAAAGAAAATTATGGACAAACATGTTAAAAGTAAAAGTTATAAGACCAACTCCAAGCAGCTTGATGTTCCTGTGACTACAGTTGCACATATTATTCAGAAATTTAAGATCCATGGGACTGTAGTCAACCTCCCTGGACGTGGCCGCAGGTGGAAAATTGATGACAAATCAAAGAGACGGATAATACAAATGGTAACAAAAGAGCTCAGAAAAACATCTAAACAGATTAAAGGTGAACTTCAAGCTCAAGGAACAGCAGTGTCAGATCACACCATCCGTCGTTGTATGAGCCAAAGTGGACTTCATGGGAGACGACCAAGAAGGACACCATTGTTGAAAAAAAATCATACAAAATCCAGACTGGAATTTGCCAAACTACATGTTGACAAGACACAAAGCTTCTGGGAGAATGTCCTATGGACAGATGAGACAAAAATGGAACTTTTTGGCAAGGCACATCAGCTTTATGTTCACAAACGGAAAAATGAAGGCTATCAAGAAAATAACACTGTTCCTACTGTGAAACATGGAGGAGAATCTGTTATGTTCTGGGGCTGCTTTGCTGCATCTGGCACAGGGTGTCTAGAATCTGTGCAGGGTACAAAATGAAATCTCAAGACTATCAAGGGATTCTAGATAGAAATGTGCTGCCCAGTGTCAGAAAGCTTGGTCTCAGTCGCAGGTCATAGGTCCTGCAACAGGATAATGACCTAAAACACAACTAAAAACACCCAAGACTGGCTAAGAGGAAAACATTGGTCTATTCTGAAGTGGCCTTCTATGAGCCCTGACCTAAATCCTATTGAGCATCTTTGGAATGAGCTGAAACATGCCGTGTGGAACAGGCAAACTTCAAACACGAGACAACTAGATCAGTTTTCTCTTGAGGAGTGGGCCAAAATACCTGTAGAGAGGCGCAGAAGTCTCACTGACAGCTTACAGGAATCATTTGATTGCAGTGATTGCCTCAAAAGGTTGTGCAACAAAATATTAAGTTAAGGGTACAATCATTTCTGTCCAGGCCTATTTCATGAGTTATATTTTTTACAAATTCTGTGGAAGCATGGTTGAAAAGCAATGTCTGACTTTCACTTGTTCATTTTCACAGATCTTTTATTATTACTTTTGTCAGATTCAAGTTATTTCTGTGACCATTGTGGGTTTTTCTGTCATTAAATGAGGGGTACCAACAATTTTGACCACGTATGTAAATCCAATATGTAATTTTAAAAATATCCAATTCTGGAATCCAAAGGTAACACTTGGATTTCTGCCACAAATTTGCCAGCCCAGTGGATCTATGTATGGATTGCTCCATTGTAAAACAAAGCTGGGGTGCTAGTCTGTGGCCTGCCTTTGCAAAATACGTTAAAATAATGAGCTTACTGTAGATTTTATAATCAGCAATGTGGTCAATAGGCAGACTTTTTTCTGCTCCTATCACTTGCATTGGAGGTGAGAATTTAGTACGTTTAATGTATGACTCAAAGGGAATCTGTTACCCCCTGGGATGCTTTTAAGCCATTACTATGGGCATACAGGTAATACAATGGTTAAAATAGTCTTACCTGCATGACTCATAACTGCAGTCTAGTTATTGAGAAATCGAGTTTTAATATTTTATGTTAATGAGTTCTTCCAGGCTCCAGGGTGTGTGTCGCCTGGAAGAAATCTCTGCCTCCTGATTTCATTATAATAACACCCCCCTCCCATACATGTTACACTGACCTGTGCTGTGCAGTTGTGGCGTCATAATCACGCGCCTGAGCCTTGCTCTCACACTATTATCTGAACCTTATCCTCCGTTCTATGATCAGTGTCTTAAATCTTCTTCTGTGCAGGTGCCGGACAGTCATTCGACAGTAGTAGTGTGGCGTGCATGGGAGGGGGTAGTATTATAATGAACACAGGAGGCAGCAATTTCTTCCAGGCACGGCACTTTTCAGAGCCTGGAAGAACTCATTAATATAAAGGATTAAAACTCAAAGGCTTACATTGGAAAAGAGACTTCCGGGACACGCAGAGCGAAGTGTGACCCGGAGAGTCTGTAGAGCAGTGACGTCACAGGGAAGCAGAGAAGAACAGTGCTGGAAAATAAAGAGAGCAGTGGTAGGTGAGTATATTAATAAACTCTCACTACATTACATGCATTTATATACACCGTGAGGCAGTTACCGGGGTCATATGCAAGGCTCACTATTTGCCCCGCAGGATGCGGAAAGAAGCATATTGAGGCCAGAGGAGTGCATTGCAGTCACAGGCATAGCTGTGATTGCAATGCAAAATAAAAGTGAGTGTTAGTCTTGGGCAAGCTATTTGTCCAAGGCAGATTTAGGAAAGCCTGCCATGGGCTTTTATTATTGAAATGGACTACAGGAAGCTAGTGGGGCTGTTCGTTTCCTCCCCTGGCCCGGGTTTTCCATGCGGCCGACGGCGACAGATTCTTTGGTAAAAACCCCTGCAGCAGAGGGTTGGGTGTGTCAGTGTGGAGTTTGTAAGATGCAGAGCAGACGGCTCTGCAAAAGCTCTGCCTGTTTAAGGGAACACAGCAACAAGCAGAGCGAACTCCTGGCTCCCTGCAGCATTATATGGTGGTGCAGTCGCCCTCGGCAACCGGCCACATTCACAGACTGTCTTGTTTTCCAGCTGCGATCCGGAGGATACCGTTTGTTTTGTTTGCAAATTTCGGACATTAAACCTGTGTTTACTTTGAACTCTCTTGGGTCACTGCCTCTTCACTGCACAGTGAGGACACCGCTGCGCTACAACACATTTAATGAATAAAAAAAGCTAGTGGGAGTTTTTCTTTAAGAGATCAACATGTCTTCATTACAAGGACAGAATACATGTGTGACGACATAGAATTAATCTGGCCACTGGTGCAGGTGTGAACAATGATCACCAATAGATCACTTCATTAGTGTGGATATTCACTAAAATGAAATGTATACACCTACTCAAAATAGTGAATAAACTAAGTAATATATTGGCAAAAAATATAATTCTTATTGGATTATAATATAAAATGTAAGAGATGATAAAAACACAAGGGAGGAGCCCAGTAACATTTATATGGAAGCCACTGCAAGAAGTATTGGTAGTGGGTATAGTGACTCTACAACATAAAAACTATACATTTAGCCTATGGCTAACATATTTGTAAACAGGTACATACATATGTGTAAGAGAACATAATACATTTTCACATCATAAAGTAGACACTAAAAGGAGAGAAGTGTAAAGAAAGTTGTGTTTACCAGTAGTCAGTACCCAGTGGCTCCTGTGACTTCAACGTACGTTTCGCCTAGTGCCTTTCTCAAGGAGTGTATGTATGTACATGGTTACAAATATGTTAGCCATAGGCTATATGTATGGAAGTTTTTATGTTGTAGAGTCACTATACCCGCTACCAATATTTCTTGCAGTGGTTTCCCTATATATGTTACTGGGTTCCCCCATATGTTTTTATTATCTCTTACATTTTATATTATAATTCAATAAAAATTATATTGTTTACCAATATATTCCTTGGTTTATTCTTAATTATGCTAGACGTGCTGTTACTTTGTTGGTGAAGGGACATGAGCTATTGTTTCATGTCAGACTGTCTGTTGAACTTTGTTGTATGTTAATTTGTGGAATGCCTGCTGATTATGTATTGTATCAGCCCCTTTTGATGTACGATTCTGCACAATTTTGAGGACAAATATGCACTCTAATTGAACATTTCAACAGTGAGGGATTACCTCCCCTCAATTCTGCAGAATAATGCCCTGAAATTCAAGCTGCTAGATATAAAAGGGGCCTGCTTCTGTCACCGGTGTGATTCTACAGGATGTCAGCACAGGAACCACAGTTCCAGCTGATGGAATGCAGATATGCTCTACTGGTCATCACTGAACCCAGTGGGGTGCTACTGGTTGGGGTAGTTGGCCCTGGATACTCCAATGTCACTGAGTGCCAGCAGAAGGGTGCTTGCACACATTTACACCATCTTGTGTACTTGCTGGGAGTTTGCTATATGTTGTTGGCTGTTGGTGATTCAATAAAGTCATACTGGAGTGCAGTACCCTCACACTGTGTTGTTTGAGTAGTGTTCTGCCCACGGCGAAGGAATACGGGCGTTCACTAGGATGAGCACTGACCCGTGCAATCTTTCTAAAGAGCACCCACTGATCCTCATGTCTCCACAACATGATATAACCTTGGTCTTCTGATGACCATATGCGCTACTAAATTCTATTTTCATTTTTGTAGATTTATTTAGGAAATGCAATACATGTCTGATCTAGTATACCTGCCCTTATCCAATTCCATAACGAAGGTGTCTGCTGTTTCAATTCTTCATGATTCTGAAGATAAGTAATTAAGAAAAAGTACATCCATTATTTTTTTTTTACATTTCCTTGCTGATCTGAAATAAATTAGAAAAAATCATACTTACCTTTTGGACTGGGGCCACTCTGAGCATGGTATCCCTAGATGATCTTCTTTATTTATGTCATGTGAGCGCTACAGCCTATCAGCAGCCACCCATCAGGGACCCAGAGTGTTTAACCCATCAGCGTCCAAGAATATGTGCTAAATAAAATAAGAAAAAAGCATACTTACCTCCTGGATCGACACCACTCCGCCACTACAAGCATGGTGTCCCTCAGTGATTTTGTTGCATTGTTTATATCGTGTGAGGTGAGTGCTGCAGCCTATCAGCATCCACCCATCCTTGGTTCTGAATATGTGCTAAATAAAATAAGAAAAAAGCATACTTGCCTGCTGGACAGGCGCCACTTTACTCCAAGCATGGTGTCCCTTGACGATCTTGTTATATTGTTCATGGTACGTGAGCGCTGCAGCCTTTCAGCGGCCACCCATCAGTGGCTCCGAGTGTGTGCTAAATAAAATAACAAAAAAAGGTATTTACCTTAGACTAGGTGGCTCTAGATTAATCATGCTCTGCTGCATATCTGTGGTCATTAGATCGCTGTTACCATTTAGTTGATAATTGCCTTTTCTTCCTTTTCTCAAATTTTTCTTCTCATATTGTTTTAATAACCCAGCTTAACTTAAAATAAGAAACATGTTTGCCAAGTTTCAAAATTGAAGCAAATGTGATAATAGTCTAAAGAAAGTTAAAAACATACTTATACTTTATTTTTTTGTAAGATTGAAAAATCACTTTGATAATACGGCAGTAAGCAGTTAAATTACTGCCAGACGTATGGGTCTAGTAGACCACAATGCCTCCTATTATTAGTGTAATGAATTACATCTGTTGGGTACAATGGGAATTTCTCCTTCACTTTGTTTTCAGCACTGAAACCTTTATCCTGTACTTTTTTTCTATCCCTGGAATGTCTTCTTTTCCAGATTCAGGGGAACATGCCAAGCTAAGTCTAATTTTTTACCTAAAAATATGTCTTGAACCTCTGTCTTTGGCCTCTAAGGTGATCTGTGCTTTTCCATATGTCAGCCTAGTAGTGATGAATTCCATGAAGCGACTGGAAGAGAGCAATTTATGTGGCTGGCAGGATCCTCACCAGACAAAATGAACCTGCTTCAGCTCCACACCCATACTGCCAATGCAAGGAAATAGCATATAAATACCATTTCATCAAATATACTTGAGTTTCTAGCTTTAGTCACAAGGGATTTATCTATTATTACGCTGACCAGGCCTCCAACTAAAACCTGTGGGACGGGAGTAGAATTTTGTATTATTTGGCAGTATGCAGTGTATAAGTACGGCTTAGCTATTGAGTCCCAAGCTAATGCCATATTACCAAAACATTACTACATTGTTTTTGTGTGGAGGAATCAAATTGTTGGTTGCTTCAGGTTGAAGAATGCAATGCTGTACAGTACTTTATAGAAACTAATTCAGGCAAATATTGGAAACTTTTATCTTCAGATCACTTACACACAGGGGCTTTTTAATTCTTTGGGCGTCCCCCGCCCTTCATCAAGACTGATGTGGAAAATGCCAGTTTTAATGAATCAGGGTCTATAAGTTTAGTAAAAGCCTTGTGGCACGCAAAAAAATTGTATGATTTTTTTATTTTTTATATAGTGTTATAGAAAAAAATGTATCAAAAATATTTTTGAAAAACATTTAACAAAAATTATTAAAACAATAATTTTCTGATTACACAGCACAGTCCCTTTAGAGAAATTAAAAAATATCATATGTAGCATAGCCAAGTAGAACAGGGTTAAGTCCTAGAACTGCAGAATTTCATTAGATGCACCTGGCTAGCATTTTACTAGAACCAGGGCCTATATTCACTATTGGTGTCAGTCTGCTGGATGGAGCAAAGTTGTGTGCTGCTGGTGAGTGACCAGCCAAAATTTGAGCTGTAGCTGAAAAAGAGACTTGCTGGGATCTCTCTCTGAATGGAGACTGCATGGGTCAGCTGGGAAAGCAGAACCAACTGTTTGTGGGACCTGCAGAGAACCGTGTGGAAGCTGCAGCCTGTTCAGTGTGAACTGTGTCCGGCATTGAACACTTTTGTTTGGTGCTGGAAGATGCTGGAGCTCAAGCTGAATGTTAAACCAAGAAATTTGCTCCAGGAGAAAGGAGTGTAATCTGTTCAATTGAGCCCTCACTGACGTAAGTACCTTGCTAAATTAACTGTTTATTTGCTATGATAATTTTGTGCCCAGAAGAGGCTGTTTTGGTTTTTGAATCCTTTGGAGTTTTATGAAAGTAATAAAAATAAAACTTCACCTGTTTGGACCAAACCTGTGTGAGCACTACTTAATGCCTACCTGTAGAGTGAGTCCCACTCCCTACACCATGCAGAAATTGTTTGACATTAGGTATTAGGTGTAGAGTTAGCTATACATTACAATATGATAATCATCCTTCTATATAAAAAAAAGTATGTGGAATGCAGATAGGTAGAGCGTAGTTTGCCTTAGCCATTGGTGCAGCTGAACCTCCTAATGTTTAGGGTGCTTCATTTATCATTTTCCCTACTGTCTTTGAACCCTATATCCTAATTTATGCACCATTTATATTTTCTCTTCTGCTACGTTTTTTCTTATTCTCTCAAAAAAACTAGTTCAGCAACTGTATTGTTAAAATGAAACTGCATTGTGAATGCATAATCCATGTGTACTTTTCTGTAATATAAATTCTGCAGATGTCTGAGAAGTGTTAATGTAATGATTATTCCTAGAGCATTAAACTATGATCCACAGAAAGTGCCTATAGGCATAATATCCAAATAGAAGTCCAATATGTTCTTACTGATAGAAAAAATTGGGGTCGCATAGGATGTTTATGTGAGGTTTGTCTGGTGCTGCACTTACCAGATGTTGCGTAGAATACATAGGGGATCTATGAATTCCAGTTCATACAGTATAGAAGTGCACTGAGAGTTTGAGTCCCACTGCATTTTTTGGAACGTTACTTGATAAGTTACTGGTGCATCGGTAGTTTTTTCCCTAAAGGCTTCAATATAAATGGGAAAATCTTGTGTAAACATTATGAAACATTGTAAATGGTACTCCAAAACTTTTGGGGCAAAAGTGTTTAATTATTCTTCATTTAATATTTTTTTATTACACATGAATATTCAATGTTAATAAATACATTAGATATTAATAGTAAATTAATCATCTCTATAAAACAGAATCAAAACATGAAACTAACTCATATTAAGTTCCATTCCAATCACTTTTGAGTATTAAAATTTAAGGTCCTTATAACACTTTGTATTCTTTTAACAATTGCAAATGTTGATATTTCAATTGCACTTGGTGTAAAATTTTTAGAGCCCTCTAAGCCCCCTCCGTGGGCAGGGTGTCCGGTAGTTCTCACCTCAATATGGTGCAGTGCCTCCATCCGAATCTAGCTGGGAGCTGTAGTGGGATGCAGGAGGGTCTTCCTCTTCTGCCAACGGTCGACTCTGGGAAGCCCATGTCCATGGTCCGTACACACAAGAGACGAGGTTTAAACAATTAACAGATTTATTTAGAGAGGAATATAAGGTTTTAAATTCAGAAGGCATAACAAGGAACATCAAAACATATAAGATCACACAATCTATAATACAGGTTCAAAATGTGCTATTCAGTAGGGTTTAAACCATGATGACACTTCCCCTTTAAGTGACAGCATATACACTCCTAATAACTCAATAATGGCTGCAGCAATGCCAGTAACACAGTCAAACGATGGGGCCCAGTTGGCGCGGGTGTTGACGCATTCCTGAAGCCATTGGTGCATGCCCTCAGCAACAGTTCTCTTATTAACTCCTCTTATTAACAAGTTCCAGCAGTAGCTACTCGCTCCTTGATGTAGCAGGTTTGGGCTCATGCAGGTATCTAGATTGGGGCTGCAGGGTCTGGATACTGGAGGCACAAGGGATGGATTGTAGACTCGTTCCTGAAGTGAAAGGGGGCCACACTGAACTGAGCTGGCAGTTTATATATAGGTCCTCCAAAGCTGGGTGTCCGGTTGGGTTCCTGTGACGCTCTGCCACTATTCACACTAGGTAGGTTTTAACATTAGATTGTGTAGTCACTGTCCCAATTGGGTACACCTTGTCGCGGTGGGACAGCTTTATTCTTTTTTTAATCAAAAACAATTTACTAAGTTTGGTACTCTATGTTAATTATTTAATGCACGTGCTTTTTTACTTATTTATTTTCATCTACTATATAATTGTCTAAGGGTCACTTCCGTCTGTCTGTCTGTCACGGATATTCATTGGTTGCGGCCTTTGTCTGTCATGGAAATCCAAGTCGCTGATTGGTCGCGGCAAAACGGCCACGACCAATCATCCATGGGCACAGTCTGGTGGCAAAATGGCCGCTCCTTACTCTCCGCAGTCAGTGCCAGCTCCATACTCCCCTCCAGTCAGCACTCACACAGGGTTAATGGCAGCGGTAACGGACCGTGTTATGCCGTGGGTAACGCACTCCATTGCCGCTGCTATTAACCCTGTGTGACCAACTTTTTACTATTGATGCTGCCTATGCGGCATCAATAGTTAAAAGATCTAATGTTAAAAATAATAAAAAAATAAAAATTGTTATATACTCACCGTCCGTCGACCCCTCGGATCCAGAACCGGCCTTTCCCGCTCCTCGTGACGCTCCGGTGACCGCTCCATGTATTGCGGTTGCAGCGCCCCAGAGTCCTGGTCGTTGCAGTAGCATGGTTCAGCCACTAAGGGGGGCCATGCTGCGTTCGATGGCACGGAAGGAGTTCTCTGAGCAGGTATCACAGTCACCAATACATTTCACAGCTGGGCCTCCGGGGGGAGCTAAGGGTGCTATTCATTAGGCCACTCCCCACCATAGTGGGTAAACTGGGGGTCAGGCAGGAAGTTAGAGAGAACGCTGACGGGATTGAACGGAGCAACACCTGGTGGCAGAGGGTGTTGTGAAGGGAGAGACTGTAGGGTCTCTGCCAGGGGTGGGATCCTGGCAGAGGCTTGGCATGGAAAGAACGTAAAGGGACCGTGCCTGCTCAGCATAGCGGCGGTGCCCAAGGAAGGACTAAGAAGCGAGATAGATTGTGCTGAGTGAGAAACGAAATCAAGCGAAAGGAGATACCAGTGAGGGTTGTGCTGAAAGAGGCAGCACCTTACTGAGGCGCACTACCGGTGGCCGGAACGCCGAGGAGGTAAAGAGTTTCAAGCCATACCTCAGACCTACGGCAGGGCAGTTAGCTTGAGGCGGACTGTCTCACGCATCACCCAGGAAGGCAAAGGGGGGTACCAACAGGAGAGGGGCGCAGATAGAGTCCCGGAAGATCTCCGAGCCTCCCCGTCATACGGGTGCGTTCCTACCATAGTATCTGGAGGGACGAGGAAGATCATTGCGAATTAAGTTGTTGTGAGGGAACACGAGAAACAGACACAACAGTTGTGGGGTACTTTCCGTAAGCACAGCAGGGAAGGACTGCAACACATAGCGCTAGAAGGAAGGCACCGATTTCCACCTGCAAGGAGAGCTCTGGAGGTGCCATTGGACCGGCCGGACTTGCGCAGCCTGGTGAGCCGTATTCCGGACTGAGGACCCAGAGAGCTTCAGTAAAGAGGTAAAGAGACTGCAACCTGGTGTCCTCGTTATTTACCGCGACCTGCACCCCACAACTGCACCGCTACAACATCACTTATTGCACCGGACGTCCCCCACTGACAGACAGGGCCACGGACCGGGTCTAGCCACCGTGACAACCCCAGGACTGAGACCTAGAGGCCCGGCTCCGGGTACCCCTCGGCCCTGCGGCGGTGTGGGGGCGCTCCACGGTCTCACGAGACAGCTACGTCATCATCTCGCGAGACCGCAATGCACTCTTGGGACCGGAGCGCGCGAGGAGCGTCGATAACCGCTTCACCTGGATCCGGGGCCAACGGAAGGTGAGTATATAACTATTTTTTATTTTAATTATTTTTTAACAGGGATATGATGCCCACATTGCTATATACTGCGTGGGCTGTGCAATATACTACGTGGGCTGTGCAATATACTACGTGGGCTGTGCATTATACTACGTGGGCTGTGCAATATACTACGTGGGCTGTGCAATATACTATGTGGGCTGTGCAATGTACTACGTGGGCTGTGCAATGTACTACGTGGGCTGTGCAATGTACTACGTGGGCTGTGCAATATACTACGTGGGCTGTGCAATGTACTACGTGGGCTGTGCAATGTACTACGTGGGCTGTGCAATGTACTGCGTGGGCTGTGCTATATACTGCGTGGGCTGTGTAATATACTACGTGGGCTGTGCAATGTACTACGTGGCCTGTGTTATACACCAGAGGTGTCAAACTGCACTCCTCAAGGGCCGCCAACAGGTCATGTTTTCAGAATTTCCTTAGCATTCCACAAGGTGCTGGAATCATTCTGTGCAGGTGATTAAATTATCACCTGTGCAATACAAGGAAATCCTGAAAACATGACCTGTTGGTGGCCCTCGAGGAATGCAGTTTGACACCTCTGTTTTACACTACGTGGCCTGTGTTATACACTACGTGGCGTGTGTTATACACTACGTGGCCTGTGTTATACACTACGTGGACTGTTATACACTACGTGGGCTGTGTTATACACTATGTGGCCTGTGTTATACACTACGTGGCCTGTGTTATACACTACGTGGCCTGTGTTATACACTACGTGGCCTGTGGTATACACTATGTGGGCTGTGTTATACACTACGTGGGCTGTGTTATACACTACGTGGGCTGTGTTATACACTACGTGGGCTGTGTTATACACTACGTGGGCTGCGTTATACACTACGTGGGGTGTGTTATATACTACGTGGGCTGTGTTATACACTACGTGGGCTGTGTTATACACTACGTGGGCTGTGTTATACATTATGTGGGTTGTGTTATATACTGCGTGCGTGGGCTGTTATATATGCTACGTGGGCTGTTACAAACTACGTGGCGGTGTTATATGCTATGTGGGCTGTTATACACTCGTGGGCTGTGCTATATACTTTGTGGCTGTGCTATATACTCCATGGGCTGTTTTATATACTATGTGGCTGTGCTATATACTCTGTGGGCTGTGCTATGTACTCCGTGGCTGTGCTATATACTACATGATTGTGCTATATACTACGTGGCTGTGCTATATACTACGTGGCTGTGCAACATACTACGTGGGCTGTTCTATATACTCCGTGGGCTTTGCTATATACCCCTGGGCTGTGCTATATACTACATGGCTGTGCTATATACTATGTGACTGTGCAGTATACTACGTGGCTGTGCAATATACTCCGTGGGCTGTGCTATATACTCCGTGGGCTGTGCTATATACTCCGTGGGCTGTGCTATATACTCCGTGGGCTGTGCTATATACTACGTGGGCTGTGCTATATACTACATGGGCTGTGCTATATACTACGTGGGCTGTGCTATATACTACGTGGCTGTGCTATTTACTACGTGGGCTGTTATATACTACATGGCCGGCTGTGAACAATCAGCGACAGGCGCAGTCCGGCTGTGAATTGGCGTGGGATTTGAACCACACTTCGTAAATTGGTCGCGGCCGGCTGAATCCTGTGTATTCAATGTATTATTCTAAAATCTTCATAAATAAACTACATACATATTCTAGAATACCCGATGCGTTCGAATCGGGCTACCATCTAGTTAGGGTATATGCACATATTGTTTTATCTTTTGGTTTTGTTTGTTTCCATAGCCAGTGTGAACATGCTTTTACATCATGCATGTTTTCAAATCATACTCCGGCTCAGTTTTCTGTTTTTCTTCTTTGCAGGGAGTCTAGTTGTGTCTGACAACGGCCTCGCTGCTTCCACTGTGGCACAATGATGTGCAGCTACTCTACAATGCAGTGACATTTTAGAATGTTACTGGAGAATAGAATGAGGGCTGCCCGAAACATTTAAAATCTGTGGGTGATCCTGAAGTAGTTAATGAGGACACTTCAAGTGGATTTTTTAAATTTAAGCGAAGTAGCTCCTATTGTTAGTGCTGCTCCATTGATTCTGGAACAGCTTTTCTTTAGTTCCACAGTTATGCCCTCAGTAATAATGGTGCAAATTTTCCTTTTAATCAACTTGGTGTATATCACAGAACTTATCTGTAGGCATTTTGCTTTTTCTCCTTTGATGCTGACCAATCAAAACACAGCAATTCAACTTAAAATAACTGAGGAGGTTCACCGTGAATGTATATTTACAGTACAGTATATTAGTGAGATGATCTACAATAAAGTAAATATAAATTTATGGAGAATCTTCTCAGTCATGTTAAGCTCAATGGTAATCATAATTATATTATCGTATACAAAAATATTTAGAATTGAGAGTCCTCAGTGGTTGATGCCTTTTAATGGCTAACTGAAAAGATGGTAACAAATTTCAAGCTTTCGAGACTACTCAGGTTTCTCCATCAGACATAGACTAATAGAAATTCTGAAGTATCACATATTTATGCACAACACAGCACAGAAAAATGCCATAGACAAGACAGGTGACGTGAAGCAGAATTATGTGAGTGATAAACCGTTATGTCCATAAATATTGAAACAGTTCAAAGATAAGGAATGTGAATGTTTGTGTCATCTGATTGGGATCTGGTTCTATGTTATGGAGACCCCACATGGTCTGAGGAGCAAATTCCTTAGTTGATGTAAAAAGACATAAATCCATGGGACACATTCATTCCTGCATTGAGTGTCAAAGGTCATCATCAGCTTGTATTCCCAGACACTTCTGTCTCTCTGAGATTTGAAGTTGCATTTTAATAAAAGTAATTTCATGTCCATAATGCTATGATCAGGGAGACAAAAATGTATTGCCACAGGTAGATCCATTCTTTTTTCTCTTATTGTATGGCGATGAGAGTACATCCTTGTTCTCAGTTTCTGCCCTGTCTCCCGGACATACAGACCACCAGTTGGACATTTAGTACAAATAATTAACCCCTTAACCCCCAAGGGTGGTTTGCATGTTAATGACAGGGCCAATTTTTACAATTCTGACCACTGTCCTTTTATGAGGTTATAACTCTGGAACGCTTCAACGGATCCCGGTGATTCTGACAAAGTTTTCTCATGACATATTGTACTTCTTGATAGTGGTAAAATTTCTTTGATATTACTTGCGTTTATTTGTGAAAAAAACAGAAATTTTGTGAAAATTTTGAAAATTTAGCAATTTTCCAACTTTTAATTTTCATGCCCTTAAATCACAGAGATATATGTTACACAAAATACTTAATAAGTAACATTTCCCACATCCCACAGCCGCCATTCATATCTTCTCTGCAGCAGCGTTTGCTGCATAGAAGATATGAATAATAGTGTTTAAAAGAAAGATCTATGTGTCCGCCGCCCTCCCCACCCCCTGTGCGCCCCCCCGCTGTTCTGAAAATACTCACCCGCCTCCCTCGCAGTGTTCTGTGCTGGCCGCCCCTTCTACTGTATGCGGTCACGTGGGGCCGCCGATTAGAGTCATGAATAGGTGGCTCCACCTTCCATAGGGGTGGAGCCGCCTATTCATGACTGTAAATGAGCGGCCCCACATGACCACATACAGTAGAAGGCGCGGTCAGACCAGGAAGCATCAACAGCCAACGAGGGAAGCGGGTGAGTATTTTCAGAACAGTGGGGGGGCACACAGGGGGTGGGGAGGGCGGTGGACACATAGATCTTTCTTTTAAACACTATTATTCATATCTTCTATGCAGCAAACGCTGCTGCACAGAAGATATGAATCGCGGCTTCAGCACGATGCAGTGTACCACACACGTGGGTACCACACGCTCCGTGTGGTACCCACTCGGCACACGGGCGGCACACGTGTGCCGCACGTATGGCCTACGTGAGCTCACGGGCACACGGACACGGATAACTCCGGTACCGATTTTTCCGGTACCGGAATTATCTGGACGTGTGGGACAGCCCTAAAGGATCTTTAATGGAAGAGAAACAGACCATTTTTAGGATGAAAAAGAAAATCCATCAGAGAGATAGTAGAAATGTTAAGAGTGACCATATCAACAGTTTGGCACATTTTGTAAAAAAAAAAAAAAAAAGAGAGAGCACTAGTGAGCTTGGGATCACAAAAAGGCCTGGACATCCATGGAAGACAAGAGTTTTGGCACCCAAGGGAAGAACACTCTCCAGGAAGTAGGTTTTTCAGTATCGAAGTCTACCATAAAACATTTGTATAGATGAAACTAAGATCAACCTGTAACAGAATGTTGGCTAGAAGAAGCTATGGAGAAGGTTAATGATCCAAAGCACACCACATCCTCTGTAAAATATGGTGGAGGAGGGTGATGGCATGGGCATGCATGACTTCCAATGACACTGGGTCACTAGAGTTTATTGGTTATGTGACTGAAAACTGAAGCAGCCGGATGATTTCTGAAGTGTACAGGGCTATACTATCTTCTCAGATTCAAATAAATAAAGTAAGGCTGATTGGACAGCATTTCACTGTACAGATGGACAATGACCAAACAAAATATTGTGAAAGCAACCCAGGAGTATTTTAATGGCAAAGAAGTGGAATATTCTGTAATAGATGAGTCAATCGCTAGATTTCAACACCATCAAGAATGCATTTTACATTAATAAAAAAAAATTAAGGCAGAAAGTCCCACAACAAGCAACAACTAAGGATGGTTTCACATTTGCGGTTGTGTACGCGGCGTTTCTTCCGCAATTATCCGTATGCATCGTGTATTCCTATATTTAACATTAGGGACGCATGTGTGTGCGATCGGTTGCATTTTTCCGCGTTTGACGACGCATGCATCGTTTCGTCATCTGCGGTTTGGCACGGTAAACGCTGCATGTAGTAATTTTAAATGCGTAAATTTGCCGCCTAGAAACGTATGCAGATGTTAGCGGAAGGAACGCGGCAAAAAAACCGCATTGCTGTCTATGTGAACGCATGCGTTCGCAAGCACATGTTTGCTTGCGTTTGTGAACGCATGTGTTGCACCACAGGAAAACATATCTAGACACTGATTAGCCACCCCCCACATACAAACTGATAAAGGGAGGGAGTGGACATTTGCAGGTCACTACTCAGCAGACTGGGAACAAGAGCAGACGCAGCAGACCAGACACAGGAAGGAATCTACACTTTGAACAATGTGAGTATATCCTAGCCAATGTCTTTATTTTCTATTTTCTGTCTCTATATGTCCTAATTTCTGCCATTTCTTTCTTTCTGCGTGCATCAGAATGTGATCTTCTTCTTCTGAGGAGCAACGGCCTGGGCCTGGACAAGCTGAACATGTCAGTGAAGTGAGTACTCACCTCCTCAGATTGGTAAGTATTCACTGTCACATCTACACATATGACAATTTTTTTTTCCTTTTCTTAGAGCACTTCTTCCACTGTGGCAGAGGCTGAGCAGGAGCATCGGGGTCACGGTCGGGTGGCAAGGCGGCAGCGTGTACGTATGCGTAGCTGACTGTTTATTGTATCCTCACCTTACTATTGGATGTTCATTTCTTTACTTTCCTCTTTCTTTCCCTTTTTCTTCTTGACTCCTTTTGTTTCTTGACTTTCAATATTCATGCCAGTTTTCTGTCTCTGTTTTCTTTCTTTTCCTTATGTTAATGTATCCAACATTAATGACTTTATTTATTTTTTAGGTTCCAGAACGGGATGAGGACCTCATGGAAAATTACCCCCTTATCTCACTGGTCCATGAGCGAGTCTCGTTGTGGGACACCCGGGCTCTGCAGCACTCGGACAACGTGATGATCCGGCGGCTATGGAATGAGGTGGCCAAAGCGATGTGGAACAACGCCCCGTCTCGGGTCCGAAATGCATTTTGTAAGTATTGCAATGCAGTTTGATGCAGCAGTGACCTTGGCCGTGATCACACAACTGTGTGTGATGAGAGAAACTCTCAGGAGTTTCTCTCATCACACACAGTTGTGTGATCATGGCCAAAAGTCCATTGTCTAACCATTCTTTTTTGTTTTTTCAACAGTGCTCAAAGTCAAAACACGTTGGCGTTTGATGAAGGATTGCTTCAAAAAGGACCTTCGTCAAGAGAGCCAGGTTCCTAGTGGTTCTGGAGCAAGGATCCGAAAATATAAATACCACGGCATTCTGGCATTTTTGAGACCGGTCCTTGCCCAGAGAACGTAAGTATTTTTTTGGTGTATTAGGTTGTGTTGTATTGCCTTAATCTGTATGTTTCTGTTCCACAGGAGTTGGCACTTAACTTTTGTAAATGTTTGGTAGTAATGTGTTTTTTTTCTTCTTTTTTCACGGCACATGGAGCAGCACTCTTGACCCTGGTTCTGGAGCGGTCCTTCATCAAACAGCCACGGACCCGTCCCAGCCTTCCAGCAGCGCTGCAGCAAGTGGGCCTGCCACACAGACTGGAGACCAGGAAGCTGGTCCATCAGGTGTTCCCCTGTCCCAGTCCTCTGCCTCTTTTTTTTTTTTTTGGAGGGGGGCTCTTCCCGGCAGCGGCAGAGGGCCTCGGACAGGTCACTCATGCCGAGTTTTTGCACTTGAGCTCGGTCTTTCATGATGGACTCAAGGCGATGGGTGACCGACAGGATACTGCCATTAGCCATATGAATACACATATCCAGGAGGTCACCAAAAGTCTTGACCAAGTGAAAGCCAACCTCCAGAGGCCAGCACATCATTTTTTTAATCAAATTGAACAGGGCATGTCGGAACACCTTACTCCTAAACTCCAGTTTAGTGTCATGCAGGCCTGCAAAGCTACTTACATGCAGGCTATGCAGCAGAGTCGGTATTTTCAGCAGACAGTGGCAGCATATCCACCTGTGCCAACACTGTCATGCTTGACCTCAATGCCGAGCTCTGCTGCATACCACTGCACAACCACCTCCATTCTAAGCACTGCCAGACACCACTACAGCACCACCACGCGGAGTGCTGTTGGACAGCCCACCACCACCACCATGACAACTGCTGCTCCTGTTTGGACCTCCTCCACTGCCACCACCATGCAGCAGCAGCAACTGGACCCTGGCATGGCCTTCCCCACCACCACCGTACAGCAGCAGCAGCCGGACCCTGGCATGGCCTTCCCCACCACCACAACCATGCAGCAGCTGGACCCGGGCATGGCCTTCCCCACCACCACAACCATGCAGCAGCAGCACACCGACCTTGGCAAGGCCTTCCCCACCACCACAACCATGCAGCAGCACACGGACCCTGACACGTTGGCCACCACGGCCAGGCCGCTAGAAATGAGCCCAACGAGGCTCCCCGTACTGCAGCACCAATCCCAAAAAGGTAAAGGAAAGAAGAAACAGAGGACTATCGCTATCCCTCCCCCTCACCTCCCAATGTGTCTGTAATGTCTGGTTTGTCTCACCCTTCCACTGTGTCTCTGCCCTCTCATGCGTCAAGCTCCATCCCCGAACTGCCAGACCCCAGTAATTTAATTGCCCCTTCTCCTGCCACCCCTGCATCGTCCACAGTTAGTCAAGCTTCACAGCTACATACCCCCCATTTCTGGCACTCTACCCAAGCAGGCACAGTTAATTTTTTTGTGTGTGTAATAAAAATAAATAATAATGTTTTTTGCCCCAATAATGTTTTGTTAATTGTGTATTTCGCCGCCGACAACACACACCGTGCACCGAATAAAACACTGCGCCGCACACTTTATTTTTTGCCACCTCATAGCTCAAGTAGTTAGTAAGTTCAACACTGCAGCTTTGTGTGTGTTTGGTATAGAGATATGAGGTGGCCCCAAAAAATACTTGTATTTTCTCCATAATCTCTTCCTTCTACTTACTCTGTGACTTTGTGTTGCAGACTGAAGAGAAAATGGCAGTACTGCAAAGCAGAACTATACTCAAAAACTCATTAGTTATGACACCTGACCTGGTGAGTAGAGAACAGCCCTGTATAACCTCCATTTTCTCTCCACTGTACGTAATCTATTTCACACAAAGTGAAGGGACGATAGAGGTCATACAAGGCATATCTATACTCACCTGGACAAGTGTCAGAAATAGTGAATTCATGAGGCTGTTATTTGTGCCACCTGAATTGATGAGTATAGATCTGTTTTGTAAACAGCCATCGTCTCTTCAGTCTGCGTCCAATACATACTGCAGAACAGAATCCGAACACAATGACGTCAACAACCTTAACACTCACAACCTAAGTGGTTTGTAGAGGAAATACATAGAAGACACAGTCAAGATAACAAAACACGTTGTTTATTAACAGCAAATATTAGTAACATTTAAAACATAACTGGTACAGACCCAAACCCAACAGGACATTTTACACAATATTGTCCTGCCATGCCACACGTCCAATATCAGAATCAAAAAAGGCAGCAAATTGGTCCCGCATGTGGCCAACTTCAACAATTGACTGCAGCTGGTGATGCTGGTAATCTGGCAATGGGTTTGCAACTGGTTCATCCAGTTCAATGTTGGGTCCCTCCTTAGCCATAATGTAATTGTGGAGAAACACACAGGCTTTGACCACCTCATCGACTGTCTCCGTTTTTAGATTAATGGCTGTTGCAAGAATGTGCCATTTTCAGACTAGAATCCCAAAGGTACACTCTACTGTTCTTCGGGCCCTGGTCAGTCTGTAGCTAAAGATCCTTTTAGTGTGGTTCAAGTCCCGACTGGAATATGGCTTCAGTAGGTTTTCACACATCTGGAAGGCCTCTTCCCCAACCATAACAAATGGCATCGGTGGACCTTGAGTGTTGGGGAGAGGTCGTGGCCGTGGAAAATTTAAAATTTTTGCCATACACATGTCGGCCCATATGCGACTTCTTGAAAGTCTGGGAATCATTGCCACGGCCAAAAGCTCCAATGTCCACGGTGAAGAAGCGACAGTCTGCATCTGCTATTGCCATGAGCACAACAGAAAAATATTTTTTGTAGTTGAAGTACTCCGATCCAGTTCTGGCGGGTTTGATAATGTGTATGTTCTTTCCATCCACCGCACCCAAACAGTTGAGGAAATCACACACACTCCAGAATTTCTCTGCAATTTCCATCCACATGTCCTCGGTGGGTATGGGTATATATTCATCCCGGAGAACGTTCCACAAAGCCTGCAGGTGTCCGCAACTATTCCAGACAGGGTGAAAATTCCAAGCCGGTACTGGAAGTGGAGGGATGATAAGCTCTCTCTGGTTGCCAGAAATCTGTAATAAAATAAATAAAAAATAAATTACAATCAATTCTATTTATGGGGTTGTTCTGCTAAAGACATAAAGGAAAATACAAAGAATACATGTCAGACGAACAATATTTATGACTGGCATTTGTTTCGAATTATTACGTGCCTTAATGTAACCAGCAGACGTTCCTCTGCTGGAATCACTCTACGGAGCTGGGTGTCCTGTCTCCAGATGGCTCCTTGGACATGACCAAGCAAATCCCGAAAAGAGTCTTGCGACATCCGGGTATATTCCGGGAATTTGTCCGGGTTGGTATTAAGCTCGCCATGTAGCGTGTGATAGGGTCCACGGCTCTCCCGGAGTTCGATAATGGGGTGTCGCCAAAAACACCGACGCCATGTCCTTCTCTGTCTTTCTCAATTTCTTTGTTGCTCCCAAGCAAACGCACAGGCAAGAAACAGCTTGATGCTTAAATCCAGGTTGAAATAAAAGCTCTCCATGCAAATATCCATCATGACACAGGATACAGTAGCACATTGTTAAGATTTCAGCAGTCCTAGGTTCTGTATATAGATATCCCATAATACACGCCCTCTGTAGTCCGATTGGCGGTGTCTGGTTATCTAGATTTTTCTCCTGTAAAATTTTCCACCATGCGCACCAAAAACGCATGCAAAAGCATGAAAACGCCGCCTTTTTTAAACCGCATGCGTTACTGTATGCGTCTAAAAAAACGCTGTGTTTGTACGCATTTCCATGCGGTTTTTCCTTCATTTGCTGTTGCGGATTAAATGCTGTTTATTCTAACACAAATGTGAAGCTAGCCTAAGTCAGCTGGGGTAAAAGGCTGGCAAAGTATCACAAAGGAGGAAACCCAGCATTTGGTGACGTACATGGCTTCCAGACTTCAGGCAGTCATTTCCTGCAAAAGTTTTTATACACAGTATTTAAAATGAACATTTTATTATTTAATTCTCAAGGTCTGTCACACTGTAGAGGGATCAGCTTTATTCCTATTTGCACAAGGAAAGACTAGAAACAATCGGATGAAAGTGAATGGGAGGATACACAGATTAGATATTAGAAAAATCTTTTTTGATAGTGAGGGTGATCAATGAGTGGAGCAGGCTTCCACGAGAGGTTGTGAGTTCTCCTTCAATGGAAGTCTTCAAACAGAGGCTGGACACACATGTGTCTTGGATGATTTAGTGAATCTTATATTGAAAAAGGGGTTTGACCAGATGACCTAGGAGATTCCTTTCAACTCTACCATTCTATGATTTATGGTAAAGTTTCTAAACATTTCACATGATACTTTTGTTCATCCCTTTTAATTCAACCTGAAAGTGTACACTTCAATTGTATCTCAGTTGTTTCATTTTATAAAGTAGTGACATTCGGATGCCAAATCACAAAGATTCGGTCACCATTCAATTATTTCTGGACCTAACTGTATTGATAGATATATAGATGGCAATTATATAATACATACTGTAAATATATAGTGAAGTTCTGACACCTAAAGGAAAAGTTGTGGACTCATGGAGATATATATATATATATATATATATATATATATATATATATATATATATATATATATATATATATATATATATATATATATATATGCACATTTACGCATACATGTACAGTACAGACCCAAAGGTTTGGACACACCTTCTCATTTAAAGATTTTTCTGTATTTTCATGACTATGAAAGTTGTACATTCACACTGAAGGCATCAAAACTATGAATTAACACATGTGGAATTATATACTTAATTTCAGTTGTTTCACACTTTTTTGTTATGTCATATTCTAGGTTCTTCAAAGGGGCAACATTTTGCTTTGATGACTGCTTTGCACACTCTTGGCATTCTCTTGATAAGCTTCAAGAGGTAGTCACCGGGAATGGTTTTCACTTCACAGGTGTGCCCTGTCAGGATTTCTTGCCTTATAAATGGGGTTGGGACCATCAGTTGTGTTGTGTAGAAGTCTGGTGGAAACACAGCTGATAGTCCTACTGAATAGACTGTTAGAATTTGTATTATGGCAAGAAAAAAAGCAGCTAAGTAAAGAAAAATGAGTGGCCATCATTACTTTAAGAAATGAAGGTCAGTCAGTCCGAAAAATTGGGAAAACTTTGAAAGTGTCCCCAAGTGCAGTGGCAAAAACCATCAAGCGCTACAAAGAAACTGACTCACATGAGGACCGCCCCAGGAAAGGAAGACCAAAAGTCACCTCTGCTTCTGAGTATAAGTTTATCCGAGTTAACAGCAGCTCAGATTAGAGAACAGGTCAATGCCACACAGAGTTCTAGCAGCAGACACATCTCTACAACAACTATTAAGAGGAGACTTTGTGCAGCAGGCTTTCATGGTAAAATAGCTGCTAGGAAACCACTGTTAAGGACAGGCAACAAGCAGAAGAGACTTGTTTGGGCTAAAGAACACAAGGAATGGACATTAGACCAGTGGAAATCTGTTCTTTGGTCTGATGAGTCCAAATTTGAGATCTTTGGTTCCAACCACTGTGTCTTTGTGCAATGCAGAAAAGGTGAACAGATGGACTCTACATGCCTGGTTCCCACCGTGAAGCATGGAGGAGGAGGTGTGATGGTGTGGGGGTGCTTTGCTGGTGACACTGCTGGGGATTTATTCAAAATTGAAGGCATACTGAACCAGCATGGCTACCAAAGCATCTTGCAGTGGCATGCTTTTCCATCTGGTTTGCGTTTAGTTGGACCATCATTTTTCTTTCAACTGGACAGTGACCCCAAACACACCTCCAGGCTGTGTAATGCCTGTTTGACCAAGAAAGAGTGATGGGGTGCTACGCCACATGACCTGGCCTCCACAGTCACCAGACCTGAACCCAATCGAGATGGTTTGGGGTGAGCTGGACCACAGAGTGAAGGCAAAAGGGCCAACAAGTGCTAAGCATCTCTGGGAACTCCTTCAAGATTGTTGGAAGACCATTCCCGGTGACTATCTTTTGAAGTTCATCAAAAGAATGCCAAGAGTGTGCAAAGCGGTCATCGAAGCAAAAGGTGGCTACTTTGAAGAACCTAGAATATAATACATAATTTCAGTTGTTTCACACTTTTTTGTTAAGTATATAATTCCACATGTGTTAATTCAAAGTTTTGATGCCTTCAGTGTGAATGTACAATTTTCATAGTCATGAAAATACATAAAAATCTTTAAATGAGGTGTGTCCAAACTTTTGGTCTGCACTGTATATATATATATATATATATATATATATATATATATATATATATATATATATACAGTATACATATATACTGTTATCTCTGTAATTGTAAAATAATTCTAGCCCTTGAACGCTAACAGGAGAGAACATGCTGGTTAATACTAAAAATAGTGTTTATGTGGGTACTCAAATTACACAACACAGCGGTGGTGCAGCGCATATGTCTGGGATCATTTTCTCTCCTGCTGTCACTAAGTAGACCGCGGATAGTTGCAGGTGTGTAACATATGAGATGATATAAAAATGTTCATGTTAGAGCTATGATGACAGGCCTTCAAATTTTATGGAGTGATGGAAGGTTGGGTCAAAGACTTAATTCAACTCTACACTTGTATAAGCAACCACCTCAGAGCAGCCACACTTACCGTATTCATATTAATAAGACATAGAAATATATGTTGTAGGAAAAGTGTGGTCAAAACAAACAGTTTGTTCACGCTATCCTGTTGCTTTAATTTTTGTATGCACATTATTATAGTTTTATGAACCATAGAGGCAGAACATGTCTGTTGTGGGATATTCTAAGAGACGAGGTGCAGTATTGCTTTGTACCATCTCCTTTAGTTGTTTAGTATCAAGAATCTAAACATAACTCCCGTCTTCTGAGGAGCTCAATGTTAGAAAATAAAGGTGCTGAGATTGGGCCCTATGGCCATTAATGGGTAGAGAGGCAAACAAAAATCAGACCCTGTTCTTCTACGAGTGCATTTTTATGACTTGTTCACTTTTTAGAATCCCTTCTTGTAAGAAAGGAATCCCCAAATAAGTATTCTTCCATACTATTAGCCATATCTAATTAATTGGTATCAGCAATAATGTACAGAGAACAAGTGCGTAGTTTTCCTGCAGCACCCCCACTGGGGAAGTGAAGCATTACATGGTGTATTGTTTGGATGTGCCAAGTCCTCCACAAAGAAAGAGAAAGAAATGGTTTTTGTAACTGTTATGTTCTCCATCGAAGATCGAAAATGATAGCCCCCTCGATTTTTAAGAGAGGCCTAATAATATTTTTTAAAATCAGTGAATCAGACAAGCCAAAACTGACAGATGTCTGTGTAGAGAACAATTATTTATTTATAGTCAAGTGTCAATTAAAGAGATTTGATAAGAACAGCTCAAGTTATTTGCTTATACCATGTGCCAATATACTTGAGGGAAGATTTAGGATGTCACCAAAATACTGAAGAGATGTACGGTATTTGAGAAGGAATTATTGCTGCACCTGTTGGCTGAAGTAATCTCATATCACAGATTATAGAGGCTCAGCATTTAACATGGTCTTAAGAATGTATGTAACATGTATACTGTACCTGGAAACATGCACAAATATACTGAGGGTGCATATATGCATAGAATTCTACAGTTGTGGCCAAAAGTATTGACACCCCTGCAATTCTGTCAGATAATACTCAGTTTCTTCCTGAAAATGATTGCAAACACAAATTCTTTGGTATTATTATCTTCATTTAATTTGTCTTAAATGAAAAAACACTAAAAGAATTGTTCTAAAGCCAAATTGGATATAATTCCACACCAAACATAAAAAAGGGGGTGGACAAAAGTATTGGCACTGTTCGAAAAATCATGTGATGCTTCTCTAATTTGTGTAATTAACAGCACCTGTAACTTACCTGTGGCACCTAACAGGTGTTGGCAATAACTAAATCACACTTGCAGCCAGTTGACATGGATTAAAGTTGACTCAACCTCTGTCCTGTGTCCTTGTGTGTACCACATTGAGCATGGAGAAAAGAAAGAAGACCAAATAACTGTCTGAGGACTTGAGAAACCAAATTGTGAGGATGCATGAGCAATCTCAAGGCTACAAGTCCATCTCCAAAGACCTGAATGTTCCTGAGTCTACCGTGCGCAGTGTCATCAAGAAGTTTAAAGCCCATGGCACTGTGGCTAACCTCCCTAGATGTGGACGGAAAAGAAAAATTGACAAGAGACTTCAACGCAAGATTGTGCTGATGTTGGATAAAGAACCTCGACTAACATCCAAACAAGTTCAAGCTGCCCTGCAGTCCGAGGGTACAACAGTGTCAACCCGTACTATCCGTCGGCGTCTGAATGAAAAGGGACTATATGGTAGGAGACCCAGGAAGACCCCACTTCTTACCCTGAGACATAAAAAAGCCAGGCTGGAGTTTTCCAGAACTTGCCTGAAAAAGCCTAAAACGTTTTGGAAGAATGTTCTCTGGTCAGATGAGACAAAAGTAGAGCTTTTTGGGCAAAGGCATCAACATAGAGTTTACAGGAGAAAAAAAAGAGGCATTCAAAGAAAAGAACACGGTCCCTACAGTCAAACATGGCGGAAGTTCCCTGGTGTTTTGGGGTTGATTTGCTGCCTCTGGCACTGGACTGCTTGACCGTGTGCATGGCATAATGAAGTCTGAAGACTACCAACAAATTTTGCAGCATAATGTAGGGCCCAGTGTGAGAAAGCTGGGCCTCCCTCAGAGGTTATGGGTCTTCCAGCAGGACAATGACCCAAAACACACTTCAAAAAGCACTAGAAAATGGTTTGAGAGAAAGTACTGGAGAATTCTAACGTGGCCAGCAATGAGTCCAGACCTGAATCCCATAGAACACCTGTGGAGAGATCTAAAAATGGCAGTTTGGAGAAGGCACCCTTCAAATATCAAGGACCTGGAGCAGTTTGCCAAAGAAGAATGGTCTAAAATTCCAGCAGAGCATTGTAAGAAACTCATTGATGGTTACCGGAAGCGGTTGGTCGCAGTTATTTTGGCTAAAGGTTGTGCAACCAAGTATTAGGCTGAGGGTGCCAATACTTTTGTCTGGCCCATTTTTGGAGTTTTGTGTGAAATGATCAATGTTTTGCTTTTTGCTTCATTCTCTTTTGTGTTTTTTCATTTAAGACAAATTAAATGAAGATAATAATACCAAAGAATTTGTGTTTGCAATCATTTTCAGGAAGAAACTGAGTATTATCTGACAGAATTGCAGGGGTGTCAATACTTTGGGCCACAACTGTATCTATCTCATATCTATCTATCTATCTATCTATCTATCTATCTATCTATCTATCTATCTATCTATCTATCTATCTATCATCTATCTATCTATCATCTATCATCTATCTATCCATATCTATCTAGCTCATATCTATTTATCTAATATATATCTATGTATCGATTATCTATCTATCTTATAGCTATCTATCATCTATCTATCTATCAATCACCTACAGTCATGGCCAAAAGTATTCACACCCCTGCAAATTCTATTTGTATTATTATCTTCATTTAATTTGTCTTAAATGAAAAACCACAAAAGAGAATGAAGCAAAAAGCAAAACATTGATCATTTCACACAAAACTCCAAAAATGGGCCAGACAAAAGTATTGGCACCCTCAGCCTAATACTTGGTTGCACAACCTTTAGCCAAAATAACTGCGACCAACCGCTTCCGATAACCATCAATGAGTTTCTTACAATGCTCTGCTGGAATTTTAGACCATTCTTCTTTGGCAAACTGCTCCAGGTCCCTGATATTTGAAGGGTGCCTTCTCCAAACTGCCATTTTTAGATCTTTCCACAGGTGTTCTATGGGATTCAGGTCTGGATTCATTGCTGGCCACCTTAGAAGTCTCTAGTGCTTTCTCTCAAACCATTTTCTAGTGCTTTTTGAAGTGTCTTTTGGGTCATTGTCCTGCTGGAAGACCCATGACCTCTGAGGGAGACCCAGCTTTCTCACACTGGGCCCTACATTATGCTGCAAAATTTGTTGGTAGTCTTCAGACTTCATAATGCCATGCACACGGTCAAGCAGTCCAGTGCCAGAGGCAGCAAAGCAACCCCAAAACATCAGAGAACCTCCGCCATGTTTGACTGTAGGGACCGTGTTCTTTTCTTTGAATGCCTCTTTTTTTCTCCTGTAAACTCTATGTTGATGCCTTTGCCCCAAAAGCTCTACTTTTGTCTCATCTGACCAGAGAACATTCTTCCAAAACGTTTTAGGCTTTTTCATGTAAGTTTTGGCAAACTCCAGCCTGGCTTTTTTATGTCTCAGGGTAAGAAGTGGGGTCTTCCTGGGTTTCCTACCATACAGTCCCTTTTCATTCAGACACCGACGGATAGTAAGGGTTGACACTGTTGTACCCTCGGACTGCAGGGCAGCTTGAACTTGTTTGGATGTTAGTCGAGGTTCTTTATCCAACATCCGCACAATCTTGCGTTGAAATCTCTTGTCAATTTTTCTTTTCCGTCCACATCTAGGGAGGTTAGCCACAGTGCCATGGGCTTTAAACTTCTTGATGACACTGCGCACGGTAGACTCAGGAACATTCAGGTCTTTGGAGATGGACTTGTAGCCTTGAGATTGCTCATGCATCCTCACAATTTGGTTTCTCAAGTCCTCAGACAGTTATTTGGTCTTCTTTCTTTTCTCCATGCTCAATGTGGTACACACAAGGACACAGGACAGAGGTTGAGTCAACTTTAATCCATGTCAACTGGCTGCAAGTGTGATTTAGTTATTGCCAACACCTGTTATGTGCCACAGGTAAGTTACAGGTGCTGTTAATTACACAAATTAGAGAAGCATCACATGATTTTTCGAACAGTGCCAATACTTTTGTCCACCCCCTTTTTATGTTTGGTGTGGAATTATATCCAATTTGGCTTTAGAACAATTCTTTTTGTGTTTTTTTAATGTAAGACAAATTAAATGAAGATAATAATACCAAAGAATTTGTGTTTGCAATCATTTTCAGGAAGAAACTGAGTATTATCTGACAGAATTGCAGAGGTGTGAATACTTTTGGCCATGACTGTATCTATCTCTGTCTCTCATATCTATCTGTCATCTATCTCATACAGTGCCTACAAGTAGTATTCAACCCCCTGCAGGTTTAGTAGGATTACACATTTGGAATTAACTTGGCATTGTGACATTTGGACTGTAGATCAGCCTGGAAGTGTGAAATGCACTGCAGCAAAAAAGAATGTTATTTCTTTGTTTATTTTTTTTTTAAATTGTGAAAAGTCTTTTCAGAGGGTCATTTATTATTCAACCCCTCAACCCACCAGAATTCTGTTTGGTTCCCCTAAAGTATTAAGAAGTAGTTCAGGCACAAAGAACAATGAGCTTCACATGTTTGGATTAATTATCTCTTTTTCCAGCCATTTCTGACTATTTAAGACCCTCCCCAAACTTGTGAACAGCACTCAAACATGGTCAACATGGGAAATACAAAGGAGCATTCCAAGGCCATCAGAGACAAGATCGTGGAGGGTCACAAGGCTGGCAAGGGGTACAAAACCCTTTCCAAGGAGTTGGGCCTACCTGTCTCCACTGTTGGGAGCATCATCCGGAAGTGGAAGGCTTATGGAACTACTGTTAGCCTTCTACGGCCTGGACAGCCTTTGAAAGTTTCCTCCCGTGCCGAGGCCAGGCTTGTCCGAAGAGTAAAGGCTAACCCAAGGACAACAAGGAAGGAGCTCCGGGAAGATCTCATGGCAGTGGGGACATTGGTTTCAGTCAATACCATAAGTAACTTACTCCACCGCAATGGTCTCCGTTCCAGACGAGCCCGTAAGGTACCTTTACTTTCAAAGCGTCATGTCAAGGCTCGTCTACAGTTTGCTCATGATCACTTGGAGGACTCTGAGACTGACTGGTTCAAGGTTCTCTGGTCTGATGAGACCAAGATCGAGATCTTTGGTGCCAACCACACACGTGACGTTTGGAGACTGGATGGCACTGCATACGACCCCAAGAATACCATCCCTACAGTCAAGCATGGTGGTGGCAGCATCATGCTGTGGGGCTGTTTCTCAGCCAAGGGGCCTGGCCATCTGGTCCGCATCCATGGGAAGATGGATAGCACGGCCTACCTGGAGATTTTGGCCAAGAACCTCCGCTCCTCCATCAAGGATCTTAAGATGGGTCGTCATTTCATCTTCCAACAAGACAACGACCCAAAGCACACAGCCAAGAAAACCAAAGCCTGGTTCAAGAGGCAAAAAATCAAGGTGTTGCAGTGGCCTAGTCAGTCTCCTGACCTTAACACAATTGAAAACTTGTGGAAGGAGCTCAAGATTAAAGTCCACATGAGACACCCAAAGAACCTAGATAACTTGGAGAAGATCTGCATGGAGGAGTGGGCCAAGATAACTCCAGAGACCTGTGCCGGCCTGATCAGGTCTTATAAAAGATGATTATTAGCTGTAATTGCAAACAAAGGTTATTCCACAAAATATTAAACCTAGGGGTTGAATAATAATTGACCCACACTTTTATGTTTAAAATTTATAAAAATTTAACTGAGCAACAAAACTTTTTGGTTTGTAAGATTTATGCATCTGGTAATAAATCCTGCTCTTGTTTGAAGTTTGAAGGCTCTAACTTATTTGCATCTTATTAAACCTGCTAAATCTGCAGGGGGTTGAATACTACTTGTAGGCACTGTATCTATCATCTATCTATCACATATCTTTCTATCTCTATCTATCTCATATCCATTTATCTATTTCACATCTATCTATCTAATATCAAAAAAGTTGAGGCAGCCCACCAAGTCCAAAGTTACAAAGTGCTCTTTAACAGCTCATGTGGTGATGTTTTGGTCCTGGGTACAGACCTCACTCAGGCAGGAGAAAGGTCTGTACTAGTGATGAGCGAATATACTCGTTACTCGAGATTTCTCGAGCACGCTCGGGTGACCTCCAAGTATTTTTTAGTGCTCGGAAATTTAGTTTTTATTGCCGCAGCTGAATGATTTATATCTGTTAGTCAGCATAAGTACATGTGGGGGTTGCCTAGGGAATCCCCACATGTAATCAAGCTGGCTAGAGATGTAAATCATTCAGCTGTGGCAATAAAAACTAAATTTCCGAGCACTAAAAAATACTCGGAGGACACCCGATTGTGCTCGGGATTTCTCGAGTAACGAGTATATTCGCTCATCACTAGTCTGTACCCAAGACCGAAACGTCGCCACATGGGCTATTAAAGAGCACTTTGTATCTTTGGACTTGGTGTGCTGCCTCAACTTATTTTGATATTATTTACAAGGACTGGTATGTACCTGTGAGGCGTTTGCACCCTACCTTTAACTGTGCTGTTTTTTCTACTCTTTTCTATCTATCTTTCTATCTATCTATTTGTATCTATCTATTTAATTAAAAACAAATTGGCAGCACTTCTAAAAAAAAAAACAAGTGCAATAAAACCTGTAAAGGTGATGTCCAAACCACCAAAATCGAAAATCAGAAAAAAACAGGCAGCACTCCAAAAATCAAAATGAAAAACTGTGGCTTTACTGATCCATTAGCAGCAACGTTTCGGCAGATTTCTCTGCCTTTCTCAAGCCTTGATTTTTGGAGTGCTGCCTGTTTTTTTCTGATTATCGATCCATCTATCTATCTACATCATATCTATCTATCTTTCTATTTATCTATCCATATCTATCCCATATCTATCTATTACAAATCTATCTTTCAATTTGTGTATCTTGTAAGTTGCCAAACTGAATTTTATAGACAGTAATGGTTATAGTATGATTATCGTATGACTGATTTATTAACTGTGAAGGTTCTTTCACATGCGGGGCGATAATCATAAAAATGTACATTTTCCATGTAAACATTCCACCAATCATCAGACAAACGAGCCAAAAAATCCTCATTGTAGGAATCTTGTCTCCCAATATGTGTGGTGTGCTGCTGACATTATGCATAGTGTATGGGAACAGATTGATTGTATTACCGATTGTTCTCTCCCCATACAGTTATTATTGGACCATGTGAAAGAACTTTAGACAAGCGCCGATCGACTTTGTGGGATTTCAGTTTGGAGGTTTTCTTTATATTTATGCTGCCTTTCATCAAATGTGAATACATTCTTTGTGCTGCTTAAAAGTATTAGAAATGTATTTTGGCATAACAGAAAGCAAAGCAACACCTCACGCCACCTGTTAAAGTAAGGCATCGTATACAATTTATAGTGCATGTTCTGGAAAGTCCAATTCTTTGATTTTATTTAAAACTAAGATCTGGAGCACTACCTGTCGTGTGCAAGCTTCTCAGTACCCTAATCCCTCCCGCATCGCTCCACGGGTACCAAAAGCATAGCTGTAGAGATCAAATGCTGCCATCCCCCCCAAAAAAGAGTGCTGTTTGAGCAGCGTGGGAGGCAGTACAGTCATATTTAATCTGGGTCTGACATATGGAGCTCTATGCATGTTAGATCTGCACTGAGAAGTAGTTCTAGTGTTCCTTGTAAAGGTGAGCACATATGTTTCATTTCTTCGCCTGATTTGGGCCCCTGGAAAGGCACACAGCATCTGTATAGCTGGCAGTGAAATGGTATTTCCAGGCAGGCAGTCTGTTGGAGGGTAGTGAGCCAATCCACTGCTTTGTCTGAGCAGCTGAGAACTTCATCTGAGTATTACCATGGTGTACGGTAACACAGACCTGTTCCATGAGCAAGTAAAGTACTGAGCAAGTGTTAGGGTCAATATTTATAGACCGCAGCACTGCACAGAACAGCCAGGCGCAGCGCAGAGATCTGCAGCACCAGGGGCTCAACTGGTTTTGATTTTGCCTTTTTTATTTCAGCCATCACCAGGTTTCCTTCTTCAATTCACAACATTCTGGAAGTAACGAAAACTTAAAAACTAGCGAAAAGTGAAGATTGAGGTGGCGGGTAAGTGCTGTACTGTTCGGTCTGTGTACTTGGGGGAAACAAGCAGGTGTCACGCTCAGCACAAATGTTCCGCTAATCTACCCCAGCATTACACACATGGCTTCCCCTGTGTCAGGTCCCTTTTATGGATTTTATGCGCTTCACTTAACCCCTTAGAACCTCCAGCTACATGCCTCTACACATAGTCCCATAAAGTGTGTAAAATACTGTATGCCTAGAGAAGAAATCAGGCAGATGGAATCATTACTGGTAAATGAATATATGTAGGAGCTTTCCTCTGATCCGTACTATTCCTATGTGCGTTCAGTGTACTTACAGTGTAATTTATATAATTTATAATCATTCTGTTCAGGCTTTTCATATTCTTTCTTCATTACTAATATTTACTGTCATTAGTGTTACTGTTATAGGATTTGTAGTTGCAGGATCAGGACTGACACATTCTTGTTCATTTATTGAATACGTTGTTTTTTTCTACTTTTTACTTAATTTCCTGCACCTCTGCCCTGTTACTGTTTTCTTATATAAATAAAATTAGGGTTATCAGTGTTCACATTTTAGGTATTTCTAGTAGTATTCTGGACATCCCAGAAGCTGTCATCTTTTTGTAGTTAACAAAATAACTTACATGGTGGTCATCTGAAGTCTGTAGGTTATCAGCAGTGAAGTGTCTGTACAGTATTGTTATTATTATTATTATTATTATTTTTATTATTATTATTACTTATTGTTATAGCGCCTTTTATTCCATGGCGCTTTACATGTGAGGAGGGGTATACATAAAAACAAGTACAATAATCTTAAACAATACAATACAAGTCATAACTGGTACAGGAGGAGAGAGGACAGTTACAGTAGTAATAACAGTGCGTTAATACACTTACAGTATGTGGTGCAGAACAGTTGTGGTGTATATATAATAATAATATTTTACAAATTTTAAATATTTGCCTACTATCATACTGAATGACACATTAGTAGGCACCAAAAATATCTATCTATCTATCTATCTATCTATCTATCTATCTATCTATCTATCTATCTATCTATCGATCTATCATCACAGATCTATCTATTACATATCTATCTACTATATATCTATCACATATCTATCTATATCTATCCTCTATCTATCTATCTATCTATCTATCTATCTATCTATCTATCTATCTATCCCATATCTATCTATCTATCTATCTATCCCATATCTATCTATCTAATATCTATATCTATCTATCTATCCCATATCTATCTATCTATCTATCTATCTATCTATCTATCTATCCCATATCTATCTATCTATCTAATATCTATATCTATCTCATATCTATCCTATCTATCTGTCTATCCCATATCTATCTATATATCTATCTATCTATCTATTTATCTATCCCATATCTATATCCATCTATCTATCTCATCTCTATTCTATCTTATCTATCTATCTATCTATCTATCTATCTATCTATCTATCTATCCCATATCTATCTATCTATCTATCTATCTATCTATCTATCTATCTATCTATCTATCTATCTATCTATCTATCCAGCAGCATTTACAGTTCATGTATTTGTTAGATATATGCGAGCTCACTTTGAATGAAGTTGAGCTTAAATTAGAAGAGTGTCTATTTTGATCATCTCCCCGATGATATAAGATGTGGGCACACCTGGACCATCTTCTTGCCTGCCATTTAATGCTGATGGCAGCTTTCCTAAGGAATAAGAATCCATAGAAAAAAAGAATCTCAACAAATGCTTTTTTTCCAGAGTATTTTTCTTTCCATTACATAAAATAAATTTGACCATATTCCAATAGACATTAACGTTTCAGACATCATTAGCCCCTGTGTTTGTGTACTCCCACCCATGCTGTAATATAAGCTTAAGGTTAACAGTAACACAAGAGACCTATACATTGAACATGACCTGTATGTATGTCATACCAGAGCTCAGGAAAATGAATGTTTTTGCAAAAACACAGCATTTTAGAACTGTGCTTTACCTGGACCAGTAGGAATGAAATGTCTTGTAACTTGTAGGGACATTATCACAATAACTTTTATATTATAATGCATACATCCTTCCTTACTGCAGTTGCATTAACATCCCAAGCATCCTTCAATAAACTCTTTTCCTTTACAATATCATATCAATTATTTCCACAAAAATCTTGTATAAATTAGAAACATTGTAAAATCTTTTGCATCATGAAGTTATAATGCTAGGTACTGTTTACCTGGACATTATTGATACTACTGCTGGCCAAAATACTGTATATGTTGGGGTCCTAATGTTGATTTGAGGTTCTAATAATGGCGCCAAGATGTTTATTTCTGGGGTCGGCTACATATACATTTTTGATTGAGACTTTGTGAATTGTGTTAACCTTTTGAACATATCCTTGGGGTCTTACAGACCATGATAATAATAATAATAATAATTTTTATTTATATAGCGCCAACATATTCCGCAGCGCTTTACAACTTATAGAGGGGACTTCTACAGACAATAGACATTACAGCATAACAGAAATCACAGTTCAAAACAGATACCAGTAGGAATGAGGGCCCTGCTCGCAAGCTTACAAACTATGAGGAAAAGGGGAGACACGAGAGGTGGATGGTAACAATTGCTTTAGTTATTTGGACCAGCCATAGTGTAAGGCTCGGGTGTTCATGTAAAGCTGCATGAACCAGTTAACTGCCTAAGTAAGTAGCAGTACAGACACAGAGGCTATTAACTGCATAAAGTGTATGAGAACATGATGCGAGGAACCTGATTATGTGTATCTGTATGATGTATCTGAATGCTCAAAGATTATGTTGTAATATACATATGCAGATGTGTCTTCTCTCTAATTGCAGCATATTCAAGATGTATTTGATTGATGGATGCCATATGTCAGCCATCTGTCACTTATCCCATGTTTTTATCTTTTTTTTAATGTATACTTTAACATATTGATTTTTACTGGATTGATATAACAGATGCATTCCATAGATGCCATTAGTCAGACATCTTTCAATCATTGATCATAAGTACCCTCTCTAATGTATACCTTTTTTATTGTGTGACACAGAAGTGTATTCAATTGGTATCATGACAAAGTATATAATTTACTGGAAGACAAGAAAAGGGTGGACTCACCTGCAGTTTACAGTTAATCAGGACAGTATACCAACATTGTGCCTTACTCAATTAGTGTTCTTTTACTATATGTTATTTAAAAAGGTTGTCCCACGAGCAAAGTACATTTTCATTAATAGTTCTTGTTCCTGTGCTGAGATAATCTTATAAATGTGCCCCTGCTATAAACTGTGTGATGGCTATGTCCAACCATGTAGAACTTCTCTAGTTTTTGGTCAACACATACCACAGTTTGTGGCCAGGGGAGAGAGAGCATAAGTCACTAATGATAAGTGAGTATACAGAGAAATGGCAAGAGTTCACAGCTGATGCTTTCTGAGTTTAGACTTTTACCTGTTTGTTTTGTCAGAGTAGTGAGTGTTTCTGCTGCATCACCAGTCCTGTGAGTTCATTATAAATCAAGTCAGTGGCATATAAGCTCAGTGGCCCCTGGAGTTCCAAATTCACTGACCTGATTTATGATGAGCTGTGAGGGCTGGATATGTGTCAGAAACACTCACTCCTGTGATAAAACGGGCAAGTAAATGTTTTACCTCAAGTAGACAAATTTGTTAACTCATGCAGGAAAATGTGTTACCTCAGATAGCAGCACCTGCAGCCCCTGCTGTTTCTTCTGTATACTCCTTTATCACAAGGGACTTGGGCTATTTCCCATGGCCAAGAGCTGTGGTATGTGCCGATCACGAACTGGAGCAGCTTTTCACGTTCGACACAGCTATTACACTGAACATAGCAGGGGCACATTTATAAGATTAGCTCAACACAAGAACATTTTTCAAAATGTGGAAATTAGTCTTATTCCAAGATCTAGTGATTAACCCCTTTGCGACCTCCACCATACTTGTACTGCGGAGGTCGCATCTCTTCCTTTGATGCAGGCTCTGGCGGTGAGGCCACATCAAAGCCAGAACATGTCAGCTGTTTTGTACAGCTGACATGTGCCCGCAATAGCGGTGGGTGGAATCGTGATCCACCCGCCGTTATTAACTAGTCAAACGCTGACAGAGGCATTGAACAAGCTCTTCCGGCCATAGAGCTGGAAATGCATGAATCGGTGATCAGGGGTCATTGGTGTGTTGGCATAACAACCAGGGGTCACCTGATGACCTCTATGGTTGTTGATGCCAGATTGCTGTGAGCGCCACCCTGTGGTCGGCGCTCATAGCAATGCTGTAATTCATCTACATAGGAGCGATCTAAGCATCGCTCCTATGTAGCTGAGCCGATCAAGTTGTGCCAGCTTTCTAGCCTGCCATAGAGGTTATTGAAGCATGGCGAAAGTAATAAAAAAATAAAAAAAAAATATATAAACGTTTAAATCACCCCCTTTCACCCCCATTCAAAATAAAACAATTAAAAAAAAATCAAACCTACACATATTTTGTATTGCCGCATTCAGAATCGCCCAATCTATCATTAAAAAAAAGATTAACCTGATTGCTAAACGGCGTAGCAATAAAAAAATTCAAAATGCCAGAATTACGTTTTTTTGGTCGCCGCGACATTGCATTAAAATGCAATAATGGGCGATAACAAGAACGTATCTGCACCAAAATGGTATCATTAAAAACGACAGCTCAGCATGCAAAAAATAAGCCCTCACCCAACCCCAGATTACCGAAAATGGAGACACTACGGGTATCGGAAAATTGCACTTTTTTTTTTTTTTTTTTAGCAAAGTTTGGAATTTTTTTTCACCACTTAGATAAAAAAAGAACCTAAACATGTTTGGTGTCTACGAACTCATAATAACCTGGACAATCATAGTGGCAGGTCAGTTTTAGCATTTAGTGAACCTAGCAAAACAGCCAAACAAAAAACAGTTGTGGGATTGCACTTTTTTTGCAATTTGACCGCACTTGGAATTTTTTGCCCATTTTCTAGTACACAACATGGTAAAACCAATGACGTCGTTCAAATGTACAACCCGTCCCGCAAAAAATAAGCCCTCACATGGCCATATTGATGGAAAAATACAAAAGTTATGGATCTGGGAAGAAGGGCAGCGAAAAACAAAAATGCAAGAAAGAAAAAGGCAGTGTCTCTAAGGGGTTAATATGTACTGTGTTTGTGGAACAACCTCTGTAATAGTGTTCTCTAATTCTGGATATTTCCTACATGTACTGTGCTACGCACCAATGTTAGGCTTCTTTCACACTAGCGTCGGGCCGAGGTCCCCGACGCTAGCGTTGTCTCCGCCGCACAACGGGTACAGCGGATGCATTTTTCCAGCGCATCCGCTGCCCCATTGTGAGGTGCGGGGAAGTGCGGGGAGGTGGGGGCGGAGAAAAAACGGACCGTCGGGAGCAAAAAACGTTACATGTAACGTTTTTTGGTCCCGACGGTCCGCCACAGCACGGCGCAACCGTCGCACGATGGTTGCGACGTGTGGCAATGCGTCGCAAATGCGTCGCTAATGTTAGTCAATGCTGAAAAAACGCATCCTGCAAGCACTTTTGCAGGATGCGTTTTTTCGGCAAAACGACGCATTTGCGACGTATTGCAGTTAACGCTAGTGTGAAAGTAGCCGTAGGTGTTGCATACATGAGCAGTTGAATTGGAATTGCTTTCTTCAGGGTGGTGGTGGCGACTTGACCACAGTATGGCAGTCCTTTTCTGTGTAGGTAAAAAGTATACATGCAATGTTTAGATGAAAATTACATAAGACAGCATATGTAATTGAGTTTCCTTTCTGCTCTCTCTCACTTGCCTGCTGTTTTTGTTTGTGCTGCTGATACATTTATATGCTTTGCAAACAACACTAACAGCAATTAGTGTTCTCAGTTACTGTTGAACAGCTTCCAAACACAACACAAAAGGGCAAATTTTTACACCAGTAACTATAAAATTATCGAGTTTGGCTGATATTATCATATTATTGCAATAATAGTAACGCAAATTGAATATGTAGTGAGTTTTTAGGAATTCACTGACCCTGAAAATTCAAACAATTGGCAATTTGTTAGTGCACATCACTTTAAATGTCTGTCATCATTTTACGTATTGCAGAAGATTACATCAACCAGAGTCTTGCATCTATCACCCCACATGGCACAGCCAATCAAGAGGGACTTTCAAAGCCATACAAAAGCAGAAGCAGGAAATGTAGCAACCATTTTGTGGTGAATCTGGATAGTGAGAGAGAACATCATAGCTCACAGCTTAGCTATAGACATAGGGAGAGAAAGCCATAAAACAGCACAACAGTGAAGAACAGGTAGCATTCCTTTACCCATATCCATATATATTTAGGTCAGTTTGACATAAATAAAGCTGTATTTGCATTAGAGAGCCTGAAAGAGGTTGTATACAGTCCTTGGTGACTTCAGAGTGTCATGTACATCTTTTCAGGACGATTGGAGGTTTTGTACTTCTTTTGATTCTTGGCGCATCAATTTGCAGTAAATGGAATTTCTTGGGAAAATTTCTCAAAGCTTTCAGATTTGAATTTCAAAAGATTGATCTTTAAATAGTAAACATGCTGCCTTATGTCATGTTACATTAATAGCAAACTATAAGACATGTTAGTAAGAAGGTCTTGATATTTGTGACAGGTGACAGGCGTCATAGACAGTGGGGAAAATAAGTATTTGATACACTACCAACTTTTAAAGTTTTCCCACCTACAAAGAACGGAGAGGTCTCTATGACTCTCAAGTAATTACCGTATATACTCGAGTATAAGCCAAACCGAGTATAAGCCAAGACCCCTCATTTTGCTGCAAAAACTGGGAAAACTTAATGACTCGAGTATAAGCCTATGGTGGGAAATGCAGCAGCTACTGCTAAATTTCAAAAATAAAAATAGACACCAATAAAAGTAAAATTAATTGAGACATCAGTAGGTTATGTTTTTGAATATCCATATTGAATCAGGAGCCCCATATAATTCTCCATAAAGTTTGATGGGCCCCATAAGATGCTCCATACAAAATATGCCCCATATAATGCTCCATAAAGTTTATGATGGGCCCCATAAGATGCTCCATATTAAAATATGCCCCATATAATGCTGCACAAAGGTTAATAATGGCCCCATAAGATGCTCCATAGAAACATTTGCCCCATACAATGCTGCATAAAGGTTGATTATGGCCCCATAAGATGCTCCATAAAAACATTTGCCCCATACAATGCTGCATAAAGGTTGATTATGGCCCCAAAAGATGCTACATAGAAACATTTGCCCCATATAATGCTGCATTAAGGTTGATTATGGCCCCACAAGATGCTCTTTAGAGTAATATGCCCCATATGCTGTTGCTGCAATAAAGAAAAAAAATGGCATACTCGCCTCTCGTCGCTCAGGCCTCCGGCACTTGCGATATTCATCTGTCCCCATTTCACCACCGGGCGCCGCTGTGTCTTCCACGTCCTCTGCAGTGACTGTTCAGACAGAGGGCGGCACGCACACTAAACACTTCATGGTGCCCTCTAACCTGAACATCACAGCCAAAGGACACGGAAGACTGAGCAGCACCCGGTGGTAGAACGGGGACAGGTAAATATCACGCAATGCTCACCCTCCCCCGTTATACTCACCTGCTTCCGGTGCGGTCCCTGCTTCTCACTGACAGATGGCCTCGGCTCCGCCAGCTTGTTTCGGTGTTCAGCGGTCACTGGTACCGCTCATTAAAGTAATGAATATGCGGTTCTATCCCTATGGGAGTGTAGTCGTGTCCATATTAATTACTTTAATGAGCGGTACCACGTGACCACTGAACACAGGAAGAGCTGCCGGCACCCGGAGACCATCGGAGATGCAGGGACCATGCCGGGAGCAGGTGAGTATGTGACAGCCGCCGCTCTCCCACTGACCCCCTGGGACAATGACTCGAGTATAAGCTGAGAGGGGCACTTTCAGCCTAAAAAAATGGGCTGAGAATCTCTGCTTATACTCGAGTATGTACGGTAAATTGCATTTTATTTTGCATGCCACACAAAAGGTTGATACATAAAATGAGAATAATAGGGATAGGGGAAAATATGTATAAGTGGGTTAAGAGCTGGCTCAGGGATAGGAAATAAAGGGTGGTTATTAATGGAGCACACTCGGACTAGGTCGCGGTTAGCAGTGGGGTAACACAGGGGTCGGTATTGGGCCCTCTTCTTTTTAACATATTTATTAATGATCTTGTAGGGGGCATACAGAGTGGAATTTCAATATTTGCAGATGACACTAAACTCTGCAGGGTAATCAATACAGAGGAGGACAATTTTATATTACAGGATGATTTATGTAAACTAGAAGCTTGGGCTGATAAATGGCAAATGAGCTTTAATGGGGATAAATGTAGGGTCATGCACTTGGGTAGAAGTAATAAGATGTATAACTATGTGCTTAATTCTAAAACTCTGGGCAAAACAGTCAATGAAAAAGATCTGGGAGTATGGGTGGATGACAAACTCATATTCAGTGGCCAGTGTCAGGCAGCTGCTACAAAGGCAAATAAAATAATGGGATGCATTAAAAGAGGCATAGATGCTCATGAGGAGAACATAATTTTACCTCTATACAAGTCACTAGTTCAACCACACTTAGAATACTGTGTACAATTCTGGTCTCCGGTAGTGTTGAGCGATACCGTCCGATACTTGAAAGTATCGGTATCGGAAAGTATCGGCCGATACCGGCAAAGTATCGGATCTAATCCGATACCGATACCCGATACCAATACAAGTCAATGGGACTCAAGTATCGGACGGTATCCCTCATGGTTCCCAGGGTCTGAAGGAGAGGAAACTCTCCTTCAGGCCCTGGGAACCATATTAATGTGTAAAAGAAAGAATTAAAATAAAAAATATTGCTATACTCACCTCTCCGACGCAGCCTGGACCTCACCGAGGGAACCGGCAGCGTTGTTTGCTTAAAATGCGCGCTTTTCCTTCCTCCCATGACGTCACGGCTTGTGATTGGTCGCGTGCCGCCCATGTGGCCGCGACGCGACCAATCACAGCAAGCCGTGACGTAATTTTCAGGTCCTGAATGCCGAATTCTAGGCATTCAGGATTTTAAAATTACGTTCCGGCTTGTGATTGGTCGCGTCGCGGTCACATGGGCGACGCGACCAATCACAAGCCGTGACGTCACGGGAGGCAGGAAACGCGCGCATTTTAAAATTACGTCCCGGCTTGTGATTGGATGCGTGCCGCCCATGTGACCGCGACGCGACCAATCACAGCAAGCCGTGACATAATTTCAGGTCCTGAATGCAGAATTCTGCATTCAGGACCTGAAATTATGTCACGGCTTGCTGTGATTGGTCGCGTCGCGGTCACATGGGCGGCACGCAACCAATCACAAGCCGGAACGTAATTTTAAAATCCTGAATGCCTAGAATTCGGCATTCAGGACCTGAAAATTACGTCACGGCTTGCTGTGATTGGTCGCGTCGCGGCCACATGGGCGGCACGCGACCAATCACAAGCCGTGACGTCACGGGAGGAAGGAAAAGCGCGCATTTTAAGCATACAACGCTGCCGGTTCCCTCGGTGAGGTCCAGGCTGCGTCGGAGAGGTGAGTATAGCAATATTTTTTATTTTAATTCTTTCTTTTACACATTAATGTTGTTTCGATACCGATACCCGATACCACAAAAGTATCGGATCTCGGTATCGGAATTCCGATACCCGCAAGTATCGGCCGATACCCGATACTTGCGGTATCGGAATGCTCAACACTAGTCTCCGGTGTATAAGAAAGACATAGCTGAACTGGAGTGGGTGCAGAGAAGAGCGACCAAGGTTATTAGAGGACTGGGGGGTCTGCAATACCAAGATAGGTTATTACACTTGGGGCTATTTAGTTTGGAAAAACGAAGGCTAAGGGGTGATCTTATGTTAATATATAAATATATGAGGGGAAAGTACAAAGACCTTTCTGATGTTCTTTTTAATCAAAGACCTGAGACAGGGACAAGGGTGCATCCTCTACGTCTGGAGGAAAGAAGGTTTAAGCATAATAACAGACGCGGATTCTTTACTGTAAGAGCAGTGAGACTATGGAACTCTCTGCCGTACGATGTTGTAAAGAGTGATTCATTACTTAAATTTAAGAGGGGACTGGATGCCTTTCTTGAAAAGTATAATGTTACAGGGTATATATACTAGATTCCTTGTTAGGGTGTTGATCCAGGGAACTAGTCTGATTCCCGTATGTGGAGTCGGGAAGGAATTTTTTCCCCCAGTGTGGAGCTTGCTTGTTGCCACATGGGTTTTTTGTTTTGCCTTCCTGTGGATCAACATGTTAGGGCATGCTGGGTTATGCTATGGGTTGAACTAGATGGACTTAAAGGGAACCTGTCACCCCCAAAATCGATGGTGAGGTAAGCTCACCGTCATCAGGGGCTTATCTAAAGCATTCTGTAATGCTGTAGATAAGCCGCCAATGTTACCTGAAAGAGGAGAAAAAGATGTTAGATTATACTCACCCAGGGGCGGTCCCGCTCCGATGGGCGTCTCAAGTCCGGTACAGCGCCTCCCTTCTTCATTCCATGACGTCCTCTTCTGGTCTTCACGCCGCGGCTCCGGCGCAGGCGTACTTTGTCTGCCCTGTTGAGGGCAGAGCAAAGTACTGCAGTGCGCAGGCGCCGGAAAGGTCAGAGAGGCCCGGCGCCTGCGCACTGCAGTACTTTGCTCTGCCCTTAACAAGGCAGACAAAGTACGCCTGCACCGGAGCCACGGCATGAAGACCAGAAGAGGACGTCTTGGAATGAAGATAGATGTGCCGGAGCGGACCTGAGACACCCTTTTGACCGGACCGCAGCGGGACCGCCCCTGGGTGAGTATAATCTAACCTCTTTTTCTCCTCTTTCAGGTAGCATCGAGGGCTTATCTACAGCATTACAGAATGCTGTAGATAGGCCCCTGATGGCGGTGAGCTTACCTCACCATCGATTTTGGGGGCGACAGGTTCCCTTTAATGTCTTCCTTTAACCTTAATAACTGTTACTATGTTACTCTTTGATCACGTACCAACCAGCAAGAATTCTGACGCTCACAGACCTGTTAGTTTGTTTTTTTTAAAGAAGCCCTCCTACACTGCACTCATTACCTGTATTAATTGCACCTGTTTGAACTCGTTACCTGTATAAAAGAAACCTGTCCACACAATCAATCATTCACACTCCAACCTCTCCACCTTGGTCAAGACCAAAAAGCTGTTTAAGGCCACCAGGGACAAAATTGTAGACCTGCAAGAAGGCTGGGATGGGCTACAGGACAATAGGAAAGCAGATTGGTGAGAAGGAAACAACTGTTGGCATAATTATTAGAAAATGAAAGAAATAGAAGATGACTTTCAATCTTCCTCAGTCTGGGGCTCAATGCAAGATCTCACCTCATGGAGTAAGGATGATTCTGAGAAAGGTCAGGAATCATTCCAGAATTACATGGGAAGACCTGGTCAATTACCTGAAGTTAGCTGTCTCAAATATTACCGTTAGGAGCAAACTACGCTATCATGGAATAAAATCCTGCAGGACATGCAAGATCTCCCTGCTCACGTCAGCACTTGTCTAGACTCGTTTGAAGTTCACCAGTGGCCATTTGGATGATCCAGAGGAGGCATAGAACAAGGTCATGTGGTCAGACAAGACCAAAATAGAACTTTTTGTTATCAACTCCACTTGTTGTGTTTGGAGGAAGAAGAAGGATGAGTACAAACCCAAGAACACATCCCAACTGTGAAGCATGATGGGGGGAAATATCATACTTTGGGGGTGATTTTCTGCAAAGGGGACAAGACGACTGCCCCGTATTGAAGGATGGATGGGGTCATGTATCGCGAGATTTTGGCCAACAACCTCCTTCCCTCAGAAAGAGTATTGAAGATGGGTCGTGGCTGGGTCTTCCAGCATGACAGTGACCCGAAACATACAGCCAGGGCAACTAAGGAATGGCTCCGTAACATCCATTTCAAAGTCCTGTAGTGGCCAAGCCAGTCTCCAGACCTGATTCCAACAGAAAATGTTTGGATGGAACTGAAATGCAATGTTTTCCAGTAACAGCCCTGAAACCTGAAAGATCTGGAGAAGTGAGAGAGCACGGTTTCCTTTGAGCTGTTCGACAGTCCGACTGAAATGCTTTTTCTGATCAGGGAAAATCTGGATGATCGCAAAGAGGATGAAGCCGTTCTGCTGTTATATCTGCTCCATATTCCTTATCACTGTCTTGATAAACAGCACAGAGAGGAGACAGGAAAGTGAAAAAGTGAATAATCAGTGCTCAGCTTCCTTCTTCAACTAAGCCAGTGCAGAGAGAGGTGTGTAACCCACTGGATCCCGTTATCATGTACTAATACTTTTATAGATGTTCACCAAAGATCCTAAAATTAGCCCTTTAACTGCGCTAGGTCATGAGGGGTTGAAAATCATTCCCTGCTGCTCCATACCACCGGGGACTTTGATTTTAATCCCTAGAACACAAATGAACCTGAGATAAACTGTTTCACTGCTCTAGACCACCTGGAATTGTGAGATTGATCATTTTCACTGCCCTAGACCACCAAGGATCCTTAGATTAAAGGTATGTGCACACGTCAGGATTTCTTGCAGAAATTTTCCTGACAAAAACCGGACATTTCTGCCAGAAATCCGCATGCGTTTTTTTCGCTTTTTTCATGCGTTTTTGATGCGTTTTTTGTGCGTTTTTTTTCTCCAAATGCATGGAATAGTGGGAAAAAAGCAGAAAATCCGCAAAATTAATGAACTTGCTGCTTTTTTTACCGAGATGCGTTTTTTTCGCGGAAAAAAACACATCATGTGCATGAACATGCAGAATGCATTCTAAATGATAGGATGCATAATGTATGCATTTTAAATGAGTTTTTATAGCGTTTTTATAGCGAAAAAAACGCAAAAAAAAGCGAAAAAACCTGAACGTGTGCACATAGCCTAAAAGGAACTTGTCAGCAGAATTATGCTCAGTAACCTACAGACAGTGTCAGGTTGGCACCGTTATACTGATTAAACTGATACTTTGGTTGATAAAATCCATCTTGTGGCTGTTTAATCTTTATTTTCAGTTTTCAGTTAATGATATGCTCGTACTTCAGGGCAGCCACAGGGTCTTCGTTAGTGTTGAGCATTCCGATACCGCAAGTATCGGGTATCGGCCGATACTTGCGGGTATCGGAATTCCGATACCGAGATCCGATACTTTTGTGGTATCGGGTATCGGTATCGAAACAACATTAATGTGTAAAAGAAAGAATTAAAATAAAAAATATTGCTATACTCACCTCTCCAACGCAGCCTGGACCTCACCGAGGGAACCGGCAGCGTTCTTTGCTTAAAATGCGCGCTTTTCCTTCCTTCCGTGACGTCACGGCTTCTGATTGGTCGCGTGCCGCCCATGTGGCCGCGACGCGACCAATCACAGCAAGCCGTGACGTAATTTTCAGGTCCTTCTAGGCATTCAGTATTTTAAAATTACGTTCCGGCTTTGTGATTGGTCGCGTCGCGGTCACATGGGCGACGCGACCAATCACAAGCTGTGACGTCACGGGAGGCAGGAGACGCGCGCATTTTAAAATGCGCGCGTGTCCAGCCTCCCGTGACGTCACGGCTTGTGATTGGTCGCGTCGCCCATGTGACCGCGACGCGACCAATCACAAGCCAGAACGTAATTTTAAAATCCTGAAGGACCTGAAATTACGTCACGGCTTGCTGTGATTGGTTGCGTCGCGACCACATGAGCGACGCGACCAATCACAAGCCGTGACGTCACGGGAGGCTGGACACGCGCGCATTTTAAAATGCGCGCGTCTCCTGCCTCCCGTGACGTCACGGCTTGTGATTGGTCGCGTCGCCCATGTGACCGCGACGCGACCAATCACAAAGCCGGAACGTAATTTTAAAATACTGAATGCCTAGAAGGACCTGAAAATTACGTCACGGCTTGCTGTGATTGGTCGCGTCGCGGCCACATGGGCGGCACGCGACCAATCAGAAGCCGTGACATCACGGAAGGAAGGAAAAGCGCGCATTTTAAGCAAAGAACGCTGCCGGTTCCCTCGGTGAGGTCCAGGCTGCGTCGGAGAGGTGAGTATAGCAATATTTTTTATTTTAATTCTTTATTTTACACATTAATATGGATCCCAGGGCCTGAAGGAGAGTTTCCTCTCCTTCAGACCCTGGGAACCATCAGGGATACCGTCCGATACTTGAGTCCCATTGACTTGTATTGGTATCGGGTATCGGTATCGGATTAGATCCGATACTTTGCCGGTATCGGCCGATACTTTCCGATACCGATACTTTCAAGTATCGGACGGTATCGCTCAACACTAGTCTTCGTGTGGTTCTCTGATTACATATTCATCTGTATGGCTTATGACAGGTCACTGATCCCTCACTGACCTGCCCCCAGTTTACGTATTGAGTGTTATCTATATATTGAAAAACAAAATCACATTCTGCAGGCAGGCAACGACGCCTGTGCTGCAGCATGATGGCATCTATAATTTCTATTTAATTAACATAGTAACATAGTTTTTAAGGTTGAAGGAAAACCTTAAGTCCATCTAGTTCAACCCATATCCTACCCTAACATTCTGTAGACAAGTTCCCTTTAATCTTTTTCCTGCCAAAAATTAATTTTTAATTGCTGACTTTCTGTATCTCCAGCTTAGACTGGGTCACATCACAACAGTCTTTCATCAGTGGCATACGTTAGCAGTATTGCTGAATTACTGTATGCTGCTGTATGGGCCTCCATATGTTAGAACAGATAATACTATACTGTTCCATAAAGAAAAGACATAGATATTTCTTCACCACATGCATGCCATAGGTACACTTTGAGACATTGGGCTCTATGGATACGTTTATCAGTGGGAGCTTTTCCCATGCATACCATGAAGGTAGCTTTCCAAAGTGATGAGAACATATCCAGGATGACTAGGTCACTTACCGCTCAGTTCACTTTCTATAAAGTTGATCTTTTCTGTCTGTCTTGTATCAAACAGTAGAAAAAAAAGGGCTCTTAATAAAATGCTCACCATTTCATCCACTTACTATCTAGTTTTGCTTTACCTACTTTTCCTGTTCACTGCTCATCAGTGGTATAACAGAAAACATAGAATTGGAGAATCTAGAAAAATTCAGGGTATTAGCAGGTTAGGATAGTATACAGTCATGGCATAAAGTGTTGCAATTACATATTTTGTTATACACATGTTTATTTCCTTTCTGTGTTGGAACAATACAAAAAAAGAGAAAAAAAGGCAAATTGGACATACTGTAATTTCACACAAAACCCTAAAAATGGGCAATGTGCTGAAACCCTGCTATGTATTGCATAGGCGATCAGACAATTGCAGCTTCAAGGCATCTAACGGGACTATTAAATACAGTAAAAAGCAAAAAACTAAAGACGTTTTAAAAATATTAAAAAAGTAAAAAAATGGAAAAGTTCAAATCACGCCCTCTGAAAATATAACAATTAAAAAAATGCACACATTTGGTAGCACTGTGTTCAGAAATATCTGATCGATCAAAATTTAAAATAAATTATTCTGATTAACGGCGTAGCGAGAAAAAAATAAAAAAACACTAGAATTACGTTTTTTTTTAATCACCACAACATTGCAAAAAAATGCTGTAAAAGGAAATTGATACATCATATGTACCCCAAAATGGTATCAGTAGAAACATCAGTTCAGGGCGAAAAAAATAAGTCATCACTCAGCCCCAAATCCTGAAAAATTAGAACATTTCGTGTTTCATAAAATGGCGACTAAAGCAAAATATATATTTTTTTTTACAAATTTCTGAGTTTTTTTTCACCACTTGAATAAAAAAAAAATACTATATATACTATATATGTTTATCTACATCCTCATACTGATCTGGAAAATCATATTGGCAGGTCAATTTTACCATATATTGAACATTGTACTTTTTTGTAATTTCAACACACTTTGAATTTTTTTCAGTGGTGTCAGTCAAAAGTACAATTTGTACAAAAAACAAGCTCTTATACTGCTACATAGCAGGAAAAATAAAACAGTTATGGGTCTTGGAAGAAGGGGAGGAAAAAAAAAAAAAAAAGAAAACCGCCCGGGGGAATGGGGTTAAAAAGAAATACAAGAAGTTCAGAAGATTTTTGATCATTTTTGTTCCCAAACAGTGTACTAAAGTGATCAAAAAGATGCATGTACAACATATTGATACTAATGAAAACTGCAGTTTTGCAGTTTGTCATTCAAAAAATAAACTCTCATACAACTATGCTGATGGAAAATTGTGAAACTGATGTCTGTTAAATCTTGGAATATGCAAAAAACAGTGGCAAGACTGTGGTTTTGCTAATATACCTCCCACTAAAAGTAAAACTAAAAAGATGAATAAGTTATATGTACACCAAAATGATTCCACTTAAAAATACTACTCATACCGAAAAAAAAACTAGCGCTCATTTGACGGTCGCAGAAAAATATAAAAACGTATGGCACTTGAAACGTCACAATGTAACAGTAAATATCTATGGGTTAATGAAGCTGAACTGAGGACAGGGGGTAAAACTTCTGCTTTGTGCATCACACTCCCATGGGGAACATATCCGGCATTAAGAGAGAAAGATAATGTTCAGAACTCCGCATTATGCAGGCAGGGGTGGATATTGTGCCTAAATACTGATTTTCATCTGAAGGTAAAGTCTGTACATATGCAACCATCACACAAATATTCACGGATTTTCAGAACTATTCATGGATTGAAGCAGAGATAGACACCGGGTGGCACAGTGGCTCAGTGGTTAGCCCTGCAGTCTTGCATCACTGGGGTCCCACCAAGGGCAACATCTGCATGGAGTTTGTATATTCTTCCTGTGTTTCCTCCGGGTACTCTGGTTTCCTCCCACATTCCTAAAATATATTGATAGGGAATTTAGATCTTGAGCACTATCGAGGACCGTGCCAATAATGTCTGTAAAGTGCTGTGGAATAAACGGAGCTATATAAATGAGTAAAATAAATAAAAATAAATAAATTACCGGTATATATTGATTGTTTGATAAAAGTATTTTTTCTTAGTTGGGTGTTAAAAATAATCTGAAAAATAGTTAACTAATAGTTTATGCTGAGAAGCCTGATAGGCAGTTATGTTTAGTTGGAGGCTCAATATCATGAAACACAAATCTTTAAAATCCTAAGTTAAACTAAGTTAAAAGGAATAAAATACCATTTGTCAATAAGTTACAGAGCATTTACATTCACAAAGAATTGCTACAGAATAGTCTGTATTTATTGGGATCTTTACTATTGTTACTCCATTGTTACATAACATTATGGGACGCTGCTTTTGGACTAGTATTATATGTCAAGGGCCCTCATGGTGGACTATATAATAAGTTTCCTAATATCTGACAATACACAGAACTAAAGCTCTATATTTGCTGTTGATTGCAATAACATCATTTTAGAGTTAAATTTTTTGTGTTTTCTATTTTAAAAAAGCGAAATAACATAATAAAGTAAGTGTAAATCTAGGGTAATTAGTAAGAATTCTTAATTGTTGAATACGGCTTTGTTAAATATCAGCAAAGCTGTGACAGTAACATAATTTACACATGTTTCTTCATTTAACATGTTTTCCTTTGTTTTGTTTTTTTATATATATATTTGAATTAACATGGTGATTAATAGTTTAGGTAAGGTTTAACCCTGCTATTCTCCTGGTTACCACTATACACTTGTTATCTTCCGGTCATTTTTGACCGGACCTAATAAAGTCTTGATTTTTAGCTAATTTAAGTGTTTTAATTGAATATTTTTTGCAGTATTATATTGTATGTGAACCTGGTTGTTTATAAACAAATGAAAAATGGAAAGAAAAACTTACTTTTTATTTTTTTTTTGTCAAAACATTTAACATGGCTTTATTGGAATATTTATGCATATTGCATATTTGCGCATACAAAAATAATGATTCATCCAACTGTAAACTATAACTAATAACAATAAATATATGTGTAAATCTACATGGACCAAAAGGACCTAAATAAATTGACAAATAGTAGTAGATGTAATATATAGTCCAAAATGAGATTATAGCTCCTTTATTTTACTCATAAAATGGCTGGAGATCACTATAAAAGGCTATCAGTCATTTTTGACCGAAGAGTACAAGTGTATAAAAAATTGTGGAGTAAAAAGTAAACATAAAAAAATATATATAAAAATACGCATAGTAAGAACCCCTCAAATGAGGAAAAGTCAATCAACCACAAGTTTCAGAACCGCATCTTGAATTTTTTTTTAAATATTAAAGTTCAAAATCGGTCGTTTTTGACCGAAGACAACAGCAGGGTTAACAAGTACAATTACGAATGACTTATTACATTTTTTGGTCTACAATTTGTAAAAGATATTCAGGAAAGTATAGTATACTGTATCATGAAGCAAAATTACACATGTAATACATGGTCAAATGCATGTGTGCACCTAAACTTGACATTCATGTTTTTGTTGAACACATCCTTCTAGCACTATACGCATTCACTTATAATCAGTTTTCCCTAGTAGTGTTCAGATATTAAGTGATGAGACTTGGTTTGCAAACTGTATTACAATTTATTTCAAAAGTGTTGGATGATGTGAAAGCATGAAATGAGCCCATTCTTAGACATAAAGATTAGGCCCAGACCATCACCCATCTTCCACATGGCCATTAATTGCTCATCCTAAACAAGCAACTGGTCACCCAGTAAATGAGGAAAATGCTTGTTAGTCGGGTGAAATGATTCTCAGCAACACATTGTGCTGTGTAAATAGGAAGCTAGCTGCTGAGAACAAGGGCAGCATATGGGCATTGAATAATCATCAATAGTTCATTCAGTGTGCGTCTTTTAGCACAGTCTGCCTGTTTGAACAGGTTTCTAAATGGCCATCAATTGGTGATGTTTGTCTTTCGTTTTCGAAGATGACCATGACTTCAGGGTAGAAGAGAATTAGTAGTTATGGGTCCGGAGGTGGCTGATGAGTCCAATCAGGGCCCTGAAGGTTCGCCCACATACTTGACATAAGGAAGCAGATGTGGTCAGTACACCAGATTCTACTTGTGCCTTGGGTACAGCGCGCTTTCTTTTTGTGTCAAAGATTTTCCTATCTTCAGCTGCACGTGCTCCTGAGGTGATCCTGCCCCACCAACCTGGACGATCCAGGGCAAGCTCTTCCCATTCATTGGTGTTGACTTCCAGGTTTTTGAGAGGCACCTTAAGGCAGTCTTTATAGCGCTTCTTCTGCCCCCCAACTGCTTGCTTTCCTTGGCACAGTTCTCCATACAGCAGTTGTTTCGGTAGTTGGCTGTCAGGCATTCTGACCACATGTCCAGCCCACCTGGCTTGGACTTTCAGCAGGAGAGTGTAAGCGCTGCAGAGCCCAGTTTGTTCCAGAATTGCCGTGTCCGGGACATTGTCTTGCCACCTGATGTGGAGGAGTCTGCAGAAGCAACTCATGTGGAAATGATTAAGCTGTTTAGCATGCCGGCTGTACACTGTCCAGGTCTCGCTAGCATAGGGAAGTGTGGTGAGGAACACCGCGCAGTAGACCTTCAGCTTGGTGGTAAGGCTGAGTCCCCTTCGTTCCCAGACGTTCTTATGCAGTCTCCCGAAGGCGGCACTGGCTTTGGCGATTCTGTTATTAACCTCAGCGTCTATGGTTACTTCACGGGAAAGTGTGCTGCCTAAGTAGCTGAAGTTATCGACTGTTTTGAGGTTTTGCTCCTTCACCGTGATACGTGGCTCCTTGTACAGTTTTCCTTGAACCGGTTGATACATGACTTCTGTTTTTCTAATGTTGATCTCGAGACCAAAACTGTCGCAAGCTTGCGAAAAACAGTCCATTTCATGCTGCATCTGCTGTTCCGTGCTAGTGTTAAGTGCACAGTCATCAGCAAATAATAATTCACGGATAACAGTCTCATGCACTTTCGTAACCGCCTTCAGGCGTTTTGGGTTGAATAGCTTGCAATCAGTCCTGTACCTAACCTGGATTCCATCTTCACAGTTGTTAAAGGCATCACTTAACATTGCAGAGAACAGCATACTGAACAGGGTTGGAGCAAGCACACTGCCTTGTTTTACGCCGTTCATTACTGGGAAAGCCTCAGATACGTCTCCATTGTTCAGAACCTTCACCATCATGCCATCATGGAACTGCCGGATAACTGAGATGAACTTGCTCGGGCAGCCGAATTTTGCCATGATCTTCCACAGGCCATCTCTACTGACTGTCGAAAGCCTTGGTCAAATCAACAAAAGTTACATAATGGTCACGGTGTTGCTCCTGGCACTTTTCCTGAAGTTGACGTGCTGAAAAGACCATATCTACTGTTCCACGTTTAGCACGGAAACCACACTGGCTTTCGGGTAATAGTCTTTGCTCAAGGTGATGTAAAAGGCGGTTGAGCAAGAGATGAGCCAATATCTTGCCTGCGGTGGACAGAAAGGAGATGCCTCGATGGTTGTCACAAGATTGGCGATTACCTTTCCTCTTATATATGTGAATTATGCTGGCATCTTTCATCTGTTGTGGAACCTGTTCCTTTGTCCACATATATTGGAATAGTTTGGTCACCATTTGCATCAGAACAGGGCCGCCAGCTTTATATACCTCAGCAGGTATAGCATCATTTCCGGGTGCTTTTCCACAAGAAAGTTGTTTTACTGCTTTCCTGACTTCATCTCCACTTGGAAGAACATCAAGCTCCTTGTTGATTTCTACCTGGGGCAGGCGAGCAATAGCCTCATCATTGATATTGGCAGGGTGATTAAGAATATTATTAAAGTGCTCCACCCACCGTTCCAGAATTTGTTTCTTTTCTGTCAGCAGCATAGTTCCATCTGCATTAAGCAGAGATGAAGAGCTTGATGACTGGGGTCCATATACAGCTTTGAGCGCATCGTAGAATTGTTTCTGGTCATGGGTATCTGCATAGCCCTGAATTTCGTCAGCCTTCTTGCTAAACCAGATATCCTGCATCTCGCGTAGCTTGATTTGAACCTTTCTTTTTATGTTGGTAAAGGCACCTTTCTTAGCTAACGACATGGGGTCAGTTGGTAAATATTTACCGTTTAGCGGTACTTTAGTACCACAATTCAGTTTGTGTAAATGGGCCCTTAGATGCTGTGGTCTATATTGGTTGTGGCATCTAAATCTGTTCCTTTTTGTAACCTCATTGTGTGTAACTATGTTGCCTAAGATGCTAAATATGTTACTATTTTGGTGAGCTCCATTAATATTCTTCATTTATTAGCTTAAAGGGAGCCTGTCACCAGAAAAAAAGCTATTAACCTGCAGATATGGGGTCAGTCTTCAGGTTCATAGCGTTATTAACCTGCTCGGCATCCGCACTTTGCCGAACGCTGCGGAAAGAAAATGAACTTTATTTTCCCCTGCAGCATTCCACTTTCCAGTTTCAGTCACGAGGGCAGTGCCAGTGGGGGTTCAGTAACCACTCTGAGTATATGAAGCGGCGGCTGTAACTATGCCCCCGTCCCTGACTGACAGCCAGTCCTAATGATGAGCCGCTGTCAGTTAGTGCTGGCTAGCGCATTTAGAGCTGCTGCTCTCTATACTCAGAGTGGTGACTTAACCAACTTTGGCTCTGCCCCGTGACTGAAACCGGAATGCTGCAGGGGGAATAAAGATCATTTTCTCCCTGCAGCGATTGGGTAAGTTAAGGCGCCAGGCAGGTTAATAACTCTATTAACCTGCAGATTAACCCCATATCTGCAGGTTAATAGCATTTTTCTGGTGACAGGTTCCCTTTAAGCTTGAAATTTCTCTCTTTACCAACACATAGTGAATACATAGAGAAATGATTGTGGCCTCCTACTTCATTTTTTTTTTACCTTTTTCTGAAAGCCTAATGCTTAAAACAAGTGAGCTAGAACAATGTAATTAATTATTCTGCACCTCCTGTTCCAATGCAAAACAGCTCCAATTTAAACTATATAGACTCATTGTATTAGGCTCTTGACCTGGAAAATTACTTGTTGACATATTTGAGAATTTATTGTTCATTCTTCAATCACAAAAAGACGATTTTAAAAGCCTCAGTAGAAGAAATTGCAGAAGTTCTTTGGTCATGTCGACCTTTTTGTTTCTTTGTATGTTTCTTCAAAAGAAAAATGAAAAAACAATAAAACCTTCACTTCGTATTTCTCAATTGTGTCTCTGAAGGAGGCATTTCTTTAGAGTGTGCCGTAAATTCAGAGCCTTTTCTCTTTCCTTATCACTTTGATAATATATCAGCACTTGCAGTAATAGTTGTGTCTGGTGGTTTTGAAACACTGTTCTGTGTGCAGTGTCAAAGTCTTACTAGCAAATTGAGTCTGACAATCTGAATAAACTACATTGACCCAGTACATGGAGTTCTGATGAGTTCTCTCAAGGTTTAGAACATTTTATTTGTAAATGAATCAAATTAGGAGCTATCTGAACATTGTGGCGTCTTAGCTACTGAGGGTAAAGTGGAAACTATAGTCCTGAAAACGTGCATGCCCCCATAATATGTCATTTAGAAAAAAGCAATAAATGCTAATAAAAAGAAAGAAGTTAAAATAATTATGGTATATGCCCTGGTTAAGACGCAGTTAGTCATTTTTGTCGTTGCCTAATTGATAGAAGGGTGTATTGAGGATGAGCTGGTTAGAACATAACCACATACTGGAATCAGTTGAAATATGGGTGAAAACCTAGCAGTTTCTCTACAGCGCCACCACAGGGGAAATTACAAATTACATAATGTCCATTAATATTAATAGGGTGGCAGGACAGTGTAATGCAGGACAGTATAGCTCCCATGCTCCCATGGAGTGAGAGACACACTCTTCGCTTTGGATAAGAGTTGATGATTTTGTCTGCCTTAACTTGGTAAATCATACTATGTTATGATGACTGATACTATTACCACTGTTGTGGATATATTTAACCCCTTCTGACACCATGGTGTAACAGTATGACATGGAGCTCCTAACAGCAGCAACTAAAGCTAGCTCAGATCACTAAGCAATCCAGGCAAGAACTGTTTTGATGCCCATCACCACTGATGACTTATGACAGCCAGGCTGAGCTTCATAGGAGCCATTATTTTTTTCCATGTACTTGCAATACTGTGGTATCACAGAATATACATCAGGCATTCCAATGATAAGTGTAAATGTCCCTATTATGGAAAAAAAAAAAACATAAAACAGTAAAACGAGGTTTTAAACAATATTACAAACATAAAAAACATAATCATTTGAATTACACTCCCTAATTCCCAGACAAAAATAAAGATATAAAAAGATGAAAGAAGCCTATTTAGTATTTCCGAGTTTGTAAATAAATAGTATAAAGAAAAAAATTCAATTTAATTGCAATAATAAGTGATTAAAAAACTTTTCATTTACTCCTTAAAAGTACAATTAAAACCTACAGCTCAGCATAAAAAACAACACACATGTCCATTGACATAAAAATAAAAAGTTATAGGTTTTCAGAAAATGACCACACAGAACAATTCTTTTTCAAATGACAGATTTTTTTTTAAACCACAAAAATAAGAAAAAAAATATTTGAGGATCATGTTTACACATTTGACTCCTTATTCCCATCCTTGAATGCATGGCTCCTTATTCCCATCCTACTTGCGGTACCTTCACTGCGTGCCTTTTCAGCATCTCGTTCTGGTGCCTGCAGCTCCTGCTACCGAGCGATCACGTGTCTCCGCTCATTAAGGTAATGAATATTCACCTCTCTCCACGCCTATGCGAGTGGGGAGAGGTGAATATTCATTACCTTAATGACCAGGCACCTGTGATAGCCCGGCAGCTGCTTTGAAGCCGGCGACTGCTGCTGAGACTGTGTGCCTGCTATAAGAGAAATGAATGTTCACTGAAAGCGAGGTGAATATTAATTTCTTTTTAGCAGTGGGCACAGGATTTAGCCGCAGCAGCCGGCTTCTGCCTCCTGTCACCCGCTGCTCCGCCGCTCCCCCTCCCCCGCCATCTTCAGAGACAATGACTCGTGTATAAGCCAAGGGGGGCATTTTCAGCACAAAAAAGTGCTGAAAAACTTGGCTTATACACGAGTATATATGGTAATTAGATTTATGTCCATAGTTGGAACTTTTCCACCTTTTATATCAAGGCATGTTGTGGTCAAGTATTTTGAGATTTGTGGGTTACTTTCCATTTGAGTTAAATTGTTTGACAAAGTAATATTCCCAATTTTTTCCAATTCTCATCTACTGCCCTGCAAAGCAGGATAGATCTAAATGGAGAATTGGTAACTTGGAACATATTATATCCAAGAAACACAGTGGAGGAGCAAGCTAAAATGGCTTAGATGTATGCACATAGATTGTTTTCTCTGAAACTTCAGCTCCATTTAAATGTTATTTCAGCAACAATAATCATAAAATTTTTAAGAGCATGGGTGGGTTGCTTTTTATGGAAGGTTCCAATCCGTGTTAGGTTTCAGGCTGAAGCCAAAGTTTATTCTTGTTATATTTGTAACAGATTGAACCTGAGAACAGAGGCTACTTGTCCTACTAAAACTCCTGCTCGGCAGAACAGACGGACTCATTAACAGGTCAGCTAATCAGGTCGTAGTTTATGGAAATTGCATGCTAAATACGCAAGTCTTGGCTCGGTTTAATATTAAGCTGAACATGAAATTACAGATGTGCCTGGAGCTGTGTTTATGTTATCTGAGTGTAAATTTCCTCTCCATAAAAAATAGCGGTGGGCTACCTTGACTAATGAGGGGGTTCTAGATTTACTCCAGATATGGTGTTAAGACTTGTGTATGTGTCTTTATCACACACTCTTTACATAGGTGCATTGAATGAAATCACAATAATGGCTTTTCCACGAATGTATGTTTTGCCATGAGGTAGACCTTTAGGTTTGATCAGTACTATTTTGTACATTTTGAACATCTGAAAGGTTAATGGTAGGAAAAATTGGGAAATGTTCTCAGTTGTATTAAGTACAATTAAACCATTTTTTCAGGAATAAAACCATCTACTTGCCTCCCAAAGAAGGTGGTGACAAAAAGCTGGCCTTATTATTATAGAAAAGTTAGCCAAACCCACAGGAGGCAGACTACTATCACTAAATGAAAATTGATGAAAAATGGCAGAACAAAATGCAGTCAGTGCAGTTACAAGTGCTATACAGCATTCTCTTCTCTTGACCCTTTTGAAAATTTTGCTTTTTCAAGATGTCACATGTGCCAGGAAAATTTTCTAAACTGCCAACCAGGCCCTAAAGTATTCTTGCCCACATTAAATAATTCCTGGCCACATATAGTAGACAAATAGGTCATAATACTTAATCATAGTAAATTCCTAGTCATGAGCGATGATGGCGTTTTTTATCAGTTAAACTATTATCAGCTTGTGTAAATAAACCCTCCATAGTCTCTAAGGGTACTGTCACACAGTGGCACTTTGATCGCTACGACGGTACGATCCGTGACGTTCCAGCGATATCCATACGATATCGCTGTGTCTGACACGCAGCAGCGATCAGGGACCCTGCTGAGAATTGTACGTCGTAGCAGATCGTTTGGAACTTTCTTTCGTCGCTGGATCTCCCGCTGTCATCGCTGGATCGTTGTGTGTGACAGCGATCCAGCGATGCGTTCGCTTGTAACCAGGGTAAACATCGGGTTACTAAGCGCAGGGCCGCGCTTAGTAACCCGATGTTTACCCTGGTTACCATCGTAAATGTAAAAAAAAAAAAAACGTACATACTCACATTCCGGTGTCCTTCAGGTCCCTTGCCATCTGCTTCCCGCTCTGACTGACTCCCGGCCGTAAGGCAGTACAGAGCACAGCGGTGACGTCACCGCTGTGATCTGCTTTCACTTTACGGCGGCACTCAGTCAGAGCGGGAAACAGACGGCAAGGGACCTGAAGGAAACCGGAATGTGAGTATGTACGTTTTTTTTTTTTACTTTTACGCTGGTAACCAGGGTAAACATCGGGTTACTAAGTGAGGCCCTGCGCTTAGTAACCCGATGTTTACCCTGTTTACTCGGGGCCTTCGGCATCGTTGGTCGCTGGAGAGCGGTCTGTGTGACAGCTCTCCAGCGACCACACAACGACTTTCCAACGATCACGGCCAGGTCGTATCGCTGGTCGTGATCGTTGGAAAGTTGCAGAGTGTGACAGTACCCTAAGTCTCTAAAAGTTTCCTGGAACTGATAGTGCATCTACAATAACCAAAACAGTGCCGATACAATCATACCTGTGGTTCCCTCAAAACTATAGACCTACATGTCGCTAGCCTACTACTAAAATAGCAATGTGTTCCTATAATGACAAAAGGTTCCCATAATATCAGCCTCCGTGCCCCCATAAAATGATACCAGACAAAAGAAAGAAAACACATCCTCCCTATTCTTCTGTTCCGCTCTCCTGGGTTTATCAGTATTTGATTCACTTCATAAAGAACTGTTTAGTCGCTATCCATGATTTCACCTGTTTCTTTACAAGCGCAAGTAGAAGTAGCCATGTTCTGTATACTGGGATCGGGACACTAAACGTATGGTGGGTTAATTATGGCATTGTTCAACACGGCCTTATACAGTATCCGTGAGTATTTATGAACTCTCCTCTTTTTTTTCTTATGCTATTCGAAAATTTTTAATTTTTTTTTATGTTTATTCTTCCATATTGTTCTGTGAACATAGACATACGAGAGATTGTTTTTTTGCAAACTGAGTTTGCAGTTTAGAATGACACCATTCATTTTACTATACAATATACTGAAATATGGAGGGGGATTGAAATAGGATTAAATGTGAAAAAAAATTCATTCCCACACCCCTTTTTGGGGTTTCCTTTTTATAGTGGTCATTTTGTGGTATAAATGAGGCTACATGATTTTTTTTTTAAGTCAGTATTATTTCAGCAATACCAATCTGGCATGAAGTTTTTAAATGTACTTATTTAGGTAGTAAAAAAATAACACTCAGTAATTTGTTAACCCTAGAACGCATACCTGGGGCCTCGCAGGCCTGCCAGGTTACTTGTTTTCTATTTTCTGTAAAAGTACTTTAGTTAGAATTTTGAAAATCTAGGTAATCCTCAGGTATATAGTTGTTAGTAATTTCCAGTTATTCATATATTTTTATGTTACAGACATTTCGGTATAACAACCTTTAATTGGGACTACCCCATATTCACGCACCTGGGGCCTTTTAGGCCTGTGTGCAAATAACACGGAATAACTCAAATAAAAATACTTTTCAAAATTTATTTTACAATTGCAAGGTAAGGATGCATTCCAACTAGCGCTGGGTTCCGCCAGGAGGGGATCCGTAATGGATCTGACCTCCTGGTGACCCCAGCTAAGGCTGGCGGAATCCCGCCATTCCGGCAGCCTTAGCTGGAGTTACCAGGAGGTCAGATCCATTATGGATCCCCTTCTGGCGAACCCCAGCGCTACTGGGAACACAGCCTAAGATGTGTATATTTCAAAAATAATTATGTGCATAAAACAACAAAAAAAATTCACACTGAAGGCATAAAAACTATGAATTAACACATATGGAATTATATACTTAACAAAAAAGTGTGAAACAACTGAAATTATGTCTTATATTCTAGGTTATCAAAGTAGCCACCTTGTGCTTTGATGACTGCTTTGCACACTCCTGGCATTCTCTTGATGAGCTTCAAGAGGTAGTCACCGGGAATGGTTTTCACTTCACAGGTGTGCCCTGCCAGGTTTAATAAGTGGGATTTCTTGCCTTATAAATGGGGTTGGGACCATCAGTTGTGTTGTGCTGAAGTCTGGTGGATACACAGCTGATAGTCCTACTGAATAGACTGTTAGAATTTGTATTATGGCAAGAAAAAAGCAGCTAAGTAAAGAAAAACGAGTGGCCATCATTACTTTAAGAAATGAAGGACAGTCGGTCTGAAAAATTGGGAAAACTTTGAAAGTGTCCCCAAGTGCAGTGGCAAAAACCATCAAGCACTACAAAGAAACTGGCTCATATGAGGACCGCCCCAGGAAAGGAAGACCAAGAGTCACCTCTGATTCTGAGGATAAGTTTATCCGAGTCACCAGCCTCAGAAATCGCAGGTTAACAGCAGCTCAGATTAGAGACCAGGTCAATGCCACACAGAGTTCTAGCAGCAGACACATCTCTACAACAACTGTTAAGAGGAGACTTTGTGCAGCAGGCCATTATGGTAAAATAGCTGCTAGGAAACCACTGCTAAGGACAGGCAACAAGCAGAAGAGACTTGTTTGGGCTGAAAAACACAAGGAATGGACATTAGACCAGTGGAAATCTGTGCTTTGGTCTGATGAGTCCAAATTTGAGATCTTTGGTTCCAACCATCGTGTCTTTGTACGACACAGAAAAGGTGAACGGATGGACTCTACATGCCTGGTTCCCACCGTGAAGCATGGAGGAGGAGGTGTGATGGTGTGGGGGTGCTTTGCTGGTGACACTGCTGGGGATTTATTCAAAATTGAAGGCATACTGAACCAGCATAGCTACCACAGCATCTTGCAGCGGCATGCTATTCCATCCAGTTTGCGTTTAGTTGGACCATCATTTATTTTTCAACAGGACAATGACCACAAACACATCTCCAGGCTGTGTAAGGGCTATTTGACCAAGAAGGAGAGTGATGGGGTGCTACGCCAGATGACCTGGCCTCCGCAGTCACCAGACCTGAACCCAATCGAGATTGTTAGGGGTGAGCTAGACCGCGGAGTGAAGGCAAAAGGGCCAAGTGCTAAGCATCTCTGGGAACTCCTTCGAGATTGTTGGAAGACCATTCCCGGTGACTACCTCTTGAAGCTCATCAAGAGAATGCCAAGAGTGTGCAAAGCAGTCATCAAAGCAAAAGGTGGCTACTTTGAAGAACCTATAATATAAGGCATAATTTCAGTTGTTTCACACTTTCTTGTTAAGTATATAATTCCACATGTGTTAATTCATAGTTTTGATGCCTTCAGTGTGAATGTACAATTATCATAGTCATGAAAATACAGAAAAATCTTTAAATGAGAAGGTGTGTCCAAACTTTTGGTCTGTACTGTATGTATATACACATATACTTAGAGAGACAGATATGGTAGACTGTAGTTTCCCCTTACTTAGATGAGTAGTCCTTGAAATATTCTGGCATAGAACACCTGATTGTCGCAAACAAACCTTTGGCTATCTCATCGGTATCATATGACCTCTTTAGACTAGGTAATTGGATAAAAGGTTTATATATCAACCGTACCGTACATTTTTAGCAGGACAAGGCTTTACCCTTACTACACACATTTAAATATGTTTGGCTTTGTATGGTGAAAAGTTTTGAAGTGGAACTGGAGAACATGTGAAAATTGACAACATCTGGAGATGTCCAACAAGAGGCTTTATCCATATGTATACTGAATGTATTCATGCCCAATCTGCTTGTTACCACCAACGGGCTATTGTTGATATACTCATATCACTAAGGTGGCATAGAGAGGGCTATGCTTTATTCCTTCCTTCAATAAAATATATACTGGCGTATATTATGGCAGAATGACCATATACTGTACTATTGGTCTGTGCTTAAAATTGCCTGTATGCATGTACACTAACATAGCCCCTTCTCATCTTCCTTACCCACTGCTCAGTGTCGCAGTCATATTTTCGTGACAGATTATTTATCTGTGGTCGTACTAGACAGCGAGTGATTGCTTAAACAACTCGCGTTGCTGTACAGTAAATATTTTACTGCCCTAGTGACAGCTAGTTGGTGAGCGGCCAGCACAGGGGTAAGAGTCTTGCGCTCATTTCACTTAATTATTGCTACAATGTAAAAGCTCAGGTCCTAAAATTATTTGTTTTATTAAGCACGCCATGAATCTGAGACAGAAATCTAACTTCTTTCAAACATTCAGCCTCGATTCAATTTGAAGAACAGATTTTTTAAATTCTACGAAGGTCTATCACTAATAACATCGATTGATAGGGCCGCTGACTTTTTTCTATACTTTTACAGCTGTACAAACATACATATTTGAAATACAGGCCAAAATTCGGGCTAACAGTTCAATTTGCCAGTAGCATTTAACACTTTGTCGTGAGTTCAGTTCTCTGGACACATCTGTGTTTCATTTATTTAGTGAGTAAAACACAAAGTACATCCATTCTGAAAGCTTTTACCAAGTGACTTATAAGGCCAGCTTATTTTAACCCCTTATTTGCGTAGCCAAGTTTATATTTGCAGAACCATGCGGACTTCTATTCGGATTTTTTCTTTCACATTAGATCCATATTATTAGGGGTTTTACAGTTTTTGTTTTTATTTAAGAATCAGCTCCACTTGTAGCTGGTATTACAGATCAGCCCTTTGAAGGGAACATTTTAGTCGATTCATGTTGCACAAACCATAACCGCAAGAAGATCTATGGATTACCATGTCAGGTGGGGTCCTGCTGAAGACTCATCACCACCATCTTGGTACTGCTCCGAAGATCAGGAGACCCTGATTTATGTTATAGACTGCAAAATTGTAGTATATACTATAAGAAATCAAATGACCACAGGTTAAAGACGCCTAAGGATATATGCACACGTAGTTTTGAGCTCTGCGGATTTTTTGAGAAATCCGCAGGTAAAAGGCACTGCATTTTACCTGCGGACTTACTGCGGATTTACCTCGGATTTTATGCGGATTTTGTGCGGATTCCACCTGCGGTTTTACACCTGCGGATTCCTACTATGGAGCAGGTATTAACCGCTGCGGAATCCTCGCAAAGAATCTACATGCTGCGGAATGGAACCCGCAGCGTTTCCGCGCGTTTTTTTCTGCAGCATGTGCACTGCGGATTGCATTTTCCATAGGTTTACATTGTACTGTAAACGCATGGAAGGCTGCTGCGGACCTGCTGCGGATCCGCAGCAAAATCCGCAACGTGTGCACATAGCCTCAATGATTAAAAAAAAGTAAATGAAGAAATAATTATAAAAAAATATATAAAAGTTTGATTTGTTTCCTTTTTTCCATTTTTAAAACAAAATAAGAATAATTATAATAAACATAATTGGTATTGCCACATTTGTAAAAAGCCAGTCTTTTTAGATATAAAATTATTCAAAACATTATTATTATTCATAACACACAGCAAAATTAAAATGCTGTATTTCAGTCCCGAAAACTCCCCCCCCAAAATTGCAATAAATAGTGATCGATATGGCATGCATTACCCAAAATGGTGTCAATGAAAACTACAACTCAGCGCACAAAAAACAAGTCCTCACACAGCTCCATTCTTAGAAAATTGCAACACATACAATTTTTTTTTACAAAACCCATAATTTTTCTTCACTGCTAATATATTAAAAACCTGTAGTTTGGTAGTGCTATAATCGTACTAACCTAAGGAATCCTATTTCCAGATATTTTTACTGTATGGTAGACTCTGTAACACACAAAAGAAAAATCAATTTTGGATTTGCAGTTTTTTCACCCCACTTTTTTTTTTTTTTTTTTTTTACATTTTTCAGTTCTTGATATGGTAAAATAAATGTGGGTCGTTCAAAACTACAACTTGTCCCACAAAAAAAAGCCCTCATATGGCGATACTGATGAAAAAAAATGTTGTGACTCTTGAAAGAAGTGGAGGAAAACACGAAAGCACAAGCATGAAAAATTGTCAAGTCCCAGAGGGTTAATAGGTTGAAGTAGATAATTGTAGTCTATAATGCTTAATTATTGGCTAGTTATATAGTTTTCTGTATTCAACACCTTGGCTAATAAACTAAAAAAGCATTGTAGTTCCTTGTTCTTGACATGCATACGTTAGAGTACCAGGGAAGACCCTAGAGAAGGCCAGTGTGGGGGGAAGCAGGAAGACAAGCTGTATGTCCCCCTAGAATAGTTTCTCTCTTTGTGTCTCTGTCACTTGTGCTCTAGTTAATAGTATTGTAGGTGACTTCTATGACATGATTTTTATCTTATGTAGACTAAAGCTTTAATGTGCATTTTGAAGTGGAGCATCCTTTTGTGTATTGGGCATTATGTCTAAAATGCCTCTAAATTTCTTGCTGAGAGAACATATAGTCATTGAGAAATGTGGCAAACCCTTCCTGGCTGTAATGTATTGTGTGAATCAGAAGGTCAATGTCTGCGTAAAGCTTTGAATCATCATGACCTTTGATTCATCTACTGTAACTATCTAGGAAATATGTTCTCAATGAATAAGACTTCACCCTTTCTTTTACTATTCTGATGAAATAACACATCTATCTATCTATCTCATATATCTCCTATCTATCCATTATTGATCTCATATCTATCTATCTATCTATCTATCTATCTATCTATCTATCTATCTATCTATCTATCTCATATCTATCTATTATTGATCTTATATCTATCTATCTATCTATCTATCTATCTATCTATCTATCTATCTATCTATCTATCTATCTATCCCATATCCATTATCTATCTATCTATCTATCTATCTATCTATCTATCTATCTATCTATCTATCTATCTATCTATCCCATATCCATTATCTGTCTGTCTGTCTGTCTGTCTGTCTGTCCGTCTATCATTGATCTCATATCTATCTATTATCTATCTCATATACAGCTCTGGAAAAAATTAAGAGACTACTGCAAAATGTCTGATTTTTCTCTTTATAGGTACTGTACAGTATATTTTTGAGTAAAATATAAATTGTTTTTTATTCTATAAACTTCTGACAACATGTCTCAGAAGTTCCAAGCAATCCATTTTTTATTTTTTTTCTGAAAAGGAGAAATGGTCATAATAAAAAAAAATACCAGTGCTTTCAGACCTCAAATAATGCAAAGAAAACAAGTTCATAATAATTTAGAAACAACACTACTGTTTTAACTCAGGAAGAGTTCAGAAATCAATATTTTGTGGAATAACCATGATTTTTAATCACATCTTTCTCAAACTGGTTGAGAAAGGCTTTTGGAAGCCGAAACGTTGCACCACGCCATGTGGGCCCAATAAAGTCCACTTATATTTTTGCTAAAACCTGGAGTGCTGCCTTCTATTTTTTTTGGTCCCTGTATATTTAGCAATTATATGGATTAGTTGCTTGGAGGCATGTGCACCCATTTAATTGTATGTGCTGTTCCATTTTTTTTCTATCTATCTATCTATCTATCTATCTATCTATCTATCTATCTATCTATCTATGGCACAGATAGAGAAGGGTCCCGGTACAAAAACAATTTATGGGCCCTTTTTAGAATTTACTTTTTGGGCCCTGTATAGCTGCACAGGTTGCACCAACGGTTTGTCCACTACTGTATCTATTTTTCTATGTATCATTTATGTATGTACTGTACAATCTATATATACAATCTAATCATCTGTTTCTATCATGTAATCTAATCATCATTTGATCTATCTAGCTATTCATCTTTCTAGCTATCTATATTTTTCTATTATGTGTATAGCAGTTTTAGATATATATTCAACATGCACTGTGTGCCCCAATTTACCTTCATTTATATGCCTCCAGGCAATCCCTATATTAGAATATTAGGGTTTATTAGGCTTTTTCCAATAAAACTAGTAGCTTATATATAAATGTAATAATCCACAGTGCTCTTTTGTGTTACACTCATTTTCATTTTCTTTCAAAGGTAAGGGCAATCGGTTAAGCACAACATGCTGCAATAATTTCATTAATGTATTTGGGAAATTTAGTTTACAATTGGAAAATTAGCTTGGCATGGAGTCAATGTCTCTGTGTGGAGCCATTCACCCAATTAAAGTTTTAACAGCTGCTTGATTTTTTTTTTTCCAAGGAAAAACTATTGGGCACCATTTTCTACAATTAGTAGAGCATAAAACATGTAGAGTGTCTAATTAAATGTTTAAAACTATTGACATCACATAGCTACTGTTGAAGTAAATGAGGTGGAAAATGGCTACAATTCCCCCATTGTTAAATTGATTCACAATACACTGAAAGACTTGTTTGATAAGATGAATTCAATCCTGATTTGGGTGATGGATTCTCTTGACCTTTTCACACCCCACAGGTATGTGTATGTTTTTTTTTTGTTAACCCCAATGGATTAAAACACGGATTTTATTCATTAATCTTACTCATGCTGTACAATTTGCATCAAACGAAGGAATCAAAGTTGTCTCTCCAGTTTCCTCTATCTAGCTCATGTGTATATATATATATATATATATATATATATATATATATATATATATATATATATATACCGTATTTATACTAGATGGTGGCCCGATTCTAACGCATCGGGTATTCTAGAATATGCATGTCCATGTAGTATATTGCCCAGTCACTTAGTATTTTGCCCAGTCACGTAGTATAATGCTCCATGCAGATATGGTCCCATAGATGCCCCATATAATGCTCCATGCAGTTATGGCCCCATAGATGCCCCATATAATGCTCCATTCAGTTATGGCCCCATAGATGCCCCATATAATGCTCCATGCAGTTATGGCCCCATAGATGCTACATATAATGCTCCATGCAGTTATGGTCCCATAGATGGCCCATATAATGCTCCATGCAGTTATGGCCCCATAGATGCCCCATATAATGCTCCATGCTGTTCTTTATGGCCCCATAGACGCTCCATACAGCATTGTGCCACATGTAATGCTGCTGCTGCAATAAAAAAAAAATCACATACTCCCCTCTCGTCGCTGCTCCTCAGCGTCCCGTCTCTCCGCGCTGACTGTTCAGGCAGAGGGCGGCGCGCACACTAATATGTCATCGCGCCCTCTGACCTGCACAGTCACTGCAAGAGGACGGGAAGACGGAGAGGCGCCCGGCGGATGGAACGCGGACAGGTGAATATGAAATACTCACCTGCTCCTGACGCTGTCCTTGCCTGTCCCGTGGTATCGCAGCTTCTTCGCGCCTACGCGAGAAGGACCTGCCATGACGTCACGGTCACATGACCGTGACGTCATGGCAGGTCCTTCTCGCGCAGGGCCTATGATGACGTCGCGGTCACATGACCGTGACGTCATGGCAGGTCCTTCGCGCATACCATCCTTGCCACCGAAACCTGCCGGCGGAAGGTGAGTATATAATGATTTTTTATTTTAGTTATTTTTAAACATTAGATGTTTTTACTATTGACGCTGCATAGGCAGCAAATCCAAAAAATAGGTTAAACCGCACCCTATGTCCCTTATAGCCTTCCTAGGCCTGTGGACGCAAGTCCTTGCCAGGGGGTCAGCCCAGCTAAAAAGTCCAATCCATAATGTAAAAAAGAGGACAGCGCCACAACGGTCAGTGATAAGAAAAAACTTACAGCTTTAATCTGCCAACTGCGGCGACGTTTCGGTATAAACCTTTATCAAGCACAGTTTGACACATGTTCCAACCACCATTATATATCCCAAGCACCACCCCTCATTAGAACAAAACACCAATAGGAGTATAGTACTACAATGACACAATACATCAGTACATCAAAATACATATAAATATACAAAAAATACTTGTACAAATACATAAGCATTGACAATACAGCATCAGAAAAAGGCATACTAGTCCTGATCTCTAAAATTCAACGAACTCACCCACAAAAGTGCAAAGAAGATCGCCCTCAAACAGATGTAAACAAACGACATTCCTCCAATAGAACTATAGCATTCCCCGTAGTCAAGATACAAACCACCCCCCCAGGATGATGCCATAACGGCCGTAGTCCAATCAGATACTCCTCCACAAATCATGTGATCATGGTGATAGAAAAAATTGCTGCACAGATCCAGTCCATACATGGGAGAAGTCTCCATTGCACATAACAGGATTAGTATCCAGGATATCGATCAGCTCCCAAACAGAATAACAGTAGTCCAATGCAAAATAACAGTAGTCCAATGCAAAATAACAGTAGTCCAATGGGATCTTTGTTTACATCAGTGTGGTCACAGGGGTAAGATGAATCCCTGCGCATGTTCAGTTAGTTCACAGCAAGCATACCCACTATATATGCCACAGGCAGCGTCCATAGCGATCCAGATAAGTAGCGATATCCTGCAGACTCATCATATTCCGATAGCGTTCACCTATGCAGGCAAATGGGGACAGCAGTCCATATGTGGCAGTTGTAGGTATGCTGCAGCTTGTCCATAGTGCACACTATCCCAGCCATATATAAATATATCAAATTCAGAACTAACAGTCTATAAAAATAAAAGCAAAACATCTCTACATTATTAGGCTCAAATAATGTCACCCAGGCCTGATTCAGAACACACCCTCAATGACAATATATCAAAGACCGCCCACAAGTGTACCTCCCCCATTGGAATCTACTTCAAAACATCGACATCATATATAGAAAACAACCTTAAACTGATAACCTTTAATAGTGCAACAAACATGAAGGACCGAAGAGATCTATCATAATAGCCACACCGATATGTGCAAATAGCCCTCCTGGGGAGGAAATAAAAAGTCAGTAAACAAAAAATGCTTGACATTAAGGGAATCATTCATCATTAATATCCCCACACATAAAAATAGCTAGTTCAATGGGACAAACCCTCAATATTCTACCAGGGATTCCCAGCTAGTCTCCCATGCTGGTACTTGCCTAGCCTCAAGCTGCTTAGCATTTACAATCTGGCGAGGGCAGGCACATTCAGCCTAGAGTGGCCATATATACCATAAAGAAAATAAAGAAAGAAGAAAGAAAAATAGGAAAACAATAATGGTTAAAAACATTATACCAGAAGATTACTGTCAGAAATATTTAGCAGATACTAAAGGCAACAGCTCTGTTGGTACTCCAAATTTAACCCCCTAGGTGACAGGGTGTCGAGCTCAAAAATCCATCTTAATTCCCTCTTTTTTAAAAGGGCAACACGATCTCCCCCACGTCGCATCACTGGTACATCATCAGTCACCCTGTACCTTAGTTGATTGACCGAATGTCCCTTATCGTGAAAGTGTCTTGGTACGGGCAGATCCAGTAATTTGGTCCTAATCGTACTTTTGTGTTTGCTGATTAGGCAGCATCAATAGTAAAAACTTGGTCACACAGGGTTAATAGCGGCGGTAACGGAGTGAGTTACCCGCGGCATAACGCGGTCCGTTAACACCGGCATTAACCCTGTGTGAGCGGTGACTGGAGGGGAGTATGGAGCGGGTGCCGGGCACTGACTGCAGGGGAGTAGGGAGGGACTAATTGGACTGTGGCTGTCGCTGATTGGTCGCGGCAGCCATGACAGGCAGCTGGCAAGACCAATCAGCGACTTGGATTCCATGACAGACAGAGGCCGCGACCAATGAATATCCGTGACAGACAGAAGGACAGACAGACAGAAAGAAGGAAGTGACCCTTAGACAATTATATAGTAGATATATATCAGTGTGTGTGTGTGTATATACATATATATATATATATATATATATATATATATATATATATATATAGATAGATAGATAGATAGATAGATATAGATGTGTGTGTAGATATATATATATATATATATATATATATATATATATATATATATATATTATAGAATATATATATATATAATATATATATATATATATATATATATATATATATATATATATATATATTATATATAGGGAAAAAATGGAACAGCACAATGCTCACCAATGGTGGGTGCCTGGCCCCCTGGATAAAATGGTCCAAACATTTATCCAACATGTATACCAGATAACAAAAAAGAAGGCAGCACTCCAAGGATTTCAGGTAAAAAAGGTGAAGTTTTAATCGACCCACATCACTGCGCGACGTTTCGGCTCACTGAGCCTTTTTCAAGCTTGAAAAAGGCTCAGTGAGCCGAAACGTCGCGCAGTGATGTGGTTCGATTAAAAGTTCACCTTTTTTACCTGAAATCCTTGGAGTGCTGATTTCTTTTTTGTTATCTGGTATATATATATATATATATATATATATATATATATATATATATATATATATATATATATATATATAATGTATATCCTGAAAATAGTTATTTTTTTAGGGAAAAGGAGGATCCATTGCAACAATGGATATCCTAAATAATTTTATTAAATCATATTAGAATATGTAAAAATCCAAGCAGATAGAACAATAGTGGCTTGCTTGCAATTGACTTGAATACATCCCATATAGCTTATTCACAACAAGGCAAAAAAAAAAATCACTGTTGCAGCTGACCTACACACAATACCTCTAGTTAAAATATTTTACCACAAACACCAAAAGTATCTTAAAGCCTAATATAAAGTGCAAGTGCTCATGCGGAAGGCTAACAAGTCCCCAAACTGCTATAAATATTTAAGGTAAGTACATAATTATAGGTAAGTATAGTCAAGCCAAATCAAAGTTACCTACAAAGTGCCAAGTGCCTTTGGGATCCCGTGCAGCAAGCCACCACTCCTGACGACGCCGTTTCGCTAATGCTTTCTCAGAAGGGGCGTCATACCGACATACAGTATAGTAAGGTCAGACATTGCTTTATAAGCTACACATACTGCATATTTCTATTATTGCAGATATTTATCACATGATCCAGCCTTTCACACATTTTATATATATATATGCAATGATTACTATTGCAATGATTGCAAGGCAAATACTGATCACATTTCATTTTGTCAAAAAAAGCCCATTCACAAACAACGCTTCATAAAACATTAAAAACCATTAACAAAACTATTTACCTTACCAGATCAATTGGCCATTTACAGTTAACAGTCTAGCTAGATATTGGTTTGATCGATAATAAATTAGTCAAATATCTTTGTGTCAAAGCACTCCAACTGATGCTTCTGCTGACTACCATCGAACACTGCTCTCCCATACACAGGAGCTCTCTTTTGGCCAAGGGCTCCTGTGTTATCTCTGAGGAAGACTCTAGCTGACATGGCCAGTGGCTTATCTCGTGGATAATAATGTGATCAAGTGTCCGAATTTGGACATGCATGGTTGAAAACTCCCAAAAGTCAGTGGAAAGTTACCTCATACATATTAGTTTGTCGAACGGGACCATCAATAGCTCCAGGCTCAGCCAACGTTATTCTAACATCTATGGGGGCGTTAAGGGGAACTTGTCAGTACTAGGATTAACCTTCCTAAACTTTCTCTATGGCCATGTAGGTCATAGGAAGCTGAATAAAGTGGTAATTTGATATCTGTGATCCAATGTCTTATTCCAGAGAAATCCATGTTTTTCTTTTATGTAGATGAGCGGTTCCATGCTCGAGAGGTTTTTATATAAAGAGGGAGTTACCAATGTGATGTGCAATGGCTGCTCTCCTGATCTCATGGCAGAGCTGTGTGTGATTATAACTGACACACCTGCAGGTTCCTCTCCTCTTCCATCTCACTGTCAGACAGGGCTGCAATACAGCAGAGCTGTGAGAGCTGCAGAAAATGTTTGTAAGGAGATAAAGTTCAGTTTTACGGTTCTGTGTTAGTTACTTGTCTCGCACTGTTAACATGTCCTTTCATGTAAGATAATTCTGGAGGTAGATTCTCATGCAGATCGGTGTCCGGCCCACAGCCTGGAACAGCTCATTTACATAGAAAAAAAGTCGTTTTCTCTGGGATAAGACATCAGATCGCAGATATCAAGGTATCATTTATACAGCTTCCTACGACCTTCATGCCTATGTAGATGCTCACGAGAGTTGATCCTACTGACAGATTCTTAAGTCACACGTTACGTTAAAAAGTATAATGGCAGATTATTAGCTTGTGTAAATGAAGTAAAATAATCTGCTTTAATCTTTCCTGTTATTATACATTGATTCTCAAAATATGATACTGTTCTGTAAATAATAAGGCATGCCATAATTGCATTTTGTTTGTATGACATACATTACTGGAATGCTTCTCCAGTATTGCTAACTTAGTAAAATAGAGCGTATGGCCACCATAACTATGAATGGTAAGGGGATGACTAGCTTGATGCTTCCAGCCTGCAATACATGTGCTGCTTGCAGATCATTTCCACAGATTGACACAGAGCTTTTGACTATGTTCATCATTATATTAGAGGATGAAATTCTTAGAAATGGTTAAAACCGGGCAGTAGACATGTGAGGTTGAATTCCTAGACCCTCTCTGAGCTGTGTTGCTGTTCAGTCTCTTCCTCTTCGTTCCTTTGTAATAATTGGCACCTCAAATTTTGCTCTAATTAAAGGGGTTACAAGGGCAGGTGGCGCCATTCTATTTTGATAATCCTTGTGCAACGTCTGTATAATCTTTTTTGTTTAATTAAAATGAGTGCATAATAGGGGGGCATGAACTTTCAACAGCTTTGTTCCAACTAAAGTTCACCGGTCAGGGACAGTTTGGCAATTATAACACAGAAACCCGGTAGATTGTGTTAAATTCACGCTTCGCTTTTCAGCTATATATCATGCCGATAATCTTCAGCTCTTGGAGCGTCCTTCCTATTCAGAACAGGATTTTCTTTCCTTAATAAATCATTATCATATCTTAATATATTTCTTGGATTCAAATTGTCCGTTACTTCTGTGGATAAAAATGTAAATCAAAATTATTTCCAGAACTTTTATTTATGAAGCAAAAGGATTGAAAAATAATGAATAACTGAGGCATTGTCACCATGATGTAGCATGGAGTCTGTAATGTAGCCATCCTTAGTGTTTGGTTCCGGAGTTGAGCGGATTCTACTCTGGTAATATTCATCAAGGGAAAAGAATCTTTTCTTTGTTATCACTTGTGTCAGTAACTGCATTTAATGAGAAGGAGAAGCTCTCTTGTTTTATGCATGAGCAGCTCTGTTTTTCCAGTGTATGGCAAATGCATTTCTTAAATTCTAGAAGGGTGTGCTAGGTGCATACTCAACCAAGACATTTAAAGAAAAAACTAGCCAAGTGTAACATTCTGCGCAAACAATAACGCCACTGTATTCCTCCCTGATGAAAGGCTCTGGCCATTACTCAAGCTCCATCTGCACTTCTTGGGTTTACAGCAACTGATTGGTGTCATATATTAATAATAGTGATGGCATGCCCCACCTAACGGTGCTATATTACTATTTGATGCTGCATTCTATTTTCTTACCTGTAGGAACTACATCTAAATGACTACTAACTTAAGCCAGATCCATTGGACATTTTGAGATGGAAAGTAAATATTAGTGATGAGCGAGTGTGCTCGTTACTCGAGTTTTCCGAGCATACTCAGGTGTTCTCCGAGTAATTCGGCATGCTCGTAGATTGTTTGTGCTCTTGCAGCTGCATGATTTGCGTCTGTTAGACAACCTGAACACATGCAGGTATTGCCTGTTTGTGAGGGAGTCCTCACATGTATTCAGGCTGTCTAGCAGCCGCAAATCATGCAGTTGCGGGAACACAAACATAATCAACGAGCATGCCCAAGATACTTGGCGAACACCCGAGCATGTTCAGAAATCTCGAGTAACAAGCACAATGGCTCATCACTATTAAATACTGATTTGTTGTTTTCATATTTAGTAAAACTCCTGGTTCACTATATGGGTTTGCCAATACCCTACCTAGAGGAGAGTACCACCATAGTATGGTAGTTGAGGAACAAGTTAATTATAAAGTGGAAATGTTACAGTAAGATATATTTTTGCAGATTTTTCAAATTATTTAAAAAAAATAGATATTCTCTGTACATTGACCAGTTTGTTAGATGCTGTATGTACAATTTTGTACCCAGGCTTCCACCAGGAGGAGCACACTGAAGACAGACTTATAAAGCTCCTGCAGAACTCAGTGATCCTGATAATTCTTCATTCAGTATGCTTCAGTATTTATGATCCTTCCATGTATGTATATAGGAAATTAATGCTTGGATAGAAACCTAATCTGTCTCAAGGTACCTTTCAAAATATAGTATTAAATTAATTAATGAAAACTGCGGTATTCCTAAAGTTGAGCGGACAAGTTTGCGCAGGATCGAGTTTGAGTCAAATAAAATTCAAGTTTCCACTTGACATTTCCCGCGCTCTTGAAACATCAGGGATTAGGCAATTGTCCCTTTTTGCGTAAGAGCACTGGCCTTCCCCTTGCTTGCCCTGCAGCTCTGACATGTACCTGATTATTATACCTTGTACATTGGTGATCAGTGAGAGATCAGCATTCCCAGTGGAGAACAGTATGGAAGATGGCTGACCGTTTGAGTTGGTTTCCGTGAAACATACACAACATTAAATTCTCTCTTCTTTCTACTATTGGGATTGGCACAAATTTGAAGCAAATCAAGTTTTGGGGCAAAATGTGGCAAAGCCAGTGTATTTGAATGTCAAACCATCTGCTCATCTCTAGTATTTGTGTGTCTAATAAATAAATGATACTGACACTTTGAAAACTGTGAATCTTCAAATATTTAGCAAGCGACACTACTCTGTCCTCCTTCTCCTGGACCTGTCTTCTGCCTTTGACACTGTGGACCACACCCTCCTGCTACAGATTCTCTTATCTCTTGGCATCACAAGATTGGCCCTATCCTGGATCTTGTAATATCTAACAGACCGAACATTAATTTTCTCCCTCTCCCATACCACCTCCTCACCTCGCCCCTTGTCTGATTGTGTTCCTCAAGGCTCAGTTCTAGGACCTCTACTCTTCTCCATCTACACCTTCAGCCTGGGACAGCTCATAGAATCCCACGGTTTGCAGTAACATCTCTACGCCGATGACACGCAGATCTACCTATTTGGACCTTATCTCACCTCTTTACCAAAATCCCACAATGTCTGTCTGCTATCTCAGCCTTCTTTTCTGCTCGCTTTCTAAAACTGAACTTGGACAAAACAGAATTCATCATCTTTCCCCCATCTTACTCTACCCCTCCACCAGACCTATCCATCAATCTCAATGGCTGCTCGCTTTCCTCAATCCCACATGCCCGGTGCATCGGGGTGATCTTCGACTCTGCCCTCTCTTTCAAGCCACATATCCAAGCCCTTGCCTCCTCCTGCCATCTCAAACTCAAAAATATTTCCCGTATCCACACATTCCTTGACTATGAAACCACAAAAACACTAATGCACGCCCTTATCATCTTCCGCCTTGATTACTGCAACCTCCTACTCTCTGGCCTTGCCTGTAGCACTCTGGCACCACTCCAATCCATCCTACACTCTGCTGCCCAACTAATCTACCTCTCTTCCCGCTATTCCCCAGCCTCTTCCCTATGCCAAGCCCTTCACTGGCTTCCTATTGTCCAGAGACTCCAGTTCAAAACCCTTACTATGACATACAAAGCTATCCACACCCTGTCTCCTCCATACATCTGTGACATGGTCTCCCAGCACTTACCCACACACAACCTTCGATCCTCACAAGACCTCCTTCTCTACTCCCCTCTTATCTCTTCTTCCCACAACCACATGCAAGACTTCTCCCGTGATTCCCCCATACTCTGGAACTCTCTGCTGCAACACATCAGACTCTTGTCTACCATGGAAACCTTCAAAAGGAACCTGAAGACCCACCTCTTCCGACAAGCCTGCAGTGATCCTTAACCTACTGAAGCACCGCACAACCAGCTCTACCCTTTCCTAGTGTATCCTCACCCATCCTCTGTAGACTGTGAGCCCTCGTGGGCAGGGTCCTCTCTCCTTCTGTACCTGTGTGCCTTGTTTTTGCTCATGATTATTGTATTTGTCTATATTTGCCCCCTTTTCACATGTAATGCGCCATGGTATAAATGGCGCTATAAAAAATATAATAATATATAATATATAATAATAATGTTTATATAAGATCTGGTAAGACCGGTTACTGGACAATATTTAACCATGTTACACTCAAATCCCTTGCAAGCCAATATGATTATTCTGTTGAGATTGAACGAATGAGTGGATATAATGATCATTTCACCATAAAGTAGATTGCATTTAACTTGACTTCTACATTGTGACATTTGAGATCCTGTAGTCTTTCCATTAATGCATTAATGCTAATAGTTTAGATTTCAAAATCATTATAAAAGGCTGCTTATGAAAGTTTTGCCCATGTAAATACTTTTCAGAAACTGTCCGTGAGCTAATATAATGCGTAAACCAGTACTAACTTCTAGAACTTACTGCCACAGATTTTAAAAACATTTCTACTTATTTGCTAAACAGGAAAATGTAACAGTTCATTGTTACGCCAAAGACGCCAAAACACTGTTAAATATTTAGAGAACCTGAAATACATGGTTGTAAACTGATTTTTTTTTGCCGTCTACAGTTCCTAACACAATTTCAGATATTTGACACATTTTTACTTAGTTTCAGTGGTAGAGCCATCGTAATTTGGTTAATGAAACTGTAATACACCATGTTCCAAACATAAGTCACATGGATTTCATTGGCTGCAAGCACAAATTACCACTTTTAAATCACCATTCCAGCTTTTCTTTTATTTCAGTGCTGGAGTGATGCTACTAATCTAAGTTCCCTGGCCCTAAGGAAGGTTGTTTTTCCGAAACAAGCCTTGGGGCGGGGGTGAGTCCTAGGCGATCCGGTCTGAATTGCGGTGGGTAATATAGTGGTCTATATGGCACTCCTTACGGATCAAATTGTGTGGTTATTGGTGCCATAATAGCGATGAGGAGTATTTGCTGGCCATAGGAATTTCTTGTCAGTGCTAATTATGTTGCAATAGACGTCACCCACTAATTGCAGCAATAGCAAAATTGTCTAAATGATTTTAATAAATAAAGATGTAAATTTTGATACTTTATTAGACCTAGTATCATCGTTCCTTGGGGGTAGTATTGTTAATTTGATGATGGGTCTTTAAGTCCTTGGGTATACTGGTACAATATAATGAGTATATGTACCATGCTGGTACGCTATATAAGTTGTTACCTAGTAGTATATACAGAACACCTTATTTCATCTTTTTTTTTCTGTGCTGCTCTGTTCAGTCTTCTGCAGTTTGTGACCTGATGGATCGCTCCAGTTTTTGCTGGATGATCTGGAGGTCACTCTTCAATGTAAGTCTCTGAGAGCCAGAACGGGGCCAGAGCAAGGCTCTCCTAGACTTACATTGAGAACTTGTGACCCTTAACTCTGACTACAGGTTGGTCAGATGTTGGGTTCACAAGATAGGGATGTGGGTACAGAGCACCGCTGGAAAGAGATGAAAACTGCAGGCATTAAGTATAATTCTAGGGTCAGGGACCTTATATTAGTAACATCACTCCAGTGCTGAAATACCCAAAGATTCTGGAGTGATGCTTTAAAATGAGCCTATTCTGTTTACGTTATGGAGTTTAATAATACATTTTATTTTTAATCTAGTTTAACAAGTTATGAAATTTATTAAAGAAATGACATAAAATGCACTTGACTCATTACAGGACAATCAACAGCATATAAATATGTTCAGTATCTCCAACAATAAGAAAATAATTAATTGACA